>NC_090926.1:1182326371-1182946788 GCF_040938575.1 Ambystoma mexicanum
TGGTTGCAGGCCCTCGCTTTGCTCAGGACATTCACTATGTCTACATGGCCCATGACGCCCGTTACAGGACGAGCTGCAGATGGATGAAGCTATATTGGTGATGATGATTTAGTGATGCGTGTGTATATGGGTGATGCGTGGCATATTATGGGTGTCATGGTGTGTTTGGATTCACTTGCAGCTGTGGCCATTTGGCTGTTCGGACATGCTTATGGTATGTGCCATCTCTTTGTTGCCATCTGTCATTTCTGCCTTTAATATGTGCCTGACAGAGGTGGTGTGTGATGGAGGTGATGTACTATTCAGTACATGTGTAGGTTTCGCTATTTACACACATCCATTTCTGCTTTTGGGATGCGTTTGCATATAAATGCTACAGGATGCATGCCGGAATTTCAGTTGTGTGTGACATGTCTGCTTCATGAGTTGGCTGTCGATGTGATGTCTACATGTCTGTGTGGGGTGTGGGTTATGTGCTTCTGACATGTGTACTCATGTTTCTTTTTTTCACATTACAGATGATGACGCAATGGAGCCAGAGGATGGTGATATCATTCCAGACACAGGGTTGCTATTACATCAGCAACCTGTCACAAGTGGGCGTTGTGGGGTGGTAGACCACAAGAACCCACTTGTGCTCCAGACCATCGTGTCCAGGGCTGGCAATCAGTCTAGCTCTGATGATCACTCTTAGCACAATGTTGAGTTAGATGCGCGTCATGTTCATTCGTCGACGGTGAGTGATCCTGATGTGGACGATCTTCTGTCCGCGACACCTGCACTGAGGGGCCAGAGAGTGTTGGAACCTCTGCCTGTGGTGGATCGGGATGCACGGTCACACTCCACACCAGGTGCCCGATGTGCCTGGGGCATCATGTCAACGGAAGGATGTAGTCCTGCAGGTGCCAATCCAGCAAGGACCACAGGTCCTTGGCCCCTGCAGGTGTCATGTCCGGCAACGCAGTGGCCGTGTGCCACCGGGGTATACCGAGTGGGAACAATCCATGTATGCCAATTCAGAACAACAGGGGGCAGCTATTGATAAGATCGCTCAGAGCATGGAACGTGTGCCCCAATCCGTGCTCCCCCTGCTAGGCAGATGGAGCTCCAGCAGCGGGCAGCGCAGTCCACGGCCCACTCACTCAGGCTGGGCATGGCGGCTTCAGACAGGGCACGCCGGGCTGAAATGGTGTCTCTGCATCAAGCACTTTCTGCACACGCAGAGCACACGTGGAGGCCCTGAGGGATGACTATGAATCCCTCAGAGCTACTCTGGGTGTGCTCAACATGTCCCAGAGGCAACAGTCAGAGGAGAGGTTGGAGCAGCTTGAGAATACCATCTCAGCTGAGCTACGTGCATCCCGGGAGGTGCTCCAGATGTCATGCGAGGCCATGCAGGCAGAACTCAGTGTTACACGTGCTACCTTACAAGAGGAAGCACGCGTACCACGTGAGGTGCTGCATGCTGATGTACGTGCCATCGCCACACAGGACCGGGTTTACCAGTCCCGCAGACTTGCTTCCATCGAGGGGCAAGGTGCGCATAGGCGTTGTCAGGGAACTGTGCCACATCCACCTTCCGATTTCCATCCAGAGGGTGAGCAGGACGACGACTTATCCCCCACACAGGTCGGGCCGTGCAGGCGTTGAGCCCAAGGAGTTTTTTTTTTATCTCAACATCATCACATGTGGGTGTTGAGGTGCACCCTGTACCTCCCCTCTCCTGGGTTCCCCCCGACCCGGGTCGTATGTGGTCATTTTTTATAATAATATTGTTGGCCTATTGTGCATTCATATGACGGTGTGGTGCTTTGTGGTTTTTGAAAGCATCCACTGTCTGTTCCAGCTGGGCCCATTCAAGCTTGTCTTGTGTATGTGCTTGTGGCTTGGGGTCCAGACACATATGCCACTCCTGCTTCTCCTTTCCATGGGCTTGCAAGGATGGTTTGGTGTGACAACAATTTACACAAGGGTATTGGACTTTCGTCATATCTGTGGCCTGTCTGCTGCTGCACTACTTGTGTTTACACCCCTACTGGGGATTATGGATGTTTTCTCCACGGCATGTTTGCAATTAATTTTGGTGAGTACATTTTTGAACTGTCCATTTATTGAAGTTGATTGTGCCGTTTCTTCATTTCTTGCCTGTATACGTGCTTGAGGCACTTCATACTGTAGACGGTAGCCTGCACCCTTTGGCTGTCAAAGTCACACTGATGGTGGGAGGGGGCGGGTGGTGACAATGTCAAGTTGGTATGTGTTGAGTTCAGCCCCTGGGGATTGTGGCAAAGGAGGATGCATTAGGAATGTGACCCAAGAAGCAAAACTCATGGTCCAGTCCTCACCTGAGATGTCCGCCTATACAACTTCTCCGCTCTGTTCCGTTTGGACGGCACGTTGCATCTGTCTTCCCTCTTGGACTTCGCTGCTGACAGATGGTGCAGTTTTCCTACTGGACTACAGCTCTTTTACTTGTTTTTCACACTCTGGTGCCTTTAGTCCCTGTTTTTCTTCCTGCTACTGTCCTTGTTGCAGATTTGTCCGCCCGTCTCTCAGGCAGTTATTTCCACGTACTCTTACACTGCCTCGGTTTGCCTCAATACACTTCTGTTCCACAGCATCTCTCTCTCGCTCCTCCTGTCTTTCATCTAATACATCCATACCTTTATGTTGACTTTGGCCTTTTACTAATGCTATTCAACTGTGTGGTGCTTAACTTGCTGTCAGCTGTTTCTGGCTATCTCGCATTCACTGTGCCTTTCCAGACTTGTGCTGTCTCTGCCTTTCTTCGCTCACGCTATCTAGGATTGATTGGGTTTCAGCTCAACCATCCAGTTGTGCCAGCCTCCTTGGTTATTGTCTACTCAAGTTCAAGCTCTACCCATCAGTTATGGCATCTTCATTGTATATTGTGTACTCAAATTCCTACCCATCCTGTTGAATCATTGTTCAACTGTGCAACCTTGGAAGTTATTCTATCATTCATCTTGGATATGTGCTTGGCCATATTGTGCGACTTCAAATCATCTACTGGAGACTCTTCCAGGGTTTTTTGGTGCCTAGAGGCTTTTTCCCTGGTTTGGGGGTTTGGCTCCTTGGAGTTCTCTGCGATTTGGTATTTTTACCGGTCAAGGTGGCCTCTGAGGGGGCTAGACCCTATTTACATGAAAGGAAGAACAAGGAAACCAAGGGGAAGGGAGATCTTGAAGCCAGGTAGACTAGATGGAAGAAGCCGATGGACCCCAGAGACAGTTCTTCTGAAGGTCATGGTGATGAGAAATGGATTGGTCAATGTGCATGCCAACAGGCATTCTGTCTTTTGTTGATGGTACCGCTGGTGGCATGCATTTGTGTATGACTTTGTATGTGTGGGTTGTTGTTGGTCAGTCATTTCATCTGATTCCTTCTCAGGTGTGATTGTCTCAGGCCTCTTTCCATTTATCACGTGTCACTTCGTATCTAATTTGTCATGTCTTGTGCTTTTGGCTTGCTCTTTTGCTGTTGCATGCCATGCCATGGTGTGGCCGACGAGGGTGATGGGTGACATACCAGTGATTTTCATGGCCTGTTTTGCCGGGAGGGGGGTGTGATATGCACCTTGCATGTGCTCCTTTTTGTCATACCGGATTGGTTATGTTTAAGTAGCTAGGGATGCACACAATGTAGCACTTCCGTGGAAACATTCTCAGGGTGGTAACGTTGTGACAGTTGACTGTCTCTTTGTCATCATCGATTGTCACCTGGTATGTGCCAGGCCTGTGTGCACTCCGTAGGGGTGGGAGTTTTGGTGAAAAATGTGGCCACAAGCTGGGTCCGGGCTGCCTCGCCACATGCCCTTTCCCATGCCATGAGCAGCGCCTGTGCCTGTGGTTGGGGATGTGGGGGCAACACCATGTCCACCAGTACACATTGCCATGTTGAAACATTGTGCAGGACACATGCTGCCACAATGATCCTGCACACTACTGGGGGTGCATATAGTAGCTGCCCGCCAGAGCGGTCAAGGGAGCGGCAGCGTGACTTGAACACTCCGAATGTGTGCTCCACTATGCCCCTGATTGCAGTATGAGCTGCCTTGTATCTTACCTGGGGTGGTGTGGTGGGGTTCTGTATTGGCGTCATCATGTGGTTGCTCAGAGGGTAGGCACTGTCTCCTGGGGAGGTGAGGATGGATGTCATTAGTTGGGTTTGTGTATGTGTCTGTGTGTGACATGCATGCATGTGCACATACATTTGTACTGACCAATGAGCCATGTGTTGCCATGCTTCCCAGCTTCCAGGTCCCGAATCAGGGTGGCCATTCTGTATATGAAACTTTCATGGGTAGACCCAGGATAGTGTGCATAGACAGAGGTGATGATTCCATGGGTATCGCATACAACCTGTACGTTGATGGAATGCCAGTGCTTGCGGTTGCGGTAGCTGTTCTCAGTGGCCTTAGGTGGACTAGGTTCCACATGGGTGCAATCTATGGCACCAAGCACTTTGGGAAAGTGTGCCACCCTGTAAAAGTCCTGAACCACGGCCTGCCTTTCTGCGGGTGTTCTGGGCATGTATATGTGCCTGCGGACTGAGGGGCACACAGTCATGATTGCCAACAGCTGGTGTAGGCAGCGTGACTGTGTGGCCTGTGAGACACCCCCAACAATGGCAGTTGTCCGTTGAAATTACCCAGTGGCCAAAAAATGCAGGACATTTGGCACTTTTTCCAAGGGGCTCAGTGCTTGGGAGCACAAGGTGGGTGAGGTGAGGTCATCCTCCCGCTCAGTAACCAGGTCTAGGATGATATGAGGTGGAAACCTATACCTGCCATAGACCTGGTCATCAGGCATCCCAAAAAGGCTGGTCCTGGGCAAAAAAATGCGGGGCCTGGCTATTCTCCTCCACCTGCGGTGTCCCACGATCACTGCTGTGAGAAATGGGACATTCATTGTAGCTGTATATACGTGTTTGTTGTTTGCGTGCACTTTTATACTGCGCAGGGTTGCTTCCGCCTGCCTTCGTGTGGCTGACGTGTTTCCGCCTGTGCGTGTCTTTTGGTGTGCGGTGTGCACGGGTTTCCCCTGTTTTCCATGAATACATGTTGTTCATGAGCATGTGGGTGTTCCGTGTATTTCCCAGCAGTACTTCCCCAGTTATGCCCTCATTTTCACACGTTGTTCCCCATTCCGCGTGTTCCGCCCCCTTTTTGGTGTGTGCGCTACACGTTGTGCACTTTCGCTGTGTGCGTTGCAGTGATGTGTGAGCCCGTGTGCGCCATGCGCGGTTTCAGCGCAGCTCCCTGGAAAAACACATGCATTGGAAGGAACTCATGGTGGCAACAATAAAGACAGACTCAAGTGATCACAATTCAAGGGTGGTTATTAAACTGTATGCATAGGTAAGAAATTGCCTAAACTAAACCTAAAGCTAAGATGGGAGCAAGCTATGACCATCAAATAATAATAAGGCAGTCCTAGTAGCGGCTTGTCAAATAAATGGTCCAATAATAAAAAAACCTTTTGCCAATCCTTAGCACTAAGTTACAAAAAGAGTGAGGTATAATGTCACCAGAAAAGAAAGAAATGCTCACAAAATGATAAGTCAGGAGGATTTGGCGGGGTCTCCCTCCCCAATTTTCAAGCACGGGATAAGGCAGAAATCCTAAGCACAGCACACTCCTGGCACTTTCCAGCACGAGGCTCACAATTCCAGTTTAACGATACTAGAGCCTTCAGCGCCTAAGTCTCTTTCCTCAAAGTCTCTTGCCTTAGAAGGCCTGCTGGTTCAAAACAACAAACAAACCAACAAATGTTCCTTTGGAGATCTTGCACCTGCGCGATTGTTCTTCACCCCTCGGATATCCCTCTGGCGGGCTTGGATCCTCCTTGAAAAGTGTGCCTCCTTCTGTCGGTTTCACTGAGACCTACTTTAACACAGTTAATGAATATCTAACAAATGTCATGATTTGCTCATTTTCATCAGATTGTGTGGGTTCCCTTTTTCTGGCACTTGGTCAGCGACTTTTGTTTGTACAAGGGTTTTGACATGACCCTTGTAGGACCATTCTGACATTTCACGCCTTCCTTCCTAGGGCCTTCTGGAACTCGCAGTTTTCAACACTCCAAGGGGGCCAGTGCGAGTCCTTTGAATGAGCACTCCTGCAGTGCCTGACCACTCTGCATCTGGCCCTTGTCTGGTCTCAACACAATCTATCTTTCTATCAGCTTCCTGCGACTCACCGGCTGTGTTGAACCCATTGGCTTGTCTCGCTTCCGGAGTCAAGTATGGTGGCATGCGCGCAGGGCAGTGCTGCGGCCTGCACTTACCTGCTTGGTGGCTCTATCCTCGTTAGTGCCTGCAGCAGGGTTCCCCAGCCGGTATCCGGCATTCAGAGGGGCGGTGCACATTCAGTCCCGTCCCCAGATCCTCTCCGGGGCCGCCACAGTGACCATGGCAGAGAGTCCGCGTTTGCCTGGCGCACATGCGCACTACCTGGGAAGCCCTCTGTCGCCATGATAGTGGCTGCAGACGCCGTGCCACACTTCCTGTTTCTCAGGCTGTTAAGGCTCTGGTTGGTGGTCAGCAGATGCGTCTTAACTGCGCTCTGTTCCAGACCTTGCTCTGTATCAGTTGCTCACCTACCTGTTGGCCTTCTACACCCCTGACATGTTACTCTTTCCTGCCTCCTCCCTCTCCTTCTCTTCTGCCTTGGTCTTTCCCTACATGCCCTGGACCTTGACACCTTGGTCCCCTGTTTTGACTGGAACCTCTTCAGTCTGCCTTATCATCTATCTTCCCAGATGCTTGCACTGCCCTGCGCCACGTTAATCCGGGGAAGCATATTGTGGCGTAGGGAGACGCTGCCAGGCACTGTTTCCTGTTCCATAGCCAGAGAGAGAAACTGGGGCTGAGTCTTGAATTGCACTAGCCTGGGACTGAAGCACTGGAGGACCCAGAAGCCTCAGGAAAAGACTCTGCTTGCCAGGAGACACAATGAAGGAGAGACCAGGTATTTTACAGATAAAGACGCCTAACTTCACCTGAACTGAAGTCAGCCATGCAAGAATTACATGACGAACTACAGGCTGTCAGACTGGATGTCACAGCATTGCAACAGTTAAATGCCGCCCTACATGGCACCCTTCCTCATTATTCGGAATTAACCTTGGTAAAGTCTGCTGTGGCGCATACTTTGACTCTCAAATATGACCGTGATCCAAGAAAATTAGCAGAGTTCTGTAATTACTGCAAGATCCATTTCAGGTTTCAGCCACAACATTTTCAGCATGACAAAGCAAGGATTGGGTTTATTTTAAGTAATCTTATGGGTAGTGCCTTGGCAAGGGCAGCTCCTTGCATATGAGCTAATAGTCCTGTTTTGAAAGAGTTTGGCGAGTTTGAGAAAGACTTTTGGCAGTTTTCCAATCCCACAATTTGGATACCACTGCCCAGGACCAGCTTTTCGATTTGAAGCAAGGACATTTAGACCTCATCACTTACCTGGGTCGCTTTTGGCAGCTCGGAATTAATTTCAAATGGCCGGAAGACTCTGTTCCGGAGGGGGCTTTGTGAGGAGTACAAAGATGAACTTGTCCATAGCCGTGAACCAGATTCTTTACAGGGTTTGATTAATCATGTGAGTCACATAGATCACTGATTGATGGAACGTCATGGTGAACGACGACGAACCGGAGATGGTACTTTCAGACCAACCTCTGTGTTGCCAGTCCTGGTTATTCCTGTGAGGGATAGCAATGATGAACCCATGCAATGGGTTGCTCCACGGGGGCCTTTAATGGAGGCCGAGTGTAGGCACCGTTGTCAAATTCGGCTATGCCTCTATTGCAGAGGGAGCAGTTATTATTTGGGTTCCTGTGCTCTACGACCCCAAAGCCAGTGGGAAACTAAAGGACTTGTTGCTTAGATGAGAGGTAGCAACAAGCCCATTGTCTGCTACTGAAACCCTCTGTGAAGACCCAGTCCTGCCGATGTCACCACTGCGATTGATTACCATGAAGTGTGCTTACATTGGAACGATAACCAGTCCTCTGTCTGCACCAAAGCTTTGTTGGATTCCGGGGAATCGGGGAATTATATTGACACATCCTTTGCACAGCAATCCAGAATTCCATTGGCTTTCAAACCTGTGGCCTGTCCTATTGAAGTAATCGATGGATCTCCACTGGCTTCCGGACCAGTCCATCAGCCACCGTTGCCTTGGGTCCTGTCCATTGCTGATCATGAGGATTAACTAGCATTCAATGCCATACAAGCCCCGTCGGATCCCATTATTATGGGCCTACCCTGGCTGGTCAAACATAATCCTCATGTTGTTTGGAGGAAGAAGAGTCTCAATTTCATTTCTGCCGGTCAGTCACTGGTGCCACGTTTGAATGTGCGATCTGATTGCCCCGATGCCCTGCCTTCCTCCACACTGTGAGGCACCCTGTCAGGGATACCGGAAGAATACCAGGACTTTGCTCATGTTTTTGGTGAACCTGATGACATCTCTCTACCACCCTGTCAGTTGCAGGACTGCAGCATCGATCTATTGCCTGACAAATCTATTCCACATGGTCGGGTGTATTCCTTAACAGTCACAGAAAAGGAGGTACTACGTTGTTACCTAGATGACTGTCTACGAAAGGGGTTTATTGTTCCATCTAAATCTCTGGCCGTGGCTCCCTTATTCTTTGTACCGAAGTAGGAGGGGATCTTGCATCCCTGTGTGGACTACCGCCTCCTTAATGAAATCTCTGTGAAAGACTGTTACCTTCTTCCCCTGATCCAGGACATTATGGAATCACTACATTCTTATACTGTGTTCACCAAGTTGGACCTCCGTGGGGCTTACCATCTGTTGCGAATATGGCAGGTGGACAAATGGAAGACTGCCTTCAAGACACCCATTGGACATTTCGAATATCGTGTCCTGCCATTCGGAATTTGTAATGCCCTGCCCATCTTTCAGCAATTCCTGGACTCTGGGCCTCATTACGAGGTGGGCGGAATGGGTTTAACGGTGCCGGTAATGGTGCCGCTAAACACATTTCGCCCTATTACGACCAGACGTCCTTTGCGGGTCCCGCAAGGGGACCAGGGAACTAATAACAGGCCCGTTATTAGCTCCCTCCCCATTCCCATTGAGCCCTATGGGGGCTCAAATGGGAATGGGGATGAGTTTTTTAAATAAGGAATTACCGGGTCCTCCAAGGTTGGAATGACCCGGTAATTCCTCATTCAAGGAACTCGGACCCGAGTTTGGAGGCAGCCATGGCGCAAATAGCACCATGGCTACCTCCAAACTCGTAATGAGGCCCTCTATCTTTTCTGATATCATTGGTGTTTCAGTCTGGATCAACCCTGATGATATCATGATTTTTTTATTCATCCCCAGAGAACACGTGCTCCATGTAATGGAACTACTTGCCCGGTTGGCAAATAACCGACTCTATGCTGAAAAATTAGTTTTTCATCAGAATCACATCAAGTTCCTAGGGTATGTGATCAGCTCGGTTGGGATGCATATGGATCCCAGAAAGGTGAAAAATGTCCTGGATTGGCCTTCACCACAGGACGTTAAGGCATCTCAGAGATTCTTGGGTTTCGAGAATTTCTACCATCGTTTTATACCCAGTTTCTGCGCTCTGTCTGCCGATATCACCTGCCTTCTTTCATCCAAGACGACATATGTTTGGGACAAAAAAGCAGAATCCATCTTCTCTGCCCTCAAGAAATCCTTTGTTGAGGCACCCATCTTGCGGCATCCAGATGAAGTACATCCCTTTATTGTTGAAACCGATGCCTGCAGCGGAGCGGTCGGGGTGTACTGCTGCAATTCAATCCTGAACATCCCTTTACTTTCCATTCTAGGAAGTTCACCACAAGCAAAATCAACTACTCTGTGATTGAGGAGTTGTTGGCAATCAAAGAGGCCTTCATGGAATGGATGCACCATCTGTTAGGAAGTCGTCATAAGGTTGAGGTATGTACTGACCATTGAAATTTCCAGTTCCT
Source organism: Ambystoma mexicanum (assembly GCF_040938575.1). Lineage (NCBI taxonomy): Eukaryota > Metazoa > Chordata > Amphibia > Caudata > Ambystomatidae > Ambystoma > Ambystoma mexicanum. The sequence continues at coordinate 1,182,336,371 of NC_090926.1, forward strand.
TAAAACCACCATCTGCACCAACAGCCATCGAGCCTGTTGGGCCTTCTTCTTCTCTCAATTTGATATGGTCTTCTCCTATATTCCTAGACAACACAACTTGAAGGCTGATTCCCTGTCGAGATTATATGACCACGACTTGCTGCCTAAGGGACACACCACAATGATTTTTATCAGCGAAGCACTTCCTGAATGTTGCTGTCCCTTACATGTGACAAGTCCGAGAGGCCACAGCAGGATCACACATGATCTTTCTGTACGTGCCATTGACAGGCTTTTGTTCCATAACTGAAGTTTGTACCTACCATCCCTTGACCAGCGATGGCATATGTTATCCTGTTTTCATGACTCACAGATTTCAGGGCATCGTGGAGTAAAAGCTACTCAAGAGCTGCTTCTGTGACACTTCTAGTGGCCTGGCCTGCGGAGTCAAGTTTGGGATTACGTTCATCAGTGTCCAGTTTATGGTCAATGCAAACCTAGCCATTGCCACACTGTTGGTCTGCTTCAGCCGCATGAAATACCACCTTATCCATGGCACACTATTGCCAACGACTTTCTTGTGGAATTGCCCAAATCTCATGGAAACACCTGTGTTATGGTTGTGGATGATTGCTTCACCAAGATGGCCCATTTCGTCCCTTTGCCAGCTTTGTCCACTGCTGCCGGATGGCTAAGGTGTTCCTTCGTGAGGTGTCCCGATTACATGGCCTTCCCATCAAGATTATCTCGGACAGAGGTCCGCAGTACATTTCTCGATTCTGGAAGGAGATGTATTCACTCCTGGGTACACAACGGGTATTGAGTTCTGGATGCCATCTGCAAAGTAACTGCCAGACGGAACGGACAAATCAGACACTAGAACAGTACCTGTGCTATTATGTCAATGCGTTACAGTCCAACTGGTTTGATTTCTTGGACACTGCTGAGTTTGCATACAATAACGCCTGCCATGCCTCCATCAAGCACAGCCCGTTCTACCTCTCCTATGGTTTCCACCTTAAGATGTTTCCTGTTACATTACCTGCAAAGAGTACCAATGCCATCCGTTGATGCCTTGCTCCAGGATCTGCTTCAGGTTTGGGCTGGGGTGACGCGTTTGCTCCAGGATTTCAATGTTTGCAGCAAAGTCCAGGCAGATTGGAGACACTTTTTTGCCCCCTGCTACCGAGTGGGTGATCTGGTGTGGTTGTCCAGCTGTGACCTACCCATGCGTAATCTGCCGCACAAGATGTCCCACCTTTTCTGAGTCCTTTTCGAATCCAGCCCTGTGTAACTCCTCTGGCATTTTGTTTGCAGCTTCCGGATGGGTGGCGGGTCCACCCGGTGTTCCATGTCTCGTTGCTGAAAGCCTTTGTTCCTGAAACCGTTGGACGGGGTCCTGCCTGTCCTCCTTCTTTGGACATTGATGGTCTGCCAAAGTACTAGGTTGATGTCTGTGACTCCAAGTACCGGAGGGGGCATCGGTTTTTCCTCATTGACTGGAAGGGTTATGCAGCCAGTGACCGCTCCTGGGAGCCTGCTTCGGGTGTCCATGCCCCCCATCTGGCTCTGCGTTTCCTGTTTCTCAGGCTATTTATCCCTTGCTTGCTGGTCAGCAGATGCATCTTAACTGTGCTCTGTTACAGACCTTATATCAGTTGCTCACCTGCCTGTTAGCCTTCTACACCCCTGACCTGTTACTCTTTTCTGCTTGCTCCTTCTCCATCTCTTCTGCCTTGCTCTTTCCCTCTCTGCCCTGGACCTTGACACCTTGGTACCCTGTGTTGACTGGAAACTCTTCAGTCTGCCTTACTATCTGGCTTACCCGGTCAGTGCTTGCACTGCCCTGTGCCACAATAATCCGGGAAAGCATATCATGGTGTCGGACTCTCTTCTAGTCCATACCCAGAGAGAGGAACCTGGAGCTGACTCTTGCATTGCACTATCCTCGGGACTGAAGCACTGGAGGACCCAGAATACTTGGGAAATTATCTACTCACCAGGAGATACAGCGAAGGAAAGACCAGGTATTTGACAGATGGAACCATGGTAGCCAGCATGCCTCCTTACCTGTGTTATCATTGCGGGAGGCCCCCGTGCACCATTGACATCTGTTTCTCCACACACCAGCTGTGACTTCCGCTCTTAGGATTTCCCTCTGAGAGGCTTCTAAGGTATGAGTTGGAAAGGGCAAGGGCAGTTCCCCCTCTGTCATCCTTCCAGGTTTCACCACCTTTCTCCTCTGTTTGAACTGCGGTCCGGTACAGCTGTAGTCTTGTGCGTTCAGCCTTGCTCGTAGTGTGCTCTCGTTCTACGCCTTTTATCCCTGTGGGGAAGGTAAAGGGCCGTCAGGTGTGAGTGGTTATTGTCAATTGACTGACTCTGTCTGACCTGTGTGTTGGGACATGTCAGGTAAACAGCTCTGGAATTTGTCTGTTGTCTGTTACAGTGTAAGAAAGTGTTCATGTCGGAAAAGGTGGGTAGAGCTTCCAAACGTCCTTCAGGGTAGGATGGGGAAAGATGCCACAAGGAAGGGGGTACCATTTCTTGCCTGTCGGTATCCCACTTCCACTCCCCGAAGAGCCCTCATCCAGGTGATTCTCCCCCACTGATCCATCACCTGAAACTGTATCCAATTGCAATGGACGTTTCCCGGCCACCTGGATGACAGATCACAGGGGACTAGTGTGTGAGACACCTTCAAGTTTCTCAAACCATGCTCTATACATTAGGTCGAGCACACTAGCAACAATAAAAGAGATATTAGCATTCAAATTGCTCTGGAGACAAGCCAGAAAACATGTTTTAATTACCACTGCAATAAATTCAATTTACTGGCAGAGATAAATACCATCCATAAAGAAGAACGAAAAAACATGCAGCAGTACAAATGTAAAATCCATTCTGCTATGTTATTCCTCCTGATGGAATTACTGCCAGTGATAAATGTATTACTACCAGTGCTAATTTAATTTACCACTGGTGGGCCCCATTACAAAAAGATATCATCACAGAGTTGGTGGTAACTACCCCAGAAAATAGGATCAGCTGTGAGATTATTTTAAAAAGGATCAACTCTAAAACTATCTGCTGCAATCTTAAACAAAGGACATGTGTGGTCAGTAAAATGACACCGGAGTGTTTGTGCTCCAGAAGACCTATGCTTGCCCAAAAATGTACATACCACATTTGCAGCAGTATTTTCTTTCCAGTGATGGTAAACCTTTGTACACAGTCATAGGGGATCATTCCGAGTTTGGCCGTAAGTGGGAAAAGTGGCAGTAACAGAATTACTGCCACTTTTATTATCACTCCACTGAATTAGAGCTCCCAGAAAATGGGCCCAAATTCTGACAGAAGAATTAGCTCCGGTGGAATTACCACCAGTGGAAATACCAACAAAACCAAACTGAATTAGCCCCAGTGGTAAATTCACATGGTAATTCCACCATATTATGAGTAGTACCAAAATACAGCCCAAAGGCAGTAATTCCACCAAAACCTGAGTGCATTTACCTCCAACTAAAATGTGGCAGTATCCAGTTGATGAAAGATGTAAATGAATGCACAGGTGGAAATAATTGCCACCAAAAGGTCATTTAAGTCCCACACCTTTCCCAAACAAATGCCCAAGTAAAATGCAGCCACAACCACACATGAAATGTGGCATCTACAAACGGCTTCTGATCATCAACCTCAAGTGGTATGTAAGACCAGAGGCAAGGATACAGGCAACTCAAAAGCAGAGGAGACAAGTGTTACGGAGGCCACTCAGACCACGTGTCTGTCCATCCTACTGGACATTGACTGATGAACAATTAGTCTCACTGTGTCGCTTGGACCGGCAGACCATTGCAGACCTGCTGACCCTGATTAAGCCTCATCTTCAGAGAGCCATCACCAACAGAGCTACCATCCCACCCCAGCCACCCAATTTGGTATCCATACTCCACTTCTGTTCCACAGGCACATTCCAGCAAACTCGTGGGATGCGGCATGGCAGGTCTGAGCCAACATTCTCCAAAGTGCCGGACCAAGTGTTGGATGCACTCCTGGGGCATGCCCATCAGCATATCTCTCTACCACCAGCCAGCCCCAGGTGCACACTGTAAAGGCATGGTTCAATGCCATCATCCATTTCCCCAATGTCATAGCAGCACTGGACTGCACACATGTGCCATTAGTCCCTCTCCACCCCCGAGCTCTGGAGCCTGCATATCGAAATCACAGTCTCATTCCATGAACATCCAGATGACATGTAATGCACTGCATTGCCCGATTTCCAGTTTCCACACATGCTGCCATGATCCTGAGGAACAGCACCCTCCCTGTATATATGAGCACACACAGAGAATAGTGTACCTGGATTTTTTGGTAAGTAGTAAAGCTGACAATGATTTGGCACAAATGGGGACAAGCATGAGATCAACAATGTGAGGAAACTACAAGTCACATAATCCCTACACCATGTTGCATTAAATAGCCCACTGTCCATCACCTATCTACTACTGGTCCCAGAGTTACCTGAGTTACCAGAGAATACTGTGTAGGTGAACCTGGCATGCAACACCCCTATGAAATCCAACATGCCATTCCCAGTAATCCCAGTGAGAGGCCAGTAAATGCCCTAAGCCAATAGCCATAATATCACCTTCATGGGAGATGGCCAAGCAGACAAAAGCCCATGATCAATGATGCAGAACACGCTGCGCTCTCCTGCCTTTGACCATTTTAGGCCACTGCTCCTCCACCCCAGTGAAGTACAGGGAGTCATCCTTAAACACATATGAGCACACAAGGCCACCAGCACAATAGTAATTGTAACAAGCAATTAGAAAACCAACAGTCATGCTCAACACTGTCCTTTCTACCTGTTGTAGTTGACTCAGGTAATCCGCAGTTGCCCTAGTTGATGACACCTCTGAGTGACCCTGGTATAGCACAGGAGAGAGCCTATAATGAGGCACACAAGATGACTAGAACGTGCATTGAGTACCCATTTGAATCCACACATACCTGTCAATGTACTGTAATCTTTCATTATATTTACTTGTATCACTGTTTTGAAATGATCACTGGATCCATTGCCTTTAGTCCAAAGTGATTTATTTGACACTTGCACACCCACATAACCAATACCCTACCATCAGCCTCAACCACAACACCAATACCCTCGCTGCACCCTCATCCAAAACACCAATACCTCTCAACACCCACACCTGCAACACCAATACCCTCCCACCACCCTCATCCCCAAAATCAATAACTTCCCACCATCCTCATGTCCAAACTAATACCCTCCCACCACCGTCATCCTCAAACCCAATATTCTCCCATCGCCATCACCTCCAGACAGAATGAGAGAGATATGTGGTGAGGAGCACACAATATACTCCTTGATATCCATACCAAATTGTTTGTAAGGGAACTCCCAGTGGTCGTTGCAGGGATGGAGCTGGCAGTATCCCAGCTGATGTGCTTCAGTGTGAGGTTGATCGCCCTCAGGACATCTTGTTGCTGGCTGAAATGGCCACAGTCAGCTCCCACACCCTCTGCCCAACCAGGGTGGAAGCAGCTGTGCCATCAGTAATGCGCCTGCTCTGCCTGTCCATTTCACTGGCCACCAACCTTGATGCCCCCTGCAGGGCATCCCTCAAGGCCTGAGAATGATCCAGTGGTTCCTCAGCTATCCTCTCCATATACCCCTGCCAAGGCTCCATCACATTAAGCCTCTAGCATATCGTGATCAGGGTGATCTGGGGTGCCAGGGATGATGGGTTTGGACTGTTATCCCTTCCTGGTGGATGTGCAACATGCACAGGTGTGCCATTGCCATCTGTGCTGGTGTCACCATCCTATTTAGGATGCCACAGAAGTGCATGACCACTGGATATGGGGAAAGAGGGCTGAGGAAAGGGATAGGAAGGCGAGAGTAGTCTGGCAGGTCAGTGTCCCTGCTGATGGTGACAGGTGCACTTTTAATGGTGGCAGTGACAGGTACAGGCTGTGACTTGATCGAGGTTGCTGTGGGTGCAGTGGAGGTAATAGCAAGGGGCATTTGCTGCCCAGCAATGGCCTTGGCCTTTGCTGTGGTGTGCCATCTGTGTCACTTATGTCTATGGTGGGGATCATGTTGGTGATCTGTGCCACAGGCTCTATGGGTGGTGCTGTTGGTGGGCAACGGCAAGGGGATGCATGTGGACAACTTGCCTGCAGGTTCCTGCCAAATTGAGCGATCCAGCCCTACGTCCTTTGCTGTGTGGTGTAAGAAAGGCATGGCATCAAAACAAGACAGACACAAGTGATCACAGTTCAAGGGTGTTTATTAAACTGTAAAATGGGTGAGAGAAACACCTAATCTTAACCTAAATCTAAGATGGGAGCAAGCTACGACCATCAAATAATAATACAGTCCTAGTGGAGTCTAGTCAAATAAAAAAGACCTATATTAAAAAAAAACTAAAAAAACTATTGCCCATCCTTACCACTATGCTAGAAAATATTGTGAGTAATGTTTCACAAGAAAAGAAAGAAGTGTTCACAAAATGATAAGTCAGGATGTTATGGCCAGGATCCCCCTTGCCCACGTTTTTAGCAAGGGACAAGGAGGGACTCTTGACCAGAGACACTCCTGGTTTTCTCTGACACAAGCTTACAGTTCCTTTTTTCGCTATAATGGTCTTCTGCACCCAAGTCTCTTTTCATGCAGAGTCATTTGCCTGAGAGGGGCCTGATATGCCAAAACATACAGTTCCTTCTGTTATTTGTTAGAGGACCTGATGTGTCAAAACAACAAAACAAACAGTTTATTCCGCTAATCTTCACATCAGGTGATTAAACTCCACACTTGTATCCCCCTCAGCTGGTCTCCGATCCTGCGCTCACTCGTCAGCCTCCCTCAATCAGGCTCAGGCCAACCTTTCACTGTAGACATCCCTCATCTGGGTTCATACTTGTCATCACAGTGTTGTTCACTTCGCTTCTTCACAAATGTTCTCTTGATGGTCCTCAGTCGTGTTCACTATCACCTTTCAATCACAGTTTCCTTATTGATATGATATGATATGAAAGGTCATTTAAAACGCGCTTAATACCCAGAGGTTTCTAAGCACGGACCCGGGGATTGAACCTGTGTGTCTCCGTGTCTTGCTTCCAAAGCGAGCACGTTGCCCCTGAGATATCCTCCTGAGACAAATGTAATTATTTGTATTATTAAAAAGTCTCAATGTCTTTTTAAACAACGTACTTTTTAGTTAGGTCCCCCTCATATGGGCTCATACCTTTCACAGCACTTGCCAACTTTAAACAAAGACTTCCAAAGGGCGATCAGGTCTCGCTGGGTCACTCTATTAGCCTTTGGCAAGTGCGTGGGTATTCACAAACTCATTGTTCACACAGCATTCCCCTCTGCCGGGTCCAAATGCCTGTTTCACCTTCATCAAAACTTCTGCAACGTGTCAAGGACTTTCGATTGTACAAGGGATTTGGCTTGATCCTTGTATCACCACCTTGACACCTCAGGTTGGCCTTCCTATGGCCTCTTGGTACTCACAGTTCAATACCCTTTTCTATCAACACAGTGGGCCTCATTAGGACCCAGGCGGATTTCGCGGTGCTAAATGCACCGCGAAGCATGGCGGAAAGCCGCCGATAGCGCCATGGGGGTTGGCGGATTTACCGCCCCATTCCGACCTTGGCGGGGCGGTAAATCCCCAATCCCCATTCTGCCCTTCCCCATTCCCATTTTTGCCCCATAGGGTATAATGGGAGTGGGGAAGGAGTTAATTACGCCACCGTAAAATACGGTGGCGTAATTAACAACGAGGTCCCGTAGCGCCATGGTTTTCTCCGCCTGGTAAAACCAGGCGGAAAAGGCCGCCATGGCGCTACGGGAACTCGTAGTATGGCGGAGAGGTACGCCATGCACTACGCTGGCGTAAAACCCTCTCCGCCAGGGTCCTAATGAGGCCCAGTATCTTTGTTCAGGGCAGTGGTACTAGTTTTCCAATGAGTGCCCACCAATGGCGCTGGGCCGCGCTATCTTTGGTATCAAGTTTGTTCAAAAAGACCTCTGTGTTTTAAAATCTTAATGTTGCCACTGCAACCTTGAGCCTAACACAGTCCAATCCATTATCAGGTTCTTTCGACTCACCGGCTATGCTGAACTCGTTGGCATTTCTTTTGCTGCTGGAGTCAAGGACGGTACCACGATGGGAACCGAGTCTCCCCACCCTGGCTATCAGTGCGTGAGAGTTCCATGTACCACGGACATCCATCACACCATTTGCCAGCTGTGATTCCCAGTCTTATGTTTCTTTTGTCTGAGGCTTTGCCAGTCTCGGTTGAAAAGGGAAAGGGAGGCAACTCCCTCCTTGATGTCCTTTCAGGTCTCACCACCTTTCTCCTCCATTTGAAGTGCCATCCTGGAATAGCTGCTTCCTCGTCCGTTCGGCCTTCCTCAAAGTGTGGTCTTGTGCTCCACCTTTCATCCCAGTGGGGAAGGGAATGGGCAGTCAGGTGTGTAGTTATCAGCAATTGCTTGACTCTGCCTGACCCTTGTGTTGTGACATGTCAGGCAAACAGCTCTGGTATTAGTCCATTGTTTCTCACATTGTGACAAGATCTTTGTGTTGGAAAAGTGGGGGGGTAGAGTTTTTAAGAATCCTACTAGCCAGAATAAGGGAAAGGGTGTCATAAGAAAGGGGATATCGCATCTCACCCTTCAGTGTACCACTTCCACTCCACGAAGACCACTTATCCAGGTGATCCTTCCCCACTGGTCCACCCCCAGGAATTAGATCCGATAGCGATGGCTGTGTCCTGGCCACCTGAATGACAGATCCCGGTGGACTAGTGAGTGAGACACCTTCAGATTTCTGACATACCCTTCCCCTATGAGAGGTGGATATGCCAGTTCTTTGTCCAGGTTCTGCTTTGTTCAGACCTGGAAGAGAACAGGGACGAGGGATGCCCAAGGACTCTTGCATATTCCATTGATTTGTCGTAGCCGGTGTTGGTAGAGGTGTAGTGATTTTACTGGTCTCTCTACAGTAGCCTTCAGGCTTCTCTCAGTGGCAAGAGGATGTACCATGCCCCTAATCTGCTGCTTGGCTGCCTTCAGTGCCTCTTGGGAGAGATGTGAGGGGATGTCACTGCACTTTTAAGTTACTGTACTGACTATTCAATGCATTCAGCCACATTGTAATTTGTGTGGTACCCTGTATTGATGTTACAGGGCTACCTGTGGTTGGCATTTTCCCTTAAATTCACATTCACACTGCTGCTCTGGTATGACGTGGAGTTTCCCATTTGTGTTTAATGATCAATTAGGCATGTGCAAATGTAGACAGAGTCATGTTCTTTGTCTGCACAATGCAGGTAGACAACCTGCAAGCAACATGTGAGTGTTTTGCAAGACATTCCTTGGGACTTGTCATGTCATGCCCCCTGATTGATGTGTTTCATCTTGCATTATCCAGTAGCAGCTGCGTGTTGCCAGAAACATTATGTCTGTCTGACACATATGAGATGGGACTATGTTTTCTACGTTGTGCATCACATGGCTGTCTCCCCAGATATGGTAGTTACGAGTTATCATGTTTTTGGTAGATATGTGAAAGAGGGAGTCAAGCCATGGTTATTGGTTGGTAGCGGAGATCTCATGAACATGCTGGGTCAAATGCTACACCATGTGCAATATTGCTTGCTGACATCATTTGCAAACTGCATGTCAAAGTGTACGGCTATGTACTTCCTTCAGCACTCATTGCTAGGGCCACTGGATTGATGGCAGACATTGTGCATATGCAATGCTGGCAACGGTGTGTGGCTTCCCATTGTATGTGGATTATTTAATTTTCAGTAGGTTACATTTTTACTTACCCTGGTCTGCAGGAGTCCGGCACCAGTCTCAGCCACACCGGCGCCCTCCAGGCTAGCCATGTGGAGTTTGGAGCTCACTGTCTCCTCCCATGTGAAGGGCTTAGACGGCTCAACTGTGCCTCCAGCTGTTGCTGCTGTGTCCCTCTGGTGTTGCGCCAACAGTTAGTGTACCCTGGCGTTGTGGTTGTTGCACTGATTTCCGATTTCCTCAATTTCTCTGGGTACTGCACTACTTCCGCCACGCTGTCCCGTATTGCAGTCCCTTCTCTCCAGACATTTTCAACCCTGTTTCACCATTGGATGGCTGCAAGAAATTAATGATTTTCAATAGATCGTGTTTTTCAAAATGGCCACTGTGCAAATTCCTGTTTCATCCATGACGCTGTTCCCGTCGGTACTAATTCTGCTGTTATTTTGTGGAATTACTGAACATATATCCTCCAAATACTTTGATAGAAATGGTATTTCTGCCAAATATTGGCAGAATTACCACTTGGTAGTGGATTTTGGCAGAAGTACCATTTTCGCTGTTGGTTAATGCTCGCAACCACCCACTAGTGATGTGTAAGCATGACAATATGTGGTTACGCGCCCGTATGCCTCTGGGCCTAGTTGCGCTTTATGAATAAACCAAATACAAATACAAATACAAGCATGACAATGGGCCTCAGTAAATGGTATGCGGTAAGGGGTTACCTGTACCGGTAAGGGCACTGGTACCGGTAAACCCTTACCGCCTTACTACGAGGTCCCTTTGCCGGACCCGACCTCAACGTCTGGTTTTACCAGCCGTTAAGGAACGGGCCCGCAAAGGGACCTTGGTGCTAATTACGGTACCGCAATTTGCAGTACCGTAATTACCTCCTTCCCCATTCCCATTGAGCCCTATGGGGCAAAAATGGGAATGGGGAAGTGCCTTGTTGAATGGGGAATTACCGGCCCCGCTCACCTTGGAGTAGCCTGGTAATTCCGCCATCCACCAAGGCAGACACGGTAAAATACCGGCGGCAACCATGGCGCTAATAGCACCATGGTTACCGTATACCGTGTAATGAGGCCCAATATGTGATTGGCTGGGATTTTGGCGTAATTGTTGTTAAAAACAGGAACATATGTGATTGACTGGTGTTCCATTTATTTTTTATTAACAAATGTTACTGACCATTTGTGGCAGTGCCAACTCGCTGGCAGTAACACATACAAGCTATAACATAAGGCAGGGGTTTTGGAGTACTACTCCCATGCTCCCTTTCCATTGACTATACTGGCTACGGCTAATGGAAGTTGTAGTCCAAAAGATCTGGAGAGCCAAAGGTTGCAGACCCTTGTCATAAGGCACATGACCTTGGTTGAGTAGTGATTTACCATTGCTGATATTGTATTGTGTAATGGTTCTGGTCTTTTCTATCATGCTGTGGGTTATCTGTTTTCACAATGCACAATAGTCCGAAGACTGATCTGTCCTCTATGTTTAAGGTCAGACAACACCTAAACAGCAACACGTTTTTGTGCTACATTTGCAATACTATTTTCCTAATTGAAACTATTTTTGGTTGTCACAACTAAAATCGAATAAGAACCCTTTTTTAGGTCTCCCAGAATCGCCAGCATTCTGCTCTTAATCAAACGGTGTGATCCTGAGCAAACCAATGTATGCCCTTGTCTCTCTCTGCCAAATAAAAGCAAAGTCGGATCCTAACAGCATTTAGCCTGCTTGGGGTCCTGCCCCAGAACACATGGCTTAGTGCTATATTAAGCACCTCATTAAGCTAGCCCGTTAAATCATTACACAAACAGCCAATAAAATGTTTTTAGTCGGATCAGAGAAATCCCACATATTTTTGCCCATAAAATTGTGTTGCAGTTTTTAATTATGCAACCAAAATAATCCTGCATTTTTAATCACGATCTGTCCTGTGAAGTCTTTCTTTTGCTACAAAGCTCCATGGGGGTAAACATAAAGCGAAGAAAAGAATGCCCCGGAAATAAATACACAGCGGTGGGAGTTCGTTTACAGAAGCTCGCAGCAAAGTCAGGCGATCGTCTGGTGCAATGTTAGCTGGCGGACGGAAGGAGACTTTTAATGCGCCAGCCTCTGCCTGAAGATGGAAGAGAAGTCTTTCATTTGAGAAACAAAAAAAAAGGCAAATCCCAGCCGGGCCGCCGCTGCTAAGGTTAAATCTTAACAGGAGTGACTATTGAGTGACTATTGACAACCCATCAAGGATGCTCCGTGTCACAGGGCCGCAGAGGATTCGATGCCGTCGCCTGTGGCGCGCGGCGCATGAGCGCTGTGTGTCATTTCTAAACCCGGGCCTGGGAGTATTGAGCGGGGCAGGCTTCCGTTGAGAGGTCTGTAATTCCATTTGCTGTTGTGTGGGCAGAGGAAGATCCATATGTAGGAATCCTTAAGGGTATCCCTGAAAATAGACAGTTCTCTTCGCGCCCATCACATCTCTAGGATGCGGGAGGGGGGAGATCGACGTCACGGACTAGTCATGCGCATTCTAATACGCTAGGTACATAATGTAAACTACAAGCTGTGCACATCCTGATATGCCGGCCAACCACTTTCTGACTTTCACTCAATCTCTCTGCCAGAGTCGCATGGCACGTTTACCCTTGCTAGAGACCCCTCCCCACCCCACGCCCCCAGTCATTGCTGACAGGGTTATGACACCAGTGTCTTAAAAGGCACAGTGGGTGGGGCCCTGTGTGATTTTATGGTTGAAATAAATGTATTTCTTATGAGCACCTGGCGCAGCGAGGGGGGGTGTGTGGGGCAGCCAATCAGCTCTTTCCAACGCAGGTTCTGCATGTACAGTAACAGGCCCCATTTGGAAGTAGCTTTTGGCTCCCTGGTGCTACTGGAAACATTCTCCTGCATCGACCTCACACCTTTTGGCAACCGGCGGGTCCTCTGCAGCACTCTACTCATGACTGCCTCTGTCTCTGTTAATCATGTTAACATTCTTAGCATTCAGAAAATTCACCCATTTCATATGACTCAATGGACACTCTAATCTCCACCCTCATGCTCAGGAAACTCGTCTGCTGCACAGGACTACTCCTTTCCTTCCTCACTATCCCTTCCTTCCTATAGACAAAGTTCTAAACTTGGGTACTCACACTATCAACAACCTTCCCAGACCGTTCCCCTCTTTAACCTATCAACACAACGCTGGTTAACACTCACTGCAGGCCACTCTCTTTTTAAGCTCTTTCTCGTCTACAACATCATCAATGGACTTGCTCCTCAGTACCTGTCTAACTTACATCTGCTACTCATCATGTAGTTCACATTGCCCCTCCGTTGCACTCAACCTCACTGTCCCGTGCCCCTCTGTCCCTTCTCTAAATTCCTCTCCTTTTCCCTACTCGCCCCACTGCATTGGAACTCTCTTCCTGTCACAATCAGAGACAGCCCAAAGTGTAGTACTGAGACAGCCACCATCCAGGTGGTATGATATGATATGATATGATATTTATAACACGCTTAATACTCAGAGGTTTCCTAGCGTCGACCTGGGGATCGAACCTGTGTTGCTCCAGTCGTTTTGCTCCAAGGCGAGCACGTTGCCGCTGAGCTATTCTCCCGTGGATGATACCATCCAAGTCATGGATAAGGGTGACTCATGCCTCCTCGTCCTACTTGAACTCTGCTACATTCAGCAACATCCCCCACTGCATCCTACTCTCCCTCCTCATGGAAAACTCTGGATTCTCTGACATTAACTTGAATTGGTTCACCTTCTATGTCGTAGGCAGACACCAGGCCAACTGACTCTGGGGCCTCTTGGCACACTGCTCAAAGATCCCGATATAGCCATCCACCATTAGGCAGACGATACTGTGAGATGTATTGACCCACTGTGCTATACTATGCGGCCTTACTCTGCTATCTATGGTGCGAGAAACAGCAAAATAGCGGCAAACACTTTGTGCGCGCCAAAACCATGTTTTTTCAACACACAAAAAGATGGCTGCACAACCTGCCACCCATGGTGCATGTGTGGTGGAACAGAACACACACTGTAGAAAAAGTGCCAGTGGGCTCCATGACAAGTAAACATGGAGTACAGAGGGAGAAGCAGCGCTTTTTTAAGTGAAATTCCAAAATTTGCCTGTAAATGACATTTACTTTGCTGCTGAAACTTCAAAATGCCTGTACATAACACTTTCCAACACTCAAAATCTTGCTTGGCGCTAAAATTCAGTTAATATAATGAAGCACTGTGAATTTACAAAGTCCTGAAATGTTAAGAGCAAAACATTTTCTCAGCAAAACTGGATTGCCTGTGAATGACAATTCCTGTCAAAAATCTGTGTGCAGCCATACTGGGCTACTTGTGTGTGACAGCCCCTGTCAAATGGTCTCTTCTGATTAAACTTTAAAGTTGTCTAAAAATAAAGATCTGCCGGATTAGCAAATATAAAAGGACTGTTGCTGAAAGGAACACGGATCTCAGTTGTTTTGATCCCACAGGTTTAAACGTACAAATGTAATTTATCTATGTCATCTGATGCAACAAGTTTGTTTTATGCTGGATTTCAAGGCAAGAAATTAAACATGCACTTAGGCTGGCTGGGCCTGCAAGAGGTTGAAAAACAGGTTTCCACCTTAGGGGAGGGCATTGATCTCAGCAGATGCTCACTGACACATGATAATTGTGGGGTAGGTCAGACTTTTGTCTGCTTCCAAGCACTGAACAATGGCAGTTTCTACAGGCCAGGAAATGAACGTGTGAAGAGGTTGTAAACTAGGCTTGTAGAAGGAAATCCCAAAGGTAGGGGCTGCTCCTTGCCTCCAGAGACAGACAAAAGGCTGACAATTTTCTGCTAAGAATATGTAATGAACATTTTTAGAGACTATCAGAAGTGGTGAAAAATATAAAAAGGGGAGATTTGTTAATCTAACTTTTGGCCCTATATTTCAAAACGTGATGGAAGTGTGTAGCATATTCTGAACAGGAATGGCAATATAAGTGGTTTTATGGGAACTGTATTTAAGCTAGAATTGTTAAACATTGCACACACATTCCTATGGTAAACACCAATATTTGTGGAAATTTGGAGAAAGTTTGGAAAATGTGTTCATGGCGAAATGGACAAAATTCAGCAAAAAGGCGAAACAAGCTCTCACAGCTGTGGGATTTTGATGAACAGATACTCCATGAAATATGTAATCCTTGAATGTGATTTTTGTAGAGGTTACAAATGTGTTAATATTTATTTAGGTCAAAATTCGATTTTGATACTAGTGGCTAGGGGAGGTTTCTAAGGATTGTAAAAACTAAACCATAAACTTGACATCATCTGTCTTTGATCCAATCACTCGGATGCAAGGCGGGGATGAGGCTATGATCAAATCCCAGTTCACAGGTGCGAGTTTAGTTAAGCCGGCCCATGCACCCATTTTTGTGATGTCATTTGAAAGGATAAATAGAGACATCTGACAACACATACACACCCTCTCTTCGGATTCCAGAGAAGTACTCTGATCCAGCATTCCACATCCAGCCTTTAACATCCTTCCAGATCCAGATGCCAATCACCAGGCCAAGCAATAGCTGAACAATTTTCAGCTAGGCCTCAATCCTCAATTAATCCTCAACTAATTCTTACAACTCAGTGAAGCGCTGTGTTGTGAGGAAGCATCCTGAAACTATCTGGCTTGCAACCATAACGCTTGCCTGATGAACTTGCCATCACCGTGATCTAAAATATCAAGAAAGGCAGATCCCGTACAGTTCCGGTGACCGGTCTAGCTGATCCTAGATGATGTGCTGTTCTTCCCTGATAGACCCGATCCATTGACCAGAATCCTGATGGGCTAAACATCTTAAATCCCAGTAGATTGTGAGTATTAACAGGACGCTAGATAATTATTGTATACCATGCCTTATCTTGTTCCACCCTAATATCTGAACTATCCTTACTTTCATAACCAGTGACAGTGTCAAAATCTTTAGTGCTATTTTATGCTGTCTATTTGCTAAAGCGTAATTTTCATAGTCATTTTTATTTTTGTAATGGAGTACAATGTAGTTAAATCTGGGAGTGAATGTGGGGACCCGAGTATTATCGAGAAAGCTAACAAGCCAACTACTGGAGCCCACACAACCGAAAGCCTATGGCACTTTACGCCGGCAAAAACTCTGTTTTTCCTTCAAATTGGAGAGCTTCACTAGACTGTCTTTGGCCTCAGTCCACACAAGGGATGCAAAAATAATCCCCACAGGCAGGACCGCCAGTGAAACTTAGATCTGCAACTTCCTTAAATCCCACAACCACAGACTCACCGTCCAAGAAAGTGGATATCCTCTCCATAATATCATCAGTTACAATAGCTCTAGCTCCTTTTATGAAGCTCTATGAAACAATCAGCTACATCCTTAAAGACCACACTACAATTCAGGTAATGATGAACAGCAAACTGATTTTCCTAGAGGCATATATTATGTCGAGAGAGAAAACACTTGTTAATTCATCAACAGTTGTGAGAGACAGTGTCCCCCCACCAGTGCTTAAGACAGCATTGTCAAACCAAGTGGGGATCAGTAAGTCCACCAGCACACAAACGGTAGTTACCATCGATCTGACAAAGAAAAACCTGAAAGAAAAAGGGAAAGAGACATCACGACCCAGTTCCCATGCCCTAAAACCAATGAGTGCCCCCATTGTGGAATTGCAAATCACTATCACAGACTGCCAAGAGGCAGTAAGTCCTACAAAAGTCCACAACAAGCTGACGTCGAAAACGAAAAACCCTGGGAACCAGCTTTTAAGAAAATTTGCGCAACGAACAGGCAAGACTTAAAACAGCGGATAGGTGAGGAGAAGGAAATGCCACAAGAACGATCAAGCAAAACCTCCAAAACCTCCAATGAGAGGACAGAAATTCTGAGGGATGTTGCCTAGCCAAAGTCGGTAGAAGACTTTTTGGAAGACGATATAATGATAAATCTGAGTAAGCATTTGAGGGAGGACGAATGCTCGGATCAGGGCCATTCAAATATTCCCGTAACCCAAGTCAAGAGCCTAGCGGGAGGAAATCACCCAAACGACAAAATAGAGGCTGATCAAAAGGGCTAGGGTTTCTTGACATTAGAAGAACAATGCAAGAAACTGTCAAGAAAGGCAAAGCGGGACGAGGGGTCTAAAGCAAGAAGAAAAAACGGACACGAGGCATCGTTCGCCAAACAAACCAAGCTCTCGACCCAACGCGCATTCAGCTAAACATGGAAAAGTCCATTTTGTGTCCAGAACAGATCAATACCACAAGACCACAAAAAACCTAGACAAAAAGAAATGGATTCTAAAACTGGAACAGATCCCCGGTAATGGTGACAACGTCATTTTAAATCGACACTCGGTACTAGAACTACTGGGCTTTGTACCGAACTTGAGGGGAATAAAAACTGAAGATCTACTAATTGTAGACCCGAGTCAGAGGCACCATAAGTCCATCTCTCATCTCTATATTGCCACAAAAACAGTTTATGCGCTACTGAAAGAAGAGGCAAAGGCTCTAAGGAAACTGGGGTACGTCATCACAGACTCCACAAGAGCAACAGGGCATTGTCCGAGATCTAAAAGAAGATACAGGGACCTCCAAACAACCACGCCAGTACGTGACAACTTCAGTCCCAATCAATCAGACAGCTCTTCTATCAGAAAAACCTGTTATTCAACCTCAGAAAAAGTTCATCCAGACACAAGGCAAAGACACACGGAGCAAGAGGAAAAGGGGAACCATCGACGACAATTGCGGAAAAACTGAGAAGACAACAACAGAAGCAACCTTCGACAACAAAATAACAGCAGAAGAGACTTTACAACAACAAAAACGATTGTGAAGGGGGCACTGGAAGAAAAACCGAGGCGCGACTTGGCACGGAAGATGGGGCAGGGCATGTGGTCTTGGCTACCGAAAGCCCTCATGAGGGAAACAAAAAAATAGCAACTCAAGCCCCATGAGCCCAGACTTACAGTCAAAACGGAAATGAAAACACTTAGACCATACACCCGGCTGGGCTCATGGAACACAAGCGGCCACTCGCACTTGATGCGACACAGAGACATTGTGCTATCAGACTACGACATCCTCTGCTTTCAGGAGACCTGGCTTGCAGACGTCCCGACATTAGAGGGATACGAAATCCTCCTATCTCCAGTGAAAAAAGTAGTACTGGGGAGACCGTCCTCAGGAATACTAACAGCGTGCCGACAAGGCAGCGGCTTCTCTTTAGAAGCAGCGCTCCTCAGCAACCCTTCCATCCTGATGACCAAAACCGTCTGGTCCCAACCGAAGGAACATAAAGTAAAAGCAAAACCCTCACCATTTATCATCATAAACACTTACTGGAACCCGGCGGTGATCAGTGACATTGCGTACCTGGAACTGATGGAGCAGGCAATTGATGACGCACTCACACTGCATTTAGTCTCTTATCTTCTGATCTACGGCGATGTCAATGCGATATGTCAGCCGCAAAACAATCATCAAAACCAACAGAACATGAATAGTCCAGCGGCGAAAAGAGGAGTGGACTGGTTAAAGCTAATGAACTCACGTGATCTTCACAATTTAGACACAGTGCATCCAGATCCAGAATGCTTGCCGACATGGGCGAGAGACACAACAAGCGCCACGATAGATTATATATTTGTGTCTACATCATTAGAAGAGACGGCCAGGCAGGTGCCCACGTAGTGGGTCAGCCTGGGTGACATAGAAGACATCACGGCCAAATCAAGAAATTAAAAAACTCTCGAGCACCGGATCCGGACGGCATTACTAATGTAGATCTTAAGGCCTTCACCCCTGAATGGGCCCTGCTTCTCAGTAGAATCTTCAAAAGATGTGCAACGCTGAGATCAGTCCCGCCATCCTGGAAAACAGCTACTGTAGTGCCCATCTACAAGAAGGGAAATAAAGATGACCCAAAAAACTATAGGCCAATCGTCCTACTCGATTGTATCGGGAAGGTGTTTGGGTCACTATTACTCAGAGAATTCAACGAATGGGTAAAAACAGCCCCATGTAAAGATCACTTGCAAGCCGGCTTTAAAAAAGGTTTGGGAACATCCGTTAACATCCTGACGCTCAGTGCCTTAAAAAGCAGAGTTCTAGAAAGAGGACCACGACTCTTCATCTCCTTCATTGACTTAACTCAGGTATTTGACAAAGTTGAGCGCCCGTTGATGTGGGCGGAATTGGAAACCTGGGGCTGCCCACCACCAATCTTGGGACCCATTAAAGCTCTGTACATAGGAACTACTAAGAGAGTGAGACCAACAAGGCCTCCTCTCCTCAGAAATACCAACAGCAAGAGGAGTGAAACAGTGGTTCCTCTTGGACCCTTCGCTCTTTGTTGCATTCCTGGGAGACCTGCAAGACACAAGTCAAGATGTGCGATGTTTTCCTCCAAAACTGGGCACTGCCCATGTAAACAGATTGTTATACGCAGACGACCTGATTTTATTCGACCATACTCCAGTAGGCCTGCAACGGCAATTATCCAATCTTCTGGAATGTACGAAAAGCAACAAACTCGAGATTAATGAAAAAAAGACAACATTTCTGATTTTTGAGGCCTCCACCAAGAGAAGAGAAAAAAGCTCACTGAACCTCGAAAGCCAGACGTCGAAAAAGTAAAAGAATTCAGTTACTTCGGGGTGATCCTTGACAGGAAGGTGTTTGGGTCACTATTACTCAGAGAATTAAACAAATGGGCAAAAACGGCCCCATGTAAAGATCACTTGCAAACCGGCTTTAAAAAAGGTTTGGGAACATCCGTTAACATCCTGACGCTCAGTGCCGTAAAAGGTAGAGTTCTAGATGGGGGACCACGACTCTTCATCTCCTTCATTGACTTAACTCAGGCATTTGACAAAGTTGAGCGCCCATTGTTGTTGGCGAAATTGGAAACCTGGGGCTGCCCATCACCAATCTTGGGACCCATTAAAGCTCTGTACACAGGAAATACTATGAGAGTGAGACTAAACCAACAAGGCCTCCTCTCCTCAAAAATACCAACAGCAAGAGGAGTGAAACAGGGGTTCCCCTGGGCCCCTTCGCTCTTTGATGCGTTCCTGGGAGACCTGCAAGACACAAGTCAAGATGTGCAATGTTTTCCTCCAAAACTGGGCAATGCACATGTAAACAGATTGTTATACACAGACGACCTGATCTTATTCGACCATACTCCAGTAGGCTTGCAACGGCAATTATCCAATCTTCTTGAATATACGAAATATACTCTTCCCATGATCAACCTAGGATGGACCAGAGACCCTCGTACCAGTCAGAGCGCGTGTGTCTCAAGCAGAACCCTCAGATGAAAATGGCGGCTCAGAACCCCCCAAATCAAGGACCTATTACTCCAGAGCAATGACGGGGAGAGAACGCCAACAACCCACCGGTTCCCAGGGAGGAGGCACAGGAGGAAGGGGGGTGTACAGCCTTAGAGAAAGCTTCCTTCCCCACTTGTGAAAATCCCCTGGAAACACAGGAACCAAAACCAAAATCTCCTGCCCCCGAAAGTCTGCAAGCTAAGGAACAGAGGGCGGGTAGGAGAAATAAAGGGACTAAAAAGACCCATTTTGTGGAGGAGGTTAGAGTCTTCCAATTTGAAGGAGAGGGGTCCTCTGAGGATTCTGGGAAAATTATCTTCTCCTTCAGGGATGGGGGAACTCCTCTCAAAGAAAAGTGGGTCACAGGAGATCCTAATTCAGAATGGGTACATGTGGGGACTGAGTTAAAACCACGCAACATTGAATCCAGAATGACAAACCAGAAAATAACCTTGTCAAAACCAATTCCGGTGACTGCCTCTAAAAAGGGGGGCGGGGGGCGAGCCCAGAATCAGAACCAGTGGATCCCAAAACAAACTCCCCCCATATCCAACTGCCACCTTTTTCTAACAGGGTCCCAAGCTCCCAAACAAAATCCTGCCCAAATTACCCCTCTGACAGAATCAAGAGTGAAGAAATGAACCCACCAAGTGGCCTAAAATGCACATTATGTTTGCCCCCTTGAGGAGAAGGAGGGAAGATTTTATGCCCCGGTCCAAATACACGGGCAGTGTACATTTTTGGCACTGGTGGACACTGGATCCCAAGCCATCTTCTGTCAAAAAGGGCCTTTGATCAGCTGAATTCAGGAAAGGGGGAGAGATACCAGATCCCACTCACCCCTCTTACTGGACAACTTCAGAAATTCAATGGGAATGAAATTCCTGTTGAGGGGACTGTGGATTTAGAATTTAAAATTGGGAGACACAAGGTGAAGAACCCAGTCTAGTTGTGACTCCAGAGGGCACACCATGTTTACTAGGGAATGACATCCTGCGTAGATTGTCTCCCCTCATAGATTGTGTAAACAAGGTCCTCTGGACGCAGACTAACCGACCTATAAAATTAAAACATAGGCCCTCATTACAACTCAGGCGTTAAGGGTTAACGCCACCGTTAACCCTTAACGCCTGATTCCCACCTTAACGCCTGCTTTTTGCAGGCGTTAAGTTCCATGGTGCTAAGGCACCTTGGTGCTAATTACGGCACCGTAATTTACGGTGCCGTAATTAGCGCCTTCCCCACTCCCATTATGCCCTATGGGGCAAAAATGGGAATGGGGAAGGGAAAATGGGAAATAGGGATTTACCGCCCCTCTCACCTTGTAATGGGGCGGTAAATCCGCCATCCACCATGGTGTAAACGTAGTAAAGTAGTATGGTGGTAAAGTTGGTGCACTTAGCACCTCAGTTGTAATGAGGGCCATAGTGTCAAGCATGTTAGTTTAAATGGCACCAAATTGAATTCCATTTTCGAAACCACCAAACCCCTGACGTGACAATAATTGCAGTAGGACAACAAACGGGTGATGGGAAGTCCTCTCTATTTCTGAAAATCACCCTTCCTTGCAGTCTCAAGTGGCATTCGACACTGGAAGGGAATACTCTAAAATTCTATACCAATTCACAATAAGAAAATCCCACTCCTATAGTCCAAAATGATGAGAAATCAGCTCAGAGCCTGGCTGATATTCAGCAAATTGGAGAGCAGTTGTTCATCCCTTTTCAGTTAAATGATGGGAAGGACTCTGTTCTCGCTCGAGTGTGTGTGAACAGCAGTAAGAGCTTCATCAGCAAAGCCATGTTCAGCCAACTCCCAAAAGATCCAGCCATTCTCACATTCAAACTGATAGACAAATGGGAAATAGACCTGGAAGCACCTAATTCCAAACATCTCCTGCCAAGCAGGTTTATGCTCAAAATCTCCATTGGCAACAAGAGCATAGTCCATAACTGTTGGGCCGTGCGAGACGTCACTGCCGCCTTTTACTTAGGCAGTGGCATTCTCAATCGCTTTGCCATTAGTTTGGACCTAATAAACTTCAAAGCTTGGTCCCGATTAGCAGATAATCCCATGGGCTTTGATGATCCAGAAAAAGCATTTAGGTCAGCTCAATTGCTACCTTATGCAGTTGAAATTCAGATTAAAGAGGAAGTCATCATCCCAGATAGGACCCGACAATTCTCCCTGGAAGTGAAAGTTAAAAGAGGACAACATTTGAAAAACCCTGATGCTTTCATACATCTAAACGCTTCTCTCCAACAGCAAGGGTTGGGGGTAAACCCAACTTCATTAGTCAACATAGAACATGACACCATTCTAATAGAGGTGGATAACAGCGACTTAAAGAGTATTACTCTAGCCGCAGGCACCATTATTGGAATGGCGGTGGATGACCGACATTTTTCCATTGATTTAGGAAATGAACTGTTAGGACCAATCCCCAAGGACTGTTTTGACAGTGACAGTGATGACAATACAACACCAGACAGGATTTTTACCCGGCATGGGGGGAACTTCCTGGTGTACACTTCCTGCCCTTATGGTAAGGAAGATGTGACTTGTGACTTCAGGAGGGATGAGGTGATTTTCCAGGTCCATGAGGGTTGCCTTTCCCACCTGAGGCCTCCAGTCCAAATCAGCACTCTGACCAGGGACTTCTCCACCCAGCTGGAGGAGGCCGCTGAGATAGCCAACCCAGAAGTCTTTCCAGGCTTCAGGCAGATGGTGGAAGAGAGAGTCAACCTAGCTGATGCCGGTGTGACTCTGGAACAAAAGCAAAAGTTGAAACAAGTTTTCTTGGATTTCCAAGATCTCTTTGCGGTAGACTCATATGACTGTGGCCTCACCGACATCCACACAACAACAATCCCCACGGACCCTGGCATGACTCCAGTGTTTGTGAAGCAATATCGCTTGCCTCTCGCATCAATGGAGTCCCTTACTGAAATAATTAAGAACCTGGAGTCCCGGGGAATAATCCGTCCAGTTCACAGCACCTTCAATAACCCGGTGCTGGGAATATTGAAGCAAAATGGCCAGTGGAGACTCTGCGCCGACCTCAGGGAGCTCAACAAACGGGTCCATACTTCCCGATGGCCTCTGCCCTACATTGACCAAGGGCTGGCCCAGATTCAGGGGTCACAGTTATTCACACCAATAGACCTCACCAATGGATACTGGACCGTGCCTGTCAGTAGGGAGGACCAATACAAACTGGCTTTTACCTTTGGGGGCCAGCAGTACACATGGATCCGGACTCCCTTCGGATACCTCAACTCCGGCAATGAAGTCAACATTTTCCTACATAAGGCCATGCCCGACCTGGGTGCGAGGGGTGACCTGGCTTATGTAGATGATGTCCTCATCAAAAGTCCATCTGTGGAGGAACACATAGCGGAGATCCGTTATGTTCTGACACAGTTGAGGGTCGCCGGAGCAAAACTTTCCTTTCAGAAAGCACAGTGCTGTAGAACCCGTGTTAATTTCTTGGGGCATGAGATTACTCCTCAGGGTCTCTGTCCCCAAGAAAAGAAAGTGGAAGCACTCCAGAAACTGAAAGACCCCACAACTCCGCGGGAACTAAGGAGCCTCCTTGGACTGACTAATTACAGCAGAAAGTTCATTGAAGGCTACGCAGAGATCACTAGACCCCTGATTCATCTCTTGAAAGGGGGGGTCAAGTGGGAATGGGGTCCAGAACAATCCGAGGCGGTAAGACAACTCAAAAGAAGTCTCTCATCAGCACCTTGCCTAGCTTACCCTGTCAGAAACAAGGAGTTCTTCCTGGAGACGGGGTTCTCTAATACGTGCTTGACGGCAGTATTATACTAAAAGCATGACCAGGTCAATAAAGTAATCTCCTATGCGAGCAAAACTTTATCCTCTGTGGAGGAAAAATTCAACGATTGTGAGAAGGCACTCCTGGCAATGGTGTGGGCATTGAAGAATTACCGCCCGTTTATCCAGGGGGAACACATCATAGTGGAGACTCCACACCAGCCGCTACAATATCTCCAAAGTGACAGAATCCGGGCCGGAAATGTGAGTAATTCCCGAATTACTTCCTGGATTCTGTCAATGCAAGGCTTTCCTGTAGAGGTCAGATATGGCCAAAACAAGAAGAGTCCCCTCGCGCAAGGTCTGCCTGACTTGCATGATTGTGCCAGAGAAAACTGTCTCGAGGACGAAAGTCTAAAAATCAAGGACAACATGGAGGCATACCTTAATTCCCCACACAAAGTCTTTGAAGAAGACAAGTGTGAGGGAATGCCCACTGTCTATGTGGATGGATGCTCTTACCATGCTGACAACGACGGGGAGAAAGAACTGGTGGCTGGCATAGGGAATGCATGGGTGAAGGAGTTCCCAGAACCCTCCGCTGGATACAAAATTGGTCCCCAAAGTAGTCAGGTGGCAGAATTGATGGCTGTGCATCAGGCCATCCTCACTGCTGTCCAGCATCAACTCCACGAACTGGTCATAATCACAGATTCGGATTATGTACGGAACGGGTTCGTGGAGCACCTGGTTAATTGGAAAACCAGAGGCATGTTATGTGCTAATAACAAACCCTTGAAACATGGGAAGTTAATCCAAAACATTGATGATCTGGTCACATCGAATGGGATGACCATCTACTGGAAAAAGATCAAGGGTCATTCCAAAGTAGAGGGACCAGACAAAACTGGAAATGACTTAGCTGATCAGCTGGCCAAAACCGGTGCCATCCAAGGGGATCTAATCGAAATAGAGTCCCTGTTGGGGGAAATCCAGGTCACTGCTATCACTAGGTCCCAGACAAATGCTCACAATGATCTTTCAACTGCACAATGGAGTAAGTAGACCCCTGATGCTGATTTAATTACAGCTCAGAAGGGGGATCCAATTATTGGTATGTTTTACCAACACCTTGAGAACCCTGAGAACTTTCCCCTGACGGATACCGATTACATTGGGAAAGAGGACCTAAGAGTGTTGATGAAATGTCCAAAAATGTTCCGAATCCAAGACGGTTTGTTGGTAAGGAAATCCCAAGCTGGCCATGATCAGTGGGTGGTTCCTACCTCATTCCGAAGCCTGATGTTAAGTCACGCCCATGATGCGGCCACCGCCGGTCATAGGGGGTTTCACACAACACTGGAAATCTTAAGAGAGGTTGCATACTGGCCACACATGGGCCAGGACCTCCACCAATATTTGAAGGGTTGTCTTGTGTGTGCACAATTTCAGCCAACATCCCTCACACACCGGGCACCTCTCCAAAAGAGGGGAATGACACTCCCATGGTCAGATTTGCAAATTGACTTTGCAGGCCCCCTGATTCGCTCTGCTACGGGGAATAAGTACATGTTGACGGTGACATGCTTGTTTACCAAGTGGGTGGAATGTCTCCCAGCCCCAAATTGCAAGGCAGAAACAGCAGCTGCCCTGATGATGAACCACATCTTTTCCCGTTTTGGTCTACCTCAAAGGATTGAGTCAGACAGGGGTAGCCACCTCACCAGTGAAGTAATGACAAAGATGTGGGAGATACTGGGGGTTAAAAGGAAGCTACACATTGCTTACAGGCCAGCTTCTTCTGGAGCAGAGATATAACCAAACCATTGTGAGCATCTTAAAAAAGTTTGTGGCAGATTCTGGGCCAAGTTGGGATATCCGATTACCTCTGGTCCTAATGGCCATCAGATCTAACCCTTCATCTGCAACCAAAATGTCACCATTTGAGTTGATGACTGGACGCAAGATGGTGCTTCCCCAGCATTTACTCTACAGAACCCAAGAGCAAACGTTGATAAATGCCTCCACAACTCATGAGTATGTGGAGAATTTAAGGAAACACCTTCAACATGCTTTTGCCTATGCTCAGCGGAATCTAGAAAGATCAGCCGAGAGTATGAAGACCCACTATGACCTGAAAACTTCCAGGAAGTAATATCAGGTGGGGGACAGGGTCTATTTATACAACTCCCAAAGAAACCAGGCAAGACAGCGCAAATTTTTGCCTACATGGAAGGGACCCTTTGAGATTATAGACACAATCTCCCCTGTGGCCTACAAGATCTGCATCCCCAAAGGCGGTTTGGCAGAGGGGGAAGACAAGTGGGTCCACATAAACCAGTTGAAGTGTTGCCATCCCAGGCACACTTTGCAGCAACTGGAGGAGTCCTCTGCAATCCCAGAGGGTACCGCTCCAGAGTAATTCAATTCCAACCCTAAAATATCCTACATATAGCCTATCAAATTCTGTGTTTCTCAAGTTTATGTGTTCCTGTCGCTTAATTTAAAAAAATGTGCATGTTCATATCTGTTGAGTTCTAAAATATATATGCCACCCCACTATATCAATGGTGGGGGAGAAATGTCCATGAATAGGTATTGCCGCTTTTCCTTTGTCGTCCTAGGAGAAAGAAACCCTGGAGACTGGCCAAGGAGGATGATCCGGAGACCGGGAGCAGAGACCCAAGGGGCCCGGGGTACCGCCCAATATTCCCATCAGGACCGGCGAGGAGAACCGATCGATCAGTACCCGATGGAGGAAAAGATGCTGAACTGTGCCATTTGCAGAATTGGAAGAAGATTATGCGGACATACCAGTGCGTGGGTCAAAACCTTCTGTGCACCCGACTCCCCATCGCCTCAAATTCAAAGTGCAGTCGCGTGGGGGGGCCTTGTTGGGTGTCCTGACCCACGTTTAAGCTATCATGCTGCAACATTTGATGCTGTGGGCTTAGAAAATCCAAGATGGCCAAAAAGCCCACATGTGCGCCAGAATCGAGGAGAACCATGCAGTTTGTGCGTACACCAAATGGCTGCCTAACTTGCCACCCACCAGTGCGAGCATGATGGGCCAGGGTGCCATGAGTGGAATGGATGCCAAAGGTAAAACAGCAGCGCCTGTTAGCTCAAAAACGCTTTAAAATTACCTTTGGTTTGTCTGAATCTGGGAAGATGAAGAGCCCAAAACAATGTTCATAACAAAACTAGCTGAGCTGTGCATGTCAGCAG
Organism: Ambystoma mexicanum; assembly: GCF_040938575.1. Taxonomy (NCBI): domain Eukaryota; kingdom Metazoa; phylum Chordata; class Amphibia; order Caudata; family Ambystomatidae; genus Ambystoma; species Ambystoma mexicanum. The sequence goes on from NC_090926.1 coordinate 1,182,363,599, forward strand.
CCTAACTGAAACTGGATTAAAACCACCAAAATCGAAATGTTTAAATTAACTGAGTGACCTACTTTTGAGTGTCACATAGTTTGCAACTGTTAAAATGTCATAGTTTTGAACTTAGAATCAGCATTCTAGCTGCATATGTAAAAATTGTATTGACTTAAACTGGGGAACAAAAAGTGAGATTTTAGCTGAAACCTGGCTTAATGAAACTAAATTCTGCCTGACATCTACCCCCACGGGAGTTAAAACCTGCTCCGCCACTCTTCCCCTTGCCAAAAGGAGTTGTCACCTCTCTGATTAGATTAGGGGTGGAACAGCTGGGGACTACAGGGAGGTGAACAAAGGCCTGTCCTGGACTCAGGCAAATGTTATATTGGGGGCATCGTAAAAGTGGCTTCCTCTTGGGAGAAGTTGGAGGAGAAGTGCCTCTGGGAGCCACCCGAGCTGGAGGCGGGGACAGGCAGAAGCTTCCCCCATGTGCTTTGGAACCTAAACCACACCCATCTGGGCCAGAGCATAATTTTAAAAAGATAGATAACTCATAGTGCGGACTTGTCAGAATTATATAAGTAATATCATTATTTTTGTGATTTTTCTGTGAACATTTTGAGATGCGTTAGGACCCTGTGGTGTATTCTGGGGGGTTGCTAGTGGAAAATAGGGTCTCACTCCAAATGTCTGCATGTTAAAAATCTGACACTTCATCAATTCATGTCCATACTCCTTGCGCACATGTGTGTAAATTTGGGTAAATGTCCGATATTGCAAAACCAGTTAAAAAGCGCAAAATGTTGTCATTTTTGAATGCAAGCCCCCAGGAAGATCAGAGGCGGACAAGCATGGACCATAAGAAATATATAATGTGCACATGTAATTTCAACACATTGTATATCCGGGAAGGATGTATTTGAATCAAATATAGATTTGTGGGCAAACTGACCAGGGGAGGATCCTCTGACCCATAACACCTACAGCATCACTCTGACTCACATTTCCTTCCCCCAATCATGGGAGAGGGGAGAATTGGGCCAATGACAAGTAGAGAGGGGCAGGCTTAGCTAGGCCCAGGCACACACCCATTTTCAAAACACATAAAAAGAGACTGCTGGGACAGGTAGAGACATTAAAATCCAGTTGCTGCGGAGCGTTTTGCTGGACCACACAACATCCAGAAGATACCAGTTCCAGACTGACTCCAGAACCTAGAACTTATACTTTAGAACCTAAATCACAGGCCTAAAACCACAAGCTGAGTTCTCTGCAGCAGGCCTCAAATCATTGCAAGCTGCTCACAGCCGGGCGAGCTGCTTGAATCCCTTGCCAAGAACTTTTTCCAGGACCAGTGCAGAGATCCAGGAGCCGTGCAGAGGCCGCTGTATCCGGACAGACCAGACCAGAGATCCAGAGTGACCCAGACCGCTGTGAGCAGAACCAGAGAGCTGACCCAGATCACTGTGAAGTGCCGAGACCAGAACCGGAGTCCAGTCCAAAACCTGACCAGATCCTTGGCGAGGCCTATTTCAAATTTATATTGTGAGTACCTAGCAGAACTGAGCAGAACCAATCTCTTAGTTAAAATAATCTAATCCAAACTATTTTAACCTAAGTAGAACTGCCTCCTAGAAGTTGTCACTTGTCATTTTGTAAAGCTGCACCTCTGTCACTTGTCAATTCTGCAGCTGCAAGCTGTCTCCTGTCATTTTGAGTTTACTTTAAATCCGAAAAACTACCTTTATTTAATCGTCCGTATCTCTGGAACCGTTTGGCTTAGGATCTCAGCTTTCCAACCGACCTAGAACCGACTTGCTACTTATACTTTATCCGTAATCATGATTCACGCACTCGCGAATTTTACCGCGATTTGCAATTTGGTTAAAAATCCAGCCACGTGTAACAATCAGCAGTCATTTCTTTCCTTGCTAAAAATTTGTTTGCCTCTTAATCACCATCTCTGAATCATTGCTAAAGTGAGTCTGAACTCATCCCAAGTTTCTCTCACTCACCCTGAACCTCCGAAAGGGAATTAAAAGCATTTTCAGCATATTTCTCACTTCATTGCCACCACATTCAACGCACTTGGGCCTGTGTTTTAAAACTCATACCGGTTTTCTCTAAGCTTGCTGGGGTGGGAATTGAATTTCGTATTGTATTTGATTGCATTCCTGAGAACTGTGTGTGTTACTTCCATCTCCTTCCATTTCTTACATTGCATAGGGGAGGGGGTTGAATTGCCAGAGAAAAGTGATTATCTTGTCTTTTGCTAAAATCATATCAAGTATTTCTGTACTGCATTTTATTCCTCATTGCTTTTCCCTTGAAATCATAAAAGTACTTTGCTACTTTATCCATCCTATACTAACTCCTCATTGATTGTAAAGAAGTGTGCTAGTGTCAGATTACCCATTGTTGATTAACTTAATATTTATAAGGGCGATATCGATTATTAATTTATTATAAAAGCGTGGTATCTATATTTTGTCTTATTTCTCAAATAAACCTTTTAAACTTGCAAAAGAGAACTACTTCTTGGCTCAGTGGGGTCAGGGGGATTCTAAGAGAGGGGTGTTATATAGGGGTAGTCATCCAGAACTCATGAACTGGACATAAAGATATATCAATAAGGGTTTCCATTCAGTATCCCAGACTAGGCATTAACTTAGCTGTAGTGTTGAATTGAATCCTCTTACAATCTTCAGAAAATTGGAGAACAGTTGTTCGTCCCCATTCAGTTAAATGGGGGGAAGGACTCTGTTCTCGCCCGAGTGTGCGTGAACAACGGTAAGAGCTTCATCAGCGAGGCCATGTTCCGAAAAACTCTCAAAAGATCCAGCCATTCCCACTTTTTAAATTGATAGACAAATGAGAAATGGACCTGGAAACACCCAAATCCAAACATCTCCTGCCTAGCAGGTGTATGCTCAGAATTTCCATTGGCAACAAGAGCATAGTCCATAATTGTTGGGTCGTGCGAGATGTCCCTGCTGCATTTTATTTAGGCAGTGACATTCTCAATCGCTTTGCCATTAGTTTGGACCTAATAAACTTCAAAGCCTGGTCCGGATTATTGGGTAAATCCCATGGACTTTGATGACCCAGAGAAAGCATTTCTGTCAGCTCAATTGCTGCCATGTGCAGTTGAAATTCAGATTGGAGAGGAAGTCACATCCCAGAATGCAAAACTGCAAAATCCTGACGCATATGTTCACCTCAATGCCAAATTCCAACAGCAAGGGTTGGGGTTAAACCTAACACCATTAGTCAATACAGAACCCAACACCATTCCAATAGTGGTGAATAACAGCGACCTTGGGAGTATCACTCTGTGTAGCATATTCTGAACAGGAATGTCAATATATGTGGTTGTATGGGAGCTGTATTTATGCTAGAATTGTTAAACTTTGCACATACATTCCTATTGTGAACACACATATTTGTGGAAATGTGGAGAAAGTTTGGAAAATTTGTTCATGGCAAAATGGACAAAATGCTGCAAAAAGGCAAAACAAGGTCTTACAGCTGTGGGATTTAGATGAACAATTACTCCATGAAATATGTAGTCCTTATATGTGATTTTTGTAGATGTTACAAATGTATAAATATGTATTCAGGTGTATTTTGTTACTAGTGGCAAGCGGAGGTTTCTAAGGATTGTAAATACGAAACCATAAACTTGACATCATCTGACTTTGATCCAATCACTCGGATGCAAGGCAGAGATGAGGCTCTGATCCAATCCCAGTTCACAGGGGCAAGTTTAGTTAAGCCGGCCCATACACCCATTTGTGTGATGTCATTTGAAAGGATAAATAGAGACATCTGATAATACATACACACTCTCTCTTCTGATTCAAGCAAAGCACTCTGATCCAGCATTTAGCATCCCGCCTTTAACATCCTTCCAGATTCAGTTGCCAATCATCAGGCCAAGCAGTAGCTGAACTATTTTCAGCTAGGCCTCAATCCTCAATGAATCCTAAACTAATCCTTACAACTCAGCATCCTGAAACTATCTGGCTTGCTACCATAATGCGTGCCTGATGAACTCGCCATCCCGCTGATCTGAAATATCCAGAAACATGAAGGGCAGATCCCGTGCAGTTCAGGTGACTGGCCTAGCTGGTCCTAGCTGATGTTCTGTCCTTCCCTGATAGACCCAATCCATTGACCAGAATCTTGATGGGCCAAACATCTTAAATCCCAGTGGATTGTGAGTATTAACAGGACGCTAAAGATCTATTGTACACCTTGCTTTATCTTGTTCCACCCTCGTATCTGAACTATCCTTACTTTCATAACCAGTGACAGTGTCAAAATCTTTAGTGCTATCTTATTCTGTCTATTTGCTAAAGCAGCATTTTCATAGTCATTTTTATTTGTGTAACTCTGATCCAAAAATCCCACTTCGAGTGTTTGGACTGGTTCCGCCGGGGAAGGCACTGGGGATCTGTTATTGAAATCATGAATCAGTCTCAGAGCTTAATTTGTCCCAACCTGGTTGGCTAACCTGCATTCTCTAGTCTTGTATAAATGCATAATCCATAATTTCTGGTTTTAAACTGAAGTTCTTGTCCAAATTCGTGTCTTTATTTTCGAAAAATACCTCCCACTAAAACCTCCATAACTCCCTCACTCCCCCACTACATAACTCCTTCAGTTTTAAAGATAGAAATTAAATTTCAACTCCCACTGATATCTAACATCCGTAGCTACATCCACAACCCAATTCAATCATTGCTTTTGATTGCTTGCATCTGTTCAAAGCGGCTCCCGTAGAAATGTATAATAATTTAAGCATTTTGACCACATTTAGCGTGTTTGCTCAGCCAGTTTCAAAGCCAATCTGTCAGTTGAAAAGTCAAATCCGTTTTTCTCTTGTGTTTAAGTGGGGAAGGTGGGGGTGATATTCTGTTTGGTCTGTATTATTCCTGAGTACCTGCTCTTTCCTCACAACTATTTAAATTGCCTATTGGTGGGTTGAGGGGTGTCACAGGGGAAACCTCTAACCAAAGTGCTATATGTTCCAAACCAATCCAAAATTATTCTTTTCTTCTTGTGTTCATTACCTAATTCCCAGTGCATTAAATATATTATTCATTGTCCTTGTCACCCCTTGGTGATTGTTATTACCTATTAAAAATATATTGGGCCTCATTACGACCCTGGCGAAAAGTGAAAAACGATGGCGGTAAACGATTACCGCCATCGTTTTCCGCTAGGGCCGATTACGACCTGTGACCGTTAACTACGATGCCATTAGCGGCATCGTAGTTAACGCCGCCGCTAACTGCACCAAGGACGGGCGCACGCGACCACCCACACCGTAATTACCACCATGGCAGAAAGGTACGCGAATCCCGACCCAAGCGGACATGCACCTAACGCCATCACCCAGCCCGTTAAGTACCATACCGCCATGGTGCTAATTACGCCATCGCGAACCAACCGTAAAGGGACATGTTAAGTGAATCCAGCTGCCACAGGTGCACAGAATCAGCACAGACGGAGGCAATACAGACCAGCAAGTACAAAAAGAGCACACCCAAACCCTTCTCACACCCAGTCACACTCCACAATGTTACCAATTGGACTAGCAATGTTGGGGCTGGAGGACCTGATAGCAATGCAAGTGCTACTACAACAACAACAACAACAACAGGTTGCACAGAGGAGACGCAGGAGGAGAAGGAGGGCAAGGCAGGCCCAGCAAGCCCCAACAGCACAGCCAGTGCCACCACGCAGGCAGCCCCCAATCCCACGCATCAGAGCCAGTCCATTCAACCTCACCGCTGAGCAGATCCACACCCTGTACCGACTGGACCGGGACACCATCACCACCATTGTGGACATGAGAAATAACGACATCGTCAGCATGATTGAAACACCCACCGCCACCCCCCCCCCTACTGAAGGTAGTGTCCGTGCTCCACTTCCTGGCCACAGGCAGCTACCAGCACACAGTGGGGCACTTGCATGGCATATCACAACCATTATTTTCGCGTACACTGATGCAAGTGCTGGATGCCCTCCTCAAGCACACAGATGACCACATCTCATTACCACGGTCTGCCCAGGAGATTGCTAGCACCAAAGTGGGTTTCCATGCACTAGCTGGCATACCTGGTTGCATTGGTGCCATCGACTGCACCCATGTGGAATTGACGGTCCCACATGCCCTGGAGGTACCGTACCGCAACCGTAAACTATTTCACTCAATTAACGTGCAAATGGTCTGTGACTCCAACAGGATCTTCACACATTGTTGTGCCCGATTCCCTGGAGGAACCCATGATTCAATGGTCCTGCGTAACTCCACAATACCACGCTACATGGAGCAACATGCAGGGCCCAGATCCTGGCTACTCGTGAGTCACATGTCATGAGCATTGAAATGTGAAGTGGGAGGTTGATTGACATACCAATGCAGGGGGGGAATGATGCATACTTCACCTGGCTGCGACTAGCAGTAGCCAGAACATACCCTGAGGCAGCACTTACGTCATCTGACACCTGTGTACGTGAGGCCTGACCTAAGCAGCCCTAACATGTGAATGAAGGTGTCTCCCAACCATGACACAACCATCTGCAAGTGAAGTGATGACCATACTGTGACCACATTGACTCCAACGAAATGCAGGTACATGCACGTCACCAACAGCATCTACTGAAAGGCCTGTCCCCCATGACTGTGCCCAAAGGAGGCACATGATGGACTGGAACATCAATGCACCACAACACAGACAGCAAGGCCCACAAACTGTCCCTATTGACAACAGTCTTGTTCACTGGGGTCATAATGAAGCAGACAGCAATGTTGCTATCATGTGAGTGTAACCCTCACAGGACACGTGCCAGGTCACCTACAGAAACAGCCTGAACGGACACAGTGGATGGGCACTCACAAGGCACTTGTCACCCCTGCATACATTGTGTCTTGGCATTCAAAACAGCACATGAAAGCCATGGACATATAGCGGTTGCATGGTGTGAATCCAGTAGCGCAAATGAAAGTGGGGCAAAGTAACTGTTGAATGCAAGTCATGGTGGCACATCATGTTCATCAATCTCATCCCTGACACATACATTCTTGCCCACATACAGGTGATGCAGGCTATCCCCTGAAGAGGTGGCTCCTTATACCAGTCCGGAACCCACAGAACCAGCATGAGGACTTCAACCGTGCCCATGCCCGTACGCGTGTGGTGATCGAGAAAGCTTTTGGCCTACTGAAGGCACGTTTCCGCTGCATCAGCAGGTCTGGCGGGGCACTCCTGTACCGCCATGAGAAGGTTGCGAAGATCGTCATGGCATGTGTCATGCTACACAATATGTGCGTCAGAAGAAATGTGCCCCTGCCCCCTGACGCTGAACTGCAACCACCTGACGATGAGGATGATGAGGGTGGGGATGGGGCAGCACCTCAAGGAGGCAGCGATGCACAGGAGGGGCGTGTAATACGTCAGAATCTCATTGACCAATGCTTCTAGCACACACAGCGCATGCGTGTAACATGGAGACGGCACTTGGGGCACTGTGTGTGTGCGGGACATGCACAATGTGGACTGTACAACAATGAAGCATATATATGCAATAAAAATGTCCACACATTTGATTAGTGGCAAAAGAAAATGTGTATTTCAATAGTGAATTCTTGTGACACACCTCCTCCCCCTCCCCCTCCCCCTGAACACCCCAAACCCCCCCCTGCCCCCTCCCCCCTGGACACCCCAACACACCCCCTCCCCCCTGGACACCCTAACACACCCCCTCCCCCCTGGAATCCCTACAAAGGTGCGGTAGTGTCTGTGCAGCAGGGTGTGCAGTAGTCCTGCTCAACTGTCAAGCCACTAATGTGAATCCCCTCCCCTGGCCCCCGGGGCACTCCTGCCCGTGCTGCGAAGATTAAGCCCTGATCTGCGGATGAGGCTGCTCTGTGCCGAGCTGGTTGATGAGGAGGGTCCGGGCTGCACATCTGGACGCATGTCCCTGATGGTCTGAACAAGTTCTGTGAGGACATTGCGCACAGCCGCGAGTTCCGTGCATATGTCCTTTGTGGAGGACTGAATGGCAGCTGTGACTCGGTCTGCCGAACTCTCCATGGCATCCCTTGCCCCCCCACACTGTGCAACATGTTCGTTGAGGAGGGCGGATAGCTGCTGCTGGCGGGTAACTATATCTTCAAGGGTCTGCTGGTTCCGCTGGGCCATGCCCAGTGGCATTTGAATGTCCATTGGGCTGCTCACCTCAGGCTGGGGGGATGGGGTGGCTGGCCAATCCTCGGCCTCCGACTGCCCCTGTGTGGCATCCGCCTGCAGGGGGCTTAGGGATGTGCAGGGGGAATGTGGCTGGGCAGTGGGCCTTTCCTCATCGATGACCTCGATGCTGCCTGCCTCACTGTCGGAGGTTGCCGCTATGGCAGCGATTTCACCCAGGGTGCTGCTTGCAGCAGAGCCTGTCCCTTCAGTGGGCACGACTAGTGACATGTGCGGTGCTGCTGCTGGGTCTGTGTTTGCTGTTGTGGGGGCTGGCACTTTCCTATCCTCTTCCCCAGGCAGGGTTTGTGGCTGCTGGTGTGTTTCCTTTAGGACGGCAGAGGTGGATGCCTGTGGCCTGGCCCTCTTGGTGGATCTGGATGCAGTGTTGTCCTCTTCCTGGGGGTCTGTGTCAGAACCTGTGGTGGAGCAAAGGAGGGATAGTGTTATTGATGGGGCCGCGGACATTGGCCGTGCATTGTGAGGGTTGACATCTATACAGTGGGTACATGCAGCACATTTCAGGCAGGGGCATAAAGGTTTTGTGCCTTTTGTGTGGAGGTAGCATGGTGGTATGTGTGTGCCAGCAGTTAGGGTGTGCATGCTGCATGTGTACAGGGTGGAGTCTGGATGTGTCTGTGGACATTCACCTGCCGATGTGTTGCATATGCACTATGGGGCTACATGGTACTTCACATGATAGGACTTTGTTGAGTTTAGCATGGCTTGCTCTGGCCACCTACCTGCATCTCCTGAGGTCGGCACTCCTCTCTCTATCCCTCCGACACCTTGGATGCTCTCCATCCCGATGGTGGATGCACATATTTCCTCCCATGCTTGCAGCTTTATGGGCTATTCGGATCCACCCCCAGTTGACGTGCATAGGTTCCGGTTAGCTGAGAGTATGCTTCGGACACGGAGCCTCAAGTCGTCCCAGCGCTTTCTGCACTGCTGGGCAGTGCGGGGTACGGCCCCCACTGCACTCACACGCTGTGCCACTAGGGCCCATATGGCCTTCTTTTTCGCTATTCCGGCCTTGTCATCTGCGTGGAGAATACAGCTGCAGCATTATCTTGCAGGGTCTCTGCGAGCATGGTTAGTTCCTCCTTTGAGAAACGGTCTTGACGCTGCCGGTCACATGCTTTTTTTTACAACTTTGGGCATTTTACTTGGGTAATTGGGTGGGTGATGGGTGTGGATAGGTGTCAGGGTTGGATCAGGTATGGTTGTGGAGGATGGCAATGGATTGTGTTTTTAAAGATGGCCGCCGTGCAGTTTCCCGTTCCGCCACGATGACGCTATTTCCGGTTCCGCCTATTTACGGTGACCGCTAATTACGGTGACCGCTAATTGCGGTCGCCGCTATGGTGTGTGTGGCGGTAGTGCTCCTTGCGCGGCGTGAGATGGCGGTAAGGGCCGTTTTTGGGCCATTTACGCCATGCCGTACTTTACATTAACGCCATGGCGTAATGCACGTGCCCGATGGGTCGGAATATGCCGCACTTTACGCCATCGAACCACAGCGTAAACGTTAACTACGCCATGGGGGTAATGTTCGGTACTTACCGCCTGGGTCGTAATGAGGCCCATTGTATTTAAATTCTCAATCCATAAATAAATATTTACCGTTACAAACTAGCCTGATTCCTGGTTTAGTGGTGACTGGGGGCAGGGGTGGGGGGTATTTTGAAAGGCATGTGATATGAGCGGTATGCCATTCAGAATATTGAACTTATAGATACAAATAAATAAGGGTTTCCTTTGTGCACTACATGTTGGGCGAGACTTGGGTGTGTGCCTGATTGAAATCCCTTACAATTCTCAGTTGTACATGAGAGTAAAAAAGCCCACAGGACATCTGTCGTCTCCACAATTACATAGCCATCATTCAGATAGTCCTGGATGTCAACTGCCTACCTCAAACTTATCCCTTCCAAAACTGAATTTGTGCTCCCCCCCAGCTAAACAACAACTGGTCCAACAACAGCTCAAAGACGTGGGCCTGGAAGGATTTGATTGTCAACTCTTAGATTCTGCAAAATCCTTAGGCTTCACCATTGACAGCAGCCTGTCCTTCCAGAAACACAGAGCCAAGAAGGCCCAAACGGCCTGGCTCCAAATCTTCACCCGTTGCAAAATCAAGCATTTCATCTAGCCGCAGGACTTCCCAACTGTAGTGCAGACCTTTATGTTCTCACATCTTGATGGGGGAAATTCCCTCCTGACCAGGCTCCCAGTAGCTCGCTTGGCTCCAGTAAAAGCATTCCAACATGCTGTAGCACTCCCTATAACGGGTGCGCTAAAATCTGACCAAATCTACCCCATCCTACACAAACTACATTGGCTTCATCTCCAGGCCAGGATACTGTCCTAGACTGGATGTATTGTCTACAAAGTATTCACATGCCACACCAGCGCACCTGGCGACTAAGCTCCAAATATCTGGTGGTACAGAAAATCCACGATCGGGAATTAATCACAACTCGTAACCAAAGAGAGAACCCACAAATAACCGTTCTCTTATCACACACCCACCCTCTGACCCTTGATCCCGGTTTGACTCGGAATGTCCCCACAATCATCCAATTTCGCAAATCTCTCAAAACAAGGCTTTTTCAATAACATCTGACCAAGGAGTAATACCAATGGAAACTCAGACTGACGTATAGATAGCAATTCACAGTACTGCATGACTGTTAAAATATGACCGCCAAATGAGGGCTACCCATGCCATGTCTGGCAGTCCACTGAACTTGAGCCACGTCCGAGCTTGGCATCTCCATTTGTCAAATAAATACACATACAAAATAAAAGTATCCCCCTGTGCATCCTGAAGCCCTCTCTTATACTTTGAACCCCCTCTGATCTCCACCACCTACTTGGACTTCGCCAGCAAGCTATCTCTTGCCACTTAGCACCGGCCATTGCCAGCAACAATTTACTGAGTATTTTCACACAGTCGCCTCCACGGCGACCATGTTAAGGCTGTTCCATCTTCCCTTTGATGAAGTGGTACACGTTCCTGCCCTCCACTTGGTCAAAAGAAACTTTTCTTCTTTCTAACATTGTAAACACTATTAGCTTTGAACCACATACCAGGGTGCTAATATTTTATTAATTCTATTGTATTGATCATTTGTATGGCACTTTATACAAGCGAATATACAGTTTTGGTCCTACTAGGCCTTGTGGCATGTGGCTGTGCATGTGCATTGATGAGAAGTGCTAGAAAGGAGGATGGAAAGGGGGAGCAGAGGAGTGGACAAATGCTGGAGTGCTGGACTGCCCCTGGGCAGGACAAAGACTGATATGCAAATGGATATTTCCCATCTGTGAAAGGCACAGTGAGTAAAAGCAGTGGCTGCGAACTCTCAAGTGGTTAATAACCACTGAACAGGTTATCATGTCTGTTCTTGCGAGAGAGGGGCGCCGGCTACCTTTGTAAAACTATTTGTTAAGGAACCTGGGATTGGTAACCCTAGGTCTCCTGGGGGCAACCAGACGTGGTCTCCCTCTCACTGTGCTTAGAGAGGCATCAGCTTCACCTCACTGATGATCCCCAACAAGGGTGAAACACGTGTATGGGGTTGCTGGTGGTACTCTCGTTCAGATTGGAATTGCCATTGTATTTCGGTGCTGGACTGCCCCTGGGCAGGACAAAGACTGATATGCAAATGGATATTTCCCATCTGTGAAAGGCACAGTGAGTAAAAGCAGTGGCTGCGAACTCTCAAGTGGTTAATAACCACTGAACAGGTTATCATGTCTGTTCTTGCGAGAGAGGGGCGCCCGCTACCTTTGTAAAACTATTTGTTAAGGAACCTGGGATTGGTAACCCTAGGTCTCCTGGGGGCAACCAGACGTGGTCTCCCTCTCACTGTGCTTAGAGAGGCATCAGCTTCACCTCACTGATGATCCCCAACAAGGGTGAAACACGTGTATTGGGTTGCTGGTGGTACTCTCGTTCAGATTGGAATTGCCATTGTATTTCGGTGCTGGACTGCCCCTGGGCAGGACAAAGACTGATATGCAAATGGATATTTCCCATCTGTGAAAGGCACAGTGAGTAAAAGCAGTGGCTGCGAACTCTCAAGTGGTTAATAACCACTGAACAGGTTATCATGTCTGTTCTTGCGAGAGAGGGGCGCCCGCTACCTTTGTAAAACTATTTGTTAAGGAACCTGGGATTGGTAACCCTAGGTCTCCTGGGGGCAACCAGACGTGGTCTCCCTCTCACTGTGCTTAGAGAGGCATCAGCTTCACCTCACTGATGATCCCCAACAAGGGTGAAACACGTGTATGGGGTTGCTGGTGGTACTCTCGTTCAGATTGGAATTGCCATTGTATTTCGGTGCTGGACTGCCCCTGGGCAGGACAAAGACTGATATGCAAATGGATATTTCCCATCTGTGAAAGGCACAGTGAGTAAAAGCAGTGGCTGCGAACTCTCAAGTGGTTAATAACCACTGAACAGGTTATCATGTCTGTTCTTGCGAGAGAGGGGCGCCCGCTACCTTTGTAAAACTATTTGTTAAGGAACCTGGGATTGGTAACCCTAGGTCTCCTGGGGGCAACCAGACGTGGTCTCCCTCTCACTGTGCTTAGAGAGGCATCAGCTTCACCTCACTGATGATCCCCAACAAGGGTGAAACACGTGTATGGGGTTGCTGGTGGTACTCTCGTTCAGATTGGAATTGCCATTGTATTTCGGTGCTGGACTGCCCCTGGGCAGGACAAAGACTGATATGCAAATGGATATTTCCCATCTGTGAAAGGCACAGTGAGTAAAAGCAGTGGCTGCGAACTCTCAAGTGGTTATTAACCACTGAACAGGTTATCATGTCTGTTCTTGCGAGAGAGGGGCGCCCGCTACCTTTGTAAAACTATTTGTTAAGGAACCTGGGATTGGTAACCCTAGGTCTCCTGGGGGCAACCAGACGTGGTCTCCCTCTCACTGTGCTTAGAGAGGCATCAGCTTCACCTCACTGATGATCCCCAACAAGGGTGAAACACGTGTATGGGGTTGCTGGTGGTACTCTCGTTCAGATTGGAATTGCCATTGTATTTCGGTGCTGGACTGCCCCTGGGCAGGACAAAGACTGATATGCAAATGGATATTTCCCATCTGTGAAAGGCACAGTGAGTAAAAGCAGTGGCTGCGAACTCTCAAGTGGTTAATAACCACTGAACAGGTTATCATGTCTGTTCTTGCGAGAGAGGGGCGCCCGCTACCTTTGTAAAACTATTTGTTAAGGAACCTGCGATTGGTAACCCTAGGTCTCCTGGGGGCAACCAGACGTGGTCTCCCTCTCACTGTGCTTAGAGAGGCATCAGCTTCACCTCACTGATGATCCCCAACAAGGGTGAAACACGTGTATGGGGTTGCTGGTGGTACTCTCGTTCAGATTGGAATTGCCATTGTATTTCGGTGCTGGACTGCCCCTGGGCAGGACAAAGACTGATATGCAAATGGATATTTCCCATCTGTGAAAGGCACAGTGAGTAAAAGCAGTGGCTGCGAACTCTCAAGTGGTTAATAACCACTGAACAGGTTATCATGTCTGTTCTTGCGAGAGAGGGGCGCCCGCTACCTTTGTAAAACTATTTGTTAAGGAACCTAGGATTGGTAACCCTAGGTCTCCTGGGGGCAACCAGACGTGGTCTCCCTCTCACTGTGCTTAGAGAGGCATCAGCTTCACCTCACTGATGATCCCCAACAAGGGTGAAACACGTGTATGGGGTTGCTGGTGGTACTCTCGTTCAGATTGGAATTGCCATTGTATTTCGGTGCTGGACTGCCCCTGGGCAGGACAAAGACTGATATGCAAATGGATATTTCCCATCTGTGAAAGGCACAGTGAGTAAAAGCAGTGGCTGCGAACTCTCAAGTGGTTAATAACCACTGAACAGGTTATCATGTCTGTTCTTGCGAGAGAGGGGCGCCCGCTACCTTTGTAAAACTATTTGTTAAGGAACCTGGGATTGGTAACCCTAGGTCTCCTGGGGGCAACCAGACGTGGTCTCCCTCTCACTGTACTTAGAGAGGCATCAGCTTCACCTCACTGATGATCCCCAACAAGGGTGAAACACGTGTATGGGGTTGCTGGTGGTACTCTCGTTCAGATTGGAATTGCCATTGTATTTCGGTGCTGGACTGCCCCTGGGCAGGACAAAGACTGATATGCAAATGGATATTTCCCATCTGTGAAAGGCACAGTGAGTAAAAGCAGTGGCTGCGAACTCTCAAGTGGTTAATAACCACTGAACAGGTTATCATGTCTGTTCTTGCGAGAGAGGGGCGCCCGCTACCTTTGTAAAACTATTTGTTAAGGAACCTGGGATTGGTAACCCTAGGTCTCCTGGGGGCAACCAGACGTGGTCTCCCTCTCACTGTGCTTAGAGAGGCATCAGCTTCACCTCACTGATGATCCCCAACAAGGGTGAAACACGTGTATGGGGTTGCTGGTGGTACTCTCGTTCAGATTGGAATTGCCATTGTATTTCGGTGCTGGACTGCCCCTGGGCAGGACAAAGACTGATATGCAAATGGATATTTCCCATCTGTGAAAGGCACAGTGAGTAAAAGCAGTGGCTGCGAACTCTCAAGTGGTTAATAACCACTGAACAGGTTATCATGTCTGTTCTTGCGAGAGAGGGGCGCCCGCTACCTTTGTAAAACTATTTGTTAAGGAACCTGGGATTGGTAACCCTAGGTCTCCTGGGGGCAACCAGACGTGGTCTCCCTCTCACTGTGCTTAGAGAGGCATCAGCTTCACCTCACTGATGATCCCCAACAAGGGTGAAACACGTGTATGGGGTTGCTGGTGGTACTCTCGTTCAGATTGGAATTGCCATTGTATTTCGGTGCTGGACTGCCCCTGGGCAGGACAAAGACTGATATGCAAATGGATATTTCCCATCTGTGAAAGGCACAGTGAGTAAAAGCAGTGGCTGCGAACTCTCAAGTGGTTAATAACCACTGAACAGGTTATCATGTCTGTTCTTGCGAGAGAGGGGCGCCCGCTACCTTTGTAAAACTATTTGTTAAGGAACCTGGGATTGGTAACCCTAGGTCTCCTGGGGGCAACCAGACGTGGTCTCCCTCTCACTGTGCTTAGAGAGGCATCAGCTTCACCTCACTGATGATCCCCAACAAGGGTGAAACACGTGTATGGGGTTGCTGGTGGTACTCTCGTTCAGATTGGAATTGCCATTGTATTTCGGTGCTGGACTGCCCCTGGGCAGGACAAAGACTGATATGCAAATGGATATTTCCCATCTGTGAAAGGCACAGTGAGTAAAAGCAGTGGCTGCGAACTCTCAAGTGGTTAATAACCACTGAACAGGTTATCATGTCTGTTCTTGCGAGAGAGGGGCGCCCGCTACCTTTGTAAAACTATTTGTTAAGGAACCTGGGATTGGTAACCCTAGGTCTCCTGGGGGCAACCAGACGTGGTCTCCCTCTCACTGTGCTTAGAGAGGCATCAGCTTCACCTCACTGATGATCCCCAACAAGGGTGAAACACGTGTATGGGGTTGCTGGTGGTACTCTCGTTCAGATTGGAATTGCCATTGTATTTCGGTGCTGGACTGCCCCTGGGCAGGACAAAGACTGATATGCAAATGGATATTTCCCATCTGTGAAAGGCACAGTGAGTAAAAGCAGTGGCTGCGAACTCTCAAGTGGTTAATAACCACTGAACAGGTTATCATGTCTGTTCTTGCGAGAGAGGGGCGCCCGCTACCTTTGTAAAACAAAATGCTGGAGGAAGGCCCAAGGGGCCCGTGGGGAAGTGCTAAGGAGAGCAAGATCAGTCAGCTCTCAAGATTGGTATGTGGAGGCACCAGGCGAGGACCCGTAGGGCAATGCTTTGGGGGTGGGGACGTGTGCTGATAATGACTGGGAGGAAGGACTTGAGAGCCTGTGGGGTTCATGAGGATCAGGCCACCGGTCACAGTGGCTTTTAATAGCATTAAGATCAACATCTGAAGGCAGTCTTGATGATTAACAGACCCATCCTCACGGAGACCCTCACTCTGGCCATTGCTTTGCTCAGGATAGCAGGATGCTAACGACCAAGCCCACGCACAACCATGGATCTTAAAGCTACAATTCATTCTGTTTGTGTATGTTGCCCGTATCCCCCTATCCTGGAAATCCATTATCAGAAAGCCTGTTAACCAATGTTATTTATTGTCATAAATACCCCCAATATGATTTATAAAAGTGTGAGATTTGGGGTTTTTAAGATTGAGCTGTCCTCCTGGCTAAAATAAGAGCAGCAGTGACAGAGGCATCCCAAGGTGGAGACGGGCCTTGTATTTGGAGAGACACATTGGGCCTCATTACGAGGTTGGAGGTAGCCATGCTGGTTCTACCGGCATGGCTACCTCCAAACTTGGATCCGGCTCTGGGTCCCGCAAAAGGGGAATCACTGGGTCATTCCGACCTCGGCAGACCCGGTAATTCCCCTTGCATGGGAGCCGGAGCCGGTACGTCCCCATTCCCATTTGTGCCCCCATAGGGCTTAATGGGAATGGGGAGGATGGTAGCAGCGGTACAGTTCATAACGGTAGTGTTGCTACCATCTAGTTCTGCTCGCGTGTGCCGGTACAGCCGCCTGGTCAGAACAGGTGGCTACAAGGGCACCCTCGAGCAGAACTCGTAATGTGGCGGACCGGTGTGAACGTGCCGGTGCGTTACCGGCACCATTCATACCATGGCCGCAAACTATCGTAATGAGGCCCATTGTCATTGTTTGTGACCTGCAGGAATAAAACCATGACACTTGGGACACACCCCTAAGGATGAAGTTAAGGGAGATGCAAATAGACTATGCAAGGGGTCCTGAGGTTCTGACAGATGTTGTAAGTGAGTAGATGGTGCAATAAGGAAGGACAGTCTGAGCGACGCAATGGTATATTTTCTCATCAAAAAAAGCTATTAAAAAAGTTAAGTATTTAATTTTACTAGCATTGTTAAGTGGCTCTTTCAAAAATGGTATAGTGTTTATATCTGATTTTCAATTCCAGTATATATTTTAATCATAATAAGACAGTTGTTCTTGTCTGAAAGAGGAAAAGACATTTGCAAAGCCTAAAATGACCATTTACCTCATTTTCGAATAGAATATTATCACTTAAAGTTGGACAGCCTGGTACAATCCAATTGTACTCATTCAAACTACCACTATGATTAAGGGGAAGAGGACAAATAGAACCAATGTGTGTTTCTGGTTGTTTTGCATATAATCAAATATCATTTTAGGAACATTTGTATTTGACAAAAATGTCAGTGATCAAAGGGTGGCTTACTTGAATCACCAAGTACACAATGTAGGCTGGACTAGGTACTCAATATATTTTTCACAACACTCACCCTAACATTAAAGTGTATTTAACCATGAGGCATCGAATACTCATTTGTACCATAATATATGTTTTAATAAACTTTCTTTTAAAGTCATTCATGCGGTTTTGGTTGAATTCGAGCAATTACATGTACTTATACAAGTATATATGTATGTGGAGGTAGGAAAGTAGGGTGCAGAGGGATTAAGGAATGGAGGTGGGGACTGTTCAGACTTTCAAAAGTAAGTATTTTACAACTCTGAGAGGGGTCAGAAATATGAGGCAGATAACTTTTGGATAATTTTGCAAAATATGGCATTCTATTAAATCATAAGTTTCATCAACCACCTCACTTTCCCTATTCCGACAAGGATTTCCCTACATAACCACAAATAAAAGAAACACTCTAACATAGGACGTCTGGCCCCCACACTTAAGCATAAAATACACAAGAAAATATATGGCACTTCACAATAAATATGAACTATTGTATTTCCAATGTATTCACAGTCTTTCTTGGTAACCTGGGTGAACTCCCCTTCTAAAGGTTTCAAGTTAGATTCAGGTCAAAAGTTCAACATAAAGAAACAAAGAAATACGGATCTGCAACAAAGTTCTAAATCAACTATTAATTCCTTCACTTTGTCAAAAGAACATTCCGTTAAGCAATGTTCAATCAACCGAAAGATTTCTTCTTCTTTCTTAAATAATAATTTCCATTTCATCAAATAGCATCACTGTTGTTCTGGGTCCCAATGCTTTGTCACAACTTCGAAATGTCATGAAAGAAATGTAGTTCCTTGTCATATTTAAAGAAAGACAACTTATTGCAAAGGCATAAGAAACACAACCTCTTAGTAGCACTTCACATGTATCTCTTTATAGCTTTATAAATCACAAGTTATATCTTTGTCAGGACAACTTCACAGAACCACTACTTCCATCTGTATTACCCTCATACTAAGTTAACGTCTTAAGGATTCAGCTTGCTGTCCTACTCGCCTGCCCCATAGTGTTCCACATTCAACAGGGCTTATTAAGTTTTAAATCTATTGACAACCAAAAGGTTCATCACAGTTTTAACAGTCTGCAACTTTGTAACCTTTATTAACTTTTCAGAAAAGACAATAGTCAATGTTTCTCAACACCTTCATATAGACAAGACACTCTTCCTCTCTGAACATTTACATTTCAAAACGGCAGCCTCTTTATCATTTGTCTTTCTGCAGCATTAATACTTACCACAACTTCAGTAGTTTGCACCTTTGTGACTTTTCAGAAAATACAAGATTCACTTTACCGCCCCTCAACACTTACAAGTAAGCAAAGCACTCTTCTTCTGAACTATCACTTTGGTAAAGGGGCAGCCTCTTTGACACGCTTGTCTTTCTTTCACATCAGCAACCAATATAGACCTTAAGGATGTCATTTTAACTTTCCTCCTTATGGCGTTGGCAATGTGAGTTATACCAAAATGTAGGGAACATTTACGATCAGTAGACCTCTTCTTTTTACAGCCTTGCCTTTGCCTCTTTGTTTTCTGCCCATCAAAGCAGCTTCAATGTATGCCTGTAGTTAGTCTGTTTTGATTGAAGACAATGCTTGCACATCTGTTGGTTTGGGCAATGTGTGTACACTTCTTGGCCTAGCGCAATGCAGCACCATGCTTGGCTTTGGAAAAATATTTGTTTTAATCTTGGCTTGGGCAATGCTTATTCCATCAAACTCACAATTCAAAATTCATTCACCTAACCTCAGTGCTTCTTTCACTTTAACAACTTCACAAATTACTCTTCGGTCAACCTTTATCTTAGAGTTACTTTTAAGCACACACAATCAGTCTGTCATCTGTTTCAGAGGATTTTAAGATTCAATTAGCTTAATTCAGAGTGTTTTACTCTTACGCCAGTGCTAGGGAAGAAGTTTGTTCACACATGAGTGCTACTTGTGTAACTTCCCATTATCCGACAATCAACGGTCATATTCTACTGTTTTCACTCATGCGCAAAAATAAAAATCCACTGTGAACAGTTTCTTCTTTGCCTGATGAAAAGATTACCTTTCCAAGTTCCACAAAGAAATCAACAGCACCAATGGTATTCCTGGATAACCCCCTTCCAGGAAAGAATGGGTAAAGTTATAGACAAAAGTACCACTTCTGTTTAACAACAACTCTTCTTCTTGCAACTTCTGCACCGTCTTTAAATACAGTTGTGGGGATGCTTATGCTTAGGTATTACCCAAATTGTTCGTTTACAATTGTTTGAATGAACAATTGACCGAATTTAAAAGGTCACAATTGATCTTTTCACAATTGACCGCATATAAATATATACATATTTATATGTGTTTGGTAATATATATATATAGGGGTTTTGGGGGGTTTGGCGTTGGGTGGGGGGTTTTGGGGGGTTTCCCCCCACATATATGTTACAATTGACCTTCACAATTCGGTCAATTGTGAAAAGGTCAATTGTAATTCAAACAGTTGTAAAATGAACAATTCGTATACAACCTAACCTTAGGGTTTGCTCCTAGTCTAGCAAATCCCATCTGCCAAAGATACTGTGTAAGGAGGATCTTTTGCTCCACAGTTGACTTCTGCTTTTACTACTCGGATACTTTTCAATGTAGCCTTATTGCAGTTACGCATTTGCTGCCTTGCAAACTTCTTATTCTGAGAGTGCAGGTCAATGCTACCACGGTTATTCACTTCTTATTGGTATATCGTCTGCCATCTGGAAAACACACTGATTTTGCTATTGGTTTTGAACAATTGGTGGCTAATCTTAGTTTATTACATTCTAATTTGATGGTACTGGGGATTTTAATTTTCATCGCAATGACCATGCGGATTTGCATGCTGAGAATCTGGTAACCTCTATGTCAGACCTCTCACTAGAGTTATGCAATTCTCTCCCTACCCATGAAAGTGGAAATCTACTTGATCTGATCTTTGCCGAGCCCGGTAGGGTTTCCAGTTGTGCTCTGTGGCCAGTAACCTGCTCTGACCACTTTTTTGTTCCATTTCTGATCCAGCTCACTCCCTGCCGCTCTAAGCCTTCTCACAGGCTACACATTTGCTGAAAATGACACAAAGTTGATGTGGCAAGTATGACTGAGGCCTTATGTGTGGAACATCAGCTTTTTAGGGAACGTGGCTTGGATCCCTGCTCATCCTTACTATCTGCCTTGGAAACTGTGGCCGATAAAGTAGCCCCATTGCACCCTTGTTTCTGTTTCACTAAACGCTCTGAGCCATGGTATGGCCTAGAGCTGAGAGCTCATCGTCAAGCTTGTAGACGTCTGGAAAGAAAATGGCATCTGACCTAAAACGCAGCCTCTTGTAAATCTTACAAACAAGCTGTTTATTGCTATCATCAGCTGATTCGCGTGTCAAAATCTAAATATTATGCTACTAGGATCACCGAGGCCCCATGTGCCTCTAGAGAACTTTTTAAAGTAACTAAAGAACTATCAGGGTATTCCACCGGTAGCTCTGTTAGGCAACCTGATGCTCAGACCAGGTGTGATGAGATCAGTGGCTTCTTCCAGGAAAAAATTGCTGATATTTACACTGCCATTGGCAATCAGCAATTGGAGGCGACAGCTGCCACGACTCAGGATACCAGGATACCAGCTGCTTTCTGTCCAGCCCTCAGTTGGACAGCTTCAAACGGCTTACCATTATGGATGAGGGTATTAGGAAGGCTCTTCTGAGCTTGAAATCTGCCTCCCCACAGGATGCTGTTCCTTTACATATTTCAAAAGCTTTGCCCAACCGAGTTATGGGTATGCATGAAGCAGTGAGTTACTCTTTTTCAATGGGAGTGGTTCCACCTGAGTTGAAGCATGCTGTGGTTCTCCCCTTATTGAAGAAAGCCACTCTGGATTCTAAAGTGCCAGCAAAGTATAGGCCCATCTCCTTGCGTCCTGCCATGATGAAGCTGGTGGAGGCAGTGATTGCCCCTCAAGTCTCTTTGTTCCTGGAGGAAAATAACTGTCTTCACCCATCTCAATCTGGCTACTGCCCCAAGATGGGGACGCAATCCGTGATGATCTCCCTGCTCGATGATCTGGCATTGCTTCAGGACCGTGGAGAGACTGGGGTCATTATTCTCATTGATCTCTCCACGGCCTTTGATACAGAGGAGGATGAGATTATTCTGTCCAGGCTTGAGCAGTCAGGCATCTCGGGATCTATACTTGCCTGGTTTCGTTCTATTTTGACTGGCCATTCTCAGACTGTTTCTTTTCAGGCCTGCCATTCTGCTATTTTGCTAGGGTTGAGCTACTTTGTGGTGTTCCGCAAGGGTCAACTCTCTCTCCCCTTCTTTTTAACTTGTATTTGCGGCTTTTATCAGAGTTTATCACTGCATGTGGAGTACTTTTTTACTCCTACGCAGATGATACACAACTTATATTCTGCCTCGACTCCCTGCAGACTGCTCCACCTGAAAGGTTACGAGACTGCCTTTAGAAAGTGGGAATCAAGCTGGCAGCCAATTGGCTGCAGTTGAATGGCAGTAAGACGGAGGTGTTGGTGGTAGGCTCCCAGGAGAGAGACCATCTTTGGACCTCACTCTACTGTCTGGATTCCCTCGGCCCTTTCCCCGCCTGCTGTGTTTCTGTCAAGAGTCTTGGAGTCAAACTTCTCCCAAATGGGTCTCGAGAATACCAGATTTCCGCTGTCTGTAGTGCAGGGTTTGGGAGACTGAAGGCTCTTAGGAAAATTCTACCTTTACTTCCTGCCGAAAATAGGATATCCTTGGTGACGTCCACTGTAATCAGTTCATTACGTTACTGTAATGGCATCTACTTGGGCCAACACAAGTATCAGATTCAGCGGATGCAAGTTCTGTAGAATGCTGCGACTCGTCTGGCACTTGTGGCCCTCTGCCTGACTCCGTACTTGCCACTGCTTTTACGTTTGTATTGGCTCCCTCTGATTACTCACATTCAGTTTAAGCCTCTGTGTGTGTTTCATCAAGCCTTCTATGATGCTGGACCCCACTTTTTGAAAAACTAATTGGAAACATATTGTCTAGCAAGAAATATGCGCTCAAATTCGCATCAGCTTCTAAAGGTTCCTAAATTTTGTTGGATTCCTCTGGGCAGTCGATCTTTTTCAATGTTGGCACCCACTCTGTGGAAAGCCCTTCATGTTGACCTGAGATCTCTGTCTGACTACTCTGTTTTTAGGAGAGTTTTGAAAAAGCATTTGTTTAAACGATTCTTTTCTTCTTGTTAATTTGTTGCTTTTAATTCTCTGAGCCTGCCCCACCCGCCCCTGCCAGCGCCTAGATACACTTTTGGGCCTTAGTTAGCGCTTTTTACAAATCTTCGAAAGAAAGAAAGAAAGAAAGAAAGAAAGAAAGAAAGAGAAAGAAAGAAAGAAAGAAAGAAAGAAAGAAAGAAAGAAAGAAAGAAAGAAAGAAAGAGAGAAAGACTACATTCAACTGATACAGTTCTGACAAAGGTATCAACAACCACAGTTCTACTGCTGCTTGCAATTTTAGGCAACTTCCACAAGACTCTTTGCCGTCTACAGGTGCGCAAGGCACTCTTCTCTCTTGTTTGGCAAGAGAGGGCAGCCTCTTTGCCCTTCCTTTTGTCTTGCAGCTACCAGAAAATCAGTGTTTAGCTTCGAGACTGTTTCTTCTCGACTTAAACGGTTCAGCTCTGCAGATTTTATTACGTTTCTTTTAATAAGTACCCAGTCCATTCCCCAGGTTCATATGTCTTTTGTCGCCAGTAGGTGCCCTTAGGCAGTAGTCCCACTCTTTCATCCTTGGACAACCTTGTCAGGCTAGTATCAGAGGAGTGGAGGATTACAAAAACTTCAGTGACTTTAAAGTAGTGATATTTAGTTCTTAAATATGCTGGTTTCACTTTAACAGGGTTTGGTCTACTGGCTTGGTTAACACTTGTTCGTAATTCAACGTCAACCACTTCTACAACTTCTACAACAATGTTCGTAATGTTACAAGTAGCAAGTTTCTTAAGGGAAGCTAAATCAGATGTATATGACTTTGTTCGGATGTTGAAAATCCACTTTGAAAAGATAAGCGTTCCCACCTTTCGGTCAGTGTTAAACTTCCAAGACAATCGGGAAACACTGTTGCATGCGCAACCTCTTCTGAAGTTAAATACACTTTTAATATTGCGAGAAAGTCAAATTCAGCTTCAATAGGGTTACCAGCAATGTTCTATTCTTTAAGAAGTAACCAACGGGTCACATCTAACAATGGGGAAAGAGATGCTTTCTCTATATGTGGGTACTTCTGCTTTGTTAATATACGCGTGTGATACAATTCCTTTGTTACAATGACGTCCCACTTCTGCAAACAGCTTTTACTCTCGTTTATGTGTGCACAAGTATAAAATAAGATGGTTACTGTTACCAGCAAGGTCTTCTTGATGATTTGGAGTACAGAGCTTCCCTTTACTGACTCCACAATAACAGCGACTGCGGACTGCCTCTGCTTCCCAGGTAGGTCTCTTCTACTGCTACTGGCCCTCGTGGGACACACACTCTTCTGCTGCACGGGTGTCTCTGATCCAGCCTCATTAAAGAAGAGTCTTCCACTTTCCAGCCTCCCTTGGCTTGCTTCTGCACATGGAAGAGGGTATGCACAACTTCAGATCTCATGCCCAACAATTAGACACACCTGGAAAGACTGCCTGTTTCTTCCAGCATCTTCCAATTCTGCCACAGCCAAACAGGCTTGTGAGCATAGGACCAACTCAGAGCATGTCGGTGCAATCTGTTCTGCCTCATCTGGCATCCCCTCTGAGGTCAGATAAGCTGTCTGCCTTCAAGCCTTCTGCTGCAGAACCTCTGCACCTCAGAATTAGGTGGAGCAGGAGTCTCTCAGTATAGGCAGCTGAAATCTGCTGGGTCAAAGTCCTGGTGTCTCTTCTTCCCACCAACATCTGCCTGGATTGCCAACAACCTGCACTTCCTCTGCTGCAGCTACTGCTGCGACTATTCCAGCCACACCTTCATCTCCATCGAATGGCCTGCACCTGAGGGTGCCTTTTAAGCTCAATGCAGGTGTGACTTATTTTGCTTAACATTCTGACCACTTCTGAAACATTGCTCTTGAGCCCTCTTCCTCGTCCCAGACTTGTAATCCCAATCAACAGAATTAGGTTTTCTTATCAGATTTTTATTTTTAAGTGCAGATTTATCTCTCTTAAATGCATTTGAGGAAATGAGAGTTTATTTGAAAGGTTGAAGAAAGTTCATTGATGCCATTATTTATACTTTTCCTGTCACTGTACCTCTGGGAGTAGGGAGGGTTTTTCACCTTGGGAATCTCAAACAGTCTTCGCTTCCTTGAGATAGTTAAATATGTCACACCAGCTATACCCACATCAACAGGTTCAATGTGTGGTTCGAATACATCATAACAACAATAAGCCTTTACATGTATTGGTACCTTTGAAAGGTTCCTGCCTTATAAAGACAAATACTGTGTCTCATCCCACAGGATATTCTCAATGCCCTGAGCCGTGTCTATTCCCAGGTGATCATCTCACAGAGCACCACCCCCAAGGTCAGGATCAGGAAGCTTCTGCCCTTCCCTGGCCACCTTCAAAGAGACTTTAGGCAGGGTTTTACTGAGGGATCTGCAGGATTTACCACAACCCATAGAACCATCTAGACAGCCACACAATGTAGAGGAGGAGCTAAGTACGCCCACCTCAACCATTCCGCCACTATTTCCTGTATGTTGGAAACCAGAGCATGTGAAATACACAGAGCAGTTGAAATGACAAAGGCCAAAAGGAATCCTAGAGGCAAGATTCCCATTGAGGACACCATACCTGCAAATATGGAAATATGATGGTTGTTTAAATGAGATTCCTGAAGAAGCAGAGCAAATAAACAGTAAGGAAGAGTGGTGACGTCACCAACCATCACCAAGTAAACGGCCCACAGAGCTGAACTGACGTACCTAGAAGAGTTGCAGAGCCCAGAGAATGCAGATATTCTATAAGGCATCGAAAAGTACCAAGGATAAGTGACGTCCGGGATCAAGGTGAAGATGCTTATGCCACAGAACCGATGAAGCTATGTTACACATGTACAGAAGCAAAAGAAACGCAAGCAGACAAAATAATCTTGAGGCTAGCTTCATAGTGAATAGATTGCAGCAAGCACCAATGTATATATATATATATATATATATATATATATATATATATATATGTATATATATATATATAAATATATATATACATATATATATATATATATATATATATATATATATATATATATATATATATATATATATATATATATATATATATACATATATATATATATATACATATATATATATATATATATATATATATATATATATATATATATATATATATATATATATATAGTGCTGGGATTTAGCAAGAAGGCAGACAAAGCCTCATTTCCAGAGTGTCGCAGTTGAGAAGCAAATTGACTTACAAAGAGAAACTCAGCAGACAAGTCTGGATGAGCCAAAGAAGCCAAGGCCTTATCAAACTGGAGTAAACTGAGATTGAATACAAATCGTGTGAAAGAACCAAACTCCTTGTTCAGAAGGCATGAACAAAACAAGGAAGACGTCAGAGGTCTATTAAAAAATAGTATTTTAAAATACTACTACTCGATTCCATGGTCTCCAGTTACATGGAAGGATGAAGTTGAATGAACGAGTTGGTCACACCTACGCACGAGGTCAGAGCATGCTTTCACTCCCTGAATTTCTCAGAGCTAAGAACACTCTCAAGACTGAGCTTCAAAGCCTAACTGACAGTAGACCACTGAGGTGATGATGAATTGATATGCTAATTGGTTGGAAGCAATGGTTAAAGCGAGCTCACCAGCACCTGGATGGCCAGCCTGCATTCTGCTAGACATAGGTGGAAAAGTACTGACGGAAGTTAGAGTGCCAACCAATTGTAGAGGACCGCCTAATTCGGGGTCCTATAGTTGTGTAAACCAATGGGACGTCACGCATTTAGTGCCTTCTTAGTGGTCATTTTTTAGTAGATGGCTTAAATGATGTTAATTAACCAATCACATATTCACACTTTTTTAGACTAGTATGGATCGTATACTCAGAGCCGATCACCCATACTCATAGGTTTTTGTAGTTTGCCACGTAGGATGACGTTAGTGAACACATAGATTGACGTCATAGATGAGGAGTTTTGTGTATAAAATCTCTGTTTTTTCTAGTATGTATTGAGTAAGAGGATCGAGCGAATTCATTGATGTTTGTTGTGCTCTCTGTTTTAGATAATTGATACTAAAACAGTTTTCCTTTTGCCAACTACCTGAGTTGTCTTGATTATTAATGTATGAATAAACATCTGCATCCCCGTCCATCTCCAGGGTAATTGCTACTCATCTTAAATGGCTGGGTTATCCAGTTCACTTGGAAGCGGAGAGGAAAGTTCAGATCCATCGACATAAGTAAACTTTAGAGTCGCTGCCATTCGGCTGAAAGGACGTGAAACTCCCCTTAGATAGTGGTTAGTGTAATTTGTAAAAGCTTGCAAACGCGGTGTGATAGGTCCCATGGTTTCCACAGAATCCCTTCCCACATCTACGAGAAGCTGATCAGACTGAAGGTTGAAGAGGCGGTAAAAGAGGCACACAATCCTAAGGGTCGGAAGACGGAAATGCGAGTGGTGAGTAGAAACTGAGAGAGTTGGCAAAACGTATGGGTGATGAGTGAGGAAAAGAAGTGAGATAGGGGAAAAAAGTGAGTAACGGAGGGAGGCGGGATAAACATACAATGAGAAAAAGAGTGTTATATACATATAATGAATAGATATTGACTTGAGTGTGGCCAAGCAAAAGATGTATTGTGTGAGAGGCCACAATAATAGAATACGCCCCGGCCCGTGTTTTATAGAACGTATCAGAAGAAATGTCCCATACCGGATGATGTAGAAGACGGATTCGATTAAAGACAAATCTAAAGAGGTTAATTTAAACTCTGTATGGAGCATTTTAGGGGCAAGACAGATCTTAGAGGAGACTGTAGTGAAGAATATATGTGACCGGTCGAGTCTGTCTGTTTGTTTCATGTGATTATGAAAATGATGACATCATAAGCGGAAAAATTAAAGAATTGATTGTTTTAAATTGAGCTTCGTTGTTCTTTTTTAGCAAAATTAAAGTAAAAGTTTGATTAAAGGGATTGCAGCCTGTAATGATTGGTGCGCACTCATATTGTGTTATTTTTCTGAAATGTACTTTTTAAATCTGTGATTAAAACAAGTGAGTGTTAAACAGGTTAAGAGTAACAAGTTGAGAATGGAGGATGTTACTCCACTTGTGCATCTCTGCAAGCAACTGCTGAAACATGCACCCAAGCTCAGACAGTATAGTGCGGAATGGATCAAAGGATCCACAGACAAAATGTTTATGCCATGGCCACAAGGGCTGTCCCTGTCAAAGGCAGTCCTTCAGCGTATGACGACATATTTCGTAGATCCCACCGGACACCAAAACAAGTCCCCTTGTCTTGGGGTTCACCAGGAGCAGAATACAGGCCTCTTGACTTGGGGTTACACAGAATATACTCAGGTAGCTCTAGCACAGATCACCAGTGGATATGAACAGCAGCCGCGAACTCCCATCCACAACCTCAGCCTCCCACAATCATGCTGGGATTACAGGCGCACGCCACCACGCCCGGCATATTTGATGCAGCAGACGGGAAAAAGGTAAATAAGCGACCGGTGAGTTTAGAGCTTTGCAAAATGTACCAGGAGGAACTAGATGAGTCGCCACCTTTAGATTGGATACTTAATGTATGCAAAGAGGGGGGTGTGGAGCCCTCTGCTCCTCCCACCCCAGTTGAAATAGAAGACAAACATTGGAAAGACGATGGATTATACCGATTAAGGGAGTTTAAGGCAGCAACAGGGTATGGCAACCCAGCATATGAGTTGCCTACGCAAAGCATTGGTGAGGCCCCAGAGAAACATTTGTAGAGAAATGTAATCTCTAAGGTTGCGAGGGACAAGGAGAGATGCGATAAAGAGAGAAGTCATCAAGCAAGCACATCTATAGATATAGGAAGAGAAATAAAGAGATGGGGCCTCATTACGACCCTGGCGGTAAGGGGTTTACGCCAGCGTTAGCTGCGCCGACCCCTTACCGCCAATTACGAGGTCCCCTAGCGCCATGGTGCTTTTAACACCTGCTTTTAGCAGGTGTTAAAATCCATGGCGCTAAGGGACCATGGAGTTAATTACGCCACCGTAATTTACGGTGGCGTAATTAACGCCTTCCCCACTCCCATTATGCCCTATGGGGCAAAAATGGGAATGGGGAAGGGTAAATGGGGATTGGGGACTTACCGCCCCGCCAAGGTCGGAATGGGGCGGTAAGTCCGCCAACCACCATGGCGTAAACATAGTTTACGCCATGGTGGTAAAGTCACGGCCCAGGCGGTAACTTACCGCATGGGTCGTAATGAGGCCCATGGAAGGCAGAGAGAGATAAAACTGATGAGTTAGCACTTCTACAGAACGAATGGATGGGTGGCCAGATTTTGCTTAAACTCGATGGTAAAGGCCTCGAGGATGTAAGGCAAAGGGAAGATAAAGATGAACAAGATAAAAAGGATAAAGAAAGAGTGGAACAATTTAAGGACGAAGAAGTGAAAAGGAACAAGAGCAGTTATATCAAGAGGAGCAATTAAGAAAACAAGAGACAGCAGAAGAGCAAAGAAAACGTGATAAGAGACAAAGAGCAATTGATGCGCAGGAAAGGCTAGAACAAAAAAGAATAGAAGAGGAGGAACAGAAGTTAAGGGACAAGAGAATACAGAGACGAAAGGATGAGGAGATAAGCAGGGCAAACGAGAGAAGGGATATGAAGACAAAAGAGGAAGACGGGGTAAGAGATGAAGCAAGGAAGCAGAAAGAATTTGACGATGATATAGAACGTAAAAGAAGGCAAAGAGCATGTGATCTTGATTGCTTGGAAAAAGTAGTGAGGAATCCTAATTCAGAAGTAGCATGGGAGGATATAGAGGAATTCTTCCCAGAATATGAGTCACTACCAGGCCCGCCTAGAGTAAGAGGATGAGCATTGGGGAAGCGATCAAAATTAAAGACCAGAAAGAATCAAAGGGGAAGGGAAAAAATGATCGACTCGAGAGTATGCAGTTATACGACACATAGGGAGCCTCCTGCAATACGGGGCAGAAGGAGTTGTTTTTAGATAGACTGACTCTGAACAAAGACAAAGAGGAGAGAATTTGCACGAGTTGGGCACAAGAAATGTCAGACGAAGACGGAGACACCTTCCATGGGGAAGAGAGAGGGGATGAATGTTTTCCTGAGGGATGTTTTTCAATGGATAAGGAAGTAAGATGGTCAGATTTAAACAAACCTATACCTAGGGAATCAGAACCATTGACACAGTGAGACCGACCTAAGGGGCAACTCCATGGTGAGTGTGGGGGAGCCGCCACCATATGTGAGCAGATTAAGATCACTGCCAGGAAGAAGGCAGTGTGGAAATCATGTCCCTGCGTTGGACAGACTCATGATGAGAAATGAGAATGAGTCTGGGGCTTCACAGTTTCCCTTTCTAGGCTTGCTAGAGAAAAGGGGGGGGCTAGACCACAGTATATACCATAGCCCCAGTCGGACATGGATCATTTAAGGTGTAAACATCTGAGTTTAACTTCTGGTGCTGGGAAATCACGAGGAAACACATTGGCTATAGGGGACATAAAGGGTCTCCTGATCACCATACTTGGTGAGAGAGCTGATGACATTTGATCAAATGCAGGATATGCTGGTGTTACTACAGTTAACAATGCTCACAATGGAGTACCATTTAATAACTGTAGAGCAGCAGTCTGGAAATCTCTTCGAGTACTGTATCCAGACACATCCGATATGGGAGCTATACTGATGAAAAAGATGCAAGAAGGGGATAATACGCTTGTTTTTCATTCAAACCTTTCCAAGAGCAGTGGAGCTTGGGGAAAACCTATGCCTGTGTTCTATCATATATTGTGCTAAGGGCTACCAGACCCTGTATAGAAACAGCTCAAGAAGTTAGTGGGTATGGAAGCCAAACCGTGGTCAGAGATTCAACTGACCACCGCAAATTATTGTACACTCTTGCAGGAAAAGAATCGCAAGAAAGATGATGCTAGGAAAGGCAAAGAGGCAAAGTTAGTACAGAAGAAATAAT
The DNA here is from genome assembly GCF_040938575.1 of Ambystoma mexicanum. Lineage (NCBI taxonomy): Eukaryota > Metazoa > Chordata > Amphibia > Caudata > Ambystomatidae > Ambystoma > Ambystoma mexicanum. Next base: position 1,182,394,424 of record NC_090926.1, read on the forward strand.
CCAAATATGCCATTGAAGGGGCAATGTTGAGTGGTGTAGATGGATTGAATTCACAGCAGACCGCGAATATGCCGCAGGTGAATAACCAAATGCAGTTTGATCAGGGCAATAATGGATTTGCTGTGTGAGAAAGGGGAGGATTTCGAGGAAGAGGTTTTCAGAATAATCAAGGGAATTGGCAGAATAATCAGGGAAGCTTCCATAATTATCAAGGTGTGTTTCAAAATACGCAGAATGACAGTAAAAATATGCAGGATGGGCAAATTAGGACACCTCCTAAATGGTGGGTGTGTGGTATGACAGGGCATCTTGCTCCTATCTGTAGAAGTCAAGGGTTTGTGCAAAATGGCCAGTTTTTAAGAGGGGGGACTTCAAACCTGCCTGCGTATTCACAGCAGAGTGGAGACGGGTTTGCTCAGAAGCAAACGTTGCAGCAGCAACAAGTGTAGAGAGTGCAGCAAGGCTTGCAAACACAGCAGTTAGCAGTCAATCCACCACAAGGGCAGGCACAGCACTCACCCATGCAGATTCATCAGCGTACAAGCACAGGAGAGCTAATGACTCCTAGAATAGGGGGTCTCACTGTCGATGGAGGGAATCCTTTTACAAACAACGGAATGAGGCTGTACCTGCAATAGGACAGCTCACTGGGAGACCTGATGTGTTCAGTACTATTTGTGATTCCAAATCCTCATGAGGAACCAAGGGTAGACGTCAGTGGAGGAGGCAAATCTTTTTCGTCTTTAGTAGACACAGGTGCAACACGCTCATGTATATGACAGAGGACATTTTCGATGTCTGGAAATGCCATGAATACTCAAGGTTTTACAGCAGCTACCAGTAGAGTTCCTTTCAATGAAGAGTTTCTATAGGAGAATGTGACATGTTGGTGCCATCACTATCTTCAAGGCAGACACCTGTCAACATATTGGGTCGAGATCTAATGACTAAATTGAATATGACAATTTCATTTACTGATGAAGGCATGGTGTATTCAACACTAGGAATGCCATATTTTAAACATGAGCAAATTTAATATGGAATTTGCAGGACAAATGGCCATACGGGCAACACCTTTAGAACCAGAAGTTTTCCATTAAGCAGTATGCATTTTGTTTACATGGCTACCAGGCCTAGTAGGCAGAACTATGAGAATACTTGATAAATTTGAGTGTTTCCCTTAGAGCTACAAGCAGCCATAGTGTGAGGTGAAATGTCTTTGCTTGATAGGAATGCTGATGAGGGCTGATGATGGTGTGTAGTAATTGCCATTGGGGAAGGTTACAGATTGACTTATGTCACTGATGAGGATCTATTTGGAGATCATCCATCTAATAACGAAGTTATATTTGACATGAGCATTACTTATTAGGTGAGAGCAATCAAACAAGAAGTTCCTCAGAAAATGACGGTGGCACAAAAACATCCTGATGAAGATATGGCAAAAGTGCCAATTTCATTGTGGACCACAGGCCCATATGATGTAGGCCTGTTGAAGGGGGTTGGAGAAGTAGGCATATGAAGTTATTTTTAAGACAATTTCCACCATGATGGATCAGCTTATCTTAGTGAAGTCAGAGTCACCATGTAATACCACGGTGTACCCTATCAAGAAATCTAAGGGGGGTCATGGAGACTAATTCAAGATTTAAGACTGATAAGCCATATTGTTGAGGCCGAGTTCCCTCTAGTTCCTAATCCTGCTACAATCTTATGTAATCTACCTGTTGAAGCATGATATTTCACTGTGATTGATTTGAAAAATGTGTTATTCTCAATCCCATTGCACAACGATTTGCAAGATATGACGTCATTTACGTTCAGACAGACTAAGTTAAAAAGCACAAGATTACCTCAAGGGAATTGTGAGTCTCCATCCATTTTCAATAGAGTCCTCCAGATGGACTTAAGCAATATTGATTCAGAAAGTGTTGTGTTGCAATACATAGATGACATTTTAGTTTGCAGCCCATCAGAGGAAGAGTGCAGATGTGATTCTGTTCCGCTGATGCTTATACTTTCTGACAAAGGATATAAGGTTGACAAAGAGAATTTATAATATTCTCAACAAGAGGTGTTATACATAGGGCAATTTCACATTAAGGAAAGAAGGTTACTCCTGAGAGAGCTGAGGCTACTTTGAATACCGCAAAGCCACATGATAAAACACATGCAAAGATTTCTGGGTCTATGTAATTATGTCAGAGCATGGGTCTTTGACTACAGTTCATATATAAGGCCTTTATTACATGCTTTAAAGAGAGCACAGGCAACACAAGCGAAAATTGTGTAGACTGAGGAAATGGAAGAAGGGTTTGATGAGTTGAAAAAAGCAATTTGTTCAGCTCCAGTTTTAGGGATTCCTAATTATGCTGAGGAATTCTTTTTGTTTTTGCATACGGATGGCAATGTTATGACAGCAGTCCTTACACAGAGAACCACATTGGGGTACAAGCCCCTTGTATATTACAGTGTGATTTTAGACCCAGTGATGGGATGTCATTTTCCGTGCGAACAATCTTTGACTGCCACCGCGTTCACATAGACAAAACTGCAAGCATAGTGATGGGGTGTTCCATGATGTTATTTGTTGAACATTCACTGTTTGAAAAGGAGGAGCTACCTCAGAGGGGATGGCATGCCAGTGCAGCATGTACCTTATTGGATAGGCTTATTAAGGCACTGCAACTCCCAGTAGTCATTGCAGTTGTTAAATGCACAGCACATACTAAAAGGGCAGACTTTATCTCACGCGGAAAACAAGCAGCAGACGATGAAGCAAAACTCGCTGCATGCTCAGAACATTTTATGTCATTTGAGACTCCTGATGTAAATGAGAAAATGGTTGTAATGATGAACGTGTCTGAAGGACAAAGACACAATTAATAGAGGTCCAAGGGGAAGCACCTCAGGATGAGATGGATTTGTGGACACAAAGAGAGTGTTCTTTAAACACCTCTGAAGCATTGTGGTGACAAGACAGCACTGGTAAACCAATGAAGCCTGTAGCCTTATTAAGGGTGGCACTGGAACAGCTACACCACCCTGCGCACACAACTAGAGAGAACCTTGCTGCCACTATTGCAGAGGATTGGTTTGTACCAAATTTGATAGAACATGTTACATTCTATGTATTGAACTGCACCGTGTGTCAAAAATTCACGACTTGGCATACACTGCGCACAGTTAGGGGAGTTATTTTGAGACCCACTGGCCCCTTTCAGCATTTGCATATGGACTATGTCGACATGCTGCAATTATGTAATGGATATAGATGTATGATTGTAGTAGTTTGTCCCTTTTCACGATGGATTGAGGCTGGTCCATGTACACACCAAGGGCCTCATTACAACCTTGGTGCTAAGTGCACCAACTTTACCACCATGGTGTAAACTCCGTTTACACCATGGTGGATGGCGGATTTACCGCCCCATTCCAAGGTGAGTGGGGCGGTAAATCCCCATTTCCCATTTTCCCTTCCCCATTCCCATTTTTGCCCCATAGGGCATAATGGGAGTGGGGAAGGCACTAATTACGCCGCCGTAAATTACGGCGGCGTAATTAGCACCATGGCAGGTTAGCGCCATGGATTTTAACGCCTGCTAAAAGCAGGCGTTAAAATCAGAATCAGGCGTTAAGGGTTAACGGTGGCGTTAACCCTTAACACCTGAGTTGTAATGAGGCCCCAAGACTCTACGTGTGCAGAAAAATTGTTTCCTAGATGGGGAGCATGTGAAGTAATGAGGTCAGACAATGGGTCACATTTTGTGAATCAGACACTTGAGCAAATAAGCTTGTTGCTTGGTATAAAGCACACGTTTTCTTTGGCCTATCATCCACAAGGAAATGGGATCTGTGAATGGCTCAACGGTTTTCTTAAAGAAATGATAGCCAAGTTCAAGCTTACCTTGAAGAAAAAGTGGTTTCATTGCCTACCACTGGCATTATATGCATTGAGGAACCAACCAGGTTCGGACCACCATTGCACCCTCCATGAGATAGTGACAGTGAGCCAGATAAGGACACCCCTCAAGCCTCTATCCAGAGTTAATAATGATGCTCAGCCTACATCTGAACTGTTAGGAATGGAGCTACTTGATTATCTTATGTGTATGACTTCAAGTAGCTCTGTCATTTCAGGTCAGCTATGGTGAAAAGGATGTGGGTCAGTACAGAACACAGAAGGAGATGCTTCAACAAGTAGCGTTCAAGAATTATGTCTTCCCAAATTATTCCCCGGAGATGTAATCCTAATCTGCATTTTCACAAAGAACTGGCACAAGCCCAGATTTAACGGCCATTTCATTGTGGAAGACGTCATGCCATCTGCAGTCAGAGTGCAAGCAGAAGCGCTTGGACTTTTCTAGGTGATGTAAAAATATATGCTGGAGAGACCCCTTCACCCACACACCCTTCGTAAGCATGCATCGGGAAGAACCTCATCAAATTCAGACAAAGGGAAGAAGGATGAAGAGGCTGTTGAGGAAAAGAAAAGATTTCATTGGACTGTGGCTTGGTTCGGGACCCTCTTTTGGCCACTTATGAAAGAGTTAAGGAAAGCTGATTTGAATACTCTGTGCAGACATTTCATGGTTAAGGAAAGATCTTTTGTTCTTGAACCCACAAGAGTTTGTTGACTTTGGACTGAGGCATGCTTAAACCTTGATAAGAAGAAAAATATGCCAAGTCGTGGGGTCATTTTCGACAATTGGAAGAGGGTGCAGTACCCTGATTCATTTCTCACTGAGTTCCTGTTTGGATGTGTCCATGGTGATTCCCAATGACAACGTTTCATGGATTATATTCAAAGTTGTTCTCTTTATATTGCACATATACCCTGCAATTGTGGGGAGAACTACTAGTGTTTATGTTTTTCTGTAAAATCCTACGAATGGTCCAGTCATAAGGAGGTTACTCACAGCAATCATCGAACAAGTTCTGCAGCTACCAAAGTATAGTGGGGAAAGGACAAATGCCCCTATCAGCTGATGACACACACAGACTGGTCAGTTTGGTCTTCTATCATCTGATTGAAGAATACCTGCATCTTGTTGGAAGACACATAGATGTGTGTACATTCCTAAGGGATCCGAGAAACAATGCAGCACTAAACAAAATCTTTAGAGGTATCATATTACAAGTGAGTAGCTATTCCAAGAGAACTCTGAGATCAGAGTGAAACTTTCCTTCGAGGGACAGATCGAGAGGTTGCTGATCAGGCAGATCTTTCATTTCATGCTGAAAGAAATTCATCATGTCATCTGGTCCAAGACAGATTCGAGGAATCGACTGGGAACTGGTGCATGTCGTTGAACCTATCTAGACTTAATGAAGTCAGTTTTCTTCTTGCTGGAGAGGCATCCACATTTCAATTGGTTAAAGACTGGTTCCCGGAATACATTAAGAGTTTGTTTTTGGTATCCAGTAAGCAGACAGCTGATCAAGGATAGGTAGCCAAGCCAGGATAGCATTGATGTACATGGAACTAAGACTCCTGTGAAGAAGAAAGGTATAATCGTGGCAGCTACTAGGCAGCCAAGATCCTATGTAGTTATTCCTGTGCCAAAAAAAGATGACAAATTGCCTGAAATTGAGATAAATGTCACTAACAACCATTCAAATACAAGAAGTGTCTTAGAGACTCTTTTTGGATGCAAGAGAAGGCAGGAGAAATGGTTGATAGAAGGTGAACCTACACAGGTAATGCATGCAATTACACCTGGTCCTGTGATAAATGACCCAAGGGTGATTCCTAAAAGAAAGTCACACATGGAGATTCTGCGAGACATTTTCATGCCCAAAAGGTATGCTGAGAGGATGAACCTTTCTGAACTTTCTCCTACTCAGATAACACATGTAGATGTACCAATTCTGCTGATAAATGTATCTATGATTAACCCAAATAGAAGGAGTTTTGCTAACACACTTCATGAAATGATTATTTAAGGTCAGATGAGAAGAATGAGGCCTAAATGAAGCACCAAGGAGGATGAATCTGAACTAAATGATTACCTGGACAGTACAGCCTACCTGGGAAATAACATATGGTATCAAAATAAGAAGGAAGAGGGAAGAAGTACTTCGAAGGAGGAATGCTTTGTGTGTGCACTCCTGCTTTACAGTATGGGAAAATTCAAGATCCTCATTGTCTTTCGCACATAGCACTTTGCAAAACAAGAGGCCAGTTCATGGGCCAAGATGCCTACCTCAAATGGGCAACTGAGTGGACAGATCCAGATGAAGATGACTGCACCCAATATATAAAGGCAAGAAACAGAGCCCATACTAAGAATCATGTGATCAGATACGAGAAATCTGGAGTTAAAGGAGCTGGAAATAGATGGAAGGTAAACATAAAACTGGAGAGGCCAGGAAAATCTACAGAAGAAATTTGTAGATGGAAGAACAGAGGCCAAATGCAGATTGGGGGATCAGTGTTATCACCAGGCAGATGGGAAAAAGGAGTGGTAATTTGCAGAGCCTGGGTGGTCATTGGTTGTTACAAACCTGCCATTGACATCATACAGAATGACTAAAGCCATTATGGCCAAGACTTGCTAAGCTACTGATTTGGGTCAAAGACAGAGGAGGACCTTTGCAGATAGTGCCTCTGCAAAGTTCAAAGCTGTGCTTCAGAAATAATGACACAGGAAAAGTTGGAGTTAATCAGATCTGTGGTTGAATCTTTGATGTACCAGGAATGATATATGGAACAGCAGTAATCATGGATCACTATTGGGCTTATGGATCCAGGGCATACATGAGGCATGAGGATTGGGGAGGACGATGCTCATTGGTGAATGTCCTTGTTCCAGTGTTATTGATTCCAAAAAGTGATCTGAAGCTTGACAGTTTTCCAAAAGCAGATGCTCACCTGAGGAAGAAGAGATCTGTGGAGCTGAAGAAGAGGGTGAAGAGAGAGAGCTATTTTTCAGCAAAATCTATCAAAGCTTTTGATGCTAATCCTTAGGAGCATAGAATGTTCAGCCAGACCCCATCATTAGTTGCCTTAATTTTCATGCCGAGAATTAATGTTGGAGCAAATACCAAGTGGCTGCAGATCACAAGATAGGAATTGCTACAGACGATCAACACTACCATAAAGGGATTCAATGCTATCAGAGAAAAGTTGAGAGCCATACGTCTGATGACTCTTCTCAACAGAAATGTCTTGGATACGATTACAGCTATGGATGGAGGTGTTTGTGCAAAAATTGGAGAATCATGTTGCATATTTATACCTTCTCATGATGACGAGAATGGAACCTTGACAGAATCCATAGAAATTCTGACAAAGCTCTATGGTCAGATGATAGACGAAGTTGAAGGTGTTGCTGATGACAGCTGGTTTAGATCGCTCATTTCTTGGGTTCCACAATGGATGGCAGACATTTTCAAGTTTCTTGGAGCCCTAATAGTAATGATATTACTTGGATTCTGTGTGATTAAGATAATAATCTCGCAATGCAAGAAGACAGCAAAGAAAGCCATAGGGATGAAGATCATGATTGGTGTCGAACCAGGATGGAACGCCAAATACCTGATGGATAAAGAAATCAGAGACTTTGTGAAGGCTGGTATTCATGCACCTGAGGGGACAAAGTTCCTGTATCCAAAGAATCATAAGAAGTATGTACGAAATGGACAATGCATGCTCATGACGTGGAACAAGGATGACAATTACCAATGGGGGTGTTGGGAGTCCCTCTGCCAGACATTAGACCTGGTTATGAGAGACTTACCTAGATTCTTTAGCTCACTATCTTTCACAGAGAAGAAATATCCCAAACATATCAGTCTTTGTCCTGCCCTGGGGCAGTCCAGCACCAAAATGCTAGGCAATTCCCCTCTGAACAAGAGTACCAACAGCATCCCCAGACACGTGTTTCGGTCTTGTTGGACCTCATCAGTAGGGAGGAGCTGTGCCTCTCTAAGAATAGTGAGCAAGGGGTCCACGTCTGGATTCCCCTAGTAACTTTGGGTGGACCCAAAGTTACTTAAATATGCTAATTACCAATGGGGGTCCTGGGAGTCCCTCTGCCAGACATTAGTCCTGGTTATGAGAAACTTACCCAGAGTCTTTAGCTCACTATCTTTCACAGAGAAGAAATATCCCAAACATATCAGCGTTTGTCCTGCCCTGGGGCAGTCCAGCACCAAAATGCTAGGCAATTCTCCTCTGAACAAGAGTACCAACAGCATCCCCAGACACGTGTTTCGGTCTGGTTGGACCTCATCAGTAGGGAGGAGCTATGCCTCTCTAAGAATAGTGAGCAAGGGGTCCACGTCTGGATTCCCCTAGTAACTTAGGGTGAGACCCAAAGTCACTTAAATATGCAAATTACCAATGGGGGTCCTGGGAGTCCCACTGCCAGACATTAGTCCTGGTTATGAGAGACTTACCCAAAGTCTTTAGCTCACTATCTTTCACAGAGAAGAAATATCCCAAACATATCAGTCTTTGTCCTGCCCTGGGGCAGTCCAGCACCGAAATGCTAGGCAATGCTACTCTGAATAAGAGTACCAACAGCATCCCCAGACACGTGTTTCAGTCTGGTTGGACCTCATCAGTAGGGAGGAGCTGTGACTCTCTAAGAATAGTTAGCAAGGGGTCGATGTCTGGATTCCCCTAGTAACTTAGGGTGAGACCCAAAGTTACTTTAATATGCAAATTACCAATGGGTGTCCTGGGAGTCCCTCTGCCAGACATTAGTCCTGGTTATGGAAGACTTACCCAGAGTCTTTAGCTCACTATCTTTCACAGAGAAGAAATATCCCAAACTCATCAGTCTTTGTCCTGCCCTGGGGCAGTCCAGCACAAAATGCTAGGCAATTCTCCTCTGAACAAGTGTACCAACAGCATCCCCAGACACGTGTTTTGGTCTGGTTGGACCTCATCAGTAGGGTGGAGTTGTGCCTCTCTAACAATAGTGAGCAAGGGGTCCACGTCTTGATTCCCCATGTAACTTAGGGTGAGACCCAAAGTTACTTAAATTTGCAAATTACCAATGGGGGTCCTGGGAGTCCCTCTGCCAGATATTAGTCCTGGTTATGAGAGACTTACGCAGAGTCTTTAGCTCACTATCTTTCACAGAGAAGAAAAATCCCAAACATATCAGTCTTTGTCCTGCCCTGGGGCAGTCCAGCACCGAAATGCTAGGCAATTCTCTCCTGAACAAGAGTACCAACAGCATCCCCAGACACATGTTCCGGTCTGGTTGGACCTCATCAGTAGGGAGGAGCTGTGCCTCTCTAAGAATAGTGAGCAAGGGGTCCACGTCTGGATTCCCCTAGTAACTTTGGGTGAGACCCAAAGTTACTTAAATATGCAAATTACCAATGGGGGTCCTGGGAGTCCCTCTGCCAGACATTAGTCCTGGTTATGAGAGACTTACCCAGAGTCTTTAGCTCACTATCTTTCACAGAGAAGAAATATCCCAAACATATCAGTCTTTGTCCTGCCCTGGGGCAGTCCAGCACTGAAATGCTAGGCAATTCTCCTCTAAACAAGAGTACCAACAGCATCCCCAGACACGTGTTTTGGTCTGGTTAGACCTCATCAGTAGGGAGGAGTATGCCTCTCTAAGAATAGTGAGCAAGGGGTCCACGTCTGGATTCCCCTAGTAACTTAGGGTGAGACCCAAAGTTACTTAAATATGCAAACTACTAATGGGGGACCTGGGAGTCCCTCTGCCAGACTTTAGCCCTGGTTATGAAAGACTTACACAGAGTCTTTAGATCACTATCTTTCACTGAGAAGAAATATCCCAAACATATCAGTCTTTGACCTGCCCTGGGGCAGTCCAACACCGAAATGCTAGGCAATTCTCCTCTGAACAAGAGTACCAACAGCATCCCCAGACACATGTTTCGGTCTGGTTGGACCTCATTAGTAGGGAGGAGCTGTGACTCTCTAAGAATAGTGAGCAAGGGGTCCACATCTGGATTCCCCTAGTAACTTAGGGTGAGACCCAAAGTTACTTAAATATGCAAATTACCAACAGGGGTCCTGGGAGTCCCTCTGCCAGACATTAGTCCTGGTTATGAGAGACTTACCCAGAGTCTTTAACTCACTATCTTTCACAGAGAAAAAATATCCCAAACATATCAGTCTTTGTCCTGCCCTGGGGCAGTCCAGTACAAAATGCTAGGAAATTCTCCTCTGAACAAGAGTACCAACAGCATCCCCAGACACGTGTTTCGGTCTGGTTGGACCTCATCAGTAGGGAGGAGCTGTGACCTTCCAGCAATCACTTCTTTTGTTTTGCTAATGTCAGCCCGAGTGGGACAGGTATGCCCAGATTTGGGTCCCGCACCTGCTGGGCCTAGAGGCCCAAGCTTCTCCTCACTGATGACGCCCAATAAGGCTGAAACATGTCTGGGGATGCTTGTGGTCTCGTGCAGAAGGGATGTGACCTAGCAGTTCGGGCTGGACTGCCCCTTTTGGGGTGGGGCCAAGTCTGATTTGCATATCGTCTTTCCCCTTCTGTAATGGCTTGGCAGGCGAAGAACGATGGTCTGGAGGGTTGCCCAGAGCAATGCCAGAGGTTAAGATTCATTCTAAACCTTCCAGCCATCACCTCTTTTGTTGTGCTAGTGGAACAAGGATGAGCATGTGAAAACAGCAGGATGCTTGAAGGGTGGCATAAAGATATGGATCCCAAAGAAGCTTTTCTTCAAACCTGAATGCCTGGATGTGAAGGATGATGTGAGAGTGGTCGGTGAATCATCCAGAGGGGGGGAGTGTAGAGGAGGAGCTAAGTACCCCCACCTCAACTGTTCTGCTCCTATTGCCTGCATGAACCTTGCCAAGGGTTTTGACCCATGTTGAATCAATATACTGGGCAGATGTGGGGATGAGCTGTCGCCGCCCATTATTCTATCCCAGAGCAAACTAAATCAATAGACTGGGTAGATGTGGGGATGAGCTGTCGCCGCCCACATTCACGCCAGAATCCAGGAGAACTGTGCAGTTTGCGCACACCAATATGGTCACCTAATCTGCCACCCACCAGTGCAAAGAAAGGTGGTTCTGTTCAAAATAAGTTTTTATTGATGTCAAAAAGTTGCTAAAACCATGGGCACAAGACCACTCTAAAGATACAACCTTCTTGTGGGGGGTTCCACATCACCACTCTACTGTAAGGATGCCATCAAAACAATGTTAAGCAAGGATCCTATACTATCAAGCAAAAGACCACCCTATTGAAATGCATTAATTCAAGACAGATCCCAAAAATGAGTGCAGTACCAGCTTTGTCCACAAACTGGCGCTAGCGGTCTAAACTCTGACAGGAGAACTGCTACTTCAGAAGCTAATCAGTCTACTGAGACAGCTGGAAACTTCAAAGGCCCGCTGGTTAATTAAAACTCTTAACCACCTGCTGTTCCCAGAGACAATCTGATTGCAATAACAGGCCAAGAGGCTGGGAAACCTTCTCACCTCAGAGACCTACACAACAGCCCAGGAAATCACAGGGTCATGCTAACCAAATGCAGAGTGGCCCCATGGCCTGCTGACCTCAGCCGACAAAATAGACTCTTGCAATTGAATGGGGTATGTTGATTTTCAGTGTGGACTGCAAACAGAGCCCTGCCTGGGAGAGGAGAGACATGTGGTACTCCCAAGTTTCTGGGGGCGGACCCAGACACTTTTGTGGAATCATATTGCAGCAAATATATGCTTAAGTTAAATGCTGCTAAAATATTGTATTAAGGTCACACAAATGTGCAATGTGGAGAATCTTAATCCAAGAAATGTACCCACAATTCAAGACTTGATTCAACTTTGTACCATGTTCTGAGGCCAAACCCCGCTATTTATTGATATTACAGACACTGGGTTTATGCTAGAGACCTAGTAGATTACTGGAATGTGTGTAGAAGGAGGGTCCATATTTGTGTAAAATCTGGAAAGGTTTAGAGGTCGTGATCTGGATGAAAAGGGCAGAATTCTGTCATAAGTGGACACGACATCTTACAAAGACAGGGATTGGATGGTTTGGAGCTACAGAAAATATGTTAACTGGACGTATAATATTAGAAAAATGGTACATTGATAAATATGTATTTGGATCAGAAATAGATTTGTGTACAATTTGACAAGGGGAGGATCCTCTGACCATAAACCTACCTCATCACTCTGACTCACAATCCAGTTCCCCCAATCAAGGACGAGAGGAGGAACTGGCCAATGATAAGTTGAGAGGAGTGGGCATGCAGAATTAGCCGACCCACCCACTTTCTAAACACATAAAAAGAGCCACTGGAAGCCAGATAGGACTTCTTTTTCACTTTCTGCGGAGCATTTTGACTTCAGACTTCACATGCAGAGAACCAGACTTCAAATCCATCAATCTCTAGAGACCAGAAATTAACTCCAGAATTTGTAGCAGAGAGGCCTGAATCCACAAGCTGAATCCTTTTTCAGCAGGCCTCCAAATCATTTGCAAACTATTCAACAGCCGGGCGAGCTGTTTGAATTTTTGCCAAGAACTTTTGTCAGAACCAGAGACCAGACCGCCGTGCAGTGCCGAGAACCTTTGTCAGAACCAGAGATCCAGACCGCTGTGCAGTGCCACTAGCAGAGCTGACCCAGATCGCTGTGAGCAGAACCAGGCAGAGATCGTCCGTGGCGAGAGAACCTCCAGGAGTCCAGTCCAATCCTGACACGATCCGTGGCGAAGTTGCATTCCTGTCCAAAATATAGTGTGAGTACCGCCAGAACTGTGCAAAACCCAATCTCTTAGTTTAAAATAATCTAATCCAAACTATTTTAACGTATATAGAACTGCCTCCTCGAATCGTGTCATTCTGTCATCTTTAAACCTGAAAACTGTCATCTGTCATTCTGAGCTTTAAAATTTCAAATCCGAAAAACTACCTTTACTAAATCGGCCGTATCTAAGATTCTATCTGAGATTCTAAGCTTTCCAACAAGCTCTAAACCGACTTGCTACTCAACGCACGTGACTAAATTTGCAGCGATTTGACATTTTGCTTAATTTCAGCCACGTGTAAAAAGATTTGTCCTTGCTTTCCTTTGCTGAAATTCGTTTGCAACCTGACAAACCTTCATAGAGCATTGCTAAAGTGATCCTGAACTAACACAAAGTAGCTGTCACCCACCCTGAACCTCTAGAGGGAATTAAAATCATTTTAGCATATTTCTCACTTCATTGCATGCCACATCAAAGTATATTGCCTGTGTTTAAAACTCCTACCTGTTTTCCTCTAAGCTTGCTAGGGGGGAACTGAATTATATTTGATTGCATTCCTGAGAACTGTGTGCTTTCCTCCCATCCCTTGCATAAAGGGGGGGGAATTGTCAAAGAAAAGTGATTACATTGTCTTTTGTTGAAGTCATATCAAGTTTATTTTCTGTACTGCATTTTCATTCATCATTGCAGTGTCTTTGAAGCCATAAAAGCATTTTCAGCTACTTTATCCTCTATATATCACTTCTAAGCCATCAAAAAGAGTGTACCACTGTAACACTGTATCCTCACAAGTGTGCTATCAAATATTAATTTACTATAAAAGTGTGATAGATATATATTGTTAATATAAAATAAACCTTTTAAATTTGCAAAACAATCCTACTTCTTGGCTCAGCGGGGTCAGGGGGATTCTGAGAGGGGGTGTTATATAAGGGTTGTCATCCAGAGTGAACGAACTGGACATAAAAATACATCAATAAGGGCTTCCATCAGCATCCCAGACTAGGCATTGACTTAGCTGTAGTGTTGAATTGAAGTCGCTTACAAAGTGGGGGCTCGGATACAGGATATTCTGGGTTAGATTTACCACTTGTGCAGCTTAATACAGTGTGCCAACTGACCGGATACATATATCCGGTTAGATCACCACGCTGTTTTACACTGTGAAAGCACCCCTCAAAGGAACGCTCTAGGAAACGGTCTGTTTATCAAAATAAAATGCAAACTTCTGTAAGTCAGGAAGGAACTCAAATTCCAGAATGACGACACTGGTAGACATCAAAATAGCCAGAGAGCACTTCTTACATAAGCTATTTGTGAGAGGTGAATGGACTGAGCAGGGCCAGGATGTGTGGTTGCAGGCAATCACATAACAGGTCACTGCAACTGGGTTAGATATCTGGAGAGATCAGGGTCCCTTACATGTGGCCCTGAGTGAACTATACATGGCTCCTAAAGCTAAAGATGAACACGACAAGATGGTTAGGATAGCGGCATATTTGTATCTATATATGGGAGCCATGCAGGAAAAATGTGCTGAAGGCCAAGATCTGCCAAATAGGCAACAGATCGCGTTAGAGAAGGCCCAATCTGACCTGGTCTCTTCTGAGCAGAGGATGCACAGAAGCCAGGAGTCAGAAAATGTGAGCAGACAGTATCTCATTATAATCAAAGAGGATATGTGTATCCTGCAACAGGAAAAGTCTGACCAGGATACCAGATTTCTGGCCTTGCAGAAGGAGTACCAAGAAGGTTTGGACTCCCTACTGCAGAGCCAGAAAAAGCTGGAGCAACAATTAGATTTCAATAGGGCATGTGCTGAGCAGGTAGTCACCCCGCAAAGCCACCTAGATAGGGAAAAGGCAGAGAGCAATAAACTGATCCTGAAAGATCTGGATACCCAGGCAGAGTTTGATCAGGAGCGCCAGAAAGCTGGTGCCTTTCAAAGGCAAAGGGACGACCTGGCGGCACAGATGCAAACTCTTAGTCAGGAAAGGGACACCTTAGGCCAGGAAGTCTGCCATTTAAAAAAAAAACTGAAGACAATCCCTTGGCCCTCCAGGGGCTGGGTGACCTCCAAAAAGAGCATCAGAACTTGTTAGAGGACACCAGGAGGGTGGAAGAGGCTCTGGCGAGAAAGTAGCTGGCCAGTAGGGATGGGACGCAGGAGGTAACCCTCCTGCAGAAAAGACTGGCACAGTACTCCAGGACCAATCAGGAGGCACAGAGAAAGAATGAGGCTCTCTGCCAGTACAATGATAAACTCCAGCAACAGGTAGCCATGCAGGAGAGACTAATAGAGTCTAGTAAGGCCTTAACAGAGGAACAGAAAGCGCAGGCTCTTGCATTGCAACAGGGAGCAGGGGCTGATAGAGATGAGGTTCGCTGGGAAAGGGAAACGCCTGAGCATAACCTCAGGAGCCCTACTACCAGAGGCCTTCATCTCTCCCAGTCCCTGGCTCTGCCACCCCCATGTCCTCTGGCGCACATGAGCACAGGGTCACAGGGATGGCAGATTACTATCCAGCCAAAAGTATGGAGCTCATAGGCCAGTACCACCCAGGAATGGATGGGCGGGCATCCGGGTATGGGCACCTAGGTACAGTGCAATTTAGTGGGGAACCCCAGGAGTGTAGGCCCACTATGGGCATCCTGAAAACCCCTGCCCAGTTAGGTCAGTGAGGGGGTACCCATCAAATCCTGGTAGCAAGGAGGGATCTGAAGACTCCTCTGAGCGTCACAGGACACAGGAGACCAGGTCCCAAGATTCTGCCAGCTATTCCCAGGCTCGCAGAATCCGGGAAAACCTGGAAGATCAGACGGGCACCTCTGGGAGCAGTACTCCTGAATCAGAGGATGAATGGACCAGGGTTTCCCTGAACCAAAAAGGCCAATAAGGTGGAAAGGGCCTTGCTCTAGGACCCCTTAAAACAGATTAAGGCAATCAGGAGTGTGATCACGCCTTATCATAAGAACGCCAAGTATTCTGTTTGGGAACACTTGGAGCTCTATGAGCAAATGATGGAGACTTTCCATTTGAAGGACAGCAGTAGCTGCATCCAGTACGTTAAATGGACATTCTCCCCTGAATACTCCAGTTTCTTTGCGGGGCTGAAGGACCAAAACCATTCAAGATGGTCCACATATAGGGCGGCCATCTTGAAACATTTTTCTGTACATAGAAATCCCCAAGAGGCTCGCAACGCAGCCTACAATTTGCAATGTGGGAAGGATCAGGCCCCACAAGAATTTGTGCAAGAATTGAAGAGTGCCTTTGCGCAGACCACCAGAATGGTGCACACGGACAGCAGAGAATTCATCAACACGTTTTTCCATGCTGTCCCCAAGAACATAATGACCCAGCTTGTGAGAGATTTTCACGAGAAAAGATATTTAGACTGGGTCATTGAGCAAGCCACCCGGATCTATGAGGTGCAGAAGCCCATAGAAAATAAAAGTAATGCGCAGAAAAACCCCAAAACCAACAGCACCCCTGCTGCTGCCAAGGTGGCAGAGGTAAAGGTTGCCCCCGTTTTAGATTTGGAGATGGGGGGGCCTAAAAACCTGCCTGCACCAAATAATTCACTGCCCAGAAGGCCCTCAGGCCAGTCACAGACAGGGAGTCGAGGAGGTAGTCCCACAATTGGGGTCCCCCGCTCCTCTGACTATGTAAGTCCCCGCTACAAGGGAAACCGACCCATCCTGGGTTATGTGTGGACTCTTCCAGCCCAAGGGGGGAGATCCAGCCAAGCACCTGACCCAGGAAACTTCCCTCCTAACTTCCCCGAGGAGGGCAGAAATTCACCAAATCCTGGGCAGAACTTTTTCCCCAGGTATCCACCCAATTTCCAACCCCAAAACCATCAATCCTTCTTTCTCCAATTCCCTGAGCCCAGACAACCTAATCCGGGAGAGGGGAGGCCAAGGGTGGAGGGGTACCCAAATCTTCCCAACCCAGGGTATTACCAGAGAAGGGATAGCTACCCTTCCCGGGATCAGACCAGGGGAGAAAACAGAACCCCGCATCAACCTGAGCGGGTTTCCCAACTTGAGCGCCAAGTCCAAAATATGGCACGGGATTTGGGCCACATACTGAGGGCCCAACAGAACCCTCAGATGGGCATGCCGGCACAGAATGCCCCAAACTCTGGACCTGGTGCTCCAGAACAATGACGGGGGCAGCACCCCGATAACCCACCGGTTCCCAGGGAGGAGGCACAAGGGGAAGGGGGGTGTAAAGCCTTGGAGGAAGCTTCCTTCCCAACTTGTAAACAGCCCCTGGAAAACCAGGAACCGGAAACAAAATCTCCTACCCCTGAAATTCTGCCACCCAAGGAGCAGAGAGGAGGTAGGAGAAACAAAGGACCCAAACAGACCCACTTTGTGGAGAAGGTACAGGTCTTCCAGTTTGAGGGAGAGGGATACTCAGAGGACGCTGGGAAAAGGATCTTCTCCTTCAGAGAGGGGGTAACTCCTCCCTAGGAAAAATGGGTCCCAAGAGATTCCAATCCAGACAGGGTAGATGTGGGGATTGAGCTGTCGCCGCCCATCATCCTATCCCAGAACCAACAATACCAAAATCCCATGGGTCAAACCCATCCTGATGACTGCCTCCAAAAAGGGGGTGGCGGCCCAGAACCCGAAACCATTTCCAGTTGCCAACTTTTTCTTTCAAATTCCCCAGGCTCTCCACAGAATTCTACCAAATCTCTTCGCTAGCAATGTCCAAAACCAGAAAATTAGCTCACCAGTTGTCCAAAAAAGTGCATTATCTGTGCCCCGTTGAGAAGAGGGTGGGAAGATACTATGCCCCGGTACAAGTACAGGGGCAGGGTACAATTTCGGCACTGGTGGACCCTGGATCCCAAGCTACCCTTCTGTCCAGAAGGGCCTTTGATGCACTAAATGCAGGAAGGGGGGAGAATTACCCTATTCCTCTCACCTCTCTTCCTGGACAACTGCAGAACTTTGACGGGAAGGAAATTCCTGTCGAGGGGACTGCCGATTTGGACATACAAATTGGGCGACACAAGGTGAAACACCCGGTCATAGTAGTGACTCCAGAGGGCACCCCTCGTTTACTGAGGAATGACCTCCTGAGAAGGTTGTCACCCCTAATAGATTGTGTAAACAAGGCTCTCTGGACCCAGACCAGCCAACCAATAAAATTAAAACAGAGTGTCAACCATGTTAGTTAAATGGCACCTGCCACATGGTTGAACAAAAATCTGACCAAGTAGAATTTCACTTCCAGAACAACCAAATTCCAGACGTGACAGTAATAGCAGTAGGACAACAGACTGGTGACGGGGGGTCCTCTCTATTTCTGAAAATCAACCTTCCTTCCAGTTTAAGATGGTATTCCACACTGGAAATAAACACTCTGAAATTCTTTACCAATCCACAATCAGACACTCCTACTCCTATAGTCCAGAAAGATGTGAAATCAGCTCAGAGCCTGGCTGATATTCAGCAAATTGGAGAGCAGTTGTTCATCCCTGTTCAGTTAAATGATGGGAAGGACTCTGTTCTCACTTGAGTGTGTGTGAACAAGGGTAAGAGCTTCATCAGCGAAGCCATGTTCCGCCAACTCCCAAAAGATCCAGCCATTCCCACATTCAAACTGATAGACAAATGGGAAATGGATCTGGAAACACCCAATTCGAAACATCTCCTGCCAAGCAGGTGTATGCTCAAAATCTCCATTGGCAACAAGAGCATAGTCCATAATTGTTGGGTCGTGCGAGACGTCACTGCTGCCTTTTACTTAGGCAGTGACATTCTCAATCGCTTTGCCATTCATTTGGACCTTATAAACTTCAAATCTTGGTCGCTTCAAATCTTGGTCCCGATTAGCGGATAATCCCATGGGCTTTGATGATTCAGAAAAAGCATTTAGGTCAGCTCAATTGCTACTTTATGCAGTTGAAATTCAGATTAAAGAGGAAGTCACCATCCCAGAAAGGACCCAACAATTCTCCCTGGAAGTGAAAGTTAAAAGAGGACAAAAATTGAAAAACCCTGATGCTTATATTCATCTAAATGCTTCTCTCCAACAGCAAGGGTTGGGGGAAAACCCAACAACATTAGTCAACATAGAACATAACACCATTCCAACAGAGGTGGATAACAGCGACTTAAAGAGTATTACTCTAGCCGCAGGTACCATTATTGAAATGGCGGTTGATGACCGACATTTCTCCATTGATTTAGGAAATGAACTGTTAGGACCCATCCCCAAGGACTGTTTTGACAGTGACAGTGATGACAATACAACACCAGACAGGATTTTCACCCGGCATGGGGGGAACTTCCTGGTGTACACTTCTTGACGTTGTGGTAAGGAAGATGTGACTTGTGACTTCAGGAGGGATGAGGTGATTTTCCAGGTCATTGAGGGCTGCCTTTCCCACCTGAAGCCTCCAGTCCAAATCAACACTCTGACCAGGGACTTCTCCACCCAGCTGGAGGGGGCCGCTGAGATAGCCAAACCAGAAGTCTTTCCAGGCTTCAGGAAGATTGTGGAAGAGAGAGTCAACCTAGCTGATGCCTGTGTGACTCTGGGACAGAAGCAAAAGTTGACACAAGTTTTCTTAGATTTCCAAGATCTCTTTGCGGTAGACTAATATGACTGTGGTCGCACTGACATCCACACAACAACAATTCCCACGAACCCTGGCATGACTCCAGTGTTTGTGAAGCAATATCGCTTGCCTCTTGCATCCATGGAGTCCCTTACTGAAATAATTAAGAACCTTGAGTCCCGGGGAATAATCCGTCCAGTCCACAGCACTTTCAATAATCCGGTGCTGGGAATATTGAAGCCAAACGGCCAGTGGAGACTCTGCCCCGACCTTAGGAAGTTCAACAAATGGGTCCATACTTCCCGATGGCCTCTGCCCTACATTGACCAAGGGCTGGCCCAGATCCAGGGGTCACAGGTATTCACTGCAATAGACCTGACCAATGGATACTGGACCGTGCCTGTCAGTAGGGAGGACCAATACAAACTGGCTTTTACCTTTGGGGGCCAGCAGTACACATGGACCCGGACTCCCTTCGGATACCTCAACTCCAGCAATGAATTCAACATTTTCCTACATAAGGCCATGCCCGACCTGGGTGCGAGGGGTAACCTGGCTTATGTAGATGATGTCCTCATCAAAAGTTAATCTATGGAGGAACACATAGCGGAGATCTGTTATGTTCTGACACAGTTGAGGGCCGCCAGAGCAAAACTTTCCTTTCAGAAAGCACAGTGGTGTAGAACCCGTGTTAATTTCTTGGGGCATGAGATTACTCCTCAGGGTCTCTGTCCCCAAGAAAAGAAAGTGGAAGCACTCCAGAAACTGAAGGATCCCACAACTCTGCAGGAACTAAGGAGCCTCCTTGGACTGACTAATTACAGCATAAAGTTCATTGAGGGCTACGCAGAGATCACCAGACCCCAGATTCATCTTTTGAAGGGGGGGTCAAGTGGGAATGGGTTCCAGAACAATCCGAGGCAGTAAGACAACTCAAAAGAAGCCTCTCACAAGCACCTTGCCTAGCTTACCCTTTCAGAAACAAGGAGTTCTTCCTGGAGACAGGGTTCTCTAATACATGCTTGACGTCAGTATTATACCAAAAGCATGACAAGGTCAATAAAGTAATCTCCTATGCGAGCAAAACTTTATCCTCTGTGGAGGAAAAATTCAACGATTGTGAGAAGGCACTCCTGGCAACGGTGTGGGCATTGAAGAATTACCGCACGTTTATCCAGGGGGAACACATCATAGTGGAGACTCCACACCAGCCTCTGCAATATCTCCAAAGTGACAGAATCCGGGCCGGAAATGTGAGAAATTCCCAAATTACTTCCTGGATTCTGTCAATGCAAGGCTTTCCTGTGGAGGTCAGATATGGCCAAAACAAGAAGAGTCCCCTCGCGCAAGGTCTGGCTGACTTGCATGATTGTGTATAACAAGGGGGGTGGTTGCCGCCGTTCAAAAGTTAAGCCATTCTGAAAATGTAGAATGTAATATTTCTAGGGAACTGTAGTGTTAACTAGTAATCACCCTATTCCAAACTTGCAAGAACTGAAACATGAACTCGCATTTCTCTATAGATCATAAAGCAGATTAAATCATTCTTTGTATGCCCTTATTACTCAGGGAACATGTATTTATTTACATATGGTAAAGAAGGAAAAGATCATGTTCGCATCTTTAGGTAGAACAAACTTTTTATGTTACAATTTGCCATAGTACATAGAGCAACAAAATTCTAAACAATATTAGCCACTAGGATTGTCCAAGTAAAGGGAGAAACAAAGGTTCTATTATAATCAACATTTGCATTTTAGTTTCAGGTGTGACTCTTGTGCATAAACTTATCTGCAGAGAAGAGTGTGTTCTTAATACAGCAAACTAAACTTGTTTCTTCAGAAAAAATCTGTGTGTTGATGTTATTTCTGTGATTTACTGACAGAGTTCTAATCCTATCTAGTAAAATCCAACTATGTACTCATTGACCCGTTTTTGAAAGTACTCATAGCAATTGAGATGCATTTTTGTGGGCTCAGTTGTGTACAGAGCATTGGGGTCAAGGAAAAAGAACAAAACCAAATAAATAGGTCAAAATGAACAAACGAGCAAAAGCTACCACACTTAACAAAACGTGTGGTAGCCAAGTCTTAATGTTTTGTATTGAGGTCTTTTCACATCAATGAAATAGTAGCCAATCCTTGGTCAACGTCGGGAACAAAAAACAATCCCTGATGTTTAACTGGAGACAGGCCAAAGCCTGCTTCAGTGACGTTTCGGCCTTAAAGGTGACGGCCTTCTTCTGGGCCAGGAGGATGGTAAAGGCCTGCAATAATGTGTAGAGAAGGGGAATGGAATTTAGATATAGTACAAGCATAGGAAATGTAGCCGTAGCTAGTACAATCTAGATAACAGTTAAAACATATAGCCAAAGAATGCACATATAAAGGTGCATTCTGGTCTAAAAGAAAGGGATTAAAAACAACTGACCTTAGATGAGTCCGGGCTGAGGAAAAAGTGGAGTGGAGGGCAAAGCTTGAAGTGGATCGTGTGGAATAGGGAGGGGGGAGGATCCAGTCACGCGGTGTAGGATAACCCTTGTGAGGGTGAGGAGGATAGTCGTTATTTGTATCCTGTAATAACCAAAAACAGGGCTTCATAAGTAGTATGCCGAGAGGTTGGCTTTGGCAGACTGTGAAAGATTGTACTGTGCTCCTGCAGGGCAACTGACATGCAGGGGCACTGGGCATAAATCATAAATAGTGTAGAAGAATAGTGTAGAAAAGTTGCACATACCTACTGAGCATCCGCTCGGTTGGAGGCGAATAGGCGTGGGGCATAGGCGAGAAGGGGTCCGTGTGTCTGGCGGGACAATCAATGAGCCCGCATCACTTACAATGTAAGTTAATCTGGAAAAAGAGGGCAAGGTGCTGTTTAAAGCGTACTTCCAGCATATAAAGAATGGGCCACTAGTGAACTAGAGGGGCTGGCTGGAGTAAGGTCCCCTCGCGTGAAGCAACTTACTTGCGCCAGGCCGTGAGTATGGCTGCCTGTAAAGCTGCTCGCCGCCGCGAAAATGCGTCCAGTCGGTAGAGACGCTGGGCTCGTCGATGGAGAGGTGCGCCTGTGCTGGGAAGTAGTGAAACCTCCAACCAATGAGACAAGGTTGGCGCTGCGCTTGCGTGGGGAGTTAGTGGCTCCGGAACAGAGTGGAAAACGTTCCTAGTGGGGAGCCACTACTCATCCTGCGCCTGCGCACAACAGGAGGCAACAAAGTTGCACGTCCCTCGTAACTGGAAAAGCCCGGCCTCGGGCAAGCGGCCTGGGCAGAAAAAAGCACACAAACGGAACTAGCATCGAAAAGTGCTATACAGGTAGGCCAAGGTGAATGTATGGCCGAGCCATGGTGTTACAATATTTCAAATGTACAGGATGGAAGCTGAGTGTGGTGCTGTGACTTGCATGATTGTGCCAGAGAAAACTGTCTCGAGGACGAAAGTCTAAAAATCAAGGACAACATGGAGGCATACCTTAATTCCCCACACAAAGTCTTTGAAGAAGACAAGTGAGGGAATGCCCACTGTCTATGTGGACGGATGCTCTTACCATATTGACAACAACGGGGAGAAAGAACTGGTGGCCGGCGTAGGGAATGCATGGGTGAAGGAGTTTCCAGAACCCTCCGCTAGATACAAAATTGGTCCCCGAAGTAGTCAGGTGGCAGAATTGATGGCTGTGCATCAAGCCATCCTCACTGCTGTCCAACATCAACTCCACGAACTGGTCATAATCACAGATTCGGATTATGTACGGAACGAGTTCGTGGAGCACCTGGTTAACTGGAAAACCAGAGGCATGCTATGTGCTGATAACAAACCTTTGAAACATGGGAAGTTAATCCAAAACATTGATGATCTGGTCACATCGAATGGGATGACCATCTACTGGAAAAAGATCAAGGGTCATTCCAAATTAGAGGCACCAGACAAAACTGGAAATGACTTAGCTTATCAGCTGTCCAAAACCGGGGCCATCCAAGGGGATCTTATAGAAATAGAGTCCCTGTTGGGGGAAATCCAGGTCACTGCTATAACTAGGTCCCAGACAAATGCTCACAATGATCTTTCAACTGCTCAATGGAGTAAGGACACCCCTGATGCTGATTTGATTACACATCAGAAGGGGGATCCAATAATTGGTAAGTTTTACCAACACATTGAGGACCCTGAGAACTTTCCCCTGATGGATACCGATTACGTTGGGAAGGAGGACCTTAGAGTGTTGATGAAATGTCCAAAGATGTTTCGAATCCAAGACGGTTTGTTGGTAAGGAAATCCCAAGCTGGCCATGATCAGTGGGTGGTCCCTACCTCATTCCGAAGCCCGATGTTAAGTCACGCCCATGATGCGGCCACTGCCGGTCATAGGGGGTTTCATACAACACTTGAAATCTTAAGAGAGATTGCATACTGGCCACATATGGGCCAGGACCTCAACCAATACTTGAAGGGGTGTCTTGTGTATGCACGATTTCAGCCAACATCCCTCACACAGCGGGCGCCTCTCCAAAAGAGGGGAATGACACTGCCATGGTCAGATTTGCAAATTGACTTTGTAGGCCCCGTAATTCGCTCATCTAGAGGAAACAAGTACATGTTGACTGTCACATGCTTGTTTACCAAGTGGGTGGAATGTCTCCCGGACCCAAACTGCAAGGCAGAAACAGCAGCTGCCCTGATGATTAACCACATCTTTTCCCGTTTTGGTCTACCTCAAAGGATTGAGTCAGACAGGGGTAGCCACTTCACCAGTGAAGTAATGGCAAAGATGTGGGAGATACTGGGGGTCAAAAGGAAGTTACATATCGCTTACAGGCCAGCTTCTTCTGGGGCAGTAGAACGCTACAACCGAACCATTGTGAGCATCTTAAAAAAGTTTGTGGCAGATTCTGGGCCAAGTTGGGATATCCGATTACCTCTGGTCCTAATGGCCATCAGATCTACTCCTTCATCTGCAACTAAAATGTCACCATTTGAGTTGATGACCGGACGCAAGATGGTGCTTCCCCAGCATTTGCTCTACAGGACCCAAGAGCAGACACTGATAAATGCCTCCACAAGTCATGAGTATGTGGAGAATTTAAGGAAACACCTTCAGCATGCTTTTGCCTATGCTCAGCGGAATCTAGAAAGATCAGCTGATAGCAAGAAAACCCTCTACGACCTGAAGACCACCAGGAAGGAATATACTGTGGGAGACCGGGTCTATCTATACAATTTCCAAAGGAACCAGGCCAAAGAGCGAACATTTTTGCCTACATGGAAGGGACCGTTTGAAATTATAGACAAGGTCTCCCCAGTAGTGTATAAGATCCGCATCCCCAAAGGTAGTCTGGCGGAAGGGGAAGACAATTTGGTACATATAAATCAGCTCAAGTGTTGCCATCCCAGGCACACTCTGCAGCAACTGGAGGAGTCCTCTGCAATACCAGAGGGGGCCGCTCCAGATTAGTTCACTTCCAACCCTAAAATATCCCCATATGGTCTCTTAAATCTTATGATTCTTGACGGCAACTGTCTTTGAATTATATCTTGTTTTCAAAATAAGAATGCGATGTCTCTTGATTATAAAATGTACATGCCGCCCCACTATATCAATAGTGGGGGAGAAATGTCTACGAATAGGTATTGCCGCTTTTGCTTTATCATCCTAGGAGAGATGAAACCATGGAGACTGACCAAGGAGAACGATCTGTGGACCGGGAGCAGAGATCCAAGGGGCCCGGGGTACCGCCTAATATTCCCATCAGGACTGGCAAGGAGAACCGATCGATCCAACCGGATGGAGGAAAAGATGCTGAACAGTGCCATCTACGGAATTGGAAGAAGATGATGCGGACATACCAGCGCGTGGATTAAAAACATCCTTTGCACCCGACTCCCCCTTGACTCCAAATCAAAGCGCAGTCGGACGGGGGGCTTGTCAAGGGTTTTGACCCATGTTGAATGAAAAGACTGGGTAGATGTGGGGATGGGCTGTCGCCGTCCACATTCACGCCAGAATCCAGGAGAACTGCGCAGTTTGCGCACACCAAAATGGTCACCTAATCTGCCACCCACCAGTGCAAAGAAAGGTGGTTCTGTTCAAAATCCATTTTTATTGATGTCAAAAAGTTGCTAAAATCATGGGCACAAGACCACTCTAAAGATACAACCTTCTTGTGGGGGGTTCCACATCACCACTCTACTGTAAGGATGCCATCAAAACAATGTTAAGCAAGGATCCTATACTATCAAGCAAAAGACAACCCTATTGAAATGCATTAATTCAAGACAGATCCCAAAAATGGGTGCAATACCAGCTTTGTCCACAAACCGGCGCTAGCGGTCTAAACTCTGACAGGAGAACTGCTACTTCGGAAGCTAATCAGCCTCCTGAGACAGCTGGAAATTTCAAAGGCCTGCTGGTTAATTAAAACTCTTAACCACCTGCTGTTCCCAGAGACAATCTGATTGCATTAACAGGCCAAGAGGCTGGGAAACCTTCTCACCTCAGAGACCCACACAACAGCCCAGGAAAACACATGGTCATGCTAACCAAATGCAGAGTGGCCCCCTGGCCTGCTGACCTCAGCGGACACAATAGACTCTTGCAATTGAATGGGGTATGTTGATTTTCAGTGTGGACTGTAAACAGAGTCCTGCCTGGGAGAGGAGAGACATGTGGCACTCCCAAGTTTCTGGGGGCGGACCCAGACACTTTTGTGGAATCATATTGCAGCAAATATATGTTTAAGTTAAATGCTTCTAACATTGTATTAAGCTCACAAAAATGTACAATTTGGAGAACCTTAATCCAAGAAATGTACCCACAATTCAAGACTTTATTCAACTTTGTACCATGTTCTGAGGCAAAACCCCACTATTTATTGATATTACAGACACTGGGTTTATGCTAGAGACCTAGTAGATTACTGGAATGTGTGTAGAAGGAGGGTGCACATTTGTGTAAAATCTGGAAAGGTTTAGAAGTCGTGATCTGGATGAAAAGGGCAGAATTCTGTCATAAGTGGACACAACATCTTGCAAAGACAGGGATTGGATGGTTTGGTGCTACAGAAAACATGTTAACTGGACGTATAATATTAGAAAAATGGTACACAGATAAATATGTATTTGGATCTGAAATAGATTTGTGTGCAATTTGACAAGGGGAGGATCCTCTGACCATAAACCTACCTCATCACTCTGACTCACAATCCAGTTCCCCCAATCAAGGAAGAGAGGAGGAACTGGCCAATGATAAGTTGAGAGGGTTGGGCATGCAGAATTAGCCGACCCACCCACTTTCTAAACACATAAAAAGAGCCACTGGAAACCAGATAGGACTTCTTTTTCATGTTCTGCGGAGCATTTTGACTTCAGACTTCACATCCAGAGATCCAGACTTCAAATCCATCAATCTCCAGAGACCAGAAATTAACTCTAGAATTTGTAGCAGAGAGGCCTGAATCCACAAGCTGAATCCTTTTTTAGCAGGCCTCCAAATCATTTGCAAACTATTCAACAGCCAGGCGAGCTGTTTGAATTTTTGCCAATAACTTTTGTCAGAACCAGAGACCAGACCGCCGTGCAGTGCTGAGAACTTTTGTCAGAACCAGAAATCCAGACCGCTGTGCAGTGCCGCTAGCAGAGCTGACCCAGATCGCTGTGAGCAGAACCAGGCAGAGATCGTCCATGGCGAGAGAACCGCCAGGAGTCCAGTCCAATCCTGACCCGACCCGTGGCGAAGTCGCATTCCTGTCCAAAATATAGTGTGAGTACCGCCAGAACTGTGCAAAACCCAATCTCTTAGTTTAAAATAATCTAATCCAAACTATTTTAACCTATTTAGAACTGCCTCCTAGAATCGTGTCATTCTGTCATCTTTAAACCTGAAAACTGTCATCTGTCATTCTGAGCTTTAAAATTTCAAATCCGAAAAACTACCTTTACTAAATCGGCCGTATCTCCGGAACCGTTTGTGATAGAAGTGAGATTTAACTTTTATTTTGAAGCTGAGATACTAAGCTTTCAAGATCCAAACCGACTTGCTACTTCTCATACTCCCTCCGTAATTGCGCTCGAAGCACACAGCTAAATTTGCCGTGATTAGACATTTTGCTTAATTTCAGCCACGTGTAAAAAGATTTGTCCTTGCTTTCCTTTGCTGAAATTCGTTTGCAACCTGACAATCATTCATAGAGCATTGCTAAAGTGATCCTGAACTAATACAAAGTAGCTGTCACCCACCCTGAACCTCTAGAGGGAATTAAAATCATTTTAGCATATTTTTCACTTCTTTGCATACCACATCAAAGTATATTGCCTGTGTTTAAAACTCCTACCTGTTTTCCTCTAAGCTTGCTAGGGGGGAACTGAATTATATTTGATTGCATTCCTGAGAACTGTGTGATTTCCTCCCATCTCTTTACCTTGCATAAAGGGGGGGTCAATTGTCAAGGAAAAGTGATTACATTGTCTTTTGTTGAAGTCATATCAAGTTTATTTTCTCTACTGCATTTTCATTCATCATTGCAGTGTCTTTGAAGTCATAAAAGCATTCTCAGCTACTTTATCCTCTCTATATCACTTCTAAGCCATCAAAAAGAGTGTACCACTGTACCATTATCCATTGTTGATCACTATCATCCTCACAAGTGTGCTATCAAATATTAATTTACTATAAAAGTGTGATAGAAATATATATTGTTTAATTTTCAAATAAACCATTTAAAATTGCAAAACAAACCTACTTCTTGGCTCAGCGGGGTCAGGGGGATTCTGAGAGAAGGGTGTTATATAAGGGTTGTCATCCAGAGTAAACGAACTGGACATAAAAATACATCAATAAGGGCTTCCATCAGCATTCCAGACTAGGTATTGACTTAGCTGTAGTGTCGAATTGAAGTCGCTTACAACCTAGAATAGCGGCAGAGCCGACAGAATGTAGATATTCAATAAGGCATCAAGAAAGTATCAAGGATAAGTGACATATTGGGATCAAGGTGAAGAAGCTTATGCAACAGAACCGATGAATACATCAAGCTATGTTACACATGTACAGATGCAAAAGAAACGCGCGAGCAGACAAAATAATCTTAAGGCTAGCTTTATAGTGAATAGATTGCAGCAAGCGCCAATATATATATATATATATATATATATATATATATATATATATATATCTTTAAAGCACTGAAAAGACATCAGGCTGGATGAGTAGCACTCTTCATAGTTTTGAAAATCAACAAAGTCCGGACATCCAAATTGAAAAGATGTATTCTTTATTCATGCCTTGCAAAGTGGCAAAATATGATTAAAAAGCCATAAAGATCAGGCTCTCCCAAAGTGCAAAAATATGCGCGTTTAGGAACGTTGATGCGTTTCGCGGCTTTCCTCGCCGCTTGATCACAACAATGCATTCCTCGTAAACCATCGAGTTTTAAAACATTAGGCAGAGCGGACGGCAATCTTTTGTGCCGACATAGAAAGGGGACTCCACTTCAAAACTCAACCCATACGAAGCTACCTCATGGCGGCCATCTTATAGTTGTTAATACTACGCTAAATTGCATGATTTTACAAACCACATCCACCTAATTGGAGTGGTTCTCTCATTAAGAGAATAAGATCTAGGATTGAGACTGTGTGTGTTTCGAACTCAATATGAATCCGCCGTGGTCTGCCTCGAAGGGTAGGAGTTTCCCCATGGAGCCCCGTTGTGTGCCATGTGCCTGTTAAAAATCCAGTGCATGTATTAGCTGCCCTCAATTGTATAAGGTCTTGTTGTCGGAGTACCTCTATGAAATGCATACAATCATTTTAAAGTGCTTAGTGCAAACAACAAAATAAAGTGCATCCTTCTGTAAATGTGCAAAAGTCACTGTAAAGTGCAAAATGCAAATGTATTCAGTAATATATCCACTACTGTTGACAATCTGATTATTCTTGATCCAAATAATCGTATGTTAAATCTCATATTTGAGATATCTCGGTAGGATACCGGGATCATTGTAAAGTGCATAGTGCCAGCAGCGTATTAAACTACAACCAAATCTTTAAGGTGCAGTAATCACTAAGAATTGCACCGATCTCTTTAGAGTGCAGCAGTCAATGTAAAATGCATATATATATATATCAAGTCAAGTCAAACAAGTTTATTCGGATTATGAAAATCCATTAAATGACAAAAAAAACACGATTAATCACAAATAAAGTTACATTTCATAAAACCCTTCCTAATAATAAAATCATAGGCATTCGTAACCTAGATAACCTGTCATAAACATTGGTCAAATAATTACATGAAAGATTAAAACCCATAAAAACACAAGCAGTATCAGTTAGAAATGAAAGGTGAACTTTAAATCCCTATTAAAAAATTTTTCAGAGTGCTAACTAGCATCTCCCTGCATTAATAATAGACCCTTTCTAAAGAACATCGCTCTCTTCAAAAACATAAGCAGTGTCCACGCTGTATAGGACGTGTCGGCACTCAATAGAAACACGAGAGCTGCCCTGTGCGAATGTATCGCTGTCTTCTTAAGGGCAGGGATCAAGGTCGCTCTACGAATGCCGGCATATCCAGTACAGAAAAACAACAAATGGGCTAAATCCTCGAGATGATAACCACAGATTGGGCAGCCTGCAGAATCAGGGAAGCCTTTCCATTTGTAGGTATTCCCTTGTAACCTTAGGGAATCAAACCGTGCCCTCGTGTTCAGCCACCTATCCTTTTTTGTGAGGGCTCCAAGTCAGATAGGGTTGTATTCCTGTGAGCCTGCTAATACTGGTGTGGAATTGACCAGATCTGTGGCCCTACTCCTCCAGAATTCTTTTCCTCACATTAATCTCCCCCAATGCTATTTTATATTGCACCCCCTCACTCTTTGTAATTAATATGGCGGGTGGGAAGAGGGATCTTAGATTAGCTGCCCCCAGAGTTTTCCAGACATATACAAGCCATGGGATTTTTTTCCATCCATCTCTGTCCAGCACAGCATGAATAATGGAATGGCAGAGAGAGGCATGTTCATTGGCCCATAACCGGACCCAAAAAAGAAGTGGAGCCATTGCCCACTGATCCTCCCAGAACTCTACGCCCAGTTCTCTGTGTACAGCTATTCCAGAGACGCTGGGCGGGAGTCCCAGCAGGTTTTTGAAAAATTTTGTCTCCTTCCTTTGTATCTCGGCTGCATTCTGGAGACCCCAAATGGACGCAACATACATAGTGGTGGCTACGGTTTATAATATATTTAGTGCTGGACTTTAGCAAGAAGACAGAGAAAGCCTCATTTCCAGAGTATCGCAGTTAAAAAGCAAATTGACTTACAAAGTGAAACTCAGCAGGCAAGGCTGGATGAGCCAAAGAAGCCAAGGCCTTATCAAACTGGAGTAAACTGAGATTGGATACAAATTGTGTGAAAGAACCAAACTCCTTGTTCAGAAGGCATGAACAAAACAAGGAAGACGTCAGAGGTCTACTAAAAAATAGTATTTTAAAATGCACTAGAAGCTCGATTCCATGGCGTCCAGTTACATAGAAGGATGAAGTTGAATGAACAAGTTGGTCACACCTATGCACTAGGGCAGAGCGAGCTTTCACTCCCTGAATTTCTCAGAGCTAAGAACACTCTCAAGACCGAGCTTCAAAGCCTAACTGACAGTAGACCACTGAGGTGGTGATGAATTGATATGCTAATTGGTTGGAAGCAATGGTTAAAGCAAGCTCACCAGCACCTGGATGGCCAGCCTGCATTCTGCTAGACGCAGGTGGAAAAGTACTCACAAAGGTTATAATGCCAACCAATTGTAGAGGACCGAGCAATTAGGGGTCCTATAGTTGTCTAAACCAATGGGACGCCGTGTATTTAGTGATGTTCCTAGTGGTCATTCTTTAAGTGAAGGTCTTAGTTGCTCCACCTGATGTTAAGTAACCAATCACATATTCACACCTTTTTAGACTAGTATGGATCGTATATTTAGATGGTCACTCAGAGCCAATCACCCATACTCATAAATTTTTGTAGTCTGCCACATAGGATGACGTTAGTGAACATGTAGGTTAATGTCATTGATGACGAGTTTTGTGTATACAATCTCAGTTTTTTCTAGAAGGTATTGAGTAAGAGGATTGAGCAAATTTGTTGATGTTCATTGTGCTCCTTGTTTTAGATAATTGATATTAAACCGTTTTCCTTTTGCCAACTCCCTGAGTCATCTTGATTATTGATGTATGAATACAAATCTGCATCCCCATCCATCCCCAGGGTATTGCTACTCATTTTAAAGGGCTTGGTTATCCAGTTCACTAGGACTTGAATTTGAGGAGAAGTAGAGTACCTGTGACAAACTGCTTGTTTCCAGAGATGTTTTCCTTCTTATATGCATAGTGCCTTACACAATTTTAGGACGGGCTGCGTCTCAGGATAAGGATGACTGTGTGCTTTGGGCTGTGTGTGCACACTGACTTCCTTAGAGAATTATATGCATGGGGTTATATACATGTATCTTATGTTATGCTCAGAGCTTTTCCTTCTCCAAATCATCTCTGTAGTAGTCTCAGAGTGCAGAGGCTGTCTTTGAGTGGTTATACAAAGAATAGTCTGCGAAGGAAAAAGGATAGGCGAAGAGGGCAGAGATGAAATGAGCAGGGGTCCAAGCTGATGAGAGGTAGGTCAAAGAGAAAGAGATAATGATTGGGATGCATGTTGATCAAGCCCACGTGGATCCTGAGGGCAGAAACATTTAGATGGTAATTGCAATGGCGTTTGTGGGAGCGGGAGAAGAGATGTCTTACTTGAAGGCAGTTTTCAGAAATATAAATAAATATGTATTTACTTTATTATTGACAATGACTTGAAAGAAGTGGATCTAAGGAGCATGGATGGGCAGAATATAGTCACTTTGTATTGGTAATATATTGGTCATATATACGGCCAGTGCTCCAGGAGACCCGGTGCATTTTGAAGTGTTTTCAATGCGATCTGTTCTTCCATCGGGTACCATTAAAGTGTTCTTAGGTCAGACCGAATGTGGTCCCTATGTGTGAACCCAAAGACATGCCTAGAGGCCCCTGCGTACACTGCTTAATTGATTCCAAGCTACATTTGCACTTCATACATCGCGTGTACACATGCACAGTGTCCTTGTCTTGTGTGACCGCTGATGGAGAAACGTTTTGAGAAGATAGAGGTAGAGACTATTGCAATAGTTAATCCCTGGGAGAACCAAATGACTCATTATTTTAACCTTGTGGGACAAGTCGGGAAAGGATTGACAAACGTGAGAATATTTTACCACATATGGGATGTCTTGGACAGTTCCTAAAACACGCAGAGTTATTGAAAGCGAGCCATCGAAAAATAATCCCTATGTTCCTAGATTCTGGGGCCAGGGTTAGTGAGGTGCTGGTAGAGATGGGCTAGGTTAAAGGCAAAGAGGAAGGCAGATC
The DNA here is from genome assembly GCF_040938575.1 of Ambystoma mexicanum. Lineage (NCBI taxonomy): Eukaryota > Metazoa > Chordata > Amphibia > Caudata > Ambystomatidae > Ambystoma > Ambystoma mexicanum. The sequence continues at coordinate 1,182,427,161 of NC_090926.1, forward strand.
CGTTTCTTATACTTTAAGGCATACATTGTTGTTGGACGTCCAGGCACGCAGGGACCGAGACGTAGTCTTATCCGAGCTCGTCCTTAGCTTGACAGCGCCCTGTGTGCCATTGTAGCTGGTTTGGAATGTGAAAGGGGGTGTTCAATGAGATCAGCCAATGGATGAAGGGTAGTATTGAAGTGCGAGGATGAGAGGATGGAGTCTTGAGCGACCCCATAGTTACAGATCATGGGCTCATAGAGGAAGGGGCATGCAGTTCAACCGAGATGGCTGTTTGATAGAGTAAAATAGATCTGTGCATTAATTGCTATTGCCTTGTCATTTTCTTTTAGGTGCTGTGTAGGCATGGGCACACATGTTTGCCTGAACCAGGAGTCATCCAGATGTTTAGGGTATTCGGAGTTGCATGAGCTTCCTGAAATTATAAAAATAGTTTCGAGCTAATTTCAGTTTCAAGAGAGTGTAACTTTTTGAAAATGGTGGTTTGAAAACATCAGATGCTTTCCTGGCAGCGGGCATATAAGGGAAGTACAGGGTCTTTTTTTCAGTACTAATGGCTTGAGGGAGCTTCTTAAGGAAAGCCCATCTCCTTCTTTCTTTCAGCTGATGAAAAAGAAACCTCAAAAAGGAAAGACTGCAACAATATTTTACTACATGTCTCTGGTACAGGGCTGACATGAACACTTACCAATGCAATACTGCCCACCAAAAAGGCAATGTCAGAGGGACACGGATTGGGTTCATTACATTGCATCAAATTGGTGGTTGGAGAATTGGTTGGATTTCTTTTTTTTGACAGGTACATTTTGCTGCATATATATGCGGAGGGAGATCCCTGCAGCCCCTTTAACCTCTTTACAGTAATTATTTCCCTAAACCTACCTTCCACATATATATGCCTCAAAACGCGCAAAGACAAATGTGACCAATTCTCCTGCAACCAATTCGGACGCGCAGTGAAAGGTACAGTGAGCAAAAAGCGTGTGCTGCAAACCCTCATCTCAGAACAGGTTATCATGCCGTGTTCTTCCTGGAGACGAGCACCTGGGGTTGGTCACCCTAAGTTACCTGGGAGCAACCAGATGTGGACTCTCTGCTCACTGTGCTCAGAGAGGCACAGCTTCACCTCACTGATGAGGCCCAGCAAGGCTGAAACACCTCTATGGGGTTGCTGTTGGTACTCTTGTTCAGAAGGGAATTGCCATAGCATTTTGGTGCTGGACTGCCCATGTGGGCGGGACAAAGACTGATATGCAAATGAATATTTCCTATCTGTGAAAGGTACAGTGAGCAAAAAGCGTGTGCTGCAAACCCTCATCTCAGAACAGGTTATCATGCCATGTTCTTCCTGGAGAGGAGCACCTGGGGCTGGTCACCCTAAGTTACCTGGGAGCAACCATGAGAGCCATTATCCGTACCAGAAAGTAGGATGTGTGTTCACTCATCCAACATTGGGGCTCACTAAGAGGGTGCCAGTCTTGTAACAATTCTGCAAAAAATACTGGTAATACCGGCTCCGACATTTTTACTGGACTGTCATACTGAAAGTTTGCCGGTAGGGGCTCTGATCCACTGGCAGATCTGACCTGCCAGTAGTTCATGTCCCTACCGTTAAATAGTTTCTGCAATCACCAGCATCGGTAGTACCGGTGCCAGTGATTGTGGTAAACCCATTCCATGAAATCCTACACGACTCCATGAAATGGGGACTTACTGCTATTGCCGGCACCAGTAATATCCTGGTAATTCTGCGGTATCAGGTGCCGGTAACGGAAAGGTGGGTTTTCCAGAAATTACCAATGGGTTACCAGCAAACCCTTAATGAGCCCCTTTGATTTCTACCTGGAAGGATGCATGGAGTTGCTGCCAAAAGCCTGTTTTTCATTCATGAGCTCACTGTGTGCAAATTGTAAAACGTGACCGTTGTAGTAGTGCTTGATTTAAGTTGTACATCTGTTAATACCCCTTAAGTGCCAAGGACGAGAATGCATAGACTTGCATAATAGCCCGGCAGTCGATCCAGAGAATTCTGCTCTCAGAACATAAATACCCCTTTTAGCTCTACCAAAACTCTGAGAGCTTTGACTCTCTGCTAAAAGCTTTCAAATGTCTATATCAAAAGGACTCAAGTGTTAATCGACTGCTTCGTGATGCAGAACGGGTGCATCAGGGTGAATGCTCTTTTATGGTGACAACCATTTTTAGTTGGGAAGAGAGGGGCCACATTCTGCCTTTAAGAGCTACTTTTGTTCCCATTGATCTTCGTACATTTATGTTATTACACTTTGTCAGGGACGTCATTAGGGTTCGCCAGGGGTCACCTAAAAAAAAAAAAAAGAACTTTAAAAAATAAAATAATTTGAGGCTCTTGGGCTGGTGGCCAGCAGCATGTGCCTCTTTGTCTCTGGAGTGGCTGGTATTCTGATAGCTATAGCCGATATGATAGCTCAGTGGGTTGAGCACTCGCTGCTGCAATGTGTGTGTGATCTGCAGGTTCGAGTCCCGCCAAGGTCAACTCAGCCTTTCATCCTGCTGAGGTTGATAACTTAGTACCAACACAGGTATGTATATTTGTTCTAAGTGAAAGTGCTATATAATAACACATTATTATCGTTTGGCCTTGGATGTCTGCTTGCATTCACAGTAATTTGGTAATATGGCTCTATACGCACTGATATTAATGATACAAATGGTGATACATTTTTCTAAAAATGTATATCACTTTACAGTGATATTGTAACCATATTTTTCAGAGTGCCACTTCCTGTTTTGTCAAGGGGTGAAAGGTTGTGTTCCATCGCTTCCAGTGATGTCACTTTGGGGTGGGGTCAAATGACATCATTTCTTGTGATGTCATCAGAGGTCAATGGTCGTGAGATGTCACTTCCGCTACCCCAGGCATTTTGGTGAAATTACGTCCCTGCTGTTTGTGCAGCATTATGTTTGTTTCTATATTATTCTTATCTATGCTGGTTGGTACATTGATGCGTCTGTCATTATGCCATCAAACAATATAACAATGAGCTCCCCGAACCATAGCCATCAGATGCTCTGTGATACAGGGTGTGTCTTTCTTTGCCCCTTTGCCTCCTAACTAAATCAGAAATCTCATGGGTGCCATCTTGGAATGTTAGGAGACAATCGAAAATGTTAGTTTTACAGTGTGTGCCAACTCTGTGAAAACACTTTCCCTTTTTTGTTGGTCTTCATTGTGCTTGACAATATGAAGATGCAACAAGTAATGAATAATTACAGTGGACAACCCCAGTCCTGCCTGAGGCGTACCCCATCACACACTCTAATTACTGCTCCCGTTTCTCTATTGTATGTAACACAGCCATGCTGTAACGTGTGGCCCTTCGCCTGGTTTCCCATTAACCCATTGGTGTGCTGCACTCTGCTGCTTCTCGAAGCTAAAAAGAAATTAAAAACAAAATCAATATAGTGACCATTTCACTGGGTTCTATTGTAATAGAAAATGCCGGATGTGTCTTTTAACGTAATAACTTTTAGGGTGAATTGCCAAGTCTTTTCAAATTTGCCATACTGATATGCAAACGTATGTTTCTCCTTAGACAAGGCACAGTCGACTCGTAAATGACGGTAGGCCCTCAAGTGGGCGACCTGCCATTTTGCAGGCTATTTAGCTGTGTTCATTTTCAGTAAAGGGTAATCCAGACATGGACCTCCTGCTCTCTGTGCCTAGAGAGGCCTGGTATCACAGCTCACTAAAAATGCCCAACAAGTCAGTAACATGATGCTGGGGTTGCGTGTTCAGAAGAAAACTGCCTAGCATATAGTGCTGGGTACTCTTTGTGAGCAGACTAATACACATAGGGTATTTGTCCTCTGGAAAGGCACATTCGGCTAAAACATAATTATAGACCATAATGAAAAGCAACTTCCTACTGAGCCAACTATAGAGTGGTGTTACTTCTTAGTACCGAGAAGATCACATATTTAGTATATTTTGAAAGAATTTGGTGACACACCTTAATTTATTAAGGATAATCCAGATATGGACCCCTTGCTTTCTGTTCCTGTAGAAACACAATATCACAGCCATACCTCGTTAATTGTGCCCAGTGGAGTAACTTTGCTGAAAATGTTGGAGGGGACATGACATCTAAACGACAGCATGCGTTTTGGGATTCTGCTGCTACTCTTATGCAGAAGAGAAATGCCCAGCATTTCAGTGATCGACTGTCTTTTTAAGTGGGGCCAGACTGCTATACATATGTGCATTCCACCAGTGGTCAAGCAAAGCGGGCTAAGACAGCATTGAAGTCACCCGTGAGTGGCACCTTTCCATGCCATGTGTATTCTTAGTAGAAAAGGGGCTCTCACATATTTGGCATATTTTTAAAAAATAATATGGTATTCAAAAACCTCGTGATCACCCATATGAATAGCTGCTTGGAGCTCCAGCAAACAGGCCACATTGGTGTTCAGCATTTGCAAAGTATCATCCAACAACTGAACCTGCATTATCAATGTGCCACATCAAGGAAGGAAGCCAGATGGATAGTCCTGCAACAAACAACGATTAGATAAGTCTAAATGTTAAATGTTAAAGGTATTTGTACCGCACAGCATCTCCAATCGGAATTGGTCCCCGGGCGCTCTAGGGAAAGTTACGCTGCTGCACACATGTTTAATAAGGTGTTGCTAGCTGGCTTTTCCCTAAGTGACAGGGCCAGTTCTGCTAAAAACATGGAGCATCTGTGCAATTTCTTAAGAGTTTGGAAAAGGAGCCCCAATGAAATGGAGCCAGGAAGGAGAAGTCGTTTCAGGAATCGATTTAATGAAACAGAAAGTGAGAAAAAGAAGACATGAACCATGCAATGCTATACACAGTGTGGTTAGTACCATAAAACGTGTTGTTTTGTGTACTGTAATATATTAGAAGCACATGTCTACTAACCACACTTACTAACCACACTGTGTATAGAATGACATGGTTCATGTATGGTAAATAATAATGACCTTCACTTCTTTAATCGTGATTTTTTTAATGTATCTTTAGTTAGAACAAAGGTTGTTTTAACAGTATTCTTTCTTTGTGTACCTGTGATCAAAAATGGGTAGTTCAATTAACTCCTAGCCTGCTGTAGGTTTTCTAGCACTACCTGTAGCCAGACTCTTTTTTCCCCTTTTTGTTACCTACCTACCCTCTAGAGTCAGGCCCCGTCAACAAAAAAGAGGGTCCTTGCCCTATATTTATCATCGATTTAATGAAATACAGACGTATGTGCCTAAGAACCAGACTTAAAAACAAAAAAAAGTATCATACATAGAAAGAAAACAAGAGAGAGGCCTGAGCAGAGCTAGAAATTCTGTGGAAGAAAATACTTCCCGGATTGGTACCTAGGAGGAACAGTGGAAATAGACATGATTACATTAGGAACTTTAGAAAGAATCAAAGATTGTAAGTTTTATTCAATAGGAATTCACCAGATGTGCTTGGGTCGGGAAACAAGACAATACTGAAATGAGAGATGGTGCAGCATAACTTTTCTTATTACTGATTAGTGCATAGTTGATTTTATTTCATATGAAATGGGACTTTACATTTGCAAGTGTGTTTTCTAGAGTCTAGCCTCAAATGTCCCCTCAAACCTCCTATATGAGATCTACATGCCTGCTATTCTCACTTTTCTCACGTTTTTTCCCCAGGTAGAATTCCTGACGTCTTTCCTTCAAAATCCCACACCAACCGACTGCAAATCTGAAGAGACCCTTTCCTTTGGTTTGGATTCTGGGTGTGGGTCTGCCCCTCTTTGTCTAAATTAATGGTGTCCTGTTATTGTTTTGTCCTGTATATTCACCTGGGCATTATTCAGTTAGAAAGGGCCAGACCAAGACTTTACCTGTCTTGGCCACCATTGTTGTGTTGACTTTTCCTGTTAGTTAGTTCTGAAGCCTTTGTGAGGCGAGTACAGCCCTGTAGTTTCCCCCAAGTGTGTGTTCAGTGTCTGTAATGATTTCATGAATAGGTTGATCTTTTCACTAAGTTGCCATCACTAATTTAACATCCCATTGTATACAGACCCCCACCACAGTAATGGGACTATAAACAGGCGATTGTGAATTTATTGAAATTAGATAAACCGAAGGTGGTCCTCTTGCTTTATACAGGGCAAGTCACAACAAGACAACAGATTAGAAGGAATTGTTTACCTAATTAAACTTGGTCTGCATGTGACAATCTCACTAAATGTAATAGACACATTCAGTCGCAAAAAAAAACTATTAATATTATTTCTAACAGTCATTTTCCTAAATACAACAAGCCCACCTGTAGGAAGTACCTAATTTTGTTACCATAATTCTGCTTATCAGCTAGCATATGAAAGCTCTTTTCAGTTAACATGTACACATAAATCAACTTCTGTTGAAAATTAACAAGTCCAAAAACATTTTATTGTCTCCACTGTCAAAAACAAGTATTGGCACAAGAGAAAAGACACAATGAAAAATACATTTAGACAGTGTGTAAAATTTCAAGTCGCAAGTTACTAGCCAGCCATAAAATGTCACCCAGAGCACACCATTATTTACTCACGAAGAGTCAAATATCATCAGCTAATGTTGAGTGACCATTTTATGCCATGATTTAGGTATACATATTTATTGTAATTCGTACCTTCCAGTGTGAGTGTGGGGTTATGCATGCAATTTAAATGTAGTCTATAATGAGTTTGATCTGAGTTTCATCTAATTCTGCAGGTTGGGTTAGAGGAACAGTGCTATCAGTTTAGAACTCACAGGATCTTATTTTGCCCACACACCATAGGAAAAGAGTTTATGATTTCCTATTACAAGTATGAGAAACACCCTCTCCCTTTTTTTTGTAAACGGGGTCATACCCGTGCAAAATCCCGAATGAGAGGTGAATGACATTTACATTGGCATCTTTTTCTATGGGAAGTGATTCAATATCTATAGCTTTCACAGATCAACTGAAGGTAAATCTCTGCCCCTAACGGAAAACGTGTGTTTCTCCGGTATGGTAAAAATGTCAGTGCCGGAATTACCAACAATTTTACTGGCTTTTTTACTGTATCAGGCAATCTGTAATGAGGACCATTGTCTGCATTGAGCTCCACCTAGTTAAACTACCACCCATTTCCCACTGATTCCATTGACTAAGCAGGGAATTGATCAATTGTATTAAAAGGGAACTTATCTAATTACATTTGGGGGATTTTCATACTCACTTTGGAATATTCTTTAAGGCTATGAATCAGAATGGGCCCTCACCTCTCTCTTGGAAAGCAAATTGTCCAGGTAATATTCTCCTCATACAGGTGGTATCCTTTCTGTGCAGCTTTTGATTCCAGGGTAAGATCCCTATTCCCTATATGTTGCTGCTCTATAGAATCACTCATAGTCCCACCCATTGCCATGATTATGTCACATTTTTTTATTATTCAAGTACTTCTATTGACTTTTCTAACAGTCAACACTTCCACCTTAAAAAGGCACTCAATCTCCATCGGACGATCATCATTTCCATACCTGTGACTAGAAAATAAGTTGAGGGCTATTCTACTCAGAATAATATTGAATTCTAAAACAGTTTTTCTTTTATATCGCATCAAAATGCCATATCGATAAACAGGCACCTCTGTAATCCAACATAAATGTGTGGAGTTAATTTTCATAAAGCTATCAGTTACAATAATGATATACATTTTTAATAGTCCTACAAATATTGTATTTGCATTAATTTAACAGAGGGCAATGTAAATGTCACCATGCACTTTTCTATTTGGTTGTAACTGATTTGGTTGTGGACCTATATTAAAAAATGTGTTTTAATGCACGTCTAAATGTTAATTGAAATGGTCCATGGTTTCCTAATGAGAGTTCCAACGTATGCTTTGCTTCTGTGATTAATGAAACCTATGAGGGCAGCAGGTACGTGATCAATAATTAACTTGATCCTGCTGACACAGTCAGTCAATAATTAACCTGGGTCTTAGGTGACACAGTTTGCATTTGGCTAACCAGCTTGTTGGATTTAAAGAGGAGACAAAGTTCAAAGGTGTCATTGTAAGTGCAAGAAGATGTGTTGGAATCTTGGCACTAGGATAAAAGACCTGATGACTATCAGGCAGCACACCATATTTCATCTTTTATGGTGTTTAAAGTTGTATTTATATGAATAGCTTCTCCTTAGATACACTTGGGTGGGGGCTGCTCATTAATTTGGAGGCCCTCTTCACAAGGCAATTTGTTCTGGAAGTTGAATACGTTTTTCTCATGTGATAAATGAGACTTCCTGAACAGGGCCTGTATGTTAGATAACATCCAGGCTTAAATGTACACCCAGAGCTATGCAGAGTACAAACCTGGTGTCCTGTTAACATAAATATCTGCAAAGGAAATAACATTGCCTGAGACACATTGAAAACCATTGATTATGCATACAATGAACTATAAGGCATCATATTTAAAGTGCCCACCATTGCTATAAACAATATATAATAATTTGAACATTTTTGGAGAATCACACTATTTTCATTTGCCTTTATGTATTTAAATAAGTAAGTAAGCAAGTCTGTAATTATATTTATTAAGCGCGTACCAAGGCCAAAAGGCATCTGGGCGCTACTAGCAATAGTAAGAATACCACAAAAATGTTCAACCTCATCACAGAAATGTAAAGGAATATAATGGATGAACTTAGATTGAAGAAAGATTGGTCAAAAAAGTAAAATGCACTATGTGCAATGCAAAGTATTTTGAATTTTATACAGAAGCCAGTGAAGCTTTGCAAACAGAGAAGATGCAGAAGACCACCTAGGAGTCCGCCTAGTAGCATTTTAAGCCTGATGTGCTGCAGAGTTTTGCAGAATCTGGAGCCACTGGACCAAATAATCCGGTTGATAAATGCCTTTGCAGTAGTCCAAAGAACCCATAATAGCGGCAGCAACGATTATAGGACACAACTGCAGTGGAGTAAAAGGGAGCACCTTCATTAAAAGTTTCAATTTGAAAAAGCTTGAAATCCAGACTGAAACAATCTGCGCTTCTCTCCTGCCAGAAGCAAGAAGATTGATCCCTAGACTCTTAACTGATGGGCTAGGAGCTGGGCAAGGTGCCAAATAATCTGGCCTGAAATCTGAATGCCAGAAAGAGTGGGAGTTCAGAGGACCAAGCCATTGAGTTTCAACAAATTGTCTGACAACCACCCGCCAATCTCTGACAGACAGGCCCTTTAATTTGGCAAGTGGTCTTATACATGAGAGTTCAACCTAAAAATGAATTGTGTATCATCAGCATATGTATAAGAGCACATTGCGAAGGAAGAAATAAGATCAGCATATGGATGTATGTTTAAATTAAAAAGAGTATTATGAATTTAATATCATTATGTTACTCAAAGCATTGTTATACAATTATACATACTTATGCCTGAAACTGGAAGATAATATGGATCCAGGTAAATTTTAGATGTTTGCTTGACAATGCTTCTTCACCATTCGCTGGTCAAGCAAACTCTGCTCTGACATGCCCGCAGATAATACCATTGAACAGATATTAATGGGCTCAATGAAGAGTCCTCGTCAACTTACCATTGTTCACGTTTTTACCTCCTATCATCATCATCATCATCATCATTATTATTACCATTATTATTATTATTATTATTATTATTTTTAAGTGTGGACCTAGGTTTCGGGAAGCAATAGAGCACTTTACACATCATAGGATGAACTACACTGCAAGGGAAGCAGATTGTGACAGATAAATATAAGTGAGTGGGAGCTAACAATGGGGTTGGGGAGAGCAAGCAATTTGGCATCAAGCTACCTGCAAGTGACCAGGGGAATAACAGGGGGGTGCAGATCACCCATTGTCACGTTGGTTTTCAAAGCGGGTATTCTGTTTGCTTTTTTCTAGTTTTAAGTTATTTTTACATCATACTGAAAATGTTGTCTAACTGAAAATATACCATTCATTTTTCATTTGTTAGCTTTCAACTTTGTTTTAAGGACAAGTGCTAATAATAAAAAACAAGGCAGAAAACTAGATTTAACACATGTATTACACTCTTTAAAAAAAACATGTAAATGGACCTTGGTGCTCGTGATCTATAATATCAAATATTATATATCAACAATATTTTGCACTCTAAATCTTTAATTAGACACTTTTTTTAATAACTCCTACCATGTCACAAAAATAAGACATACGTATTTTCTGAATTCCTCTCCCTTGACCTACCCCCAAAACACAGATAAATACTATTTTAAGGTCAAAGTAGCACATTATTTAATTTCAATGTTTTAGTTTAGTTGAAAGAATTGCATTAGACTACAACTAGGGAGAAATTATGTATGAGGAGGGACACAAAGCTTGCAGGTGTTGTCTGCTTATTTTCCCAGCCATTGACTGCTTATGACCATGCTAATCCTATGGTAATTCCCTTCCACTTCTGCCCCTCCCAGAGCAAAACACATCCTCCTGCCATCTCTTTGAACTAGCTTTAACCAAGTTTTACCATCAAACCTTGCACTGAAAGTGCCTCCCAGTGTCTTCTTTAGAGCCGTTTTCTGGCTTAATTTACATTTAATTGTAAATAGTTTGGATCCATCTGCTTTGAAACAAAGATTTAAAAGTGGACATGATGTATGCTTTTTTCTAGTTCTTTGGTATTTCTATTTTAATTTTTATTGGATATGTAAGCGTACTACTGATGTAATAAAAATGTCTTAGCCAGGTCTGCCTTCAGCCACTCTATTTATAATCATTCTGCATGTCCTTCACTGAAGTCCTGTTAAAAGTAAGCATTGGCAAAACCAAGTGTTTTGTCTTGTGTATAAGTATTAGGCATTTGCCAGACACCGCTATTACATGCCCAAGTAGTCGCAGAATGTTGCAGCTTCTACCATCACTGGTCATTATTACCACTACAGAAGTGACTGGCAAATGCCTTTCCCATACATAAACAAACCCAAAACTGTTGACATTGCCAATGCTTTTTTATATTTGTATGAAAGCCCCTTTCAATAGGAACATTTTATTATTAATTTAAATACCTTTAATTTAAGTCGTTTGGGTGCAATGCCAGCTGTTATGAAAAGGTGGCAACAATCCAATATGGCAAACTTCTGTTTCATTAAAGCAACAAAAAAAAAACAGAAACCAGATTTTTGGGGGATTTTCCTGCAGACATTCAAGGGGGACCAATTAGCATTTTCCAATGGCCCTGCTTTGTTATTTTAAATGTCTACCTCAAAGTGTAATTGACTGGACAAGCTCTGTTACTAGCTCTGCCTGTGCAGTTATTCTATGTTTACTATTCTGTGGCTGACTCCAATATTTTAGTTTGCTAATTATAAACCAAAACTAATGGCATGGGAAGAGAAGAGAGCGTGTCTAAGGAGGGACACACAGCCTCTCTCTGTTTTATTTGGCTTTTTATCTAGGCATTGATCACCCATAGGCATGATGGTCCTTATGAACCTTCCCATTCACTACCTGCCCCAAAACACGCCTTTGAGGTTGCTCTGAGATAGCAATGTGCTTTTACTGGAAAGCCAGTGTTATTTCTAGGCAGTCTTCTGAAAGGTGATGGCTTGATTACAGCTTTAAACAGGCTCCTGGTGTAATCCAAATGTATTGACCCATGTACCTTCAGCCACTTGCTTTAGTCTTTGTTTCTGTTGCTGGCACTGCATAACTGTTAACAAGTATTGCCACTTTGCAGAACCAACAGTCATGGCTCCTGTATATGCATTAGAAAGGCATTTCCTAGGCACTACCTCTTATGCCACGGTAGTGACACTATTTGCCAGTTGTTGCATCTTATGGACAGCTAGTACCATTATCACATTGCCTGGCGAATGCCTATGCTGACTGACGCAAGAGCCAGAACTGTTGGCTGAGGCGATGCTTGTTTAAAACTCTTTCTGATTGTGCCTATCCCACTCTTGTTGGAACCCTCCTTTCTTTGAACAATACAATCCTTTGGTTAATCTTGAACTTGCCCAAACGATTTGATCTCTTCTTTCAGAAACATGCTTGAGTGAGCCAGAGTGAACAAACACACCACGTGACAGTTACTAGCAGACCAGGCCTCTCCGCTCTAGCACAAACAACTTTATTTTTTAGCCTGGGAAGGAGCAGGGTTGAAAGACATCCGGGGTCAAGTCTACCCTTTTGGCTAAGAGGAAGTTTGTAGAAGTCAACGCATACGTGGAATAGGCATGGAATATGATACGGAAATGTCCCCTGACAAAACACATACATTTACAAGATATGTAATCCGTCTACTTTATTATTTTGTATTTGGTGTTTTGTACTGGTCAGTAATCTTCATGATGTCTGGGTCTGTGATGTCTTTAAGTGGGAAAATGGGATACCTTCTTTCCCCCATTCTCATCCAGACTCTGGCCTAGAGGATCGTGACCAAAGCACCCCCCAAGAGAGGAGTTTGACCCGCTCACCTCCTTAACAGATGACAAGGTACCATGTGCTCGCGGCCCACATGCACGAGGAGCCTGCCCATTACTATGCCCCAGTCAAGTCGGCGCCTGCGATATAGACCAGATCGACTAAAACAACAGGTACAAGCCATCAACATTGTTAGAGATGTCATGACGACATAGCTAACTGACAGGAACACACGTGCAACCATGCACACTGGTCACTCACACACCAACCCACACGAAGAACATACCCAGTGCTATGACATAGCGGACTGACTCACTCACGGACGTGCATTGTTGTTATTTTTCAAATAGGCCCCAGAGCACCGCATAAACGCAAGATGCCTGACGAGCTTGTGTGTACCCTTGCCGACACTTTATGCTACCTGACCCCTATAGAGATGCCGCCATATGTACATACAGTACTACTACTTGTGATACTCTGTTGCTCCGTGGCACCCATGTTGTGGATCATACATTGCTTCCCAGGAACTAGGCCCGAGTAGGCCTCAAGCAAGAGTCCCCAGGCCAGAGAAAGCCCTTTCGAGACGAAACGCACTGTGCTGACCAGGTAGAGCGAGCTTCAGCGAGAGCCCAAAACCAAGGCTGAAATGTTGCAACCCACATACCGAGCTCCCAGCGCCAAGGTTACACCTCCTGCCGCCAAGCACCCTCCGGGCCAACAAGCCAAATTAAATGCTCATAATTATGCTCCAGCTACGGTCTCTCCACACATGACCCAGCCAAAAAAAGTCGCCAGGGTTTCACGTCTGGGACACAGGTTGCAACAACGATATGCCAAGTTGGACATTCATTCAGATGGGAAAGGCGTGATCATCCGCCACTAGCAAAGACCTGTCCATTGTCCACCACTAACACATAGTTACACAATGTTGCAAACGGCAGGTACCTCGCGGGCTGGGAACAGTAATGGTCCCAGGCTTGGGGGCTCACGAGGGAACCAATCAGGGGACACAGGGCTCTTTACTGATGCCATTTTGGTTAGCCAATCATTGGGGGTCCCCATGTAACAAGTTCAGTGTAGCAAGTGTTAGAGACACCCCAAAGCGTGCCACCTGACCCGTCCTTACCCAATAACCTTCCTTCATATAAGCTTCTATACTAACCCTACCACCTGAGCCAACCCGAAGTGGAGATAGGTTTTGTGACGATTTTCTCAGGTGACGCGAGCAGCGCGTCATGTTACGGTAAAAAGGGCCTGCAAGCCCTCCTAAGAGCGAGAAGGTCTCCCCGGATGCATACGGGTGAAGCTCTATCCCTGCTGTTGTTATAATAAACAGCAGCAACTACTTTGCTCTTGCGTGTGCCTAATACTCCTTTTTTGGGACACCAGAGGAGTTGGGGCCTCCCCAGCCCCGGAGGCCGCGGAAGGCTACGCCGCCCCCCGGGAGATCACCCCGACAAGTTGGAAGCACTGCTGTGATCTGGTTGAGATCTGCTTAAATTGCTCTAAGAGCATGACTACCAGGCCTCCTGCAGCGCGGCAACTTGGCAGCATGGCTCCCTCTACCGTTGCCCCCTTTCGAGGACTGCAGGACCATCACGGAATTGTGAGTAGACCGGACGGCGAAATCCGGACATTGGTCCTCGGGAGCCGACTTGGAAAGTATCCCGCCCGCGGTTGGCGAGTGTCCGGACGTGGTCCAGACGAGGGGCAGTGGCAAGCCACTTTCTGGAGGGATGCCTGCAGTCGAGCGGCCCCGGCTCACGAGGACTTTGTGAGTATGGCACACCCAACCAGCAATGTAATGTTGTGCAGGAGGGGGGGAGGAGTTGTAAAGAGGGAGGAGGGCGGTTGACACAGTGTGTGGAAATTGATTTTGGCTGTTCCGCGGCAACAAAGGTGTGAAGTGTTAGGGGACAGACATGAGGGTCGTCCCCTATAGAGTCACGGAGTGGATAAGGTGGGGCTTCGAGCACCCACAAGTGATTGTTAAAGGGCGCAGATTGGTTGGAGATCGCGGACACCTGTGTTAGAGGGGGGTGTGGCTTTCCTACGATTTGAAGTTATAGATCAATGAGTGGATGAGGTTCCCTACTAAGTGAGTGTTGGAGCTCGTTAAGTAGATGATGTTTTCCCGCAGGAGGTAGCTAGATTGTTCCCGAGTGCGGAAGATAATTGGCTGGTTAAGCTACTCTGGAGAGGGGGTGTATCACACGTGAGGTGACGCAGCATGCGCAGACCGATTATTTTGATTGTGGATTTCCTTGCTCCAGTAGAGGCGAGAAGACAGCTGAGGGGTTAAAAGGGGAGGAGAGGGTAACGAACAAGCACACATTTATAAGGATTTGACATTGTGTAGGTACTTACAGTGCATTGGTGACGTCACCCACAGGGTTTGAATAGGACACCGCAATACACTTCACGTCTCATCTTGAGTCCATCCAAGGGCGGTTAGGGACAGAGGGTACGGAAGAATAGGATAGGGGGAAGAGGCGGCGCTCAAGGAGGGTTCGTGAAAATAGAGGGTGTGGTTTGAAAAGAAGGAGAGCGGAAGAAGGGAGGAGGAGGAGTTGTGGGGTAAGTAAGGAAGAGGAAGGTGGGGCCGCCCTGAGGCATGCCACACCGGACACATCGCTGCAGGGGGCTTTGTGTACCACAGTCGAAGGGGGCCGTAGTTATAAAGGATACATTGTTATATAAAAGTTGCTTCCTTTTCAGCGGACAATCGAAGCCCCCAGTTTACGGGGCCAGGTAAAAGGTTGACATTTGGAAAAGTAAACTTGTAACATGGCGTTGTACTATGGATCGGGGGCAGGAGTGGGGTGGAGAAATATGGGAAGCACATTAACACCTCCACATCAGCACATTTGCACACAAGGGACGGACAATAAAATAAGGGTACCATGGCCACCCAACGGCAGCTTCGATGCATACACGCAACATAATTTGTTAACATACATTCACAACACCTATAAAGGGAAGTATTTAGCAAGCCATTTAGACGTTTTTGACCTCTGGAAGAAGTTCCAGGGAACTGGGCCAGGAGATACAGATATGTACACAGTACAAGGGGTAAAAGAGGAGAAGGGAACGAAGGAAGGACTGCAAGTGAAGGAAGGGAAAAAGAAAGGAGGATGCAGAGATAAGAAAAATAAGAATGCTCCCAACGCTGAGAAAAGTGAAGAGGAGGGGGAAGGTTTGATTGTGGTAACAAAGTTAAAGGTGAAACAAGAAGGGGCGGAAGATGTGCAAGTGGAAAAGGTAGTGAAGAAGGAGGAAGGGGGGCTGTACCCATTAACAGAACTAAGGAAAGCAGCCCGACAACACCTAACAGCTGCTGAAGGGTACTCCTACCCAACATACAGCCCCCCGCCATATGCGCCCGCGGATGACTATCAGAAGAAGACAGGGGAGGTAGGTACGGCAGACTCAACGACTGTGCAGGTAAGGAAGGGGGAGGAAACGAGGTCCCTGGGGAGGTTTTCAGATGTGGGAGCAGACGAGTGGATAGCAGCACAGGAACATTAAGCAAGGAAGAGGAGGATACAGTAAAAATGGTAAATAAAGAAGAGAAGAGGGAAAAGCAGATAGGAGGAGAAGGGCGACTATCGCAAGAGGAGGAAGAGATATTGGAGGAAAGGTTGGCGGAATTGAGGAACGCGCAAAGTGACTTGCTCAGGCATTTCGAGGAAGAAGCACAGAAGAAGCAGAGTGAAAAGAAAGCACACAAAGAAGTGCTGGCGAGAATGAAGGCGAAGGAGGCAGAAAGGAAAAAGGAAGAAGAGCGCATTAAGGCAATAGCAGAAAGAATGGCACGTGCAGAGCAAAGGGAGATGAGGAGAAAAGAGGAGGAGAGAGAAGAGAATGACAGATAAATGGGAATGTGGAAAAAGAGGATCATAACTGAAAGTGCACGGAAGTATGAAGAAGGGAAATTAATAGAAAGTATACTAAGAAGGGAAGGGAGAATGAAGGAGAGAGAAGAGGATGAAGAGAGCATACTAGCGAAGGTAAGTGAAGAATTATGGGAAGAAATAAAAAGGAAAAGAGAGGAGATAGGTGGTAAAGTTGCGGGGAAGAAGGAAGAAGAGAAACGAAATACGCGGACAGAGAATGGAGCGTGGAGACACACACACCACGATAGTGAAATGGCATCAATATCAACAAGAGTAGCTGAGGGTAAAGGAGGTGAGTGTATAAATGAAGATTTAATTGATCTAAGGACATTGACAGTAGGGTGCATACGCACAGAGTGGGGATTGAGATTAACTGATGGGTTCTGCAGTGAAGAAGAGGAAGGGTTGAGCGCAAACGAAAGGAATGACAGTAGGGAAAGTTTAGACAAACTGTAAATTACACGCATAAATTGCAACTCACCTTGGCATGCGAAAGAAGGGGAGGACCAGGCCTGAGGGAACAGAAGGATAGGGATACGACGGGGAAAAAGCCACAACCACTAACACCCACCCCCACATCTGCACAAACATCATGTCCACTGACACAAACACCTGTACACACTCCATATATTGACAGGTTTAGGGATCTCCCTGGACGAAGGAAGGAAGAGAAAGAAAGTACACATGTAATAGGACCGTGGGGACACCAAAAGGGGAGGAGGGATACAGAGGAAGAAAGGGACACACCTGCAACATTGGCCACGTCGAAGAACTATTAGACATAGAGGAAAAGGATTAATATAATGCCATAACTACATATGGGAAGACGAAGGTAGAGGAAAGAGGATATAATTTAATGCCACTACTGGAGAGAGGGGAGCAAGGCCACAATACATCCCCTGGAAGCATGCAGAGAAGGAAAATATAAAATGCAGACTCTCATCACTAAGTGTGGGAGCGGGGAAATGAATATATGAGATGGAAAAACATACTGCAGGGCAGATGCTAGTGGTGGGAGATGTGAAGGGCCTCCTAGTTTCCATATTGTGGGATGCTGCTGATGACATATGGAAAAGGGCGGGATTTCCTCGGGTGACAATGCATGACACAGCACATGATGGAGCACCATTTGCCAATTGCAGGCATGCGCTCTGGCATGCATTACGAACACAGTTTCCAGACACGTCAGACATAGGGGCAATTACATCACGAAAGATGCATGAGAATGAAGATCCTGTTGAGTATATCCAGGAAATTCAGGAGAAGTGGCGCTTGGAAACACAGGAGCAGTGGGACAAAACACCAGCAATATTTTACCATATACTAATACAAGGGCTCCCGGAACAAGTACAGAGACAATTAAAGAAGTTAGTGGGGATGGAAGCTAAAGGATGGCTGGAAATACAACTGACCATAGCACATTATTGCAGGATGTGGCAGGAGAAGATGAAACAGAAGGAGGAGGATAGGAAGGCAGAGGAAGCTAAATTGGTTCAGGAGAAGTTATCCAAATACGCCATGGAGGGAGCGCTGATAACAGCCCCCACACAACCACAGACAACAGTGACACAAGACACAACACAACCACAAGTAGCACCATCACAGCAGGCACAGGTAGTGACACAGCAAATGCTTCCTCCCCCGACATGTACACAACAAATGGGGGGAGGTTATATGCACATGGGAAACAGATACTGCAACAGCTATAGAGGGAGGGGCGGGCAAATGAGAGGGAGAGGGTATGGCCCGCCCATTCACCAGCAGGGCGGAGGGTTCTGAGGGTATAACCAACAGGGGCAGCAGGGGTATCAGGACTACCTGGGAGGACTTCAATGGCAAGCAAGGGAACCACCGACATGCTGGATATGTGGGATGGTAGGACACATGTCTCGCACATGTAGAATGAGACCAGCGCAAGCAGCTTGGGGGGAGCAGGGACAGCAGGGGCCTACGGGGGAACAACAAGTTTACCAACAACTGGGAGTGCAACAACATCTATCTTCACAACAAACACAAACGCCACAACAACAGACACTGCAACCACAATTTCAGCAACAACCACAGGTGCAACCGCACGTGCAAACACCACAATAGCCAATTGTACAACAACAATCACAACCTCCAACTGGCCAACACCTGACACAAATACAAGACAACGCAATAACATCTACTAACACACCTATAGCACAGACGTAGCTTGGGAAGGTGACAATATTGGGTCACAACCCATGCACAGGAAACGGACAGTCACTATACCCACAATAGGAAAGCCCACAGTCACTCTTGATGTGTCCCATCCTATCAGTAACACCTAACCATGCGGAGTAACCATGCATCCAGGTGACGATAGGTGACAAAAAATGTTCCTTCTTGGTTGACACAGGGGCTGCTAGATCATGCATAAGAGAGGGGAAGTTTGAACTGTCAGGCGACGCTATGAACACACAAGAGTTCCCTGGGGCTCGAGGGTTGGTTCCCTTTACAAACAATATCTCTTTGCCTGTAGGAGATCATGATATGTCATTACCACTACTATACTCGAAAATGTCACCAGTGAACATACTAGGCAGAGACATAATGAGCAGATTGAACATGACCATTTCCTTTACTGATAAGGGAATAATTTGTTCAACACCAGGTATAAGAATGCTCACAGCACACCAAATATTACAGGCCTATTATGGCAAAACAGTAGCGCGGGCTGAGCCAATAGACAGAGAACTATTTCAATATGGAACAGACATGGCAATAGCATGGTTGCCAGGGATTGAGGGGAAGGTTTGGAGGAGGCCAGCAGCTTACCTTTTCAGACCTGAAACACCAACAGGTGGGAAGGAAGGGGCAAGGATACCATTGAGCATTGGAAGCACAGAGGACTACATCGCAGTCCATGCCCAAGACGAGGGAGGGAGGGCATGGAGAGCAGTAATAGCCCTAGCAGAGGGATGCCGACTGACACAAGTATCGGATGAGGAGCTCTTCTCAGACAATAATGAAGAAGGGGAGTTGGTGTTTCAAATGAGCGTCCACATCTGGGCAACAGTCACCTACAGAGACGTAGCGCAGAGGATAGCATTGGCGCTAGAAGCACCAGCAGCCACAGTTGCGCCGTTTTATGAGGAAGATATGGTGAAAGTACCTGCGTCTCTATGGACCACCAGTCCGTATGATGTGGGCTGCATAGAGAGCACTGGAGGAGTGAAAATAAAGCTTAAAAAAGGGGCTATACTGCCGAGAGTAAAACAATACCCACTATCGAAAGAGGCAGATGAAGGAATATACAAAACGATAACAGCACTAATTGAGAGAGGTATATTAGTACCATCAGAATCCCCATGTAACATGGCTGTGTATCCTGTGCGCAAGGCTAAAGGAGGGTCCTGGCGTTTCATCCAAGACCTAAGACCCCTCAACCATATTGTAGAGGCAGAATTTCCTATAGCGGCTAACCCAGCCACTATACTATGCGGAATATCAGCAGGGGCATCACGGTTCACTGTGATTGACCTCAAGAATGCTTTCTTCTCAATACCACTACACCCTGACTCACACGATTTGACAAGTTTCACATACTGCAACACTAAGTGGAAACACACAAGGTTTCCGCAAGGGTACTGTGAGTCACCGTCCATATTTAACAGAGTAATACAAATGAACCCGGGAAACATCGAAATGGAAAGCACGATATTACAGTATGTTGATGACATAATGATATGCAGTACAACGGAGGAGAAGTGTAGGAGAGACTCTATCAAGATGCTCACAGTGTTAGCAGAGAAAGGGTACAAGGTAGACAAGGAAAAGCTGCAGTACTGCCGAGAACAAGTGCTCTACATAGGACAGCTAATTTCACAAAATGGAAGGCACATCGCACCACAACGAGCACAGGCCATAACAAACACACCACAGCCACAGACAGTGAGAGAACTGCAGCAGTTCTTGGGCTTATGCAATTATTGCAGAGCATGGGTTTTTGATTATAGCTCATACACAGGGCCATTACTTGAGGCATTAAAAGAAGCACAGAGAGGAGATAAAAAGTTGACATGGACCACAGAAATGACAGAAGCGTTCAAGGAACTGAAACATGCCATATCCTCTGCACCAGTATTAGCCACACCAAGTTACGAAGCACAATTCTTTATATTTTCACATTGCAGGTGGACAGTAATGAGAGTAGTGCTGACACAAAACACAAGCATGGGACACAAACCAGTAGCATTTTACAGTGGGCACTTGGATCCGGTAATGTTAGGCCACTTCCCGTGTGAGCAGAGCTTGGCTGCCGCAGCCTTTGCGGTGGAAAAAGCGTCATCAATAACAATGGGGTGTCCGACAACATTATATGTAGAGCATCTCCTTTTTGCCATCTTGAACAAACCCAAATCAACACTGACAACCCAAAGGGCATCTGTGAATGAGGTTATATTATCAAAGCCTGAGCTAACAATTGTGAGGTGCAACACTGTCAACCCAGCCAGATTTATATCAGAAGTAGCAGAAGGTGACAACTATGCACACAACTGCAAACAGGCTATCGACACATATTGCAACACAAGAAAAGTTGAGGAAAATGCCCTAGAGGGGGGAGAAATAATGTACATTGATGGGTCCTCAACAATTGACCAGTGCGATGGGGTATGCAGAACTGGTGCAGCAGTGGTAAAATTGACAGAGGACTGGACATATGTTCCAGTAAAATGTGTCCAGCTACCACAACACTACTCTGCCCAAGCAGCAGAGTTAGTGGCCTTAATTTTAGCACTCAAAGAAAGCAATGACAAAAGAGTAACTATATATTCCGACAATGCATATGTCACATCAACTGTACACTCTGGGTTAATTAAATGGCAGCGCAGAGGTTTCAGGAGGGTTGACGGCACTCCAGTGCAACATGCCCTACTACTTGCTGAATTAATTGATGTAATTGAAGAGCCCAAAGAAGTGGACCTGGTGAAGTGTCAGGCCCATGCAAACGGGGATTATCACATTGCCAAAGGTAATGAAACAGCAGACACACATGCCAAATATGCTGCGTACTATGGAGAGATATGGGTCCCCCAGGAAAAGAAAAAGAAAAGGGGAGAATGGGGGTAAGGAAAATGCTGATGAGGGGTGGGTACACTCATATCCCTGAGAATGAAATAATGGAGCTGCAGGCAGCAGCACCCATGGCAGAAAAGGAGCTTTGGGTCAAAAGGGGATGCACAATGGCCACTATAGACGCGTTATGGTGACAAAATAACACGGGCAAAGTAGTTATGCCCCTAGCCTTATTGAATATAGCCCTGGCGCAACTCAATCATCCTGCGCATACAGGGAAAGAGGTGATTGCAGCACGAATTAAGGAAGGTTGGTTCTGTCCAGAGTTAAATTCACATGTTGCAAATTTCATTAGCTATTGCTTTACTTGCCAACAGTTTACGGCTGGTCACACGCTGCAAGTGATAAAAGGTGTTGTACCCCGGCCGGAAGGACCATTCCTGCACCTCCACATAGACTATGTTGACATGATCAACGTATGTCAAGGGTACAGATATATGATTGTAGTTGTATGCCCATTTTCAAGGTGGATTGAAGCTGGGCCATGTTCCCATGCAGATGCTTTTAGAGCAGCCAAGTTCCTAGTGAGGGAAGTTTTCCCGCGGTGGGGGGTGTGCGAGGTATTGCGGTCAGATAACGGCCCACACTTCGCAAACAAACTGTTCCAACACATAACTACCCTTCTTAGCATCAAACATAAGTTCACATGTGCATATCACCCGCAGGCAAATGGCATGTGTGAATGCCTCAACGGCCTCCTGAAAGAAGAGATAGCAAAGATACAGCAGTCAACAAAAAAGAGCTGGCTCTATTGTTTGCCCTTAGCACTATTTAAATTAAGAAACAGGGCAGGGTCGGATCACCACCTCACACCCCACAAGGTGGTGACCAGGCAACAAATGCACCTTCCAATGACCCCACTGTCAAGGGCCATAACTGACTGTCACTTTGTACAAAATGTTTTTGGTGATGAAATGATAGAATATATAAATTCCTTGATTACTAGTGTCACCTTTATCTCTCAACAGCTCGAGAGGGCGCGGGGCGGGTCAAAGACCACCCAGCAAGAGGACAAATAAACAGAAGGACTGGAACAACCGTCACAATGGACAATTAAGGAGGGGGACCACATCCTCCTCCGTAACTTTAACCGCCGGTGGAACAGCCCTAGGTTCACAGGGCCCCACCAGGTGGAAGCAGTAGCTCCTAGAGCAATTAAATTGAAAAATAAGAGCGCCTGGAACCACCTGCATGACGTCAACTCCTACAAAGATAAGACCCGCCCTTGCATCAACGGCAGGGCCAACGCAGCAGCAACGACAATGGAGGAAAACACAGTATCAGCGTTAACAAAAGATACCAGCGACACGGTCCCTGTCCCCTCCCAAACCCCAGGAGCCCATAAGGACTCGAACGGACAATTGCCCACAGCCCACCCCATGGTCACAAGGTCCCAGAGCAAACAAACACTGTCCCGGCCAGTACCACCCCTGCCACTACCCCAGTGAAGGACATTGTCTAACAAACGGTAATATTGCACCACACTTGTAGACACGTGTATGTTCTCTTTCTCTTTTTTGTCTTGCACATGCAGGTACCGTGTTCTACTGTCTAATTTTAAAGAAAAGTAACTAATATTACGTTTTGCCCAAGAGTAAATGCTGCCCACAGACAACGACACACCTGAAGAACTGTCCCACCAATTTATATATGTTATAAAAAGCCCAAAGTATTTACAGAAGAGGAAAATACATGTGTATTACAACACATTTCTTTTGGCCATAGAACAATCATTCCTGCATCTTCACGAGCACTTACCAGCCCTAAGCGATAGATCACTAAGGTATGCGTGGGAACAGCCTTTCCCTTGGGCATTAAACAACTACCTAATAGGGAGGGCTTAAAATAAACAAAACCAACAAATTAATGCTTGTTTTTAGACATTTTCAGGCAGGCATCTTTACCACCAGACATAACAAGCTGCAGGACCGCAGCAAAGGTAAGAGGAAAATGCCAGTGATATTAGCTATTGTATTAAAGATTATAGGAGTGTTGTTCATCACTGGTCTACTAGCTGCCACTGTCTGGCAGGCACACTATGCTTCCCTTGTTATGGCTACTGAAGTACCAGCAACATCAGTAGAATGCCTGATATATTTGGCCATGTTCCAGACAAAAGGAAGATTTCAAGGGAGAATGGCAATGATGAAATGGAAGACGAGGGATACATACCCGTATTAAAATAACTTCATAAAGATACTACACATGTACAATCACTACTGGCAACTAGCAGAAGGGCTTCAATATGTGACGGATGGGCCAGACAAAGGAGAGACGAAGGAAGTAACGCTGAACTATCTACCATGTGAATGGCACGCAAGCGTAGTTGCAGGAGTGATGGGGTGCTGGGAAAGAGCCCTATTGCTGATATATGGGAAGTTATACACGAAGGAAGGATGGACAGATGGAGTTGTGGGGAGCGAAATGATAACACTAACAAAGCCAAATATAGCGAAAATGGACAAAGAGAACAACAAGTGTTTCAATGGATGGATAAAGACAGCTGGACTAGTGACATGGTTGGAGAAGGACGAAGAGCCGGTATCCATACTTCCTCTAACTACACCGACACTATGCTACCAACATAACAGAGACATCCATGTTGGAAGAAACAACAAATGCAAGAGAATAGTGACAATAACAAAGGAGGGTGCCGGTATAGCATTTTTAATGGATCACTATTGGGCCTGTGGAGATAAGGCTTACCACAGCTTGCCACCATACTGGAATGGACTGTGCACCATGGTACACATACATGTATCATCCTTAGTGGTACCACAGAAAGATGTGAACTTAGAAAACTTACCTAAAATGGATGAAGGGAATAAAAGGAGGAAACGATCTGCAACGATTTCAGAAGAGAAAAGGAATAATAGAACAAACGTGTTGTCAAGAGCAAAAAGACAGGGGGAGCCGCTGACGGGGAATTACTTGTGGGGAAGTTCAGAAACAGCTCTTAGCAATATCCCACCAGGACACAGACTGTTTAGCAGAGCAGCGATGTTCTTCTGCTCTATAATACATCCGGGACTGCAGGCATACGCAAAAGCCAAATGGCTGCAAATTACCAGGTGGGAGCTAATGATGACGATAAATTCAACAGTAAACAGATTCAACGTAATAAAAGAAGAATTGAGAGCAGTGTGAATGGTAGCACTACAGAATAGATATGTACTGGATCTTCTCACCGCAATGGAAGGAGGAGTTTGCGCAAAAATTGGAAAATCATGCTGTACATTTAACCCTGCTAACGATGCAGACAACGGTACACTTACTGAAGCGGTGTCACAACTAGCCAGAATGCACGCCAAAATGGAAGAAGAAGCTAAGGGAGTGAAGAAAGACGGCAGCTGCTTTTCTTATTTATGGTCCTGGATGCCATCATGGTTGTCAGATGGCCTTAAAATAATAGCTGGGTGAATAATATTGGGAATGGCAGCCATTTTATGATTAAGGTTGTGGAGAGCTCGAACAGCCCGGACGACTGACGAGATGATGGAAATGATTGGAATGAACGCCCTAATGCCAGCTGAAGATGATAAAAACACAGATATAATAATAAAAGAAAGAGAAAGATTGCACGAGCAGATATTAGAATCAGACTCACACCAGCCGTCTGTGAAGGTAGAGAACCCAAGGAACCCGAAGAGCTATGTTGGAAAGTGGGTTTATTGCAAACCCGGTGGTGGATGTGTGTACATGTACTGGTCATTTGAAGATCATGTGAACCAGTATGTACATTTAGGGGGGATAACAGAAGTATGGAGGCCAAGTGGAGAAAGACGAGCGGATAATTTTGTGGTCGACAAGTCGACCAGAGGGGGGACTGAAGTTTGAAAATGGGACACTTCCTTCCCCCATTCTCATCCAGACCCTGGCCTAGAGGATGGCGACCCAAGCACCCCCAAGAGAGGAGTTTGACCCGCTCACCTCCTTACCAGATGACAAGGTACCATGTGTTCGCGGCCCACATGCACGAGGAGCCTGCCCATTACCATGCCCCAGTCAAGCCGATGCCTGCGATATGGACCAGATTGACTAAAACAACAGGCACAAGCCATCAACATCGTTAGAGATGCCATGATGACACAGCCAACTGACAGGAACACACATGCCACCATGCACACTGGTCACTCACACCAACCCACACGAAGAACATACCCAGTGCTATGACATAGCGGATTGACTCACTCATGGATGTGCCTCGTTGTTGTTTTTCACATAGGCCCAAGAGCACTGCAGAAACGCAAGATGCCTGAAGAGCTCATGTATACGCTTGCCGACGCTTTATGCTACCTGACCCCTATAGAGATGCCGTCATATGTACATACAGTACTACTACTTGTGATACTCTGTTGCTCTGTGGCACCCATGTTGTGGATCATACATTGCTTCCCAGGAACTAGGCCCGAGTAGGCCTCAAACAAAAGTCCCCAGGCCCGGAGAAAACCCTTTCGAGACGAAACGCACTGCACTGACCAGGCAGAGCGAGCTTCAGCGAGAGCCCATCACCAAGGCCGAAATGTTGCAACCCACATACCGAGCTCCCAGCGCCAAGGTTACACCTGCCGCCGCCAAGCACCCTCCGGGCCAACAAGCCAAATTAACTGCTCATAATTATGCTCCAGCTGCAGTCTCTCTACACGTGACCAAGCCAATCTGACAAGGTGCCAGGGTCACGAGACAGAAAGTCGCCGGGGTCCCACGTCTGGGACACAGGTTGCAACAACGATACGCCAAGTTGGACATTTATACCAATGGGAAAGGCGTGATCATCTGCCACTAGCAAAGACCTGTCCATTGTCCCCCACTAACACATAGTTACACAATGTTGCAAACGCCAGGTACCTCGCGGGCTGGGAACAGCAATGGTCCCAGGCTTGGGGGCTCACGAGGGAATCAATCTGGGGACACGGGGCTCTTTACTGACGCCATTTAGGTTAGCCAGTCATTGAGTGTCCCCATGTAACAAGTTCAGTGTAGCAAGTGTTAGAGACACCCCAAAGCGTGCCACCTGACCCGTCCTTACCCAATAACCTTCCTTCATATAAGCTTCTATACTAACCCTACCACTCGGGGAACCAACCCAAAGTGGCGATAAGTTTTGTGACGATTTTCTCAGGTGACGCAAGTAGCACGTCATGTTATGGTAAAACAGGCCTGCGAGCCCTCCTAAGAGTGAGAAGGTCTTCCCGGATGCATACGGGCAAAGTTCTATCCCTGCCGTTGTTATATTAAACAACAGTAACTACTTTGCTCTTATGTGTGCCTCATACTCCTTTTTTGGGACACGGGAGGAGTTGGGGCCTCCCCAGCCCCGGAGGTCCGCGGATGGCTCTGCCGGCCCCCGGGAGATCACCCTGACAGTCTCTTATACTCAGGCCCAACCCTCAGAACCCCTCTCCCGCTCTCTTCCAGAAACATCATGCACACTCGTGTAGCTGCTCATTGATATGTCATCTGCCAGTGGGACATGTGTGTTAACATGCAACCTCACATTGCTCACCCTCTGCACCGCTCTGCCGTTTGCCATCAGTAGTTCACCCATGCTCTCATGGCTTCACGCAGCTGGCCAGCCTTGGTCTTCAGCCCCTCAACTGTTCGTGACTTGAAAGCCAGGCTTTGACTTGTTTCATGTTGGCAAGACTTCTTCAGCCTCTTCAGTCCCTCAGAATATACCCTTGGTTCTTTGCCCCTCATCTGTTCTTTCGCTGGTCCTGCTATGGTCCACCCGTCAGGTGTTCACGCTTGGCGCTCAGCCAGTACCATCCTGCTGTATTGCACACTCATCCTGAAGTAATCATGAATCGTCCTGCAGTAATACTCACTATTCCTGGTGTAACCATGAATTATCCAGCAATAACACATATTCATTCTGATTTAACAATGACTCACCATGCAGTAATACTCATTCATCTTGAAGTAACCATGGATCCCTATGCAATAATAAACAATCATCATGAAGAAGTAATGAAATCGCCTGAGAGTAAACACCCCATGACCCCCCGCGGAAGTAACAATGAATCCTCCTTTTAGTAATGCACACTCATCTTGAAGTAACCATGAATCCCACGGCAGAAACACACACCTATCCTATCCTGATATAACCATGAATGTTCCTACAGTAATATGGTATGATATGAAATGGCATTTATAATGCGCCTATACACAAGTGTTTCAAGGCGCAACGAGGCAAGGGAGGGGGAACAGAGTGAAGACAGAGACAACGATCTTACCAGGCCAGGTGACATTGAGATTGTGCGAGTGCAAGGGAAGGGGGGAGAGGGTAGGTTTCGGGGGGTACGGGAGGGGGCAGTGCAATACATAGGATCAACAATAAAGAATACATCAAATAAATAAAACAATAGGTAAAAGTGCAGGCAGCTAGTGGAGAGTGAAGGGGTAAGTGCAGACATGAATTGTCAAGAGCAGGTGGGGACTTTAGGGATACAGAAACAGTCCTCAATTGCAGGGGTTCCCTGGGAGGCAGTGCAAGTGTGCAGCTGGTGGGGGAGGGGACCTGGGCCCGAAATCAGAGGGTAGCCAGGTGACCAGTGCAGTTTCAGTCAGGAGTTCAGCAGGTGGGAGGAGGAGATGAAGCAGAAGCACGGAGGAAGGTCTGGAAGGGCTTCCAGAACTGGAGATGGTCCTTCTCAAGTTTCAGGGAGTCAGGGAGTCTGTTCCAGAGGGAGGCCCCAACAGAAGAAAGAGATCTACCACCAATACTCACTACTCATTTGAGTTAACCGTGGATGATCCCGCAGTAATGCAAATTCATATTGAAGTAACTATGAATAATACTGCATTAATACACACTCATCCTGATTTAACCATGCATTGTCCTGCAGAAACACTCACTAATTAAACTTGAAGTAACCTTGGATCATCCTGCCGTAATATGCACCCATCCTGAAGTAACCATGGAATCATCCTGCAGTAATGCACACTCATCCTGACCTGAAGTAACTATGAATCATACTGCAGTAATGCACACTTATCCTGATTTAAGCATGAATCGTCCTGTAGTAATATTGACTCATCCTGAAGTAAAGATGGATACTCCTGCAGATATGCACACCCACCCGGAAGTACCCATGCAACCTGCCTGCAGTAATGCACACTTATCCGGAGGTGACTAGAGTAACCACTCATCCTGCAGTAATACCAAATCACCCCCCATTTTTTAGTGAAGACATCTGTAGAGCATATATTGTGATTATCCTGGAATCTCATTTGAGTAGTTTGTCCTATACACATATTTCAAGAATGACGGGCCCTAAACCCCGCAGATATGCCTCAGCTCTACCGTGAGTGGTCCTCTTTAGCATAAAGGTTCAGTCCCGGTGCTTACATTTCCCTATTAAAAACTGCAGGACTTCACTTGGCTTTTGCCTCCTCGCAGGGTCAGACTGGGGCATAAAATTGTCTCGGGCATCAATCAAAAAGTGACCCACAGCTGCAAATGGCAATTTATTCCTTTTGCGAGACTGTTTGAATAGTACCCAAAGCGGAGTGTTTTGATCAAATCAAATGCAAATTGGGCAATTCAACAAATACTTATTCTGCAACACTGATCAAATGTACAAGCCACATAGTGAAGTAACTCATCAAACTGGCCCACATTGGCCTGAAAAATGGCCACCTTTGACCATAAAAACTGGCCCACACTAGCATTTTGCGTTTTTGGTTCGGGCATCGCCCTATTGTCCTATGGGCCAGTCGGAGCCTGCCTCCTCGCCATGGTCCAGGGAACACATGTGTTTCCCTGCTTCAGAATACCAAACAAAGATTCATGCAGATTTATTAAATCTGGCCACCCCCACCCTTTACTCAAACTGGTGCCTGCAGACCAAAGATGTACAATTGCCCCAGAATGTGCAGCAAGCTAACAGAGACTGGGGCATTCCCATTCCGGCAGAGAGACCGTGATTCCAGCAACCACCAGCTCGGCTTGCAGGTCTGCAGGCACACTAAAGATGTGGCTTTCAATTTTTCATAAGGACAGATGAATAAAACATGCCTGCTCCTCGGAACAAGCAGCCCCCCAGAAAACGAGCAGCAGCGGAAAGAGCCCCGGCCCAGCTGGCAGAGGACGCGCCAGCGCAAGAGGGATGAATATTCATACACATGGCTTGACTCCCCGCCCGCCATCCCCGGATTAGGGAGTTTGTCGAGTGCACCAATTCTGTAAAGTAGCTGCGACGGTATGTGGAGGCACGTGTCAACATCAACGCACAAAGGGCGACTGTCCGCCATTTTGCACCGAGAGTTGACGTACGAGGCCCCGGATGCATCAGTCCCCAAAAGTATTCCCTTCCAGTTGCTACAACTTAAAAGTGCATGTCCTGTAGCCCCTGAAGGTCATCAGAGCCCTCAGCTGCAGTGAACCCTGAATCAGACAGATCATTTTCTCTCCATGCTGGCATCTCAAGCCATCTGTGACTGTAATAAGCTTCTATTTTGGCTTGAGGTAGCCAGACCAGCTAAGACATCTTCCATTGGCTAGAACAAGGGCCTTGGCAAAAGCCTCTGGCAGCTTCAGTGCAATTTACTGAATGCGCAAATACTCAGTGACTTCTGCATGCCTTTGCATCTCATTAATGCATGCATGTTCATTGATCCTCGTGCATGCCTATGTACTATATTAATGCATTCATACTCATTGATTCATTGTATGTGCTCTCCTAACACCTCAACTATTAACTCCTTTAAAGACGCCTGACCAAAAAAGTAAGCATTCTATGTGAATACGCCGCCCAGCAGAATAAATGTGGTTCTAGCTGGAGTTGTCACCCCTCAAAACCCCTGTGGCATGGTCCCCAGCCTCTTTCCCCACACCCTTGTTCCCCATTATGCCCTGGTATGTCCCCACCTGCCCTACTAGAAAGAACCACGAATCTCCTCCTTTAAAGCCCAAACCCCATCCCACACCAAACTTCGATCTTCTGGGCCTGCGGCGTACCACATGGTATGTCATTTCATAGACGGGTGCAATTTCGATGGTTTTTTTGTGAGTATGTTTTACCGAATAAACTCATCAAAATTGATGTTTATTTTTTAGGGGCGTTACCCCCCCCCCCCCAAGCTCCCATCCTCTATTGTTTTTTTTACCTATTTCCAACCCCCCACCCTTATATAAACTTTTCCGACACCCCCCTATATATTTCAATATGTTTTTTTGGTAAAATGTACTAGTAAATAAAAAACATTGAAATTGCACCCGTCGATTAAAGAACGTTATACCTACCACACTGGTTCAAGTTTGGTCTTCTCTGGGTGGAGTTTCCTGGTTAATTTCTTTAAGAGGCACTCCAGAAAATGAGTTTGAGAGATCATTTACCAAGAAAAACATCCTTAGAGTTCAATGAACCAAACAACACCCTCAACATTCTAATATTCACTTCATATCCACATTGATACCACAAAAAATGACTGAATACAGTCAAACCATTGACCTTCACTAGGGGATGACTGGCACCTACTGGCCTGGGTGGGTGGGGGGTTGGGCAACATAGTGGATCAGCGTGTAGCAACCACAGCCACGGTAAAGTGTCCCCGAACCACCACTGAAAATGTACAGCTGATATTCTGATATACTTGCAAATAATAAACACATGGGACTTGGGCCCTTGGAACCTCTAATGAATGAAAATTGCTGTGGGAGTAGGAAGTGATAGCCTGTACTCAAGCGACATCACAGATGTGGTAAAACGTTTTTAACTTTTCTATTATGCGAAAGCCACTTCAATGCAAAATTGTTCTGAAAATACCTTCTTACCACAACAAATGTGAGATTAACCTCTATACTTTGCAGAGAGTGGGAGGTTCCTTTCTTCGGCTGGTTCCTCCCTTTGGAACGGCCTTCCTCCCTCCTCAGACTTTATCCGGATCTTCTAAAGTTCTGGAAACTTCTCAATACTCTGCTTTGCTCCTCCTCCTGTGCTAACGCTCCCGGTGCCACTGTTACTGGAGCCTGGTCCCTTCAGAGTCATACAGGGGCCAGATCAACCCTTCCCAGTCCTCCCAGCATCCTTTGTCTGCACTTGCCCTTGGGCTCCCTTTCCCCAACTTGATCCTCCCTGTCCACCACACTCATCCAACCCATTCCTGCACCTCTCCCTCTACCCCCTGGGCCCTGGCAATTACCACATTTCACGGTAGGATTGTCACAAGGCCAATATAACGGTTTTTTGTTGTTCTACTTTAGTGATTCCCATGTCCCCTCCCCCCATCTTGTTTTGTGGCACCTAGAAACACTTTGGTATACGCGCCATTACGCGCCATGCAAATGTCCAATAAAGACAAACCCAATAAATAAATAAATAGTAACACTACTTTTAGGATAACAAAAAAAAATCCAATTTAAAAGAATTAAAATTAAAATAGAACATCCTTGGGCATTTGAGGGGCTGAGGCCAAGGTTGAAGGGCTAAAAGTGAAGGTATTGTGAGGGGTGGTGGGGGGTACACACAAACACTGATAGCGAAGTGCTGAAGTAGCTAGAAGGAGAAACATTACAGAGAGTGGAGGCTGTCCCTTTCTAATGGACCTTTACATTGGTGTAGAGGGTGCCCCTGAAGCCCCCGCGCCATCCAGCTTTAGGAATAAATAATGTCCTTCAGAAGTTGGTGTGCACAATCTTTCTGAAGTCCAGGGCATTTCTTTGTGAAGTCGGAGTGCACAACTCCGACTTCAAAAAGAAATGCTCTGGTTCCAGCTCGGGCTAGAGGTGCTCTGGCTCCACCTCCAGTGCGTAAGTGTCAGATCCCTTAGCTTGATCCTCCCCGGACTCCCCACTCTCCTCCTCCTCCTCACCTGAAATACTGGAATCCGGGCTGCTCAGGACCAGAGGGCGCCGGGATCGGTAGTCCTTCTTTTTTTATGAAGTAAAGGTCTACCCCGGGAGGAAGCTACAGTGAATGCTTTCTCAATGGCAGACCTGTGACTCCTCTTCCGGTATCGACTGTTGGGGGGAAAAGCACTCTATGGCATAAAAACCCCCCTTTGGACTGCAGATTGATGAATCAGGCTTCTGCAAGCAACACCACGTCGTAGGATCCCCAGGTAGGTGGGCTCCGCTGGTATCAAGATGAAAGGAGAATGAGAACCCTTCGAATGGCAGTAAGAGGGAGCAAGAGCTCCTAATATACTGGTAGGCTGAAGGGTAGTGCGAAGAAAAGGAAAGGAAGAGGTAAGCACAGCGAGGGAGCGGGGAAAGCCCAGTAAGGAACCGCTGAGCCAGAAGGCGGTATTAATGGAGGTCCAGGCGGCCGAACATAGGGAGAGGGAGAAGGCAGCGTGGAAGAGTGCACAAAAGAGAAAGAGAGAGAGAGAGAGAGCAAGAGAGAGAGAGAGAGAGAAAAAGAGAGAGTGCGGGCACGGGAGCCGCAGGAACAACGGCCAGGAAAGGAAACAAAAGTAGAATAAAGGTTCCAATAACTAGGAACAGAACGAGAACTAGCGCGGCAGACCGAAATGTAGTGGAATCAGACCACAATGGTTGCAATGTGTCGGCTGCTGGAGGGGGCCGAGCAAAGCACCTCCAGCAGCCGCTGTTACAAACAACTAGACCGCTGCGGTGCACTGGGCAGTAGCGTGGTGGAACAGCCTGAGGGCCACTCAAGCGCACCCGCGGCCCCAGGCATCACGGAGAGGGGAGCATAACAGCAAGTCAGGAGCCAGGAAGCTGTGACGGAAATAACTGGCGGGTGGTGTGAGTAGCTGGCCATATAATGCCAAAACCTGAAAAAAGTGTCAGCATGTCATATGAAGTGATTGACTGAATCGTACTGGGCATGTGATGACAGCACACCTGGCATATGATGGCAATAGCTGGGTGTATTATGAGAACAACTCGTATATTTTGTCAGTACGTGGGCATTTGATGACAACACATGGCAAATAGGTGTTATGCTAATATCTGTAAAGTGGTGGTGCGAAGTGGGCATACAATGACAATAGCTGGCAAATGGTGAGATATTCTTAGGAAATATTGCAGGCAAATGGCAAAAGTTGCTGGTACTGTGATGTTGTCTCCTGACTACAGGAGATAGGATCTGAGGAAGAGGAGGAGGAGTAGGAGAAGGAGGTGAAAAGCAGACAGTGGTGAGATAGGTCCCACGAAGAGGAGCAGTGGGAGGTAACCAAGCACAAGCTCTCGCTGGAGAGAAGAGCCATAAGGGTTTGATGGGCTATCAGCTTATTAACCTGAGAGAGGGGAGATTGCAAGGGACTGAAAGGCAGCCCGTAGCTCCTCTAACCCATCCTCTCTCTCGGCAGAAGGTGACAACGTATCCCTCTGGCCAAACGCATTGGGCTAAAGCCTGGAAGAGCATCAACTGCACCTTACTATGCTGGTACCCGTTCTGAGCTCACCAAGGTGTCACCTGAGAGCTCCAGACAAATGGTCTTCAAGGATTTATTCAACCTCTCGACCATCACCAGAACCAGGAAAGCCAGAGAGTGTGAGTGATGCCGGGGAGAGATCTGGGGAAACTGAGACAGACTCAAGAGACTTTTGTTGGATAAATAAACCCTCTTTCTTTGTTTAGCCCCAATGAACTATTGGATGCATCATTCCTTGTATTTGGGAAAAAGAAAACCCCAATTAAGTGACACTTCTGAAAGGTCTAATGTATTTTCTGTTATTTAGAGAAAGTGCCATTCTGACAAATTAGACAACCAAAGAATGGTTGCCCAAGAATACAATAGAAGACAATCTTGGGCCCGCCTGAGGGTGTCTGGGTGGAGACAACCTGCACTTGCTTGATAAGAGAAACGATGATGCATTTAAGCCATTTATCAATTATTTTTCTCTTACTCCATTTTATTTCATATTTGAGAGCCACTTCAATAAATATCATGTGTAAACCTAAATCTTGTGTGTCAGGCCCCTAAGTATCCCATCTGTGCTTTGTGGTATTTAGTGTCAGGGTGGGATAACCCAATCAGACTGGGGGCCATTAACACACAAGGAACATACGCTGGCATGAATGCAAATGCCCATTTAAATGGAAAAGAAGGAGGTCATTTATAAGCCCTGACCTTTGTTTAATCAGTGACCTCTATTATTCTTTGATGAGAATTCCTAATTCCTACTCAAAAGACGATAAACTCCTCACCAAGAGCTTCGGTAATGAAAAATGCATGTTTTATGATTCTGAATTTCCCTTGGAACCCAAAACGAAAGCTAATTCAGGCTGTCATGGGAAATTTCCAATTAAAGGTGCTGCAGTGTCCATGGAAGTACTGGATGTTGGAAGCAGGATTGACAGCGCAACCCTCCCCAAAAAGATGGTGCATGCCATCCGTGCATCTGCCATTCACCGGTTTTCTCCAAAACAAACATGAGCGCAAGCCCTAGCAATGAAGTAGCACTCAATAAAAATGGAACCTACCCAATGTCTGACTACCATTGCTACACAACCAGGTCTCTCCAGACAGACGTTTATCTCCATAGCAAAAGAATCAGCCGTGGAATAACCAAGCCCTCAGGATGTGGAAAAGCAGTCTCATCCAACGTGTGACTGTGCCTCCAGAGAAGCCGATCGGACCAGCCACCCGAACAACATCTCCTGAACAACATCTCTGAGAAATCGATGACTTGGAAGATGGCCATGCTGGGACAGTTGAGTCACCAATTTTTGAATGGTATTCAGGTGGGCTACAGTGTGTTGTCTAAAATATGTGGGTACACTACTGATAGATACACTTCTGGCAGCCTATCAGTTCTTAAATCCTGATGGGAAGAATACTATCTGTAAAACAGTTTAGCAATCATTCACAAGACAGCCACAGTTCCAGTTTTTTGTTGGACACTTGTATTATGAGATTCTCAAGGGAAAGGGTGGGTTTCTCATTAAACTTGTGTCAGGTTGGTTCAACAGAAAGATGACAGGTGATACAACACCACACTAGGCCCCTAGGTTATTGTGTAAACATAACATGTATTCATTCTTTTCTTAAAGTTATTTCCCCTGCTCAGACACTCTATTCTAGAAAGAAAGGTTCCTAACAGGTGGTCACAAATATCCAAAACCTCTCCCTTTTAAGTGCTTAGCCTCCTGGCTACGCCAGCCTCAAACCTGTGAGTCGTTATGGGATGGCCAACACAAACCTCCAGCAGGTACCAACGGGAAGGAACTGCAGGGATCCAAAATACTCAGAAGAAGTTTAACCTTGGTAGCATAAGCAGAAGGCAGGAGGAGACAAGGAAGGAGAAAAGGCATTCCAGGGAAAGACCAGGAGCAGCCCAAAAAGGAACAGTACACAGGAAAACCCCTACAAGTAGGGGAAACACAGAAAAGAATAACACCTGCAGGGTGAACAGATACTGAAGCATTGCAATGCATTCCCTCAACTGATGTCGACGAACATATGAATTCCCCTGTCCCATATGCCGAAAGCAGAAGTGTGAGATGTTGGTGGTAGCGTGATGTGCCTCCCATCCTATCACAACCAGTGGCCATCTTGGTAAGGTTGATCATGCATGGAGTTTCTCAGTAGAGTGTTCATGCAGCCGCCCTCCAACAGCAGAAAAAGGGAGCCGACAAGGGCCTCCTAGATGTCATGTCAGCATCCCACTTCCCAAACTTGGTCTCCCCAGGTTTCCCAGGTGAAGGCCAAGAAAACATCAAACGAAGTGTAGGGGCTTGCACATGAGATGCAGGCTCCCATGTCCAATCACATTGAACATTCCCCTTCCAGACTACGAGGTGTTGTAGGGAACCTTGATGGTATCAGGAGATGCAGATGGCAGATGCATCATATTGTAGAAACATATCGAAAAGCACAGGAGGGAGCGAGGCCTTGATATGTTAAAGTACTCTGCAGGTAGGATAATTCTGAAACAGATAGACATGAAATAAAAGATGGGTCCAGGAGGGAGAAATGTATAGATTATGAGCTACAGTGTTGATACGCTGAATGATATCAAAGGGTCTGGAGTATTTAGATTCTAGTTTCTTCTGGAGGAATGTGCATAGGCAAGTATTGGGCTGATAACCATACCTTGTCTCCAACAGGAAAGACCAGTGGATCAGAACCTTTCTAATCTACATACTGTTTCACAGATAAACGTGCTGCAATCAAATGTTTTTAAATAGTAGTATGGTCTGTCTGAATCTTTCATGTAGGACATCCAGATGGTGTCAGAAAGGCATAAAAAAAATCACCTGGGGATGACCACCATAAGAGCAGAATAACTGACTGTTTCCTAATAGCAGAATGGGCGTCATTATTATAGGAAAATTCAACAGTGGGTAAGATTTCCACCCAATTGACTAGTGTGGCAATTGCAAAAGAACTTAAGTTCAAGAGTTGGAGTAATTCTTTCTGTTTGACCATTTGTTTCTGCGTGATACTTTGAGGAAAGGGCTATTTGTAGCCCAGGCTTTTACAAAAGCACAACCAATATATGGAGACCTATTTCGGCACACGGGTTGAGATGATCAGCGTGGAAAGTCTGTGATGCCTGGAGATATCTTGAAGAAATACTTCAACAATTTCAGGAGATGTCGGGACTTGGGGAAAGAGACAAAACATTAGCAGGTTTTGTGAACACATCCATTGTTACCATAATGGTGGAGTAACCCTTTGAAGGAGTTAGACAATAACATTGTGTGAGATTACTATCAAAGGTGCATTAAGTAATGCAGGTTGGTGCAATTTAATAATGGCTTACAATGTGACGGGTTAGACTTGTAAGGAAGGCATGGTATCAAACAGTGAAGGCAGACACAAGTGATCACAGTTCAAGGGTGTTTATTGAACTTCAATTGGGTTTGAAAAACACATATAATCCTAAATCTAAAGATGGGTGCAATCTATGACTGTCAAATAATAATAACGCTGTCATAGTAGAGTCTGGACAAAATAAAAGGACCTGTAATAGTAAACCTATTGCCAATCCTTACTACTAAATAGAAATAGAGTGGGAAACAATGTCGTACAAAATAAATGATATTTCAGGATAGATAAGCACTTAGCAGCATACTTGAGTTTAGCACATACTCTGGCTTTTCTAGCACAAGGATGCAGTTCACATTCTTAGTATCAGGAGCTTCTGTGCCCAATCTCTTTTCCCTTCAATGTCTCTTATTTCAGCGGGCCTGATGAGACAGACAAACAAACATTCAAAGTTCCTTTCTCCTCAGTATTCTCATATGCACACCTTCTCTAGTGATTAACTGTGAACCCCTAAGCCCCCCATCTGGTTCAGACCCGCTTTAAATAACCTTCAATTGGTCTCCCTCTGCCGGGCTCGGACCAAATTTATCTCATTTTTCAAACGTTCTCTTCTATGTCGAAGACTTTCAACAGAGTGCAGGATTTTGCTTGACCCATCGCAGGACCACTTTGATTCTCAATTTGTTGTTCTCTTCTTAATATAACCCTTCAACTTTAATTTGTGCCACTTCTCAGCTGGATACCTTAAAGAGACCTTTGATTGAGCACCCACGGGGTGCCGGAACACTCTGTCAAAGGTATTGTATCAAAATCTCTTCAAAGTTCAAACACTCATTAGCAGTTCAACTTTACTTGTATCTTTTATCACACGTGTTTTAACAATGTTCATCATACAAGGGGGCTGCTTGCAACCTTGGCTTTAACACAGACCGTTCTTGTATCCTTCTCCCCAAATCACCGGCTGTGTTGATTTGACTGACACTGCTTTGTTCTTGGATCCAAAGATGGTACAACAGCGGCTGCTACTTCTCACCACCACCTCCTGTTTTGCTGTCATTCTTCTCTCATTCAGTTGCTGTCTCGAAACTGCTGTTTTCCCATGTGCCTCACTCCGAGTATGCTTTCATGCTCTGGATTGTATCTGTGTGAGGAAGCTTAATGTAAGTCAGATGCGAGTAATGGTCAGCAATTGCCTAGTCTCGCCTGACCATTGTATTGGGACACGTCAGGTATAATGGTCGGGTATTAGTCTCTTTTCTCTCAGAGTCGGCTGTCAGTGTGAACGTGTTTGCATTGGAAAAGGTGGGTAGAGTTCCTACGTATCCTATTCAATAGGATGGGGTAAATGTGTTACATGGAAGGGGATACCACGTCTCGCCATCAAGCGCCCAACTCCCTGAAGACCACTCACCCAGGTGATCCGCCCGCACTGGTCCACTCCCAGGAACTGGATCCAAAAGCGATGGCTGTGTCCTGGTCACCTGGATGACCTGGATGACAGATCACTGGGGATTAGTGGGTGAGACACCTTCTGGTTCCTCACAGACTGCATACAACTTTCACAGGATTTGACACAATCGCATACATAGCTTCTGAGAGTGGGCCTCCAAAGGTTCTTTACACTAGTCATTTGGTTTCGGTGAAGACTCAATATCCTGCTGGCAGAGAATCATAACATATAGAGAGTATGAACTGTTTTGGCTGTTTGGTTGGGACAAACAGTTTTCGATTGTGAAAAAGAAGCTCATTGCTTTTCCACAGCTGGTGAGAAAACTGCTGAATTGTAGGGTGTCTTCCGCAACCCTTTGTAGGAAGGTATAAACAATGAACATAAAGATTTTGTTTGGTATCAACTTTCTATGCTGAAGGTATGATTATCTTCCTGAGGAATCAATATCTTAGTGACAGGGCATCAGCTGCTTTGTTTGTCGTACCAGGAATATACGCTATTATAAAGTAATTTTTGGCGTAGAAGTTTTCCCAGTTGGTTTGCCTGCTGTTCCAGCATTCAAACCTTTGGAGTATTTTCAGGTTGCCAACATATGTCCTTTATTCCACTCAGTGTTTGTCTCCCAGCAAGATATCTTTCTAATCTTGGAATGCTTGCTTTAATGCTAACAACTCCTTTTCTAGGTTTATGCTAACAACTCCTTTTCTAGGACTGAGTAATTTAACTTGTAAACAGATAGGCTGATCTGATTGATCTTGTTTCAAAACAGCCCTAATTGCCTGACTTGAAACTTAAGATTCAATGGTAAAAGTTTTGATGGTATTGTCACGACCCACACTCTGAAGACCCCCTGGCCAACCTATGGGCCAGGGAGAGTCTTGATTCCAGTCCCCACTAAACCCAAGAAATTGCAGCCTAGGCCTTCTTGGGGCCAGTCCTGGTGCCTTTGGCGCCAGGCTCATGTTTGAATATGGACTTGGGCTTGGGAACTACTTTTCATTAATGCCAGTCATGTGTAGGCATCCTCATAACCTGGCTCCTTGAAACCAGGCTTGCAGTGTAGTGTTTTTGGGTGTGGTACCATGGGGACTATTTTACCTGGACTTCTTTCTTGAAGCTATTTAAACCACACCCGAATAGACTGACACGCTTCGCGTTAATTTGCATTTCTGCAACGTAATGCTCACCGTGTTCAGCTTCAGCCACAAACCTTGGAAGAACAGCACCTGCAAAGGAAAGGAGAAGACATTGTGAGAAAAGGCAGCAGCTTACTTGAACTTCATCGCCAGCGGTCCACAGCTCTCCCGACCATCATCCTGGAACCAGCGCTCCTTCGGATCGACGGACCTGTAAAAGAGAAGAAACAAGGCATTAGACATTGTACAATTAATGAACTGTGCCGAAAGGCTTACCTCGCCAGCCGCTCCTCAATCAGCATCACTACGGAAATTCCATACTCTGGCCGAGTACCGCGACCTGTGGAGAGGAAAAGACAGGTTAGCGAAGGCAAGGCATCTTGAGCGCAGTGCATAGCTCCTACTCACCGCATCAAGGTGCTCCAAAAACGCCCATACTTACCGGCAAATCACAGATTCCGCCTTGCCACATATTGGACTTCCGCATACCTAGGTAGAAAAGACATTGTTTAAAAGGCATGCAAGCACACCAACTCCCTCCTTCCCTGCAGCTCTCTGGCTGGCCTCTCTTGGCCCTCTTCCTGCTCCTACCTGCAAGGCAAAAAACCTCGGGGTCATCTTCGACTCCACACTCTCCTTCTCTCCTCATATATCTGACGTCTCTAAGAAGTCACATTACCAGCTGCACCTCCTCAGAGGTATTCTTCCCTTCCACTCCTTCCCCCAGAAGCTCACTGTCTCCCGAGCCCTGGTTCTCTCGAAGCTGGACTACTGTAACAGCCTCTATCTTAATCTGCCTGCCTCCACTCTCCGCCCTCTGCAACTCATCCAGAACAGAACTGCGAGACTTGTCCTTGGCCTCAAGCCCAGGGACCGTATCTCTCCAGGACTGAAATCTCTACACTGGCTCCCAGTGGCTGCGAGGATTAAGTTCAAAACCCTCTGCATTGTCCACAAGGCCTTCTGGGGCCTGGGGCCTAAATACCTTCAACTCTCTCTTCCTAAATATCTTCCTTCCCGAGCCCTACGCTCATCCGTCTCCAACTCCCTCAGGGTCAGCCGCTTCTCGAAGCAACGAGCTGGGGGTAGATCTCTCTCCGCGGCAGGGGCCTCCCTCTGGAACAGCCTTCCTGCCTCCCTGAAACTTGAGGAGAACCATCTCCGGTTCCGGAAGCACCTCAAAACCTTCCTCTTCACTTCTGCTTTCTCTCTCCCTCTCCCCTGCTAAATTCTTCACCTAAACTGCACTGATTCTGCAACTGGGCCACTCTCACCGACCTCGGTCCTGGGCCCAGTCACTCTTCACTTGCACTGCCTCCCTGGCAACCCCTGCACTGCGGGACTGTCTCTGTATCCCTACAGCCCGCCCCCCCAGCACTTGTCTGCACTTACCTTGCACTTGCCACCAGCTGGCCCTATTTATTTATTATTTTATTTCTATTCTACTTATTTGTACTGCACTCCCACCCCCCTCCCCCTTCCCCTTGCACTTTTTCCCTTCCCCCTACCCCTGCACTTGCGCGGTCTGAATGACACCTGTCCTAGTAGGATCGTTGTCT
This sequence comes from Ambystoma mexicanum, assembly GCF_040938575.1. Taxonomy (NCBI): domain Eukaryota; kingdom Metazoa; phylum Chordata; class Amphibia; order Caudata; family Ambystomatidae; genus Ambystoma; species Ambystoma mexicanum. The sequence goes on from NC_090926.1 coordinate 1,182,468,400, forward strand.
GTCTTCCCCTTGTTCCCCCCTCCCTGCCTCGTTGCGCCTTGAAACACTTGTGTATAGGCGCGTTACAAATGCCATATCATATCATATCATATCATATCATAACAGCAATATTCACAGCAATAAGACCTACCTGAAGGACTCAAGACGGGCCGGCATCAGTGAAGCAACTCGATCGCCAATGCCCACCAAGCACTACGCGCCCCTGCCAAGACAGCAGGGCGGAGAACCCGCCAACATCTAAAACAAGGTGAAGAGAAGTCCAGAGGGTCGCAGACCTACAGGGAGGTGGGAGGCTGTTTACCCCGGTTGCCCAGTCCTGAACATTGCTTATCTGTATTCCAGGCAGAACTCTTCTGCTGGTCGCATCTGGGCATCGCAAGGAGGGACATCTGAACCCCAACTGCTGGGTGGTGCCCCTGTGGAACCAGGTGAGTGTAACAGGTATCTTGATGGAATCAAATTGTAGCTTCAGTAAATGCCTTCTTCAGAATATTGAAGTGATCAGTGGAGGAAGACCTCCTTATTCTAAAGAGAAGTATCTTCATCGCAATAAAATAAATGTACTTCAGAGGTTTGCTAGGCCTAGGAATCTTTGTATGACCTTCATTGAAGTGGGTTTATGCTATTTTAGTATGGCTGAGATGTTTCTAGGGATCCATTTACAATTCCTTCTGAAGAAAGCATGATTCATAACTAAGCAACAGATGTACAATCAAGTTAGAATTTTTCATATTTTGCGGATAACCGATGTTCTCTCAGATTGTGTACAACTTCCCTTACATGACAGATCGGTTCATGAGGGTAAGAAGAACAGAAGAGGATATTGGATAGATAGATGATAAATAAATGCATGAATAAGTTAGAGCAATTGTGACCCATAAATCTCTAGTACATTGTTGAGTCCAAAAGGCATCTTCTTTATTCTCAAAATCTAGGGAGTTTGAAATACAGTCTTCTATTCATTGCCAGGACAGATTCTGATGAGGTGGTAAGCTATGCAGAGATCAAGCTTGGTAAAGGCTTCATCCCTCCCGAACTGCCTGCAAGATATATGTTATTAAGGGTAATCAATATTTGTTTTTTATAGTAATCCTGTTTAATCCTCAGTATTTCACACAACACACATGGTCTGATCGTGGATGTGTCCTTCGTAGGTACAAGAGAGAACCCTGCATGGGAGATGTGTATTCAGTAATTGGGTTATTTCAAATGTTTTTTTGAAGATACTCTTTTAGAGTGGCCTTTTTCAAGTAGAAACAGTCCATACACACTCACAAAAGGAACAACAGAGCCAAGCAACAAGTCAATGATACAGTCTTATGGACGGAAAAAGCTGGGAAACAATGGGATTTCCGTGGTTTGTTGTTCAGAAAACACTGCTAGATAATCTTGGCATTTCAGCGGGATCTTATTGATGTTATGAACTTGGATCTCGGAAGACATGTTGTAGTCACTACTTAGGCCTTCATGAGCCAAGGAAGAGAGTATTTGCAGTTGATATACAGGTTATTTTCCAGTAACCATGGCATTCCTAGAAATATGGGAAAGTGGGTGATAGATCAGCAAGGAATATCGAGGCTTAGTACCACTAAAAATTGAATCCGCCAGTCACAAAGTCAAAGTTATGAATATAACTTTATTCTGTATGGATACAAATATCAAAGCAGATAGCTATCTGGCTGCCAAGTGCCTCGCAGTGTGTACCAGCAGACACAGTGAGGGGTGAGAGTCCTGGTCATCACAAAGCATGCAGTATTTATACACAGTCCTGGTCATTGCCCAGTCCTTCTCCAAACTAATAGGTTACAAACTTGGGTTCGTGCCCAGTCCACAAGACAAACATAACAATATTAGTTTACTCTTTTGACATGTTGTCCTATTCTTGGAGATTCAATGGCAATGTTGATTCTCCAGCTCAAGTTAAGCCCAATTTCAAGAAACAAATTCAATAGTTTATTGCAATGGCACATGCCATTCAGTTCTGATGATTGCATATGGCTGAAGCTATTGATGCAGACGACACTTGAATTGAGATTCACTGTGGCTCCAAGGTTCCTTGAATGTACAATACTGGTAAACTTTGTTGTATTCAGCTGTGTAGATATTTCCTTGTTTCTTGAGCTTTAGGATAAGTCCTGTTCCAAGAGATGCAATGAGGATTTCTTCCAAAACACACAGCTGTAGTTGCTTTGCTTTGTGTGTTGTTGTTTGAAAGAGGATGAGTCTGTAGGCACAGATAACACTTTGAATGGGAGTTCATTTTGATTACAAGGTCTCTTTGCACAGGACAAACATTTCTGCTTTTGGCAGTCCTAGTGTTGACAGAGGCTCAAAGGTCATTCTGCTCAGTAGCAGCTGAAAACATGGTTAATCATTTCTGAACAGGCAGCAGCAGTTGGGATCAAAATGGCAGATGTTTTCAAGATGGTGGAAAAGTCAATTCTATCTAAATCGAGTTAATCATAGGTTTTAATACAAATGGGATTGTCTTAGGCCAATGTTCATAATCAGGTGGTATTTATGCTAATATGGCTTATCAAACCCTCCGTTTGGCCTAAGCAAAGAGCATTTACTCAAACATTTGTCTTATTCAAAACCCCACACTTCAATGTCCCTACATCCTGAATCACATTCTTCATAGATATCAATCGCCATGAGTTCCTTGATAGTAATATCCTTAATTACTAAAACATTAGTAGTTTCCTTGGGCACATGTACCTTAGGTCCTAGTGTACCTATTGTTTGTGCACAGCATCTTCCTAACATGGAACATATGGCAGGGAGACATTGTACGTACACAACAACAACAAAACAGTAGAACACCAAGAACTGTCATTAGGACTGCAAAGAGTTTCCAACCCCACGTTCATAACAAGGCCCAGAACCAAGCACTAAGATTCCAGTTTCCTTCAGGCACATGTACTTCAGTACTCAAAGTATGTAGATTTTGAATTGCCTTGAATATGGTAGGAGAGGAGTCGGGTACAAAAATACAGCATCCAGATCCCACCATTTCTATTTTGAAGGGCTACTAACCTAATTGCCTTTTGCTCGAGCGTCATGTTGTATAAAATATCCGTGGTCCAATTGATGGTTTTTTCCAGTACCTTTGCTAGTCTTCTAGTAGCCTTAGAATTCATTATCGAGTAAATGTAAATGAGCGTCCCCCTAAGGTGAAAGCAGACAAATATCTACTGTCAACAGGCACAGGAATACTAAAGAAAGCATTCTTTAGATCCACAACACTGAAATGAATAGCTGAAGCTGGAATCAGTGTCAATATAGTAGTCACATCAGGCACAATCAGAAATTGTGGAGCAACAATCTTATTTTATTGATAGCAGCGAAATCAATAATTAAACGGAAAGGAATTGCATTATCCCCTTTGTTATACACTTGTAGAATCGGACTATTACACAAACTTCCTGCAATTTCCTCAATCACTCCTTGATGTACATAATCAGAAACTATACTCTTCAAAGCTTGTTCACCGTCAACTGAAATCTTATACTGTGGAATACGTGGCAATTTAACACCTGGTTTCAATACAATTTTAACAGGCTCAATTTGCAAAATACCAACTTCATTATAATCTACCACCATAAACATGCTGGAACCTTATCCAATTCAGTCGATAAAGGCCTAGTCAAGAATTGTGAAACAGAAGTTTGTTGAGGTGAAATCGTTCAAAGCCCTCCATCCGGAGACCAGTAAATTACAGCATTCAACAGATTCAACCCCAACAAATTTTCGCCACAATTCGTCATCAAAAGAAATAGACATGAATCTGTAAATGGCCCCAGTGAAATTGGTACTGGCTGACAGACCAAACTAACCACTGGCATACCAGAGACCCTACAGAAATGTTATTCTACCCTGACAGTGGAATGTCTGGAAACCGTGAATGATCAGCGGAACACTTCGGTGCTCCTCTATCTATCAAAAATAGATGTATCCTATTCTCCACCATCATCTCAATGAAGGGCCCTTTCTGATCGACGGGAATAGGTACTGGTTCTAGACTCTGCTTTTGGCTGTCCTAACGGAACAGTATATCATCAAATGCAAGATACCCAGAGAAATAGACATTCGAAAGGATTATCAAAAATGTTCCCATTATTAACACTATGCTGCTGACTATCCTGTGAGAATGACTGTTGATTCTGAGTGAACTGACTTCTACCAGGACCCCCTATCCGAGGACGGCGTCTGGATCGTCTACCCATGGTACCATATGTGTTAATCAAACGCTGCTGAAGGATCGAGCATTGTGCTCGCCAATGACCTTCTTGTCTGCAATAGACAGATTGGTTCATATGTACAGGACCCATTTGCGCACTACTCTGCAGTGCAAACTGACCTCTAAACTGTGTATTCCCACCTTTAGTTCCTCTTACTATTTGCTGCAATAATACTTTTGTTTTTAAGTCTCCCTTCTTTTCTATCCTCTCTTTTTCAGTATTGACTCTATTTTCATAATACTGAGCATGTGCAATAGTTCGGACTGCAATTTAGCTCACCAGGCACTTTCAGAAGTCATAATTCGTGATTGGATATCAGGCAACAATCCACACACAAATGTGTCTACAAACAGCTTTTTCCTGAATCAGTACTTAAGTCCAGACCGCTAATATCTGAAAACACTTGTTCGAATTGATTAAGAAATTTGGTAGCGCCCTCAGATTTCCCCTGGATGCAAGCTGTAAGCTTGTCCCAAACTATTCTTCTCTCTGGAACCAAAGTTTTCAATTTAGATACTATTCTGTTTGCCAGTGTCAATATCACATGTGGCGGTTTCTCACCAGCCTTCCTTTCTCCATCTATCCGTACCAAGTTAACCCATGTGTCACACAGTTCTGCCTGATCATCTACAGTTCTGATCTGTTTCCATAAATCAGCAGGTAGGGTCACAGGGAACAACAAATCTATATCACCCAGCGTGAAAACTGACGAATGCAAGACAGATTCAATTTCTTTATAAAATCCTGTTGGATTCTTCCTAAGATCTGGAATTGTTTGTCTAATGGTATTCACTTCCTGTCTAGAAAATGGGGACATGCACAAACTGTGAAACATAATGAGCTTCAATAGTGTCATGCCTGCCAGGTCCTCTCATGCTCGAGTTCAGCACCCTACACCTACAGCCCAGAGATCAGCCAGACCGTTTTATACTCAGTGGCGACTCTGGGGAAAGATTCCTGGCAAATGCCTTCATTTACGCTAGTTCATTCTCAGTCTATTATCTTCTGCGGATGGGCGAACATTCATTGTTAAACATACCGCGCATACCGTTCACATTACCTGTTTCATTCCACAGGTATGCGCGAGTATCACATGACTGGACGTCAACGCGCTACTCACGCGTTTTACGTCAGCTGACTCATATTTAAACAGGAAGCCTCCCGCTAATCGGCGCTTCTGATCGTTGTTTCTTTGATCCTCGTTCCGGAGCTAGGTTTCTACCTTGCTTCTAAGCAGCTTCCAAACTGCTTTTCCCTTTTGCTACCAGCCGGACCCGCGCTGCTATTTCTGGTGGTTTCCTGAACTGCTCTTTTCATGACTGCCAGCCGGACCCGCGCTGTTTTCACATCTGGTCTTCGGATCCATTTCAAACCTCTAAAGGTCCCAGCCAGTCCCAGCCTATTTTGGACAATCCTGTTCTAGGAATTTCTTCTTCCATCCAGATCCTCACCAACCACTTCCAAAAAAGATAGTGCACTGAACTTTATGGACGCTATCCGGTGTGCACCAACCCGTCCCTAGTGCTGCCCTCGTTCCGTTCGGGTTAGTCACCTTACTAACCTCCCCTTTTTCCTTCGTTGGTTTTTGTTTTCGGATTTGTATTCCTGGAACTCAATCTTCAATCTTCAGTCCATACAACTACAGGTTAGTGTATCCTTGATCTAACCCTTACATAGTAATTAAGGTTAATTGACTGGCGACTAAAACGTATTATTCTTATCCAACAGACTGGTGGTATCCATCCAATATCTGGACCTTTCCACTAATTACTCTATCAGGCTGTGTCTGTTGATCAATAGTCTGAGAGTGGCATTGGTTGGAAGGTTTTCATTCATCAAAACCTTCTCCTGAGAAGTCACCCGGAATAGCCAGTCGGGAGAAGCTCTACGGGAACTCAACTTGTATCCTTTTGTACATCTGAGTATCCTTTTTTGGTGTTGTGCTAGTGTTACCCTGTAGTTGTAACAAATAGTAGCGGCTGCTGCGCCAGTTTGGGCATCAGCTGGAATTTCTACTTTAGGAACCAATGACGGAGGAACCTCCCTCATTGGCAATTGAAAAGTAGGCAATTCTGAATGTTCATTAAGCAACCAGGCTAAATCAAGTGACAAAGTAGTCAAATCAGTATCGGGCGAAAATGCTCTTTTATAAACAACCATCAAATCTGCGGGAAAACAAACCTTTTTCTTCATAAACTCATCCTGCAGGTACTCTACCATTACCTGCAACACTTTCCTTTGCATAGCCGGAGCATACTAACAAAATGTGTCATATACTTCAATGGGAAAAATGGAAACATCCGAAATCCATCTAAGTGCGTCTCTTGTGCTAATACGCATTTCTTCACTCATTGTTTTACATGAAGGAAGAAATCATTTCTGCACATATGAGGCTTCCAATCTATTACCATCTAATTCATCATTCTGTAACCGATCTAGCTCCCTTTTAAGCTCAAAAACCTTCTGAACATGCTCATGTACTTTCTCTGCAGTGTTCCTTGAATGGGCAAAGGCATTCAAATCCCTCAACCCCTGTGGGACATTCATGTGCGTCAAATCACTTCAAATATCAGCGAAGTGCGTTCCCATCCCCTTTATCAAAAAAGCCTGTTCGGGAATACTTTCCTGGACAGAAATTGCAACTAAAACACCTAATTCTTCACCCTCTTCTATATATTTCTTAGCCCATGCATACAATCCTATTTTTCTAGCTTTGGATACTGTACCGCGAGTCACTATTCTTGAATCAGCACTCGCCCCTTCCCGCTGTTTCAACTCCTCCCAATGTTGTTCCTCTTCCTCCTATTGTTTCTCCTCCTCCAGTTGTTGCTCCTCTTCCTGTTGTTGTTACCCCTTCTGAATCCTTGCCCTTACCGTCAGTTGCTGTTCCCTTAATTCCGTTTTTACCACCAGCGGTAGTGTCTCCATTGCCTATTGAACAAGATTTGTCTGAACTTTCTTTTGCAAGTGGTTCTGCTCCACTTGTAGCGATTGAAGGGTCCCCCGCTCCATTGTTCACTGAAATGTGAGCAGGGATTGTGGGGGTGTCCCCTTTTCCGCCTCAATGAAGTTTTGGGGAAAAAAGAAAAAAAGGAAAAGCGGATCCTGCATCGCCGGTTCCCATACACGCAACTGAAGGGAACCGGCGTTGCACAGGGATGCTTGAGATGGTGGCACACAAGCTGGTGAGCCGCCCACAGGTAAGTAAGGGGGTGGGGGACAAGGGGATAGACTGAAATGTTCATGGGAGAGAAAACCAAACGATATTTTTGGTAAAATAACTTTTGTTCTTTTCTCCTTTGAACATTGCAGTATCGGTTTAATCACAGTAAATCCTTGCTTAAAACACCAAGAAAAGACATCACACACCCCCCCCAACAGAAGAAAAATAATAAGAAAAAAGGTAAAGGGGAGCTCCTTGTCATGACTATGGGCAATGGGGGCCTGGGTAATACCCTAGGAGCCATTCAAATTGTTAGAAAAACCTAATCCCCCAGTTTACCAACCCAAAAAGCCAGCTCACACACCTTAGGGGGCCTAAAGGGTAAGTGTGATCAGTGACGTCTCCTGCCTGTCCACAGGTGTATGGGAAACAACAGTTTCCATGATGCAGGGCCTGGGGTTGGTGTGGTGAGGATCACCTGGCCACCCACCAAAATCTAGGTCTGGACGCAAGGAAACATCACATTAGTAATGCTTCAGCTGACCCTTTAGCAAATACCCAAACTAAAGTGACAATCTATGTCAATAACACAAGTTCTCAGGGCCCCCTTGAGTTAGGTGCTGTGGTTGGAAAATATTCTCCCTTGTCTTCAGAAAATATGCAATCTAAATAATGGCAGCACCATTTATTGACATTCAGATATAGAGTACTCCAAGAAGGGTGTATTGTCAGAGAGGCACTGGTCCTTGCTGTCCAGCATGAATCTCCAGAGCTTCTTCGAGGACACAATCCTTGGGAAAAACTGAACACAGTGGACTGGGAGCCTCACAGGAACTGTGTTCCTCGAGTAGAAGCACCTGAAATGAAAGTATTTTTAAAACCAACCAATACCACTATCATTGAAAAGCGCCCACATGTGCGGACTCGCTTTAGTGATTCCGGAACAGGAGTAGGCTACAGGGTGGACAAATAAGGAAGTCCCAAAGGCGCATAGGTGTGGGAGTTTGGAGAACAAGGAACACATATGGTAATGGTTGGAGAAAGAAAGGGCTTGTGTAGCAAAGGGGGATGAAATTGGCATATGGAGTAGCTGGGCAGGAGGAAATGATGAAAAGTAGAAGATTAGGAGGAGAATATAACGTCTGAGGAGGAGATGATGGAAGGAGGAGCAGAGAGGTTGGAGGATAGAAGATCTGAGGAGGACTTAAAAGTAGCAGTTTTGAATTTGGGAAAAGGAGGCGAAGGTGAAGAGGCACATGCACACTGCACCTAAGGGCTGGGTAAGACTAGTTTAATGTGGCTCAAGCACATGGTGGATCGTCAAGGAGCTTCTGGAGGATACAGTGCTGAACAGAGCCCCTCAAAGAGGAATAGAGGGAGGTTCTGTATGCATAAGATCATGTCTGGGGTCTGAGGAGGAAAACAGGCTGTCGGCTTGGGAATGTGAGCGATGTGAGAGAGGGGAGATTGTAAAGGACTGAAATGCAGACCCCAACAACTGTAACACTTTCAGCCATGGTGGACTGAAGCCTGGTGGCACATCCACACAACGTTCCTGCGTTTGGACTAGGCAACAGGGACTACTGGTATCAAGCCCATTGGGGTATTCCCAGAGATGAAAAGTCTTCAAGAAATAATGAACACCTCCTCAGTTACCAGAATCAGGAAAGCTTGTGGCCCTGAGTGATTTCCGGGAAGTCCTGGGAGAAACTAAGAAAGGCCATTTGTTACATTATTCTTTGCATCTGGAAATTAGAGATCCCCCAACTGAGGAATACATTTGAAAGGACTCATTTGTTTCCTATTCTTCAGAAGAAGGGATGTTACAGTCAAACTAAAATCAAAAGACTGGTTGTCCAAGAGAATCTGAGGCTGAGGTCATAGATATTCTAGGTGGAGGTAACTTGCACCTGTTTGATAAGAGACCCAATATCACATTTAAGGTCTGTTTTTCCACAGTTTCTTTTCCCTTTTCCCATTTGACCATATAACAAAGTGCGGTTGTAGGTCTAGCTCTTTTTAGTGATGGACCTGATTATCGCATGTTTGCTTTAAGACATTGTCTGGGCTTATGATGGCAAAACCTGGAAAAACAGCAATCATTTCGATCATAAGAGACCATTGAATTGGACAATGGCTGTCTAAGACGCCTACGAGTTTCTTTATCTCAGGGTAAGGGTGCTCCATGCTAATAAAGACACAGAAAAAGAAAAATACTTTTATTTCTAGCCATAGGGCTGAACAGAGTTCTATACTTTAATATGTCTTGACAGGGTCTCTACAAGTCTGTTAAGGCTGAGCAGAATGAATGAGAAAACAGATATACATTTAAAAGGCCCTGGACTGACGGATGTATACGATTTGATTGTGGCACAAATGTTCACGGCCGAATTGACAGTGATCAAATCGACAGCAAAGCCAATTTTGCTGCGGACAAATCCACCCAAACAAAAGAAATCACCCATCCCATACACCGCCACGCAACTGCCTACTTACCTTTACGCCGTCCACTCATCTTCTAACCCTGTGGTGACGGATCAGTCCCACCTTTGCAGGTCAGATCCGACACCGTAGAGTCAGCTTTTCTTCTTTTCTTCTTTTTTTCTCACTATACCACGCCTCCAAACCTCCAGAAGTGGGGGACACCCCTGCAACCCTCAAAAGCAATCACTACCAAACATGGGAAGCGGGGGATAGCTCCCCATGTTTGGTAGTGATTACGCAAACTGATAATTTACAAACAATTGAATGGTACTGGCCGAATTCAGACAGATTTACCACACAATCTTTTGTAAATGATCCATTTGGGTAATACCGGACTGGCAGTAAGGAAATCTCTGAATTTTCACTTATATCTAGACTTTGTAAATCTAAACTCAGGAAAGTTCCTGGACTGAAATCTGCTGCCTTGGCTCCCAGTTGGGTACATGGTAGCAATCAGGGCCGTATATATGCACTGCATAAAATACATTGGTCCGTAATACCTTCCAATACTTGTTCCTCATTATACACACTCTTAGATCCATGATCAAGTAAATAATTACAGATGTGCTTATCTATCCCTCTTGCCTTTCTGATACCAATGGGTTTTTTTTGGTGTAGTGTACCATGCGGTGTCCAGACATTTGGTCGACCTAAAACTGGTCGAATGACATTTGGTCGACGCAATTTGGTCGAAAACCAAATGGTCGAATTTTTTTTTTTAATTATATATTTATTTTTCGGGTTTTCGTTTTTTACAAAAATAGGTTTTTAGAAAAAAAGGGGGTTGGGGGGACCCCCCCAAAAAAATAAAAAGGGGTGAAAATAAAAAAATAAAAAATTCGACCATTTGGTTTTCGACCAAATTGGTTCGACCATTTGTCTGGTCCACCAATTTCTTTCGACCAAATGTCTGGTAACCGTACCATGCCACATGTAACCCAAGCATGTTTCTGAACATTCATGCTTCTGTGCTTCAAACTCAAGCATGTGATCTGGTGTGATCCACAGCACAAATGTAGAAACCCGTCACATGGCCCTGTTACCTCTGGGGTGGAAGGGGCAAAAACCCAGGGAATCATTGTAAGGGTGAGCCAGTAATGGTTCAGCCTAACTATATATTATTTATACCTTCCAGGTGGTTTCTCTGTTTGTTGTGCATCCGATTTCGCAGTTGTGAACCTCCTGTTTTGGCCTCAGGGTCCATCAAGCCATGAACCGGACAAGACAGACACCTTAATAGACTACAATATGCTCTATTAGCTTAATGTGTGGTGGATAACAGCATGGCCAACTAAGTTCAATATGCTTCCCCCGAACCAGTCTGGTGTGTAGCAATACTTTGTCTTGGGTGGATAGCTCAGGGGCAACACGCTCGCCAAGAGGACGCTGAGCAACACAGATTCGAGCCCCGGGCCCGCGCTTAGAAACCTATGGCTATTAAGCTCGTTATCAATAAATAATTGCATTACCTACGTAGGTATCAATTGCAAACTTCAGCTCCTGCGCTTTATTTTCACTTTATTACATCACGGCTTCTTAATATTGTGGGGAGTGCGGTTTCCATGAAAACCCTCTCTTGAATTTGCCAGCTAAGTGAGAACTGATAACACTCATACCCGAAGTGACTGTGCAAGATACATCAACTGGACCCCATTAGAAGAAAGACAGCATGCACCCCTCAAAACTACCACGCATAAAAGATCCTTCCCTCTGTCAACAACTTCCTCGTCGACTAGGAACACAAATCCCCATTCCTCGTATTCGACTTGCTCAGATGAAACCACGAGACTGCCACCAACAGCAGCCCACTGCCTGCATGGCTTGCAAGCCCGGTTTCACACTCATTTGAGCTAAATGATCTGACTAAAGAGATCAAACTGTGTGTAGCTGGTATAAAAAACACATGGTATACAGATTGTTTACAGACCACACCACTCTTTGTTTACAGACCACTCTAGCACACCATAAACAAAGTGATTCATGTACTACATGATCTTCACAAAAAACAAGGCTAGATCTAGCCATCATGTACACATTGAGAATAGGACTGTATAGTTACTTACCTCATCCATCATTTAACACTGACAGGGTTCTGAGGCCACCTCTCTTGACTGACTCCTAGCCTAGTGACCTCCTCATAACTGACACGTTACCAAATCAAATTATGGGACATGTCCATCAATCGGTGGAAGGTAAAAAGAACCAAGACACAAAATCATTGAAAACAGGGTCTGCTCAACAAGCTACTGTCTCAACTCCCAAATCAGTCTGCATGGTAGAACTAATACTTTCGCAAAAGGTAGGCTTGGACACAATAAACATGACACCACACTCCTGGCAATGCCATTCGACTTGCTGATGGCCCTTTTCAGCAGAAAGCTTTTTCAATTTCAAAATTCTCTGCTTTCAAACCTACACACTTGCCTCATCTTCCTCTGAGTCTTTCACCAGTTCCATTATTACTCACGTTTATTAGCAGATGTTCAATACGGATATGGCCAGTAAAGGCCCACCAGCCGGAGGTATGTTTTGCCAAAGCGAAGTGAGGGCTTTCACGAGGGCTGTGGTCCGTTACTCACCATGCCTGCCCCCTCGTCAGGGGTTGAAAGCCATTCGCAACCAGGGTTAATCTGGCGCGCATATGGTTTATTTTTCACCTCTGGAGATTCGTGCTGCTTGCGCAGCCAATAACCCGAGGTGAAAAAAATTAAAAAGATGGCCGCTGCCATAGGGAAAAGGTACTAAGTCCCTTTTCCATGTCTATGGTGGTGGCTGGGATCAGACGGAACGTGGGGCCCGGAGCTCAAAGCTTCAGTCTCGCAGGTAAGTTGGGAGGGGGCATTGGGTGGAGAGGGATTTGGTTGGTTTTGGGGGTGGGTGGAAACGGGAAGGCACCAGGGAGAGGCTCCCTGTTGCCTGCCCACATAAAAAATAAATAAAAATGGCACCATCCGAGGAATAGTCTTCGGTGTCTGGGACAGCGGGCATAACATGCATATTGTCTCCTGCTGTTCCAGCCACTTGAATGGCTAATGGCCCTTCCCTGGGCGCACATCATTATTATTAGCCTTATATTACAATTAATAATGGCTTCATTTGCCTGCTGTGCCTAACCTTCCTACCAAAGATGTCAGAGATCTGTACTCTGCGTTCCCAGTGGCTGGGGTGGAGGATCAGCTTCCTGTTCCTACAAAGGGAAGGGGTAGATTCTTTGGTGGGACCTTTGGAGTGAGCTCCATTTGGCTAGCACTATGATGTTGCCACAATTCCCATATATGTATCTAATTAAATGGGCAAAACATTTTGGACAGAAAACAAATAATCTGATTATGATAGTTTAAAAAAGACAGTTTAAATAGGGAGAGAAAGTGACTGGAAGCTGCTAGAGATATTGAGGGGAACACATTTAATTAATGGAGTGGTAGAAAAGGAATAGGATGATTTTAAACATAAGCAGACAATTCAAATAATCTTTAGTTGAGGAACAGGTAGAACATTGAAATATGCTGCAGTTGATGGCCGGATAGAAAAGTGAAATGCAATCGGTTACCTTTTAGCCACCTCACTACCACTGCCATGACTAGTGACCCCCTGCAATTAGGAACACAATGGGGAATTGATTGTATAGCTTTTTCAAACTGGATAACAAGTAGTGAAAAGGATCAGGGAAAAGGACAGAGAAATATTTTGGGAGTGATGGAAAGTAAGGGCAAAAGGGGGCTTTGCAAATTGAAAATCAAGCAAACATGGGCAAATACAGACTAACATACAATCGCATATAATATACTGTCAAGAAATATTAACTCTAACTGCCAAAGCCGAACAAAATGTCCCTAAAAGACAGGTTGACAGCTTTCACTGTACAATTCTGCTCTTCTAGTCATACCCTCAAAGTGAATGTGCAAGGGATTTGGTCCTTGTTCTGGGCTGCCAAACATTCCAGAGCACACCATATATTGCTGGGCTAGTCCGCAAATCTAATTGGCTCCCCAAATAGAGCACTCACCTCTGCCTCCTAAACAAAGGATCTGTTCAGGCACCATTATGTGGAGGCTCCTGAAATATTTCCAAGGTACTCTGAATATTGAGATGCATATTCGGTTCAAGCTGCACGCAAGGCTGGGTGGACGTCTTCCCACTTCAATTGCATACAGTGAGTTACCCATCATGCCCTTCTGTTTCATGACCAGAGGGACTTTGGCATGTTGGGGGGGGAGTGAGTGAGGAGAGAGAGAGAGAGAGAGAGAGAGAAAGAGAGAGAGAGAGAGAGAGAGAGAGAGAGAGAGAGAGATATTTGCAGGTAGCACCTTCCCTGACATCTTAGGGCACAGAAGAAATTACACCCCTCACCATACCGTTCCAGATAGGGATTGCGTTGGGCTGCTGCCCTGCTTCACAAACACACTATTTTTCACTTTATTTGGGTCCCCTCTGCTGATGGTTGCAAGACATCTGACAGGAGCGGACATATTATGTCCCTGTGTGTTCAGGCCCCCATGTTTTAAGGCATCCCGGGTATAGAGGAGAGCGTTAGATATCATCGCCTGAAAAACGTAATTTAAAATAAAAGTGTGCATTCGTCTACATGCTTGTGAATGAAATGTGAATGTGAATGATTTTGAAGGAGTGTGCATGTGTGTGAAGAGTTTGTAAATGCATATTGTTAAAGACGTGTGTGTGCGTGTGTGAGTGTGACTGAGTGTGTTAGACTCTGTGTATATAGGGCTCTTACTCTCTTTTTCTGCTAAGTTCCATGCCCCACACACCACGCCTGTGGACGCACATGTCATTAGTTCCACTGTATTTAAAAACCATGGTTAAGCGCCTTAAGAGCAGAGCTGTACCGTTTCTAAACGTTCGCTTTTTTGCATTGCAGCTACTCATATGTCAAAGCGCTGAGATAAATCACACGCGTGTAGGTATCATGCAAAATGTGTTTGATGGTGGCTTTTTCCTTCAACAGTTGTTTTTCCCGCTGTGACAGTTTGAGATGATAAGCAGTAAATGGAGAATGCGGTTGTGAATATTTGTAACATAAAACGTGTATTTTGAAACTAGCCTGCTTGCAGCACCCCATGGACATATTCAATGCAAAATTCAGAACCTTGGAAACTTGTGCATTGTAAAAGGAAGCACGATAGTATGTGATTTAAAAATCCTATTATATTGCAATGCTCAACTTGAGTGGCGTCTGCCAACTGCTGGAGGTAACAACACCATGCAAACTGTCCATGCTACAGATGTCATGTTGGGGATTCATAAATGGGCGAAACAAAATGGCTGCCGGGCAAACATGGGCAGAAAAAAAATGGCTGCCGGGCTCTCCACAAATCCCTGGTGGAATCGGCATTTGGAATTCACACTGTGCTGTCACTTCAAAATATGGTAGTGACTTGCTTTCCCAGGAGTGAAACGGAAGTACCTTAAGAATGGCAATGTAATGATAAACGGAACGTGACGTCCACTTGTGGGTGGTTCTGCGGCAGATTAAGGATTCTCTAAGCAGAGAGCGGGAGGTCGCTCCATTTCCTCGGCTGGCTCACTCCTTTGGAACACCCTCTCTCTCTCCGTCTTCAGCAAGATCTCATAAAAGTTCGGCAAGCATCTCATGACTTTCCTTTTCTCCTCTTCCTACCCTCTGCCCCTCCTGTGCTAATCCCCTTCAGTCCCTGATATTTGCCGCCTGGGCCCTAAAGGGTCAAATTAGTTCCTGGACTTCCGCCCAATTGTCCACAGCACTCGTCCCACCTGCACTTGACTTCCCTCTTGCTGGCCTGTGGTGTTCCACTGGTCGGAGCGCTTACTTGAGTGGCGGCCGACCTCCGTGTCACCAGGTGATCTCCGCCTCGCACTTACCTGTTGCCTCTGCAATGGGAACTCTGGCACTGCCCCTCCAACCCCCGTGAGGGGGGCTCTAGCACTTACCCTCTCTGTGCACTTGCACGCTCCGAATGTCACAAGGCCTAGTAGGACTGCTTTGTCATTTTCTTTTTCATTGCCATGTTCCTCACTGTTTGTTATTGCTCGCTTGTTCCCTTCCCGTTTGCCTTCTAGCGCTTCAAAACACTATGCCAGCTTTATGAGCGCCTTTTAAATGACCAATACAATTAATATATAAAGGATACCAGTGCCCGTTAATACCACAGCTTGAATCCTTGGGCCTCATTACGACCCAGGCGGTAAGTTACCGCCTGGGTCGTACCTTTACCACCATGGCGTAAACTATGTTTACGCCATGGTGGTTGGCGGACTTACCGCCCCATTCCGAGGTCGGCGGGGCGGTAAGTCCCCAATCCCCATTTACCCTTCCCCATTCCCATTTTTGCCCCATAGGGCATAATGGGAGTGGGGAAGGCTTTAATTACGCCACCGTAAATTACGGTGGCATAATTAACAACATGGTCCCTTAGCGCCATGGATTTTAACACCTGCTAAAAGCAGGTGTTAAATCCGCCATGGCGCTAAGGGACCTCGGAATCAGGCGGTAAGGGTCGGCGTTGTTTACGCTGCCGTAAACCCCTTACCGCCTGAGTCGTAATGAGGCCCCTTGTCTTTAAAACTTGTGCACACCATCGGAAATGCGTGGCAACAACATACAGAGAATTGCTAGCCATAGTATGCATGCATGCGGCCATGCATGTCTCATGCCATTGGACTGCGCACAAAGACTACGCTTGAGTCCCAGGCGAGATTTCTGTAGCAAAAGGCTTTTGTACCATTGCTTGCTGGATGTTATGCTGCAATCCCAAATCATTTCTTTCATGAATTATCAGTGTATTATGGGAATTGTGCATTCAGCTGGCATTTAAGGCACGTTTATGTCATATGAACGTGCATACATGACATCTGCTTAAAAATATGGAAACTCAAAATTATCCTTTTCCTTTTTATCCCCCAGAAGGTTGTGCGTTGCTAAGGCAGCGTCATCCTTCTCGCTTGACCAGGACAATGATGGCTCCATGAGTGGAAGGCATTGCACGTGCTGCGTCATACCCCGTTCTGTAATGATGGACTGGAGATGCTTAAGTAATGCAACTATTTATTGAATATGTGGAGAACTTCCAAATAGGTGACATGTTCAGAGCAAAGGATGTCCCTCTTGTGCACAGTGATCTGATTGTCTATGGAATAATCTACTGCAGATTTTGGGGCCGATTCATGGAACAAATGTGCGGCAAAATTTGTGGCGCAAGCTGCCGCAAGCGTGAAAAAACCAGCGCACGCATGCGATTCATGGAATGCCCTGCGCGTTTTTTCCCCGGGATGTGCACCAAATCCACTAGTGGCGCACACGGGTGCACACTTCACTGCAAAATCCCGATCGCCGTGCAGGACGCGCACAGCGAAAGCCCACAACTTTAGCGCACACACCAAAAAGGGGGCGGAACACGGGGCGGAACATGCGGAATGGGGAACAACACGTGAAAATAAGGGCGTAACTGGGGAAATACTGCTGGGAAGTACACGGAACGCCCACATGCACGCGAACCACACGTATTCATGGAATCGAATAGTGGAAACACGCGCACGCCAGAAGACACGCAAAGCCCTAAACATGTCCGTCACACGAAGGTAGGCGGAAGCGTCCCCGCGCAGTATATAAAAACGCGCAAACAACAAACACGTACATACAGCTACGCTGAATGTCCCATTTCTCGCAGCACTGATCATGGGAAACCGCAGGAGGAGGAGAATAGCCAGGCCCCACATTTTTTTTGCCCAGGACCAGCCTTTTCGGGATGCCTGATGACCAGATTCATCTTATTTCATTTATTTATTTATTATTTTATTTTCATACATTTTTCACCTTGTATCATCCTAGATCTGGTCACTGAGTGGGAGGATGACCTCACATCACCCACCTTGTGCTCCCAAGCACTGAGCCCCTTGGAAAAGGTGCTCAATGTCCTGCATTTTTTGGCCACTGGGTCATTTCAGCGGACAGCTGCCATAGTTCGGGGTGTCTCACAGCCCACGCAGTCATGCTGCCAACACCAGGTGCCAACACCAGGTGCCTACCCTCCGAGCAACCACATGATGACGCTAATACGGAACCCCACCACACCACCCCAGGTAAGATACAATGCAGCCCTATTGCAACCAGGGACATAGTGGAGCGCACATTCAGAGTGCTCAAGTCACGCTTACGCTCCCTTGACCGCTCTGGCGGCCAGCTACTATACGCACCCCAATTAGTGTGTGAGATTATTGTGGCAGCATGTGCCCTGCACAATGTCGCAACACAGTGGGGCATAGTGGTGGACATGGTGGTGCCCCCACATCCCCAACCACATGCACAGGCGCTGCTCATGGGAGGGGAAAGGGTATGTGTCGAGGCAGCCCGGACCGAGCTTGTGGCCACATTTGTCACCTAAACTTTCACCCCAAGTGTCACAACCTTACCACCCTGAGAATGTATTCACGGAAGTGCTACATTGCATGCATCCCTAGCTACATGAACATAACCAATCTGGTGTGACCAAAAGGAACACATGCAAGGTGCATATCCCACCACCACCCTGCAAAACAGGCCATGTAAATCACTGGTATGTCACCCAAACCCTCCCAACAGCCATGACCCCTGTCCCCCATGCCATGCCATGGCCTGCAACAGCTGAAAAGCCAACCAAATGCACAACACGTGACACTATCGTCATTAAGCGCTATGTGAGAAATGTAAACAGGCTTGAGACATTCACACCTGACGTGGAACCTGATAAACTCACTTGGCAAAAATCGCCCACACATACAAAGGGGGTCATTAGGAGTATGACGGTATGCCATAGACGGTGCCAGTACGTCACTGGCTCTGTCCATACCGTATCGCCATATTACAAGTAACCTTGGCAGGTGGCAGGCTGTGTGGCGGTCGCCACAGCTGCACCTGCAGCTACCACTACCGGTGGGCCTGTGTCGTCACATGTTACTTACTGTCAGGTCGCAAGGGTGCCAGGGTCGGATGCAACAGCAGCATCTGGCCATCCTGCCCCTGTGGTGCACCCCTGCCTCTTCCCGCTCTACGGCCACCCTGGCCACCCTGGACTCTATGTACTCCCTGGTCACCCCAGCCACGTGCCTGACCAATCCCAACACTGGCAGGACACCCAGCCGAGCCCCTCATAACCTTTGGTGGCCTCACAACCATGGCAAGGATATAACAATGCCAATGGGAGCTGCACTGAACAGTTGTCCTGGTCAAATGGTGGTGAAGGGGGTAGGGTACGTGATGGGCAGGCAGGCAGCCCATCACCCCAGTCCATGCCCCGCAGGCGGCCCATCACCCCAGTCCATGACCCACATCACCCCAGTCCATGACCCGCAGGCAGCCCATCCACCCTCCCCATGCCCCACAGGCAGCCCACACCACAGGGGGGACTTTTTCCATGCATTTTACCTGACGCAGTGGGGTACACGTATTTGGAGGGGTACGCGGGGAGGTTTACATGCGATTTCGCTGGCGCGAGTGGCGTACGCATATTCGGAGGGGTGCGTGGGGAGTTTTACACGTGATTTCACTGGCGTGAGTGAGCTATGCGTATTCCGAGGGGTGTGCGGGGAGTTTTACATGTGATTTTGCTGGCGCAAGCGGGGTGCACATATTCCGAGGGGTGCGTGGGGAGTTTTACACACGATTCCGCTGGTGCGAGCGGGGTGCGCGTATTCTGAGGGGTGCGCGGGGAGTTTTACACCCGATTTCACTGGTGCGAGCGGGGTATGCGTATTCGGAGGGGTGCGCTGGGAGTTTTACATGCGATTTCGCTGGCGCGAGCTGGGTACGCGTATTCTAAGGGGTGCACGGGGAGTTTTATACGCGACTTTGCTGGCGCGAGCGTGGTACGCATATTCGGAGTGGTGCGCAGGGAGTTTTACACACGATTTCACTGGCACGAGCGGGGTACGCGTATTCCAGAGGGGTACGCAGGGAGTTTTCCATGCAATTTCGCTGACGCGAGCGGGATACGCGTATTCCCATAGGTGCACGGGGAGTTTTCCATGTGTTTTCGTGATTGGGTGTCTGTATGCTGGTCCACTGTCCTTTGCACCATGTACTGGATTTTGGCAATGTTTTTGGCTCATGGGGCAGGCTTGGGGGTGTAACTGGTGCTGCTGCAGGGTCGCTGTGCCACTCTGCACCACGGCTGGTTATGGATGTAAGTATCCATGAATACACTGTGCGCTAAAATGGATTTGGGCGAATGCGGCTGGCGCAGACTGCTGCACGCACACTCTGTGCGCCAGCCACGTGCGCCACTTGTGCGCTAAATTCTATGAATTACCCCCTTAATGTGATGGTGAAATGAACCAGGTCTATAGGATTTTATCGAACCCAAAAACAGAAAGACATTTTAACGAACCGAAAACAATATATTTATTTATTCATTTTTTATTGTACTATTTTTTAATAAACCGTGCCACATGCCCGAGGCCTTTGAGCGCGCATATAACAAAAAAACTCTCAGGCTGTTTCATGGAATGGTTCCCCCGAAAAACTGGGATTTGTGCGCCATTGTGCCCCCAAATCCCTGTTTAACAAATTGAGATTTACGTTCAGAAGGGCGCACAAATCGCCGTTTTTCGGAGCACAAATTCCTTGAATCAGCCCCTCTTTCTTTTGGGGGTGAGGAGTTGGTCCATGTTTCCCCATGTTTAATACCCCACCCTTGCCCCCTCCCCACCAGTTTTAACCCTTTACTCCACCCCCAAATGTCTTTTTTTACTCTATTTTTTGATATTTTTATTTCGTTAAAATGTCATTCTCTATTTTGTATAATAACTGGATACGAAATTAAGCCATTGTGAGCTCTACACATATGTTCGTTGTTATTGCTCAGTGTGTTGGTAGTAAACTGCACTGACCCCTCATCAGAATGACGAATAGTAGTATTGATGGCAGACCAATAAGTACATGTTTGCAGACAGCATAGAGCACCGGTCCACACACAGCCCTCAGTCTACCTTCCCTGGCTAGAATCTGGCAGGACCCCTGGCTCTGCTTCCCCAGCACACTCTTGTTTGTATGTATGTTTGTGTTGCTTCCCCTGCTCTTGAGCAGACTCTGTGGGCCTCATTACACAGTAGGCGGTAAGGGTTTACCGGTACCGGTAAGGGCACCGGTACCAGTACACCCTTACCTCCTTACTAAGAGTTCCCTTTGCGGGACCCGACCTTAATGGCTGGTTTTACCAGCCATTAAAGTAGGGTGCCGCAAAGGGACCTCGGTGCTAATTACGGTACCACAATTTGCGGCACCGTAATTACCACCTTCCTCATTCCCATTATGCCCTATGGGGGCAAAAATGGGAATGGGGAAGGGCCTTGGCGAATGGGGAATTACCGGTCCCGAGTAGGCCGGTAATTCCGCCATCCACCAAGGCGGACACGTTAAAATACCGGCAGCAACCATGGCGCTAATAGCGCCATGGTTACTGCACAGCGTGTAATGAGGCTCTGTGACACTTCCTGTGTTGTAGAGCTCCCTCCATGTTTAATACATCCGGACTCAAGGGGAGAAAATGAACTATCACCCGATGAAAAAGATACGCTTGAAACATTATGAAGAAATTGTTTGTGTGTGTATGCATTTTGGAAATAGAATGTTTTAGTCCGTGAGTTTAAATGAGGGTGTGGGTATGAAACTATTTTCTTTGATGTGTGTGTATTGTGTGCATGTTGTGAAAGAAATGTCTCTGTGTGAGAGAGATTGAATAAGTGTGTGTGGTATGTAATTGTGTTTGCATGTAGCTGTGTTTCAGAAAGGGGCGAGAGGATAGCTCAGGGGCAACTCGTTTGTCTTGGAAGAAAGACAGCACAGAGCAACACAGGTTCGGATTCCAGTCCCGCTGTTAGCGACTGGTCTCCAGTATTAAGCAGGTTATATGCAGGGATGGACTGGGAACCGAGAGAGGCCCTGGAGATAATGTTCAAAGTGGCTCCATATTATACGTTTTCAGGAAGCCCAACCCTTTTCTTATGAGAAAATGAGGAAATTAAATAGGCTACCACACAAAAGAGGCCCACCGTGCAGAGGCCTACTGGGAAATCTCCAGTGTTCCCTATAGGCCAGTCCACCCTGGGCCACCGTGCAGAGGCCTACCGGGAAATCTCCAGAGTTTCCTATAGGCCAGCCCATCCCTGGAACCAGGTTGCAGAGGCCCCCAGGGGAAATCTCTAGAGTTCCCTACAGGCCATCCCACCCCTGGGCCCACCATGCAGAGGCCTATCGGGAAATCTCCAGAGTTCCCTATAGCCAGTCCACCCCGGGCCATGGTGCAGAGGTCTACCGGGAAATCTCCAGAGTTTCCTATAGGCCAGTCTACCCCTGGGCCACCATGCAGAGGCCTACCGGGAAATCTCCAGAGTTCCCAACAGGCCAGTCCACCCCCAGGCCCACCGTGCAGAGTCCGATCGGGAAATCTCCAGAGTTCCATACAAGCCAGTCCACCCCTGGACCCACCATGCAGAGTCCTATCGGGAAATCTCCAGAGTTTTCTATAGGCCAGTCCACCCCGGGCCATGGTGCAGAGGTCTACCGGGAAATCTCCAGAGTTTCCTATAGGCCAGTCCACCCCATGTTATATAAGAGTAATTCATGAATTGATAAGTGAGACGTGTGCATGTGTTTGGCAGGCCATGTGGCTGCACCAGTACCATGAATGTGCTGTACGATATCAAGCTACCATATAGTGGGCACCACCACAAATCGATTTTATTGTGAGAATGCTGCCATGTATTACATTCTGTAATGAATACATTGCCAAAGGCATCAAACCTTTCTTTTCACATTGGTTGTGCTGGAATATTTTTTGGGCATCAACAAAGAATTTTTCAGTGATAGTGCTATGATTGGGGATATTAATTTTTTTTTGTTGAGGGCATGCTATCATTTATTGTGGACCATGGCAACATGTGCGTGCCTTATCTAGGCATTGGTGGCATTTGGTATGGGCACCATCATGAAAGTGTTTGACAATGACAGGGGTGATATATCTATTGGGCAGTGACTACAAACCAGAAAGTGCTGTAGTGTTTGCTCTGCAGAAGCACAGGGATGAGTTGAGGCTAAAATGCCCACTCAGCCCTCACGCTGCTGCTATAAACCAAGAGCCAACACAATTGTAAAGATGAAACAGGCACAGTTAAGAGATATACATCCATCACTCTTTGTGGTAACGTGGGCGATTATATAGCTACCAAACAAAAGCATAATAGTCAAAAATAAAGGACATTTCCAATCAAGGTTCTATCAAAATAGATATACTTTGGTAAAACACACCACCTGCAAAATAACTAAACAGTGAAACACTACACAAAATCCTTTTCCTCGAAACGAACAGAAAATAAGCATAGATAGCACAATGAATGCATAACTCTGAGTAATGAATCAGGTCTGTAAGGCTAGTAAAATCGCAATGTTCTTTAAAAAGGATACAATCGTTATGGTCTAACTGGTGTTAAAGCGGCACAACACGGTGTAAATTGCATCTTTCACTAACCAACCCCCCACCCCTATTAACAGCTCCACTCTTGTGATGTGAGTTTACTCTCATCAAGGTATCAAGCTACATGATTAAACCCATTCATGTCTGCATTAAAAAACACTGCATGTACACATTTCAGTAATATAGATTTGATATGTGATAGTGATATAGCATTAGTTGCTGACAACACTGCTTATGATATGTGAAGTTAATTGAATCAGAAGACACAAGTCTGGAATATGGCACATAGCAACTACAATCTGCATGGGAAGCAAAGATAATATGAATATAGTTGCAAGGTTTTAGCACTAATAAACCTTGCTCCTATTTTACCAGACTTTGCAAAAAAGATCTCAGGAAATGTATCAGCTATTTACGACTAGGCATTCCTCCAACACATGAATATGTGGGTGGTTGGTCCAAGATCCCCTATACTGAAAGGTCATGTAGATTATGCTATATTGCGATTGAGACATCTTGTCACTTATTGACTCAATGCCGCAACAACCTTAAAATGCAATAAAATAAGCCCCTTTTCAATGATCTGGAAGGTCAGGGTATCACCTACACGAACTATGCCGATGATACCCAGATCCTCGTCCCGTTGACGGGGGATTATGACAAGGATTTGGCCTTTGTAAACAGAGTGTACCTCATCATCCAGGCATGGATGGCCTCCCATGGTCTATGCCTGAATGATGACAAAACGGAACTCCTCATTTTGGCCACAACAGCTAACCTTAACAAACTTGGACAGAACTACTCTTCATTCGAAATTGACCACAATACCATTGCCGTGGCTAAGGAGGTTAAAACCCTTGGCTTCCATTTAGACTCCACACTAACATTAAAAAAACAAGTAGATGCTATGGCTTCCGCCACATCCTATACTTGCAAACTTATCAGAGCAGCCAAACCTTTCCTCTCCTCCAATAATTGCATTACCCTAGCTAGAGCCTTGATCTTGTCCAAATTGTACTATTGTAATGCCCTATACGTAGGAATTAACAAATACATCATAAACAAGATTCAAATCTTGCAAAATAATGCCTTAAGAGCAGCCCTCAGTCTCCTGAAGAGAGCCTACATTTCAGATATTAGAGGATCTGTCAACTGGCTCTCCACGACAGACAAGATCTTCCTTAAATCCATCTCTTTGATCCACAAATGTCTCCACCACTCTGCCTCTCTTTACCTGACAAAGAGATTTACCAGACAAACTTCCTGCCGCCCCTCCAGAAAGGTCAACTCAAACCTCCTATCGGTGCCGAGATTCAAACGCTCTCGACCGGGGGGAGTAGCTTTCCCGTCAAAGCAGCACAACATTGGAACTCTCTACCGCCACCCCTAAGGGAAGACCTTCCTTACACACAATTTAGATCCAATTTTATCCACAGGATCAAGGAACACAACAACTAAGGTACTTGCTCTCCTCACCTACCCTATATGCTGAGCTATAACGTTTTGTATATTTTACGTTCTGTAAATATGTTTCTTTGTATTTGTTCTCAATGATACGGATGTGTCCAGTACTGTAACCATAGCTGGAATCCATCCATTTCGCCACATGTAACCTAAGCTATACAGTCCCCTTGTTGCTCTTGCGCCCTGCTACCCCTGGGTTAGGTGCACATTACAAATTAAAAAAAACAAACAAACAAACAAAAAGTACATCAATCCTTTGTTCAATGTATATCAGAGGTGAGCGAAGACCAATTATTGAGCACATTGACAGGAGCAACCTCACTGGTGAGGACCAGTGCTGCATGTTACATTTGGAAGGAAGCCTGGAAACCGGTAGAAGATCACAATAATGTATAGCCCAAATTGGCTAAAGAACTGAATTCATTGATTTTATCCACTCTACCCACTCCTGAGCATAGTGCAATAGCATAGGCCTTTCAGTACAGACTGGCTTTTTATTTAATCTCGTGGTGATTTTATGGTCAATCTGTTTGGCTGAGTGTGTAAAATGAACTTGTATTGTGGTGACACTCCAATTTGACCATGGTGTGATGTGATAGTTTATTCTTGTGAAAATACATTGTTGATGCAATATGTATTTTAACAATTATTTATCATATTTATGAAAGGTGACTGCAATGAATTTAAAATATGCATGGATTTTTCTTTAAGGGTGCTTAAGGTTTATGTTAACCAATCGCACAATAAAAAAATAAAAAAAAATAAAGTAAAAGGATATGTTTCATGGATGCAAAAAGGGAATTCGTGTCATGAGTTTTGAGCACCTAGAACTGGGCCAAGGAGGCAGTTAATAGTCTATGGTACCTTTTTTGCCGTTCTTGGACATTGTACAAGCTGCTCAAACCAAGTTTGAGAACTGTGTGCCATAGATGATCCAAGCGTAGAGCAGCTTTGAGGTGGGTCGAATTCAGGAGCTCAAAAGTTCCAACGTGACACTCAAGCGATGCAGTTCAGAATGTGAACCAGGATCGATTCAAAGTCAAACTGGTTTGAGATGGTTGTATCTGCTGGAAAAGATCGATGAGTGATGTTCCAGAAGTTTGCATCGAGGTCCGGTAAGGGTGAGAAGCAGTGATTTTGATATTCCAGTATGAAGTACGGTAAGGAATCGTGCAAGGGTGAGCGGGATGAAATCATTTGGTCAGGAGGAAATGGGAGAGGGTGTCATTTTAGCGGTTCGAGTCGAGGGCTGACAAGGAACAAATGATTGTGTCAAAATCACAAGTAGTCAAGAACAAAGCCAGCAAAGTCCCTAGGGTGTCATCTCCCAATCCCACCACCTGAGGGAAGCTCATGTGGGGGATCCTTGGCCAGAAGTGCACTGATCATGACCAGGCAAAGGAGAGATAGGGTTAGCTTTGCACTGTGGATCCCTTTAAAGGCAGGGAGATAGAGACAGGTATTTCTACTCACTCAGTTCTCCTAGGCACCACTTCTGAGAGTATTTAATCTGTTGGGCCCACTTACTTTATGCCTTGGTTCCATTGGAGGGGTCAAGGGGTCCCTAGTGCAGAGTAAACCTTTGACTTTGAGATTTAGGTCTGGCTATTTGGCCGTTAAATGGCTCTAGATGGTTCATCGCAATGGACAGCTTGACAAGCCTGGTACAATGAAGAAAGTACCACCCCAATGCTGACGGCCATAGAGGTAGTTTAGGACATGATGTAGGTGATAGGAAGTGATATCCAACACTATGAAATGGTAGATGGTGATCCTGATGGTGGAAACAAAGAAGGTGGTCCTGAAACCCTCTTTCTGCCAGAGAGCTGTAACTGCATGGCAAGGCCTCTTGTTTCTCTAGTCGATTATCTGTGGAGCCCCAAGTCTGAACTCGAGATGGAAATCAAGACACCAATACAGCGTGGTAGCCAAGGCGGGAGCACGTCAGTCCACAGTGTGGTCCCAGGGCACTTCAGATGGCTTTTTAAGGTCAGGATGCTTGAGCAGGACTCCACATTGGCTGTTTTGTCCTATTCAGGCTTTGAAGCACCAACGGAGGCCTTCAGTAGATCAGACAAAGGAGCAGGGCTGAAGGCAATGCTGGTTGGCTGCAAAGATAATCTACAGGTCTTCAGCAGGATGCTCCTCTTATAAATGGTCTTGGTTTCAGCGACGAGGATGCAGGAGTCCTATTTCTATCCTTAATTTGAGCTGTAGCCACCCCAAAGCCCACCAATGTTAATAATCATCACCATTCAAACTTGCAGGACTTGTCCAATCATGGACAGCATCTGGCCACCACATCTGCCCAGCAACAGAATGACTATGGCCAGTACACAGACTGGGACCAGACATCCCCATACCCAACACCTGGTCACAAACATGTACCGCCGCTCTGCCCAGGAAAGCCAATGCTTTCCCTGGAAAAGGACTTACCGTATTTGGCATGTCCAGCCATGGGAGGGCAGGAAGAAGTCCAAAATACAAGATGGCCAGAGGGCAAGGCCAAGTCTCATGACACAGCCATTTTAGAGTACATGGTACTCTAATAGATATTATGCAGTAAAATGCAAAAGTATATGCGATAAAGTAAAAAAAAACCTAGTAGAAAAATATCTGCTACCAGTAGCCCGTCCTGGGCACTTCATGCAAGTAACCATAATGTTACTAAAAACAACAGAGAACAGAATATAAAGTCACCCTAACACAACACACTATAAGATGATAGGTGCAGTGTAAAACAAACGAGGAATTTTGTAAAAGGGGACATTGGGCCACATTACAACTATACCACCAGGATGCCAGCAAATAGTAATACCATTACCGGCAATTAGTCCGGCGTAATTACAGCCAGATTATGAGTGCCGGAATTGGCAGTAAATCCCCATTCCATGGAGTCTGATAGGACTCCATGGGGGAGTTGCTGATATTGCCGGCACCAATATTCCTGGTGCTGGTAACCGTCTATTTTTGCCACATGGTGTTGGAATTACCTACAGCTCTTAGCTGGAGGTAATTCTGGCCACCCCATCAGCAAACTTGTACTTTGCTGGTGCGGAAATATGCCAGTATACAGTAATACTGGCATGTTATTTCTGCACCAGCAAACTTGTAATGACCCCCATAGTCCCTCTATCCTGATAGCCATAGGAACTGACCAATGCCTAGAAAACAGATGAGCTAAGCAGGGCAAGTAAATTAAAAAGGATTTACTTACCTTCAAAATTCAGGACAAGTTATAAAACAAAAAAATCATTCATAACACTGATGATGCATGCATGCAGTTGTAGCTAGACACATTTGATAACTATGGCAGATTATTTCTTCATATCCAAATAAACCTTTGAGGAAGCAAATAGCAGAATAGAGGACTGCTGTGTACCCTGGAGTTAGCTGATTGAGAGTAGGAGAGAGATGGGTTTGTAGTGAGTGGGGGAAGGAAGAGACAGTGGAGCAGTAGTGATGGATGGGGCATATAAGGAGAGAGGAAGCTAACATGAGAAACACAGTGGGAGAGGGGCAGAAAAGGAGGTGGTGGAGAAAAACTGCAGATGAGAGGAAGGAAAGAATAATTACTCAGAAAGGGGAGAGGGGAGAGGGCTAGCAGCACGTAGTGGAAGAAAATATAAGCAGGTTGAGGCGGACAAAGATGAGCGGTCAGAGATGGGCCATCAACATGAAGAAGAGGTGAGAGAGCTACTAAGAAAAATGGAGGAAGTGGAGGTGGCAAAGAAACCACAAAAGGGAGACGAAGGAGTAGAGGAAAAAGACAGACAATGAATAATAGAGAAAAGAGAGAAGGTGAAAGAAAGAGAACTTGTGATAGAGGATGGAGATGAGGTGGGAGAATGATACCAAGTGGGAGAGACCTGAGGAAGTGTCACCATCATTGGATCGGGGCAAATACCCAAAATAGGGACAAGAGTGAGTGGTGAGAAGGAGAATAGGAGACATCCTAAACATTGTAACAGAAGCACAGACGCCTTAAAGCAGTGAAAGATAGTCTTGGAGGCAAACCAATGCACTAACGTTTTTTTTACAGCCTAGGTCAGTAGAGTGCTCATATGATACCCTTACAGTCAGACAGGAGGAGAAAGCCTGCAATTCAAAATGTGTGTCTTGTCTGATTCCTGATGATGTTGAAAAACCGAAGTATTCTGTGTAGTCTTGCTTGTAGAGGACCCCAGAAGGACCATTACAAGGCTGGACAACTTCTGCATCAGTCAAGAAAGGTACAGAGTCAATACAAAACTGTTTGGGATGTTATAAATTCCCAGAGATTTTGAGTGACTGTTGGAACTGCCTAGATTGACGCCTACAAACCAAGGAGTGTTAAGGACTCTAATCGGCATCACACACTGGACCAGGACACTTGGTCTTGGCCTGGGATGTGGTGCTCAATAGGAATGCTTTTTTTTTAATTTCAATGAATTCAAATTGAGCCGATACCCGACCCATCTCCCACCCCCTTTTACAAATATCCCAGGTCACAATGGACCATGAACCAGGCTTATTGGTGAAATACAATATTTATTTATTTTTAGAATTCATGAATAATGACACACATTTTTATATTGGGCAGCAATCACCAATGGGGTGATAATGACAGTGTAAATGAAAGCAATGCCCTTGGTTAACCTTCTAGTAGAACATATCCAAAGCGCAATTGAATAGGAGCACTTTTGGAATTAGATTAGATAGCACCCAAGTTAAGGTTTCCCCCTGCAACGTTCCCTCAACCCACAAATAACCAAATTCTGAGTGGATAGAAAGAAGCAGCAGGTAGTCAGGGATAAGAGGCATCGAACAGAATCAAAATCCGACCTTCGATTTTAAACCCTTCGTAAATAGCATGAAATGACACTCAGCAATTGACAAATAAATAATTAATGTGTGGTTAAATCTTTGAGACAAATATGACTTCTCACGACTGCTCGCGACAACAGTAATGCATAAACCCTAGCAATCGCAAGGCAAGGGATCAACAAGAAGCATACAATTAATTGGAAAATTAGAACATGCTGCAGCCGTATGACACGTTGGAAAGTTGCAATTTTCTCAATTCCCGTTTAAAATGACACAAACGAATTTAAGGAAAAACTGATGAAATCCTTGAATTCTCAATGCGGTTTGTAGGTTGGGGGATAGATATATAGCACAGGGACAAAATAGAGGTGAATATAGGTCTTTAGCTGGTGAAATGAGAGAGATTTGGAAGGTAGAGCGAGGTTCATTTTTAGGATAATATAGCAGTGAAAAAGAGGACATCGGTTTTAAAATGAAAGCCAAATTTTACTTAAACTAGATTTCATGGCTATGAAAAGAGGAACGCCACCCGTGAATATCAAAGTTACACTGCAGTTGTAACCCGTCACACAGTGTACCCCCTTTCTTTAGGGAAAATTAATTAATTTAATCAAAATATTGCTAATGACTTATGATCTATGCAGAACAAAATAGGAAAATAGGAAATAGGTGTTAACCCTGGGAAATTCAATGACAGGATGCATGGAGAATTCTAACAGTTTGAACAAGTTAACAGGGTAGGAATAGGATTGCTTAGAAAGTGGAACAAAGACAAAAGGGTCTAGATGGGGTAAACTATGTGTTATGTGATATGGGATACTCACAGTCCATGCTTGGGTTTGGGAATTTTGGAACAGTCAACAGGGTTCTGGTCACTGCACCGCTCGGGTCACCAGGTAGCGGAATCTCCTGGCAAAAGACAGCTGGGCAAAGGTCTGGTCACCGGATGGCAAGTGCAGCTGGGCAATTCGGGTCACTGGATGGCACAGGTAGTGGACAAGCCGGTCTGGTCTCAGGATGCTAAGGTAACACAGCCTTTACCCTTTTTAATGGGATTTTATTGGGATTTTCCTAATCTAGGCCTTTGCTGGAGTAGAGTCAGTTATGCTTTGGCCTGGCAGTGAAATCTGGTCAGCTTTGCTTTGGCCTTGTAGTGGAATCTGGAGTCTGGCAGTATTAACGTGGGAGATCAGGAACGCAGGCGCAGGAAATTCAGGAGAGAGTGTGTCTGAAGCTCTGTCAACCACTCTTATTTATAGAGCATGGTGATATCAGAGAATTATTGGTGGGCAGAACTGAGCTAGGTCTACCTCCAAGAAGCGTATAGGACAATCAATGTTGGTTGCCTCCTTGAGGAGGAGTCCCAGTTTATGAGTAAAAAGCCATCCCACAGTCCTTTTTGCCAAAAATTCAGTCATAACCTAATTTACACATTTATACATTTGTGGCACTTTAACCAATCACATGGGCAGATTACATATTGTAGGTAGAGCACAGCAGTCCAATCCGCACGGTTCTGGGACCTTGTTTCGCCCTTCTACCAGTTTTTCACGCTTTTCAGTGAGAATTATATTACTGTGATGGTAGTGTCCCCTTCTACTCAACAGTACAGCATTATCCCTTCACAGCGTACTAATTCCAACATGGACGTACATTCTACCCAATGCTACAGCCTAGTCTCTCCAGCAAGACAATCTTCACAGGAAGCTACGCCCCCTTCCTCTCCAGTATATCTGGAAGCAAGAATGAGGGCTCCTTGCGTCTCTACTCTCCTAGGAGTCTGGCCGCGCTCCGTGAGTTTGTTTAGTGTGATATCTACTTAGTTTACACTTAGGATTCCTCATCCTTCTCTTTCGCTAACCTTTATTCTTTCTAATACCTATCCCACTCCCGTTCCGAACACAGAGTCCCACGTCCGACGTGGAAATCTATTCCTGACGTCTTGTAAGTGATTTCAACCCGGCACTTCACCTAAGTCAATGCCTAGCATGGGATGCATAATTGAAACCCTTAATTATTTATATATGTCTATAAGTTCTTTTATTTCTGAATGATGTACCACTTATATCACGCCCCTCTCTTTGAATCCCCCTGGTCACACTGAACCAGAAAGTAGGTTAAAATATTTACTTTATGTCTTTCACAATATATATCACACTATTTTAATGGTTATACAATGATCACCAATGGAGTGATGTCACACTAACAATCTCTTTAATCTCAAGGAGTAATGAAGGGAAAAATAATGCAGCACTGAGATAATACTTTTGTGGGATTTCAATCAAAATGCAATGTGATTACTCTTTCCCCCTGCACACTACTCAATCCCCCCAATAAGCAATATAAAGAGATGGAAGGGGAGAAAACAGGTTTCAGGAATAAAGAATTCAACACAATGGTATCAATCCCAATTTCCCCCTAGCAAACACAGAGAGAGAAACATGAATGATTGCAAACTTATCAAAAATGGTTTAAAGTTGGCTTTGCATGAATGGTAAACACACTGAAAATGGATTTAATTCACTTACATTGTTTCAATATTAGTGGGAGCCGCTTTGTATGGTTTCAGACAAACACTAGCAATGATTATTCAGTAACTAGCAAGTTGGAAACTTAATTTTGAGGTCGGGTGCAATGAACAGCTATTTCACACGTTATAGATTTGAGCCAAACAAAACATTTGCGGCAAACTTTTCCGCGGTAAGCGCGATTGTGGAAAACCTATGAGTTGAGATGCGGTTTTGGGTTCATTGGAACGCTTAGGATGTTAGCTTCAAGTAGACATTTAGCATAAACGGTGAAGAAGTTATGGAGGTTTTTGTGGAGGTCGTTTTTTCAGAAAGAGGCAAATTTGCAAAACAAGATGCGCTGTTTTAAAATGACAAACAAGGTTTCTTTACACGAGGGGTAGACTATGAAGATGCAAACTACAGGACAGCACAGCCACCAGCCCATGATATCTCTGGATGGTTTTGCCTGCCGAGATGCTCGCCTTTCTTCAGAAAATATATATCAGCGTAAAGATGATTTTACCACTACTATTACAAAAGATAATAGGGATGAGATGGAGAGTTCAGACAAGACAAAAAGAATTTCTAACAATGCAGTTCTGGATATAAGATAATGGGTTTGGATGTGGATGACTTATGGACAATAAATATGCTAGTAACAATCCTATGCTATGGATACTCACTACCAATGTTTGGACAGAACCGTCAGGGATTCAGGTCAGTCAAGATCTCTGACAGGAATTCTGCTCTGCACACCGGACTGGACTGAAGGCGCTCTGGTCTGCAATCAGCAAGGCACTGTGGACACCGCACGGTAGGACTGGACTGGATCTCACGGGCTCTGGTTCACAGCTATCTGGTCACAGCTCGGATCTACTGGGTTGGATCTTTTGATTCTGGCAATAAATCTTAGCACAAAAGCAGCGACAGCACAGCCAGGCTGTTCTTTGGGGTAAAATCTGGTTTCTGGATTTTTAAAAGCCAAGCTGAGAATGGTTCAGCTTTGGAAATGGGCCTTTCTGCTTTCAAATTTTCTGGAGTCTGGAGTCTGGAATATGGATTTATTTTGCAAAGTGCTCCGCCCGCAATCGGTTGGTGGATGAATGTGTGTCTCTCCCTCTAGGTCCCAAGCTGTCTCTTTTTATGGGTTTACTTAAGGGGTGGGTATGCTGAATTATCCTAGGCATACCCCCTAAGTATTCTATTGGCTAGGATCTTTCCTCTCCCTTGATTGGAGAAGAAAACAGAGTGTCATCATGATGATGTGGTTGATGATGCAGGAAAAACCTCCCCTTTGCTTTTGCACATGAAATCTACTTTTCATATAATACATATTTACAATTTTACAAACTTGAGAGCAATAGCATATCTAAATCACATATTTTGTGGAGCAAGTATTCATCCAAGCCCCATTGCTGTGAGAGCTTGGGCCTGGATTTTGGCAACTTTTCGCACTTTTGGTCTGGGACCCAATGTCTGATTTGTCCACAATTTTACACATATGTGCGCATGATATCTGGGCATAATCAAATGAAGTTTCATTCTTCTGACATCAATACAAGAACATCCCACAGAGTTCTGAGTCCTTTTAAAACATGCCTAAAAAATTCACATTAACAATACTGTAATTTTACAATTTTTACAAATTCACACAGCCCTTTGTCAGTCCTTTTAAAAAAAATATTTTCTGTGCTTTGAGAATCAACAAAAATGTCTGTTCCCGCCCCCAAAGTTTCTGGTGGCTCAAGAGCAATCCCCGCCTTCGTCCTCAGGCAGGGGCTTCTGTTGATACTTGCAATCTACATATCCTTTCAGCCCAGGAAGGCCTTTGTCTCTCCCGGGAGCAACAGCCCAAATCTCCTCCCCCCTTCATCAACACCTGAATGTGATTTCCTGGCTTTTGGTGGGAAGCAAGAGAGGTGCCTTTTGTTGGGGCAAGCTGGGGAATTTGCTTTGTAGTTTTGGCTGCATCAGGCTGACTTTAAACATCACTTTGTTAAGTTTTTCATTGATGAAAATAAACTTACAATTTTAAAACAGGCAAACAGAACTCTACTTCCAGTCTTTAAAACATATAGATTAAATAGTT
The DNA here is from genome assembly GCF_040938575.1 of Ambystoma mexicanum. Lineage (NCBI taxonomy): Eukaryota > Metazoa > Chordata > Amphibia > Caudata > Ambystomatidae > Ambystoma > Ambystoma mexicanum. The sequence continues at coordinate 1,182,502,596 of NC_090926.1, forward strand.
CAACCTATATTACTTTTGATAGCAGGACACTTAATTCCAACCATTTGATTTTAACTGCACAAGTTTAAGCTTCTAATGCAATTACTGACAGCTGTCACACAGGCAGCCGGTGGTACTGTGCCCAGATTTTGACAGATTTTCACAGGAAAGCACACTTTTTAATGTGGATATTCTGATGATAGATTCTGCTTTTCCTGACATTATGTGCTCATATTTATTTCTTAAATGTAGTGACGGGTAACACCCAGCAAGGATGTTGGGTGTTTTCTGAAGTTTTGGACCATTATTTTGTATTTTCAGCAACCAAGAAAAAAAGGATTTCAGAGCAATTTCTGGGTTTCCTTGCAATAAAGCACTGACTTTCATGCAGTTTCCATGTTCACTCGGTGGGCAGCCCTGTCACAGGTTTCAGCAGTGTGGTCTCCTTCCACTACTGACAACAAGCAAAGTAGATTGGTGGCCATCTTTCCGGTTTCACAGGGCAATTTTCATAGGTTTTGGCACGCATTGGACTTTTGCTGCCATTTTGCTGATTCTGGTGCCACCGGCACACAGGGATGTCGCAGGGCAGAACCTAGTGGCTTAAAATATCCCACAAGACCCCCTCGCGATTTGACTTTGAACCGCCCATCAAGGGGAAGTCACTAGATTGGGATGTTCAGTTTTCTTTTTTCTGGTCCAAATGGCAAAATGCTACTGCTTCTCCCATCGGTGGTGGATCGACAGGTTCTCCTCACCGGCTCCGGATAAGAGTATGGAGCGATACCCCGGGCCCCTTGGGTTTTTCCTCCTGGTCCCTGGGTGGTCCTCCTTGGTACTTAGGAGCCATGGTTTCAAATTCTAGGATGACAAAGCAGAGCATATTTGTAGACATTTAACCACCACTACTCATGTAGTGGGGCAGATACATACATTTTAACATATCATTACAATCTTTTCTATTTGCAATGTATTGCTTATACAGAGGGAACAGTTTTATAATTGAAATTCTAGCGAGCTGGGATGTCCCCCTCTGGGGTTCCAGACAAATCCTCTAATTGCTGCAGAGTTTGGCTAGGATGGCAACACTTTAGTTGGTTGATGTGGACCCACTTATCAAACCCCTCTTCCAAACTGCCTTTGGGGATATGGATTTTATAGGTGACTGGTGAGATTGTGTCTACAATTTCAAAAGGACCCCTCCAGCTAGACAAAAATGTGTGCTGTTTGGCCTGGGTCCTATGGAAATTGTATGAGTAGACCCGGTCTCCTACATGGTATTCTTTTCTAGTAGTCTTTAGGTCATAGTGGGTCTTCATACTGTCTGCAGATATTTCTAGATTTGCTGAGGATAGGCAAAAGCATGTTGAAGGTGTTTTCTCAGATTTTCAACATACTAGTGGGGGCATTTATCAAAGTCTGCTCTTGGGTTCTGTAGAGCAGATGCTGGGGAAGCACCATCCTTCATCCAGTCATCAGCTCAAAAGGTGACATTTTTGTTGGAGAAGAAGGGTAGATCTGATGGCCATCAGGACTAGAGGTAGTCGGATGTCTCAACCTGGCCCAGAATCTGCCACAAACTTTTTTAATATGCTCACAATTGTCTTGTTGTATCTCTCTACTACACCACTAGAGGCTTGCCGGTAGGCAATCTGTAATTTCCTTATGAACCCAAGTATCTCCCACACCTTTGTCATTACTTCGCTAGTGAAGTGATTGATCATCAGGGCAGCTGCTGTTTCTGCCTTGCAATTTGTGGCCGGGAGACATTCCGCCCATTTAGTGAACAAGCATGTCACGGTTAACATGTACTTGGTCCCCCTAGAGGAGCAAATCACAGGCCCGATAAAATCGACTTGTAAATCTGACCAAGGCAGTGTCATCCCCCTCTTTTGGAGAGGCGCACGGTGTGTGAGGGATGTTGGCTCAAATTGTGCACACACAAGACGCCCCTTCAAGTATTGATCGAGTTCCTGCCCCATGTGTGCCAGTATGCAACCTCTCTTAAGATTCGAAGTGTTGTATGAAACCCCCTATGACTGGCAGTGGCCGCATCATGGGCGTGACTTAGCATCAGGCTTCGGAATGAGGTAGGGACCACCCACTGATCATGGCCAGCTAGGGACCTCCTTACCAACAAACCGTCTTGGATTCGGAACATTTTTGGACATTTCATCAACACTCTTAGGTCCTCTTTCCCTATGTAATCGGTATCCGTCAGGGAAAAGTTCTCAGGGTCCTCAATGTGTTGATAAAACCTACCAATTATTGGATCCCCTTTTTGAGCCATAATCAGATCAGCATCTGGGGTCTCCTTACTCCATTGTGCAGTTGAGAGTTCATTGTGAGCATTTGTCTGGGACCTAGTAATAGCAGTGACCTGGATTTCCCCCAACAAGGACTCAATCTCAAGTAGATCCCCTTGGATGGCTCCGGTTTTGGCCAGCTGATCAGCTAGGTCATTTCCAGTTTTGTCTGGTCCCTCTACTTTAGAATGACCCTTGATCTTTTTCCAATAGATGGTCATCCCATTCGAGGTGACCAGATCATCAATATTTTGGATTAATTTTCCATGTTTCAATGGTTTGTTATTAGCACATAACATGCCTCTGGTTTTCCAGTTAACCAGGTGCTCCACGAACCCGTTCCGTACATAATCCGAATCAGTGATTATGACCAGTTCGTGGAGTTGGTGTTGGACAGCAGTGAAGATGGCTTGATGCACAGCCATCAACTCTGCCACTTGACTACTTCAGGGACTGATTTTGTACCCAGCGAGGGTTCTGGGGCATCATTCACCCATGCATTCCCTACGCCGGCCACAAGTTATTTTTCCCCGTTGTTGTCAACATGGTAGGAGCATCCATCCACATAGACAGTGGGCATTCCCTCACACTTGTCTTCTTCAAAGACTTTGTGTGGGGAATTAAGGTATGCCTCCATGTTGTCCTTGATTTTAAGACTTTCATCCTCGAGACAGTTTTCTCTGGCCAATCATGCAAGTCAGCCAGACCTTGTGCGAGGGGACTCTTCTTGTTTTGGCCATATCTGACCTCCACAGGAAAGCCTTTCATTGACAGAATCCAGGAAGTAATTTGGGAATTACTCACATTTCCAGCCCGGATTCTGTCACTTTGGGATATTGCAGATTGCAGGCGTGGAGTCTCCACTATGATGTGTTCCCCCTGTATAAACGGGCGGTAATTCTTCAATGCCCACACCGTTGCCAAGAGTGCCTTCTCACAATCATTGAATTTTTCCTCCACAGAGCATAAAGTTTTACTCGCATAGGAGATTACTTTATTGACCTTGTCATGCTTTTGAAATAATACTGCAGTTAAGCATGTATTTGAGAACCCTGTCTCCAAGAAGAACTCCTTGTTTTTGACAGGGTAAGCTAGGCAAGGCGCTTGTGAGAGGCTTCTTTTTAGTTGTCTTACTGCCTCGGCTTGTTCTGGACCCCACTCCCACTTGATCCCCCTTCAAAAGATGGATCAGGGGTCTTGTGATCTCTGCATAGTCCTCAATGAACTTTCTGCTGTAATTAGTCAGTCCAAGGAGGCTCCTTAGTTCCCGCAGAGTTGTGGGGTCTTTTAATTTCTGGAGTGCTTCCACATTCTTTTCCTGGGGACAGAGACCCTGAGGAGTAATCTCATAACCCAAGAAATTGACATGGGTTCTGCACCACTGTGCCTTTTGAAAGGAGAGTTTTGCACTGGCAGCCCTCAACTGTGTTCCTCCACAGTTGAGCTTTTGACTAAAACATCATCTACATAGGCCAGGTTACCCCTTTCACCCAGGTCGGGCATGGCCTTGTGTAGAAAAATGTTTAATTCATTGCCGGAGTTGATGTATCCGAAGGGAGTCCAGGTCCATGTGTACTGCTGCCCCCCCAAAGGTGAAAGCCAGCTTGTATTGGTCCTCCATACTGACAGGTACAGTCCAGTACCCATTGGTCAGGTCTATTGCAGTGAATACCTTTGACCCCTGGATCTAGGCCAACCCCTGGTCAATGTAGGGAAGAGGCCATCGGGAAGTATGGACCCGTTTGTTGAGCTCCCTCAGGTCAGCGCAGAGTCTCCACTGGCCGTTTGGCTTCAAAATCCACAGCACCGGATTATTGAAAGCGCTGTGGACTGGATGAATTATACCACAGGACTCCAGGTTCTTAATTACTTCAGTAAGGGACTCCATTGATGCGAGAGGCAAACAATATTGCTTCACAAACACTGGAGCCATGTGTGGATGTTGGTGCGACCACAGTCATATGAGTCCACCACAAAGAGATCCTGAAAATCTAAGAAAACTTGTTTCAATTTTGCTTTTTCTCCAGAGTCTCACAGGCATCAGCTAGGTTGACTCTCTCTTCAACCATCTGCCTGAAGCCTGGAAAGACTTCCAGTTTTGCTATCTCAGCAGCCACCTCCAGCTGGGTGGAGAAGTCCCTGGTCAAAGTGCTGATTTGGACTGGTGGCTTCAGGTGGGGGAGGCAGTCCTCATGGACCTGGAAAATCACCTCATCCCTCCTGAAGTCACAGGTCACATCTTCCTTACCATAAGGGCAGGAAGCGTACACCAGGAAATTCCCCCATGCCGGGTGAAGATCCTGTCTGGTGTTGGGTTGTCATCACTATCACTCTCAAAACAGTCCTTGGGGATTGGTCTTAACAGTTCATTACCTAAATCTATGGACAAATGTTGGTCATCAACCGCCATTCCAATAATGGTGCCTGCGGCTAGAGTGATACTCTTTAAGTCGCTGTTATCCACCTCTATTGGAATGGTGTCATGTTCTATGTTGACTAGTGGTGTTGGGTTTACCCCCAACCCTTGCTGTTGGAAATGAGCATTAAGATGAATAGGCGTCAGGGTTTTTCAGTTTCTGTCCTCTTTTAACTTTCACTTCCAGGGAGAATTGTCAGGTCCTTTCTGGGATGGTGACTTCCTCCCAATCTGAATTTCAACTGCATAAAGCAGCAGTTGAGCTGACCTAAATGCTTTCTCTGGGTCATCAAAGCCCAAGGGATTATCTGCTAATCGGGACCAAGCTTTGAAGTTTATTAGGTCCAAACTAATGGCAAAGCGATTGAGAATGTCACTGCCTAAGTAAAATGCAGCAGGGACATCTCGCATGACCCAACAATTATGTACTATGCTGTTGTTGCCTATTTAGATTTTGAGCATACACCTGCCAGGCAGGAGATATTTTGAATTGGGTGTTTCCAGATCCATTTCCCATATCAGTTTAAATGTGGTAATGGCTGGAACTTTTGGGAGTTTGCGGAACATGGCCTCGCTGATGAAGCTCTTACCATTGTTCACACATACTTAGGTGAGAACAGAGTCCTTTCCTTCGTTTAGCTGAATAGCGATGAACAACTGCTCTCCAATTTTCTGAATATCAGCCAGGCTTTGAGCTGATTTTTCATTTTATTGGACTATAGGAGTGGGATTTTCTGATTGTGGATTTGTAAATAATTTCAGAATGTTTCCTTCCAGTGTGGAATCCCACCTTAGACTGGAAGGAAGGTTGATTTTCAGAAATAGAGAGGACCACTCCATCACCAGTGTGTTGTCCTACTGCTATTACTGTCACATCTGGGATTTGGTTGTTCTGGAAGTGAAATTGTATTTGGTCAGGTTTTTGTTCAACCATGTGGCATGTGCCGTTTAAGCTAACATGGTTGACACTCTGTTTCAATTTTATTGGTCGGCTAGTCTGCGTCCAGAGGACCTTGTTTACACGATCAATTAGTGATGACAACCTTCACGTCGAAGTTCTGAAGTTGTCCAGGAAGAGGGGTGAGAGGAATTTGGTATTTCTCCCCCCTTGCCAAATTCAGTTGATCAAAGGCCCTTTTTGACAGAAGGGTAGCTTGGGATCCAGTCTCCACCAGTGCAAAAATTGTACACTGCCCCTGTATCTGGACCGTGGCATAGAATCATCCCTCCTTCTCCTCAAGGGGGCAAAGATAATGTACATTTTTGGACAACTGGTGGGTTAGTTTCTTGGTTTTGGACACGGATAGAGAGGTGATTTAGGCAGGATTCTGTTTGGAGTCTTGGGAATCTGAAAGAAAAAGGTGACAGCTAGATATGGGGGAAGCTTTGGGTTCCCCTGGTTCTGATTCTGGGCTATCGCCTCCCCCCATTTTAGAGGCAGTCACCACGATGGGTTTGAACCAGGGGATTTTCATGCTGATGATTCTGGGGTTGGATGATGGGCGGTGCTAATTCAGTCCCCGCATCTACCCAGTCTGGATTTGGATCCTTTGGCACCCATTTTTCTTTGGGAGGAGTTCCCCCATCCCTGAAGGAGAAGATCCTTTTGCCAGGATCCTCTGAGGATCCCTCTCCTTCAAACTGGAAGACTTATAACTCCTCCTCAAAATGGGTCTTTTTGGGCTCTTTATTTCTCCTACCCCCCTTCTTCTCCTTGGGTGGCAGACTTTCAGGGGCAGGAGATTTTGGTTCCGGTTTCCAGGGGCTTTTTACAAGTGGGGTAGGAAGCTTTCTCCAAGGCTTTACACCCCCCTTCCCCTTGTGCCTCCTCCCTGGGAACCGGTGGGTTGTCGGGGTTCTTCCCCCGTCATTGCTCTGGAGCACCAGGTCCTGGATTTGAGGCATTCTAAGGGTTCTGTTGAGCCCTCAGTATGCGACCCAGATCCTGTGCCATGTTTTGGACTTGGCGCTCTAGTTGTGACACCCGCTCAGGCTGGTACGGGGTCCTCATGCCTCCCCTGGGCTGATCCCGGGAAGGGTAGCTATCCCTTTTCCAAAAATACCCTGGGTTAGGAAAATGTGGGTACCCCTCCACCCTTGGCCTCCCCTCTCCCGGATTGGGTTGTCTGGGCTCAAGAAAGTGGGCAAAGAAGGAAGGATTGTTTTGGGGGGTAACATTTTGCGGGTACCTTTGGAAGAAATTCTGTCCAGTATTTGGGGGATTACCTCCCTCCTAGGGGAAGTGAGGAGGGAAGTTCCCTGCTGTTTGGTTGGATCCCCCCCCTTGGGCTGGAAGAGTCCATATATAACCCAGGATGGGTCTATTGCCCTTGTAGCGTGGGCTGATGTAGTCAGGGGAGTTAGTGGTCCCATTTGTGGGATTGCCTCCCTGGCTCCCTGTTTGTGATTGGCCCGAGGTCCTTCTGGGCTTGGGCTTGATTTGATTCTGTGCAGGCAGGTTTTTAGCCCCCCATCTCTAAATCTAAAATGGGGGCAACCTTCACCTCTGCCACCTTAACAGCACAGGGGTGTTGGTTGTTTTGGGGCTTTTGGATTATTTTTGTTTTCCACTGGCTTTTGGACCTCATAAATGCGGGTGGCTTGTTCAATGACCCAGTCTAGTGATCTTTTCTCATGAAAGTCTCTCACTAGCTGGGTCATGATGTACTTGGGGAGAGCATGGAAGAAAGTATTCACAAACTCTTTGCTGTCAGTGTGCACCCTTCTGGTGGTCTGCGCAAAGGCATGCTTTAATTCTTGAACAAATTCTTGTGGGGCCTGATCCTCCCCACATTTCAAGTTGTAGGCTGCCTTTCGAGCCTCCTGAGGATTCCTGTGCACAGAAAAATGTTTCAAGATGGCCACCCTAGAGGTGGACCATCTAGAATGATTCTGAGCCTCCAGCCCCGCAAAGAAGCTGGAGTACTCGGGAGAGAAGGTCCATTTCACATATTGAATACAGCTTTGGCTGTCCTTCAAATGGAAAGTCTCCATCATTTGTTCTAAGAGCTCAAGGTGCTCCCAAACTGAATATTTCGCATTCTTGTGATAGGGCTTGATGATGCTCCTAATGGCCTTTATTTTTTTTAGGGGATCCTTGAGCAAGGCCCTCTTGACCTTGTTGGCTTTTTTGGTTCGGGTAACCCTGGTCCACTCATCCTCTGACTCAGAGGCACTGCTACCAGAGGTGCCTGTCTGGTCTTCTAAGCTCTTCTGGATTCTGCGAGCCTGGGCATGGCTGGCAGAATGTGGGGGCCTAGTTCCTTGTGTCCTGGGGCGCTCAGAGGAGTCTTCTGATTCCTCCTTGCTCCCAGGATTTGATGAGTACCCCCCCTCCACTGTCCTAACTGGGCAGAGGTTTTTAGAATGCCCTTAGTGGGCCTACTCTCATGGAGTTCCCAACTACATTCTTCCATATGGTCTCTTGGTACATGGTATTTTTGAGGATCCATTTCTCTGACCATCCCCTCATTGGAGTCTCCCTGATCAGAGAATATGGCCCTAGTACTTGGAACTCAGACCCAGATGCCCGCCCATCCATTCCTGAGAGGTGCTGATCTATGAGCCCCATGTTCCTCATTGGATTGAAGTCTGCCATCCCTAGCCCTGGCTCATGTGTGCCAGTGGACATGGGGGTGGCAGAGTCCATGGATTGGAAGAGATGAAGGCCTCTGGTACTAGGGTTCCTGAGGTTATGCTCAGGTGTTTCCCTTTCCCAGCGGACCTCATCTCTCTCAGCCCCTGCTCCCTGTTGTGATGCAAGAACTTGAGCTTTTTGTTCCTCTTTCAAGGCATTGCTAGTCTCTATCAATTGTTCTTGCATCGCTACCTGTCTGTGGAGCCTGTCATTGTGTCTCTGTGCTTCCTGTGTCATTTTAGACTGCTGGGCCAGTCTTTGCTGCAGGAGGGTTACCTCCTGAGTCCTGTCCTTAATGGCCTAGTCCTTCCTTGCTAGAGCATCTTCCACCCTCCTGGTGTGCAATCTTTCATGGTCTTTTTGGAGGTCACCCAGTCCCTGAAGGGCCAGGTGATTTTCTTCCATCTTCTCTTTTAAATTACTGACCTCCTGGCCTAAGGTGTACCTTTCCTGAACAAGAGTACCCCTCTGTGCAACCAGGTCGTCCCTCTGTCTTTGGAGCGCACCAGCTTTCTGGCGCTCCTCACCAAATTCTGCCTGGGTGTCCAGGTCTTTCACGATTAATGTATTATTCTCTTATTTTTCTTGGTCTAGACGGTTTTGCAGGGGGACTACCTGCTCTGCGCATACTCTATTAAAAATGTCTGGCTCTGCAGTAGAGCGTCCAAACTTTCTTGCTACTCCTTCTGTAGGGCCAGCACTTTGGTATCCTGCTCTACCTTCTCCTGCTGCAGGGTATCCATATCTTCTTTTATTTTGATCAGGTACTGCCTGGTTTCATTTTCTGATTCCTGGCTCCTTTGTAGCCTTTGCTCTGCAGAGTCCAGATCAGTTTGGGCTTTCTCTAGTTATTGTAGTTGCTTGTTTGCCAGATCTTGGCCTTCGGCATATTTGTCCTGTATTGCTCCAATGTGGAGGTACAGATATGTGTCATGATGCCTACCTCCAAGGAGCCAGACCCGGTCCAGCACCCCCAGAGGCAGACATCATGTTACTTGGGAAATCCTCAGCAGCCCCAAATAGGGGCCCTTTGGTCTCAGTCCTGGCGCCTTTGGCGCCAGGCTCATAAAGGGGAACTTGTGTGTAAGAAGGTGCTTGGTGAAAGACTTACCTGATGCAGACCATGCTGCAACATCCAGACCATCCAGAGGCCTGAATGGGACTACTTTATCTTCAGGACTACTTAACCACACGGGTGTGGTTGGAGGAAGTATACATACCTTTGGAGGAAGGATACATACCTGGAACTACTTTGAAGGCTATTTAAGCCACACCCAAGCAGCAATCCACGCTTCGCGTTGTTCTGCATCTAGCAGCTGGATGCTCACCGTGTCTGCTCCTGCATCCTGGCTTCAGCCACGCCTGTCACCATCCTGGAACACCTGCAAGGGGGAGAAAGGAAGAGAAAAGGAGAGAGATGACATTTACCTGCTGAATCTGCATCCCGAAATCTTCTCCTCAACGAACCTGCAAAGAAAGACATTAATTTTAAAAGGCGCATCGCGTCACCCGCTGCAGCGCCGCATTCTACTCACCTTTACCAGGCGCCGGCCCGATCATCAGCGACCACCAGGATCCTCGGCCTTTTTTGGGGTGCCTAAGGAAAAAAGACAAGAACAAAGGTGAGCTAGGGAAGAGAATAGGGGATCCTTAATTTCTACCATGATACTTACCTGCTGGGTTTTCCTTTTTCACATCGGGTCGGTGCCTCATCCCTGGCATTTCCAAACCCCGGCCCCTATGGGGAAAGAACACAAACATTAGTGAGCGAATGCAAAGACATTATAATAACGCTCATTACAGACTTACCTGAGATTGCACATCTCACTTCGGGACGGCGCCAATCCTCCGGCATTGCCGTACCCCGGCCCCTATGGGGAAAAAAAGACTCACCTGAGCTTCCTTCTTCTGTGTCACCGCCAACCGCGGAATCTTTATTCGGCATCTGCAAGAGAAGCAAAAGACAATTATTATTAAAAGCTTGGACCAGCAATTGAACTTTGACAATATCTTACCGGATTTTCAAGCAATTCTGAACTCTCATCACACCACGCTCCAGTGAAGTAACTGGACCTCAACGCGCCCCAGCTACCGAAGCTGGATGGAGAGCTCATCCTTCCAGACCCTACGGTGAGAATTCACGGGGAATCACGGAAGGGTCTCGTGGAGGGGAAGAAGGGTGTGGTAGGTTTGAGCATTGTTCCTCCGATCGCTAATACTTCCTTTTCACGCACAGGAGGGTATTTCTGCGAGCCAGACAAGTCAAATTCGAAGGGCTGGTCCATTCCATATTTCGAGTCCTGCGTTTTACCATTGAAGAGGCAACAGCACTCCAAACCAGACCAGCGCCTCCGTGGGAGTCAGGTGAGCGTTACAGAACGCGAAGCCTACCTACAATTTCCCACCCGGGCGCTATGGAGACTTCCGAAACAGACCAGTTGGCTCAGCTTTTGGGAGAATTAATGGCTGAAGTACATGCCGCCCGCCAAGAGACTAACGCTCTCAAAAGAGAACTGATCCTATCTAAGGAACGAACTGATGACCTGGCCAAGCGGTTGTTGCAGGGTCAGGCAGGACAAACTCCATTACCTAGTTCCGGAGTAAATCCCATTCCAATGGTTTCAAGTAACCCTGTACAAATCAATGTACCTGGAAACATGCCATTGGCCCCGCTCGAACGTTTTGCGGGAAACCCCAAGAAATATGCCGTTTTTATGAACCAATGTCTCTTACACTTTCTATGCAGGCCTGGGGCCTTCCCTAACGACCAAACCAAGGTGGCCTTTGTATTATCCTATCTCAGCGGCAGTGCTGCCGATTGGTCTGTCCCTTTGGTAAGTCAGGATGACCCAATTCTCCAGGATTTTCAAGGCTTCCAGGCGAGCATGGAAAGATTATTCGCTCGACACTCTCAGGGACAGGCCCTTGACAACGAGCTGCTTTCCTTACGACAAGGTAACCAGGATCTCTTATCCTACATCGCCAGCTTTAATAGACTGATTGTGGAAACTGGGTGCCCTGAAAATAAAAGGATCACATTATTTCATCGAGGTCTGCGCAGAGAACTTAAAGACGTCGTAGCTCAAATTGTAAACCCACCTCAGGCCTGCGCAGAATACATAGACTTAGTGGTCCAACTTGATCACAGACTTCAAAGTAGAAAAGCTGATCGTTCCAAGTTTGAAACCCGAATGTTGGTCAAAACTCACGTTAATCCCAAGAGTGCCGACGTTTCCGAACCTATGCAAATCAGTGGAGTTAAAGGACCATTAACGCAAAAGGAAAGAGAGAGAAGGCGGCAAAAGCAATTATGCCTCTATTGTGGGGCTTCTGGTCACTTTCTTCGAGACTGTCCAGTAAAACCACCTAAGAAGGTGGTTGGAGCCACTGACAACAACTTAATGGAACCAGATTCGGAAAACGACCAAGCCCGACAAGCGTAGAGGTCCGCTTGCCGAGCTTGAAAACAAACTCTTTGACCTCGCATTTCATCATGCCAATGATACTCGTGGATCCCAAACAGCCTCAGCGGTTGCATGCTATAAAAGCTTACATCGACAGTGGAGCTATAGGAAACTACGTAGATCGTGAATTGGCCTCCAGGATTAATCTCCCTCTCCGTCCAAAAGCTAACAAGGATGTCATTACTACAGTAGATGGAACCGAAATAGCCTCAGGGCCAGTAACTCATTCCACTACAGAAATGACACTAGTGGGTCAGGACGGACATCGGGAAGGAATCGTGTTCGACGTAATCAAGGTCCCACAATTCCAGGTAATTCTAGGAATTCCTTGGTTGGAAACACATAATCCTCGGATAGACTGGCGAGAAAAGAAGATAACCTTTCCTGATTGTGAACCAACTTGTTATCCAAGAAATCCAGATATTGATTTGGCCACAGTAACTTCCACCACGATTCAATTACCCGTTGAGTATCAAGAATTCCAAGATGTTTTTCAAAAAGAACAGGCTAATACGTTACCTCCTCACCGGTCATACGATTGTCAAATCGATCTAGTACCTAATGCTCAACCCCCGTGTAGTAGGATTTATGCCCTTACGGAACCCGAGAACCTTCATTTGCGACAGTATTTAGACCAGTACCTAGCCAACGGTTTTATTCGCCCGTCAAAGTCTCCTGTTTCCTCAGCTCTGTTCTTCGTGCCGAAAAAAGAAGGCGACCTTAGAACTTGCATTGACTACCTCGCCCTGAACCAAATAACGATAAAGAATCATTATCCTCTGCCCCTGATTCCTGAACTTCTTGATCAGGTAAAAGATGCTTGTATTTACACCAAGCTTGACCTCAGGGGAGCCTATCACTTGGTGCGCATCAAAGAAGGCGACGAATGGAAAACGGCTTTCCGCACCAAATATGGGCTCTTTGAATATCAGGTAATGCCTTTCGGATTGTGCAACGCACCTGCTGCCTTTCAATACTTTATGAACGATGTTCTTCGAGAACTTATCGATGTCTGTGTCATCGTGTATATCGATGACATCCTGGTGTACACTTCTTCCGAATCCGATCACAGGAAACATGTCAGGGCAGTTCTCGAGAAATCGCGCCAGCACAAACTGTTTGCAAAACTCGAAAAATGCGTTTTTCATACCACCGAAGTCGAGGTTCTGGGATTCATCCTGACACCCAAAGGAGTCTGCATGGACTCACGAAAGGTGGACGCTATTCTAAAATGGCCATCTCCAAACTCTGTGAAGGGGGATCAGAGCATGCTTGGTTTTGCCAATTTCTATCGAAGGTTCATCCCAGAATTTTCTCGAGTGGTCCAACCCATCACAGCACTCTTACGAAAGAATAAACGTTTTGAATGGACTAACGAGGCAGAACAGGCCTTCCAAGACCTAAAAACTAAATTCACCTCCGCACCTGTATTGAAGCATCCGCGCCCAGATCTCCCGTACATTTGTTGAAACCGATGCATCCAGCTTAGCCATGGGAGCGGTCCTGTCTCAAAGGGATCCAGTAACTAACCAACTGCACCCTGTAGCCTTCTGGTCTAGAAAATTCTCTGCACCTGAAATCAATTATGCAGTTACCGACAAGGAGTTATTAGCTATTAAATCCTCATTCAAGGCTTGGCGTCATTACCTCCTCGGAGCAAGACATACCATCACCGTAATCACTGATCACAGGAATTTACAATACTTAAAAACAGCCAAAGCTCAATCATCACTTCAACTCCCATGGGCTTTATTCTTTGCGGAATTCGATTTTGTGATCACATACCGCACTGGTTGCAAGAACGGCAAAGCAGACGCCTTATCCCAGATTGGGATGGGAGAAGGTAATTCAAGTTTAGAACCAGTATCGATCATACCTGAACAAAGGATATTGGGTTTGACCTCTTTACAAACTATCGAGGACATCCAAACTCGAGTTAAACAACTTTTAGATTCTACAGCCTTGCAAGAATGGAACAAAAAGGGGTCACTCTTTTCTGTCGAGAATGATTTACCATACTTCCAGGGACGATTATTTCTACCCAACAAGGAATTGCAAGAATTCGTTATTGCCCACTATCATGACACTTTATTAGAAGGACATCCTGGCATCGCCAAAACTGAAGAAAAGATTAAACGGCAATTCTGGTGGCCATCTTGGCAAAAAGACGTAAAATCTTTTGTGATGTCTTGCGGAATTTGTGCCCAAAATAAAGGACAAAAGGAAAAGCCAGCCGGCCTTTTACAACCCTTGGACATTCCACCGGCACCTTGGCATACCCTGTCATTGGATTTTATTACCGACCTACCCTTTTGCCATGGGTACAACACCATCTTGGTGATTGTAGATCTCTTCTCCAAAATGGCCCATTTCATCCCTTTAAAGGGGCTACCTTCTGCCTCCATTTTAGCCAAGGAATTTCTTGAGAACGTCGTTCGTCTTCATGGTTTTCCATCCATACTAGTCTCTGATCGAGGAAGCCAATTTATTTCTCAATTTTGGAAAAAATTTTGTCAACTAGCACAAATTGATGTACGACTATCTACCAGTCATCACCCCCAGACCGATGGTCAAACCGAGAGAACTAACCAAACCCTTGAACAGTACCTCTGGTGTATGTTGCACCAATCTGAATACAATTGGAAAGACATTCTTTGGATCGCAGAATATGCTTATAACAATTCAATACATTCTGGAACAGGACAAACCCCTTTTTACAACTTATACGGTCATCACCCTCGAACTTTCGACCTTGACCCCCCTCAAAGTCTAGAAATGCCGGCTGTAAATCATTTACACTCCACAATAACCCGAGCCTTCAAGGAAGCATCGACTCATTTGCAGCAAGCCAAAAAAAGATACAAAGAAAATGCTGATTTACATCGGAGAGAAACACCTCCATACCAAATAGGGGATCAAGTGTGGCTAGCCACTAAACATTTGCCTCTCAAACGACCACGGACTTTCAACACCAGGTACATAGGGCCCTATTCCATCAAAGCTATAATCAACCCGGTGGCCTTTAAACTAGAGTTACCAGCCAACATGCGAATTCATCCAGTTTTTCATGCATCATTGTTAAAACCTGTGCAACCGGGAACCCGACTAGTCAAACCACCAGAACCAATTCTAATAGATGGAGAATTAGAATACGAAGTTAAAGACATATTAGATTCCAAAGTATCAAAGTCAAAACTCTTCTATCTAGCTGATTGGAAGGGGTACGGACCTCAGGAAAGGTCTTGGGAACCGAGCGACCATGTACATGCACCGCGTTTAATACAGAAATTCCACTGAAAATTCCCAAACAAACCAAAACCTCCAGGGAGAACAACCTTGGGAGGGGCCTTGGGAGGGGGTACTGTCATGATGCCTACCTCCAAGGAGCCAGACCCGGTCCAGCACCCCCAGAGGCAGACATCATGTTACTTGGGAAAGCCTCAGCAGCCCCAAATAGGGGCCCTTTGGACTCAGTCCTGGCACCTTTGGGGCCAGGCTCATAAAGGGGAACTTGTGTTTAAGAAAGTGCTTGGTGAAAGACTTACCTGATGCAGACCATGCTGCAACATCCAGACCATCCAGAGGCCTGAATGGGACTACTTTATCTTCAGGACTACTTAACCACACGGGTGTGGTTGGAGGAAGTATACATACCTTTGGAGGAAGGATACATACCTGGAACTACTTTGAAGGCTATTTAAGCCACACCCAAGCAGCAATCCACGCTTCGCGTTGTTCTGCATCTAGCAGCTGGACGCTCACCGTGTCTGCTCCTGCATCCTGGCTTCAGCCACGCCTGTCACCATCCTGGAACACCTGCAAGGGGGAGAAAGGAAGAGAAAATGAGAGAGATGACATTTACCTGCTGAATCTGCATCCCGAAATCTTCTCCTCAACGAACCTGCAAAGAAAGACATTCATTTTAAAAGGCGCATCGCGTCGCCCGCTGCAGCGCTGCATTCTACTCACCTTTACCAGGCGCCGGCACGATCATCAGTGACCACCAGGATCCTCGGCCTTTTTTGGGGTGCCTAAGGAAAAAAGACAAGAACAAAGGTGAGCTAGGGAAGAGAATAGGGAATCCTTAATTTCTACCATAATACTTACCTGCTGGGTTTTCCTTTTTCACATCGCGTCGGTGCCTCATCCCTGGCATTTCCGAACCCCGGCCCCTATGGGGAAAGAAAACAAACATTAGTGAGCGAAGCAAAGACATTATAATAACGCTCATTACAGACTTACCTGAGATTGCACATCTCACTTCGGGTCGGCGCCAATCCTCCGGCATTGCCGTACCCCGGCCCCTATGGGGAACAAAAAAGACTCACCTGAGCTTCCTTCTTCGGTGTCACGGCCAACCGCAGAATCTTTATTCGGCATCTGCAAGAGAAGCAAAAGACAATTATTATTAAAAGCTTGGACCGGCAATTGCACTTTAACAATATCTTACCGGATTTTCAAGCAATTCTGAACTCTCATCACACCACGCTCCAGTGAAGTAACTGGCCCTCAACGCGCCCCAGCTACCGAAGCTGGATGGAGAGCTCATCCTTCCAGACCCTAAGGTGAGAATTCATGGGGAATCATGGAAGGGTCTCGTGGAGGGGAAGAAGGGTGTGGTAGGTTTGAGCATTGTTCCTCCGATCGCTAATACTTCCTTTTCACGCACAGGAGGGTACTTCTGCGAGCCAGTCAAGTCAAATTCGAAGGGCCGGTCCATTCCATATTTCGAGTCCTGCGTTTTACCATTGAAGAGGCAACAGCACTCCAAACCAGACCACCGCCTCCGTGGGAGTCAGGTGAGCGTTACAATATGCTGCTATTTTGGCAATCTTACTTTGCTCTTCCTTTACCTTAGGGGCCATATACAGTTCACTCAGTGCCATATGTAATGGTCCCTGATATTGCCATATATTTAATCCTGTTGCAGTGGCCTGTTCTTTGATTGCCTGCAACCACACATTCTGATCCTGCTCTGCCCATTCACACCTGATAATTAGTTTATGCAGTAGATGTTCTTTTGCCAAATTGATTTCTACCAAGGTCGCCATTCTGGAAATATTAATTTCCTTTCTGACTTACAGGAGTTTATTTTATTTTTGCAAAACAGACTAAGTTCCTTAGAGCATTCCTATTGAGGGGTGCTTTTCACAGTGTAACACAGTGTGGTAGCCCAACAGGCTTTATGTACCCCGTTAGGTAGCACGCTGTATTAAGCTGTAACACGTGGTATGTCTAATTCAGAAATCCCCGACACAAGCCCCAATCTTGTAAGTGATTTCCACCCGGCACTTCAACTAAGTCAATGCCTAGCGTGGGATACACAATTGAAACCCTTAATTATTTATTTATGTCTATAAGTTCTTTTATTTCTGAATGATGTACCACTTACATCACGACCCTCTCTTTGAATCCCCCCGGTCACACTGAACCAGGAAGCAGGTTAAAATATTTACTTTATGTCTTTCACAATATATATCACACTATTTTAATGGTTATACAATGATCACCAATGGAGTGATGTCACACTAACAATCTTTTTAATCTCAATGATAGGAACAATATCGCAGCACAGAGATAATACTTTTGTGTGGGTTCAATCAAAATGCAATGTGATTACTCTTTCCCCCTGCACACTACTCAATTCCCCCAATATGCAATTTAAAGAGATGGTAGGGGAGAAAACAGGTTTCAGGAATACAGAATTCAACACAATAGTATCAATCCCAATTTCCCCCCAGCAAACACAGAGAGAGAAACTAAATGGATTTAATTCACTGAAATTGTTTCAATACTAGTGGGAGCCGTGTTGTATGGTTTCAGACAAACACTAGCAATGATTATTGAGTAACTAGCAAGTTGAAAACTTAATTTTGAGGTTGGGTGCAATGAACAGCTATTTCACACGTTATAGATTTGAGCCAAATGAAACATTTGCGGCAAACTTTTCCGCGGTAAGCGTGATTGTGGAAAAACTATGAGTTGAGATGTGGTTTTGGGTTCAATGGAATGCTTAGGATGTTAGCTTCAAGAAGACATTTAGCATAAATGGTGAAGAAGTTATGGAGGTTTTTGGGAGGTCGTTTTTTTCAGAAAGTGGAAAAATTTGCAAAACAAGAGGCGCTTTTTTAAAATGACAAGCAAGGTTTCTTTACACGAAGGGTAGACTATGAAGATGCAAACTACAGGACAGCACAGCCACCAGCCCATGATATCTCTGGATGGTTTTGCCTGCCGAGACGCTCGCCTTTCTTCAGAAAATATATATCAGCGCAAAGATGATTTTACCACTACTATTACAAAAGATAATAGGGATGAGATGGAGAGTTCAGACAAGACAAAGAACTTCTAACAATGCAGTTCTGGATATAAGATAATGGGTTTGGATATGGATGACATATGGACAATAAATATGCTAGTAATAATCCTATGCTATGGATACTCACTAACAATGTTTGGACAGAACCGTCAGGGTTTCTGGTCAGTCAAGATCTCTGACAGGTATTCTGCTCTGCACACCGGACTGGACTGAAGGCGCTCTGGTCTGAAATCAGCAAGGCGCTCTGGACACTGCACGGTGGGACTGGACTGGATCTCACGGGCTCTGGTTCACAGCTATCTGGTCACAGCTCGGCTCTACTGGGTTGGGTCTTTGGAGTCTGGCAATAATTCTTAGCAGGAAAGCAGCGACAGCACAGCCAGACTGGTCTTTGGTTCCCCTTAGAGGTCTGGGGTAAAATCTGGTTTCTGGATTTTTAAAGGCCAAGCTGAGAATGGTTCAGCTTTGGACATGGGCCTTTCTGCTTTCAAAGTTTCTGGAGTCTGGAGTCTGTAATATGGATTTCTCTTGCAAAGTGCTCCGCCAGCAATCGGTTGGTGGGTGAATGTGTGTCTCTCCCTCTAGGTCCTAAGCTGTCTCTATTTATGTGTTTACTAAAGGGGTGGGTATGCTAAATTATCCTAGGCATACCCCCTAAGTATTCTATTGGCTAGGGTCTTTCCTCTCCCTTGATTGGAGAAGAAAACAGAGTGTCATTATGACAATGTGGTTGATGATGCAGGAAAAACCTCCACTTTGTTTTTGCACATGAAATCTACTTTTCATATAATACATATTTACAATTTTACAAACTTGAGAGCAATAGCATATCTAAATCACATATTTTGTGGAGCAAGTATTCATCCAAGCCCAATTGCTGTGAGAGCTTGGGCCTGGATTTGGCAACTTTTCACACTTTTGGACTGGGACCCAATGTCTGATTTGTCTACAATTTTACACATATGTGCGCATGATATCTGGGCATAATTATATGAAGTTTCATGCTTCTGACATCAATACAATTGCTGAAAAAACAGCATTTTCACTACGCCTTCCCAGAACATTGCACAGAGCTCTGAGTCCTTTTAAAACGTGTCCAAAAAATTCACATTAACAATACTGTAATTTTACAATTTTTACAATTTTGCACAGTCCTTTGTCAGTCCTTTTAAAAAATATACTTTCTGTGCTTTGACACTCAACAAAAATGTCTGTTCCCGCCCCCAAAGTTTCTGGTGGCTCAAGAGCGATCCCTGCCTTCTTCCTCTGGCAGGGGCTTCTGTTGACAATTGCAATCTGCATATCCTTTCAGCCCAGGAAGGCCTTTGTCTCTCCCAGGAGCAGCAGCCCAAATCTCCTCCCCTCTTCATCAACACCTGAATGTGATTTCCTGGCTTTTGGTGGGAAGCAGGAGAGGTGCCTTTTGTTGGGGCAAGCTGGGGAATATGCTTTGTAGTTTTGGCTGCATCAGGCTGACTTTAAAAATCACTTTGTTAAGTTTTTCTTTGATGAAAATAAACTTACAATTTTAAAACAGGCAAACAGAACTATACTTCTAGTCTTTAAAACATGGAGATTAAATAGTTGCAACTTATATTACTTTTGATATCAGGACACTTAATTCCAACCATTTGATTTTAACTGCACAAGTTTAAGCTTCTAATGCAATTACTGACAGCTGTCACACAGGCGGCCGGTGGTACTGCGCCCATATTTTGACAGATGTTCACAGGCAAGAACACTTTTTAATGTGGATATTCTGATGATAGATTCTGCTTTTCCTGACATTGTGTGCTCATATTTATTCCTTAAATGCAGTGACGGGTAACACCCAGAAAGGATGTTGGATGTTTTCTGATGTTTTGAACCATTATTTTGTATTTTCAGCAACCAAGAAAAAAAGGATTTCAGAGCAATTTCTGGGTTTCCTTGCAATAAAGCACTGCCTTTCATGCAGTCTCCATGTTCACTCAGTGGGCAGCCCAGTGACAGGTTTCAGCAGTGTGGTCTCCTTCCACTACTCACAACAGGCAAAGTAGATTGGTGGCCATCTTTCCGGTTTCACAGCACAATTTTCATAGGTTTTGGCACGCATAGGACTTTTGCTGCCATTTGCTGATTCTGGTGCCACCGACACACAAGGATGTCGCAGGGCAGAGCCTACTGGGTTAAAACATCCCAGTCTACCGAGCTTGGGTTTCCTTTGGTGTGGTGGGTATCCAGATATTCTGCCGAAGCCCCTCCTCCTGGTTGCTCTTCGGCTCCAAATTATCGGGCGGACGGGTACTGCCCCGCCTTATCGTGTCGTCGTTGGTAATCCTTTCAATTATCCCTTTTTCAGAAGAAATCATATCAGGCAAGATCAACCCTCCAACTCTAGGGCTATTAGACACACGAGTCCTCTGAAATCCAAATTACAGTCAGCGTCCGGTAAGGATTCTATTTTGTTTCCTGCCGGAAGTCGATACCTTTTGCGGTACACTGTAGGTTAATAAAATAATACTGGCCACTATTCTCTTTCTCTATCTCCAGCTGTTCTAGACCGGTCCACAACCCATTTGAGCTCCGAATCTGAGTCCTATTAATGACAGGAGGATTAGAGCTGGCCACTTAGAGTAAGAAGCTTCACAGGGGTTGGGGAGGGGAAGGTGGTCCAGGAGACTACTCTTTAGAACTAACACACACTCTCCATATATAATTTAGCCAAGAGTCTTCCAATCCAGGCCACATAGCAATCACCGTCCCCTGGACTTCTCATCTCATCAGTCCTGGTAACCTGGAGACTGCTCCTCAAAAAAACCACACACCCCAGCAGCTCTCCACAGGGTTTTGTCCCTTCTGGACTGGACTCCTCTCAGTGCCCTTGCCTTGAGCCGGGTCATGGAGGGGATTTTGGGTAGATTCCATTACTGCAATCTGCAGACTCTGCCGTGACCTCTACACCCAGGTAGGTGGTCTTCCGGTTCCTAATACAAGCTCACTGTACTATCAGTTATAACTTCGCAGCATAACAATTACTTAAAATTCTATAACTTTATACATGGGTCTGGATTATCATTAGGCATGTAAGTATTACAATTCGCAATGACATCATGGAGACCTTCTTTATAATACCCAATTATCTGCCATTTCTATTCCCCATGTGTCAGTGAAGTCAATGACGTCTTAAATGAAAGCCCATAAAATCACATTTAAACTGGTAACTTTTCACATTTTTGCAAAGTCCTGTGGCCAAGATAAAAGCCTTACAAGTCTTATTTATAAAATAGTCTTTGGAAACAAATGTTCAGTATTGTTTCCCATATACGGGCATAGCTTCCAAGCTACCCCCTCAATCCAGGGTTGTCACAGAGATTTCCTTTGAAGCTTCCTGTAGAAGTCGCAAGTAGGTGTGTTTTTTCACTTCGCACATACGTGTTCTGGAAGTCCCATTGTAAGATGGCTCAGCCCAGACCCAAGTCTGATTAGTATGTGAAGTTTCTTTGTCTTAGTCAGTCAAAGTTTTCCAACCTAGCAATTATCACTTTTGTGTTGTGGAAGTTTATAGTGGTTCCCTTTTTGGGGAAGCCTTAGCTCTGCAAACAGGAATAACCTGTTTTGGGAGCTTGCAAAATCCAGCCCATGCAGTTTAACAGTTTTCTTTTTCCTTTTTTTGTATTGAATCAAAACAAGCCTGTTGAATGAACAGCCCATATATGTTTCCCCAGCAACAAACCCCTTTAAATTGCTAGGCATTGACAAGCTTTCATTCAACATTGTACTTTTTTAAAACAGCCATTTTCTTTTTCTCTGGTTTGTAAAAACCCATTTTAATACTGGGATTTATCCTCCATTTACTTCCCAATATTGTTCTTTAGCTGTAGTCAGCATGTTTTACACAACAGTCTGTACCAAGCAAAAGTCGCCATGAAATTGACATGTGCACAGAAAACTATGATTTTCTTTTCAAGCAGTGGTTTTTGACATTTTATAGCAAAATGTAAGCGTTTCCCGTGTAGCAGAAGGAAAGCTTTTGTTGATTTTCTCAGGTTTGGCTGGCACAGCCTGTCTTTTCTGATGGAGCACAATGTGAATATGGCTGGGCATGACATGGTCTTTTTGATAAAGGTAGCATGATGAAAAACTGGGACAAATAGCATCAGAGCGGCATCATTTTAAAGGTGAAATATTCCCTTTTCCTATTGGAATTTTGGGCTTGCAGCAAAACAGCACTGCTTTTTCACTCAATTTCTTTAAGACAAACGAGAACAATCCCTAGTAGCCTTTCACGGGGTGCTCCCTTTTCCATCTTGCCCAATGGCGCTTGGAAAAACAGTGCAGCCATCCTTTTGTCGCTGCAAAACGCAGTTTGGGGTGCAATGGTGCTCACAGGATCCAGCACAGCCATTTTGCTGTTTCTGTCGGTAGGCTATGAACGTAGGGGTTGTCTCTGATGGAGGATATTGTCAGGTGGAGAACTGAATCATATTTTTATTGATGGGAGTGCATGTACATATTGATGACATCAGCGAAAGAGTGTATCTCTGTGGGGTCCCACAGGTGATGGGGAAAGGTGGTGATTTGGAGGTATCTATAAAACCAACCTATAGCAGGCTGTTAGTTAGGAAGTGAACCTGCAGATGCCCATGCAGGTGTGCAATATGCTCATGAGGGCTTGATGATCTGATGTGTTGATGGCTGCAGATATAATGAGGAGCTCTATTGTACGGAAGTACAAAAAAGGTAGCAGGCGCCCCTCTCTCGAAAGAACACGGCATGATAACATGTTCAGTGGTTTTTAACCATTTTGAGAGTTCGCACTCATTTGCTTTTTGCTCACTGTACCTTTCACAGATGGGAAATATATATTTGCATATCAGTCTTTGTCCCACCCACATGGGCAGTTCAGCACCAAAATGCTATGACAATTCCCTTCTGAACAAGAGTACCAACAGCAACCCATACACGTGTTTCAGCCTTGTTGGGCCTCATCAGTGAGGTGAAGCTGTGCCTCTCTGAGCACAGTGAGCATGGAGTCCACGGCTGGTTGGCCCCAGGTAATTTAGGGTGAACCAACCCCAAGTTCCTTCCAAGGTTCCTTCACAGATTCTTCTCCTTGGTGACCTCAACCTAGGGCTGACAGACCCCAAAGACTCCCCTGCGAAACACCTCAAAAAGGCACTCTCTAACCTAGGCTTCGCACATTCCATTTCCCAGCCCACACACATCAAAGGACGCACCCTTGACTGGGTCAGCCATCATAACTGCTCCCTCCGTATCACGGACAACAGCCCTATTCCCTGGTCAGACCATCACTACATCCTATTCAACCTCGGAACCAACAAAGTGGCCTGCTCTCCGCCACCACCATGCCCCACCACCTACACCAGGAGCTCACGCCTTCTCACAGTTGAGAACCTGGCACCTTACCTCCTTAACCCAGCCCTTCAAGTCCCCTCCTCAAACAACCCTGACACCCTAGCTAACATCTTCAAGGATGTCATCACATCAGCTGTGGATGCCATTGCACCCCTGAATCTCAAAAAAGCTAAAAAGGCCAAACATGCCAACTCATGGTTCTCCAAAGAACTCCTTGACCAACGTGCGCAGAAGAGGATTGCACTATCCACATGGAAAGCAAACCCTTCTGAAGCTACTAAACAGAAGTTCAAACTCATCTCCAAATCATACAAGACCAACATCACCCTGGCAAAGGCTGCCTCCTTTAACACTAGGATCGCTGATGCCAAGTCAGGATCTAAGGAACTGTTCACCATCTTTAGGGAACTCGAAAAACCATCTGCCCCCCCTTCACAATCATCAAAGACGACAAATGGTGTAACAGCATTCAATCTGCCTTGCTAGAGAAGCTTGACACCCTCCGAACTAAAATTTGCAGCCATCAAAAAGCCCTCTCTGATATTATAGCGAAGATGCATGTCAAGCCACCCACCAAGACCACGTCTTCCCCCCCTGTTTGAATTCAAGAACATTACTGAGCAAGAGGTCATCACCCTGCTCAATTCTATTAAACCTTCGAATTGCAAAGGTGATGCCTGCCCGGCCAGCCTCATCAAAGACTCCGCTCCCAGCCTAGCTCCCTTCCTTACAGCCTTTATCAACTCATCCTTCCAATCAGGTCATGTCCCATCAGGACTAAAGGAAGCCTAGGTACTCCCACTCCTCAAAAAACCCTCTCTCGACCCTACTCTCCATGGGAATTACAGGCCCATCACGACTGTACCTTTCCTACTCAAAATCTTGGACAAAGCAGTTTACCTGCAAGTCCAGAAGTTCCTAGAGGACAACCGTCTCCTCGGCCTACAGCAATCTGAGTTCCGCCCCGACATGGCACTGAAACGGCCCTCCTAGACCTTAAAAACCAAATGGATGATCTCAGAGACGTAGGTAAACCTGCCCTCCTATTGCTCCTTGACCTTTCCGCAGCGTTCGACTTGGTTGACCATAATACCCTGTGTCACCACCTAGCCACCCAAGCCAACTTCTCCCCTAAAGCCTGCCAGTGGATCACTTCCTTTCTTCAAGAAAGGGCCATGAAAGTCTTTTCTGAAGTTGCCGCCGCCACCCCCAGCCTCCTCACCTGCGGTGTCCCCCAGGGATCCTGTATCGCACCTACACTCTACAACCTCTTTACTAGGCCCCTGTTTAGCATCCTGGACTCCCTTGGTATATCATATACCAACTATGCGGACGATATGCAGGTACTCATCCCACTCACAGGCGACTACCTAGCTGACTCCGACACCCTCTCCTCGATCTACTCCACCATCCAATCCTGGATGGCGGAGAATTGGCTTTGCCTCAATAGCGAAAAAACCGAACTCCTCCTTATTGGCTCACCGGTCACCCTCGGTAACCTTGGAGTACAGTACGCCTCTTTCACTATTGATAACATTCCAATTAGTGTCTCAAACCATGTTAAGACACTCGGAGTCTACCTCGACTCTGACCTGTCCATGAACAGACAGGTCAATGCCATCGCCACCTCCTCAGCCTACTACTCCAAAGTACTTAACGCAGCCAGACCTTTCTTGGCCCGTCAAAGCTGCCTCACGATTGCCAGGGCAATCATCGGGTCTAGACTTGACTATTGTAATGCCATTCTCGTGGGGACATCCAACAAAAACTTGGCCAAACTTCAGCTAGCCCAAAACAATGCAAAAAGGGCAGCCACCGGTACTGCAAGAAGAAACCATATCTCTGAAATCAGAAGGCAAGTACACTGGCTCCCTGTCAAACAGAGAATTGTCTTTAAAACTCTTGCCCTCACCCACAAATGCCTTCACGAACTTGCCCCCCCTACCTGATTGACAGAATCAAAAGGCATTCCACCGCAAGACCACTCAGATCCATCTATGCCAACACCATTGTTATGCCTACCTCACGGAAAGTGCGGGCCGGTGGCTCCAGCTTCCCCACCTTAGCAGCCACGTACTGGAACGCCCTGCCTCCTCACCTAAGGCTCATTGAGTCCCACCTAGCCTTTCGTAAGGCTATCAAAACCAGACTTTTTGTGTAAATCTAAATCTGTATCCTCCATTGCCTATATGCCTGCCAATACTGTAACTAAGAGCCTTCTGGCACCTGTATGTTATCTCAAATCTGTGCTTCCTCTGTAACACCACCTCAATGCCTTATGGGCTGCAAGTGCGCTTAACAAATGCAAATAAATAAATAAATAATACAAAAAAGGTAGCAGGCGCCCCTCTCTCGAAAGAACACGGCATGATATCCTGTTCAGTGGTTTTTAACCACTTTGAGAGTTCGCAGCCATCTGCTTTTTGCTCACTGTACCTTTCACAGATGGGAAATATTTATTTGCATATCAGTCTTTGTCCCACCCACATGGGCAATCCAGCACCGAAATGACAATTCCCTTCTGAACAAGAGTAACAACAGCAACCCCATACATGTGTTTCAGCCCTGTTGGGCTTCTTCAGTCAGGTGAAGGTGTGCCTCTCTGAGCACAGTGACCAGGGAGTCCACGTCTGGTTGCCCCCAGGTAACGTAGGGTGAACCACTGATGAGGCCCTAACCACTGATGAGGCCCGACAAGGCTGAAACACGTGTATGGGTTTGATGTTGGTACTCTTGTTCAGAGAGGAATTGCCAAAGCATTTTGGTGCTGGACTGCCCATGTGGGCGAGACAAAGACTGATATGCAAATGGATATTTCCCATCTGTGAAAGGTACAGTGAGCAAAAAGCGTGTGCTGCAAACTCTCATCTCAGAACAGGTTATCATGCCATGTCCTTTCTGGAGAGAAGCGCCTGCTACCTTTTTTGAAATAGTTGCAAGGAACTTGGGGTTGATCACCCTGAGTTACCGGAGGGCAACCAGACGTGGACTCCCTGCTCACTGTGCTCATAGAGACACAGCTTCACCTCACTGATGAGGTCCAACAAGGCTGACACACGTATGGGGTTGCTGTTGGTACTCTTGTTCAGAGATGAATTGCCATAGTATTTCGGTGCTGGACTGCCCATGTGGGCGGGACAAAGACTGATATGCAAATGGATATTTCCCATCTGTGAAAGGTACAGTGAGCAAAAAGCGTGTCCTGCAAACTCTCATCTCAGAACAGGTTATCATGCCATGTTCTTTCTGGAGAGGAGCGCCTGCTACCTTTTTGAAATATTTGCAAGGAACTTGGGGTTGGTCACCCTGAGTTACCTGGGGGCAACCAGACGTGGACTCCCTGCTCACTGTGCTCAGAGAGACACAGCTTCACCCCACTGATGAGGCTCAACAAGGCTGAAACACGTGTATGCGGTTGCTGTTGGTACTCTTGTTCAGAGAGGAATTGCCATAGCATTTTGGTGCTGGATTGCCCATGTGATATGCAAATGGATATTTCCCATCTGTGAAAGGTACAGTGAGCAAAAAGCGAATGCTGCAAACTCTCATCTCAGAACAGGTTATCATGCCATGTTATTTCTGGAGAGGAGCGCCTGCTAGCTTTTTTTGAAACCATTGTACGGAAGTGTTTAAAGGAGTTATCCATCGTAAGAAACTAAATGATGGCTGTCTCTGTGCTCGCTCTGGTTCTGAAGCCTGATTCATATTTCCAGATGTGTAATTCCAGTTTTGAAGGTGCAGTGAGTGAGGGATGTTCTGATGTTTTGATGAATGCAAGGATGACATGGAGGACTTCTGTGGTGATTGTCTTAAGGAATTGAATCTGGCAAGATATCATCTGAGTGGATGTTGCTTTGAGTGATGCTAGATTATTTTTCAAGTTGCTATAGAGTGAGAGGATGAACATAGCATTACCCACCACCATTTTCCTATGTGCAATAACATGGCACAGTTTCTGCCAATCACATGTCTTGTGTTCGTGTGCTAAGACAACATTTTGGCCCACCACATCTTTCTGCACCGCAAGATGTGAAGAATCCTACATATCCCTGAATGAAACCTTCCTAAAGTCTCCTCCCAGGTGGCCATGGGAAGGAAGACGCTTCCTGACCCCCACCCTGGAGGTGGTGTACTGCGGGAGGATGACCTGGGAGGAGACAGGGTCCAGAGTGGTGAAGAGATTCCATGGGATGAGACACAGTATTTTTCCTCTGACAGGAAGATTCTTACCACTGTACCTAAAGAGGTTATGGTGTATTGCCATTTTAATGCCTCTCAACATTATAATAAATCTAAGGTTATGAACCCCAAGGTTATAAAATATTAACAAACAATACCGATAGAAAGATCCTTTTTGGTGCCATCCCAAACTAAATACCTTCCTCAATCCCAAGGATTATGGAAATGTCTTCACTAAATCATCTTCCTCTGTTATGGATAATTCTCACAGTCCTTTTGTTAAAAGCCTTAAGGGAATTTAATCTACCCTTACAAATAATTCAGAAGTTGAAAACTGAACTTTATTGGAGGCAACTACAAGTCCCAGAATCCTAAAGGTACTGAAACAAGGAAGAGGGCTGAAGAGGCATGTAGATTTGGTAGGCAGGCAATTGAGCATAGTAGCCATTGCAGTAGTCACACAAATGAGGCTAAAAGCCCACAACTGAAGTCAATCGTGGAACCTGTGAGGTATAAAATGTTCTCCCAAAATCTTAAGTGCGCAGGCTGCACAATAAAAGACGTGCAGGAGAGTTGGTTTTCCACATGTGACCCTGATTGCCGTGATTGCCAAGCCGTGTAAGTGCAGGAGACTAAGGGCAGAAGCAGAAGGCAAGTCAAGGGTCCTGGGAGGGAAAGGAACTCCCAAATCAAGTGATCGGACTAGAGACACCCATGCGGGAAAAGGTTTTGGGTCTCCAGCGAGCCAGAAGCAGAAGTAGTAGAGGAAGTTGGGGAAGTAGTGCAACCTGCAAAACCAGTGTCTACGAAGCCGGAGAGTGAAACACGGCATTTAAATACACTGGGAGAGCCTTGCTGGTTACCATAGCCAGCTCCTAAGTGACTCACGTATTGTTTAAAGCGAGTGAAAGCTGTTTTTTACATATGAAGTCATATTAACAATGGAATTGTAGCACTTTCATGTAAAATTGAAGATCAACACTTGCGTGGAAAGCTAAATCATTGAAAACCCATTGTTAAACTAGTTAAAGACTATTCATGCCTCACAGAGTGGTCGCGTCTCCCTAATTAACAAGAGGTAACATTCCCTGAACCGTTACCGAATACCTGACATTGTCTATATCTGAGTTGTAAGTTATAAAGAGTGAATTAAAAGGAAGTCATGTGTGCCTAATTATAATTCCCTAAGGAAGACAGAACTTCATCCTTTGCAGTTATACGGGAATACATTTCTTGATTCAACTTTAAACCTTGAAATCCACTCAGCAGCGAGGTTGCATGTGCCTAATTGTATTTTCACTTGAAATAACTCTATACTATATCCTGAAGTGACATGCTTTCCATTTCAAAGAAGTAACAAGTCTAAAGTATTCAAGAGAAGGGCAAGCATTACCACACGAAGAGGCATCCCCTTTTCACAGTGAAACCAGTCTTTTCAAGAGTTAAAGAGACATCCAACTACACTGTGAAGTTGTTAACAGTTAAGTGGCCTAAGAACCATGTATACCATTGTTACCTGAATCTGGGAGAGTGGCACCAATGTTTCTGGGCAATTACTTTGGCTAATAACTGACAGAAAGGTGTGAGTAAAGCTGGGGAAGGGGAGCTAATTGCTTGTGAAGGCTATTCAGGGGTAAAATACAACCTGTGTTGTTAAGGACTGCTGAAGCTAGAAAGAAGGGAGTCTTATGGGCAGTAGCAGGTTGTAATTGTTGAAACACCGGGGCACTGGAAAGAGGGGTAATCAGACTCACCTTCATGTTTTCTCTTCTAAGTTAGTTCCTTTTGAGTTCTGATCCCCCGAGTGAAAAGTTGGGAAATGTACCTGGTTTAGGTAAGACTTGTGGCAGTCAGACAGATGGAAGGGGCAAAGAGGCTGCCCCTTTTTGAGAAAGCCCTTAAAAGAAGTGTGTCTTGCCTACCTGAAGTGGTTGAAGTGTCTTGTCAAAGCCCAACTAACAATTCCCAAGTAATTGCGCAGTAGTAGTAATATTTGAACTGTGGTGTTATATCAAGTTGTCAGCAGATGTCGCATTGAAGTGGTTTGAAGCAGTAACGTAGTGTGGGATAAATGTGACTTCTCTCATAGTAACAATAGTAGAAGTGTGGCTGTTAGAAATAGAAGCAGCAGCCCAGAGAAAGCATCCTGACAAATACACCAAATGCAAAATTGTAACTGAAGCTGAAGGAAGAGACAATCTATCATTACCAGGAATACCACTGGTGCTATTTCTTTTTCTGGAAATTGGAAGTGGATTTTTCATCCAGGAACCAAGAGTTGTTACCAGTGGAATTTTGTTTGATTAACTTTTTCTTTGACTTTGAACTTTCAAGAGCTGGTTCAAAACCTTTCTTTTCTTTTGCTGAACATTTTGGAGTTGACTTTGAATCCTGGGGAAGGGATCTTACCCAGGACAGGAGAAGGCCCTTTGCGGACAGGAGAAGGCCCTTTGCCCTTAAATGCAGCTGTAAAGCTATTATGGCCTCATTTAAGCGTTGGCCCAGTAATGAGTTGGGTGGTAAGTGGCAGTTTTATTTTTTATGTCCAGCTTTTTGCTGACGGTAAAAATCTCCCCTTACCACCTGTTTTCATCCATTTTCGGCGCTATTACTAATTGCGCAATTACCGCTGGTGGTAATAGCACCCTCAACCGAGTAGCAGTAATGCTATTTGCACTGGCGGTATCCCAGTGGTTTTACCACCGGGGTACCGCCAAACTCCTGATGAGGACCATTGCGTTGATATTGTCTATTATATTGTGTTGTTAAATCATTGCCTTTGTATATGTGTTGTTTAGTGTGAGGGCCAGTTTCCTCATGCTAGAGAATGTTCACTTAGTCTTTAGACTAGGTAGGTAGGGAATTCCTCTGTAGAGTAAGGAAAGCAAGGTATTTTCTGTGTATAATTTGTTTAATAAAATGGCATTTTTGAGACATCTACAAGCAGCTCTCCGCCTCTCATTACTGACCACTCACAATGACCAGCATGGTATTTGCCAACAATTGTATTCCTCTTCTCCACCACGACCAGATATAGCTTGACAGCCCATCATGACGGCATAAGTCATGGCAAGAATATCTCCATGTTTGTATTTGTCAGCTGTAGTCCTGTTAGTGAAGCTGGTAAATGTTAGAGCATGCTGGACTATAAGTATATCGGGTAACATTGATTATAGATAGGAGCAGAGTTGTGAGGCGAGTTGGAATAGTCTGCAGTAGTCTCCACAGTCTTTCTCCGGTGTCTACTGTGTGTGGGGGAGGACTCAAATACCCTACCCAGAGCGAAGCGGTGAGCAGAGTTGTGCGGCGAGTTGGAGTAGTCTACAGTAGTCTCCACAGTCTTTCTCTTATGTCTACTGTGTGTGGGGGAGGACTCAAATACACTACCCAGAGCGAAGCGGTGAGTGGAGTTGTGAGGCGAGTTGGAGTAGTCTGCAGTAGTCTCCACAGTCTTTCTCCTGTGTCTACTGTGTGTGGGGGAAGACTCAAATACCCTTCCCAGAGTGAAGCAGTGAGCGGAGTTGTGAGGCAAGTTGGAGTAGTCTGCAGTAGTCTCCACAGTCTTTCTCCTGTGTCTGCTGTGTGTGGGGGAGGACTCAAATACCCTACCCAGAGCGAAGTGGTGAGCGGACTTGTAAGGCGAGTTGGAGTAGTCTGCAGTAGTCTCCACTGTCTTTCTCCTGTGTCTACTGTGTGTGGGAGAGAACTCAAATACCTTACCCAGAGCGAAGCGGTGAGCGGAGTTGTGAGGCGAGTTCGAGTAGTCTGCAGTAGTCTCCAAAGTCTTTCTCCTGTGTCTACTGTGTGTGGGGGAGGACTCAAATACCCTACCCAGAGCAAAGCGGTGAGCGGAGTTGTGAGGCAAGTTGGAGGAGTCTGCAGTAGTCTCCACAGTCTTTCTCCTGTGTCTACTGTGTGTGGGGGAGGACTCAAATACCCTACCCAGAGCGAAGCGGTGAGCGGAGTTGTGTGGCGTGTTGGAGTAGTCTGCAGTAGTCTGCGGGATCTGCGGTGAGCGGAGGAGCAATGGAGCTGCATATGAAGCCTACACGATCTTTGACCCAAACTGAACGGAAGTTGGCGAGAAAGGAGCGGATCAAAGACTTTGTCACTGACAC
The DNA here is from genome assembly GCF_040938575.1 of Ambystoma mexicanum. Taxonomy (NCBI): domain Eukaryota; kingdom Metazoa; phylum Chordata; class Amphibia; order Caudata; family Ambystomatidae; genus Ambystoma; species Ambystoma mexicanum. Next base: position 1,182,534,372 of record NC_090926.1, read on the forward strand.
GGACGCTGACACGGATCATTGCTGCCGCCGTCTCAGAAGCACCAAAAACACACCAAACATACTAAACCACAAACACTCCCTCAGCAAAGATTCAAATCATGTCAACATCACTGAGAACCGAGGACAGCCAACGCACATCAATCATGCTAATAAGGAAGCACAAGAACTACAAGACCTAAGTCGGGAAACTAGCCGCTCACCTCTCTGCGAAGCGAGCTTCATCCCGCCTACCACCAGTGAGGCGAGTGAGGTCCCGGTGGGGGTGGTCGAAGGGCGGCCTCTGCCGGGCCCTGTGCGGGGCGCACTGCAGCGACGTGGAGAGTTAAAGCAGGTCCCCGCTGCCAGCGATCGTGCTCCCCGAGCCACTGCTAGAACCTGAGCATGCGCCTGAGTCGAGGGCAGAGCCGAGGAAGCAAAGTACATCAAGCGGCGCAGAGCCGGCGATCGAAGCCGAAGCTGAAGCTGAAACTGAAACTGAAGGTGCGGGTGGCATTCAAGCACTTCACAAGACTGTGGATTTAACCAACATAAAGCCAGAACGGGAACCTGAAATTAAGAATACATGCACAATTGCCATGGTGCACTCGAAACCCAGTGTTCCCCAACACCCAGCGTCCTTCAACAAAGACAAAGATATGAACCAACAAGATCTAACAAAATCCAAATGTTGTAATAAAGACAGAGACACTGAGCCTGGCATATCTATCCGAGATAGTGAGGATAACGAGGAGGAAGATGAAAGCGACTCGGAAGGAGGCAATGAGGAAGAAAACTCAGAGACAGACTTAGAGGCAAGCCAGTCCTCTGTGAAAGCGAAAAAAATGGAAAAATGACAACAAAATTACGCTACCACGAAGAACTCAAATAACCAATGCCAATACCAAAATGAATAGGAAAATACAGAGTAGCGACCCAAAAATAATAAATGGTAAAACAAAAGCAAATAAGCACCAACAAACACACAAAAGAAGTGCAGCACAGTCTAAATGGCTGCCGAACCCCTTGATGTCTGGTACCTTAAAAGCATTTTTCACCAAACACCAAAAACGGAAATTAGATACAGACACAGAATTATCAGACGCAGAGATACTTGAAGCTGTCCAAGAAACCCTCCCAGTAAAACAACATTGCAAAACCGATCCAGAACGGGGTCATGAACTTAATTCATCCCCAAAAGAAATACGACCCCCACCCGATTCCACCAAAAAACCCAACAAACTCGAACCAAGCTCAAAGTGGGAACATCTCTCCGGCTACTAACCCGAAGACGCGACTGGACATGGACCAACAATGTCCCCGGACAGGATCAACAAATAATGCAAAGCAACAACCTGAGTGGCCGCTGCAGGAGGAGGGAATCACAAAGCTATCCGATGTGGAGAAAAAACAAATAGACCAGACCCCGAGTGACGAAATTCCTCCGGCAAATCAGGTGGACCGAAGCAAGGAATTTCAAGCGAGTGAACATCGCCACGCTTGGACTAAAGCCCATCACAGTATGGGGCAGAAATGGCACACTCCCGTTAAAAAGGGGGATCAGACCCCCATGAATCAACTGGGACAAGTTAGCAAGGGATTGTCAACACTGATCCTGCCAGAGCACGAACAAGTAGGAAACTGGTGGACAACTCTACGTTCGAACCACCACGAACGCCTAGGAGTCTGGCGGCCACTCAACCATCACCTAAGAACAGATGGTTAAGCGAAATCTCCATAACGACCCAAAAGGACTCACCAAATAAAAAACCAGACATGTTAATGATTATGTCGGCTATTACGATCGCTCTAGTTCCATTTTGTAAACTTTACGAGGCAATAAAAGATGGGGTTCAATACAATACCTCGGTTCTCACCAACTTCACCACGAAAATGAGTTATATAGAAGGCTACATAACTGCCTTAGAGGAAAGAAACAGCAACCATCAAAAAGGCTGGGGAAAAAAATGGAAGACCTGGAAAAGCTGGTAGAGTGCCTGCAAGCAGAGAAGGGAAAACAAACCATAACTGCTAAAAGTTAACAGAGCTGGGGCCAGAATAGCAAAGCGGTGATCGATCCTGAAGCACTTCAGGAGGCAAAAGGAAAGATTGGTGAAAAATCAAAATTGAGTCCTGCACCATCATTAGCAACAGGAGTGACAAATCAACCATATATAAGAAAACCGGTGGTCCTAATACTGGCAAGCTAAGAGCCGGCTACCACAAGGACACGAAAACACAGCGCTACCAACCAAGAATCAAAGAAAACAAAACCAAAAAGCACACGCCAAGAAGAAGAACCCTCTAAAGACTCTGAGCAGAACAAAAAAGTGTTAGATACTAGCAGATCGCCAAGATCAGCAGATGAATTCATGAAAGACTCTGATCTGATGAACCTCTCTCAACATTGGGAAAACAACCCCAACTAACCGGACCAGGAGGTGTTCGTTATGGAAGTCGAAAGAAAAATACTTAAACCAAACTTAACACAAGATGCCAAACACAGTATAAAAGAAATTGGCAAAAGACCAGGCCCAAAGGAAGATGCCTACACCAACGGGACCCGAGAGAAAAACTCTTCCAATCACCTAAATAAGAAACGACACACTAGTGAGTTCTACGACAATGAAGACTCGCAAAGATCGAGAAGACACGCAACCCCAGATGGTGAAAGAGAGTCGAAAAATGCAATTGGGCATCAAAGCAAAAGTCTGAAAGCAGAGGAAGAGGAACATATATTTAAAGTAGAGCAATACAAAAAAATGGAAGGCTATGTGATCCTGAACAGAAAAACGATCCTAAAAAAAATGAACAAAACAGATGCACTGAAAGGAATAAAAACAGAAGACATCAAACTAGTCGAACCATATCACAGAGCGAATATAGCAAAAGCCTACCTCCATGTCAAGTCTGTCGGAATTCAACAAATCAGCTGTAAGGCATTCAGAGAAATGGAACAGCTTGGCTTCATATTGACGGAAATAAAAGACTCAAGGTTAAGAGAGGACAAAGTGCTACAACCAAAAGGTATGGAAGACCGCAAATATCGCTACACATCAAAAACGGAAGGGCTCTTTCCCTATTCGGTGAGACCACCGAATAGGGAAAGGGCAGGGAGAAAAGGGCATCTACTTCGCAAACGCGTCTCTGTTACCTCAACAAAACACCATCCCGACCTGGGAACGTCTGAATGCAAAAGCCACCTTAGACTATATCTTTGCAAGCCAAGGCCTCCTACCAAGTATTCTTGCCTTCAAAGTTCAAAGAACTACTCACAGCAATCACAACCTTCTTATCTGCTCATGGCAAGGAAAGCACCCAGCCAAACAGAGCTACAAGTTCAACGTGGAGACAGAAAACCAGCAATCTAGGCTACGCCTGACTGAAGCAGATGTTTTGAAGATAACCACTAAATATGAGCCGCCTGGTGATTTAAACATATTACACCATGTTGTCGAGCAACCAAACTACCTACCTCTACTACTACCATATAGAAGACCAGCAGCAGGTCAGAAAAACAAGGTGGCTCGGCCTTAACACGTATATGACAAATTGGTGGTCGAAAAAAGAAAAGTAGTGCGGAATCTCAGGAGAACAGCAAAAAAAAATGAACACTAAAGATGCATGGGAAAAATGGGAAATTGAAACAAAAGCCTATAACAACTGGCTAAAACATCACAGATCGCTCCTTTACCAACAAGACTCTGAACAAATGTTGAGAAAACTGAGCACAAAGAAATCGGGTGACTTTTGGTCCTTCATTAAAACGATGACCACGACCTCCACCAACGAGATCTCGAACAGAACAAAAAATTGTCAATGTACTTGGTGGCTCAATTTGACCTCCCTCAGTCCAGCGTACCCAGTGTAGAAGGAGCCACTACTATGACATGAGTCGACGTCTCTAATGTAGACGATATTGAAAATGCTATCGGCAAACTCAAAACCCGGATGGACTGACCAATCTCGACCTGAAACAGTCGCCGAAAGAGTGGTCAGTGGTAATTAGTAAAATCTTTACCGACTGTGGAAAAACAAAAATGATTCCAGAAACCTGGTTGAATGCCATAATCGTCCCAGTGTCCAAAAAAGGAAGCAGAGAAGATCCGGAGAGCTATAGACCTACAGCTCTCCTGGACATCATCGGCAAAATCTTTGCAACACGATTGCTGGATCATTTCAGAAATTGGGCCAAAAACGCTCCATGCATGGATACCTTTCAAACAGGTTTTCAGAGAAATGGAAGCACTGCCATAAACATCCTGCTGATAAACATGTTGAAAGCAAAAGTCAAAGAAGGAGCTCCGAGAGTGTACCTTGCATTCGTGGATCTATCCAAAGCTTTCGACGAAATAGATTGGGAAAAACTATGGTCTAAATTGAACGACTGGAAATGCCCAACTTCGATCTTGGACCCAATAAAAGCTCTCCATGCCGAAACCAAGATTTGGGTAAAATTAAACAAACAAGGAACACTGTTAGAGGAGATACCGGTCACGTGTGGCGTTAAACAAGGGTGCCCCTTAGCTCCGGCTCTCTTCATTGCCTTCCATGGAGATTACCAACACGACGAAACAAAAATAAGGGCGTTCCCACCAAAAATAGGGAAAGCTACTATATCACAACTTCTCCATGCAGACTACGTCATCATAAGAGACCAAACACAAATTGGTCTACAACGCAAACTAACCAATTTTGGCGCGAAACACTGAAGATAACAACCTCGAAATTAATAAAATAAAAACAAAAATTCTGGTTTTAAACAAAACAACAAAGACGTCGGCTAGACAGCCAAAGTCGTTCCTTGACAAAACAAAAACTGAACTTGTAAATCATTTCAAATACCTGGGAGTGATTATTAAAGCTATGGGACAAGGTAAAATGATTAACAGCCCAAACAAGATCGGTTGACAATAAATTTGGCAAATTCTCGCTTTTGCCTTCCATTAACTTCTACAAGGCGAAGGCCCGTCACTTATCCATGGCATGGAAGCAACACTAAACATGCCACGTGCGATATGGCACAAGCTAGAAGGACATGTTTGGAAAGCAGTGCTGGGCCTACCAAAGTCTACATCGATGCCTGCAATTAGACGCGAATTAGGTCTGGTTTCTTTGGCATTATCGGTAGTGCTAAGCACAAAGCGATTGTACATAAAAATTCGAATGGAGGATACCCTCCCAATCTATAACATCATCTCTGAAGAACTTGCGAGCGGAACATGCAAGGCATTTAACAATTGGGCTGCAAGGGAAAAAGAAATTCTGAGCCAAATAGCTTTTTCAGAAAAAGATCTGAAAGACAACCCAAAAAGAGTGAAACGCAAAATGGAATGTATGGACTGGATCATCACAATTGACAAAGCAAGCACAAATAAACGACTGCCTCATCTCCCACCTACATTCAACAAAGTCAAAGTACCTCAGAATTACTGTGCGAAATTCCCAAACAAACAAATGTGTGGCATGTTCATGAAAGCGAGACTCAACTTGTTGATGACTCACGAAATCCTGGTGATCCGATCCCCTTCGACAGACAATGGTTGCCGCCTATGCAAAAATAGAGACCAAGCTGAAACACTGAAACACTTAGGGCCTCATTACACGGTAGGCGGTGGACCAAGGTGCTACTAGCACCTTGGTCCATGCTGGTAAAATACCGGCACCGCCTTGGTGGAAAGGGGAATTACCGCCCTATTCCAAGGTTGGTGGGGCGGTAATTCCCCCTTCCCCCATTGCCCTTCCCCATTCCCATTTTTGCCCCATAGGGCATAATGGGAATGGGGAAGGTGCTAATTACGGTACCGCAAATTTGCGGTGCCGTAATTAGCACCAAGGTCCCTTAGCAGGTTGGTTTTTAACACCTGCAAAAAGCAGGCGTTAAATTCTCCAACCCGCTAAGGGACCTCGTAGTAAGGCGGTAAGGGTTAACGGTCACCGGTACCATTACCGGTGACCGTTAACCCTTACCGCCTACCGTGTAATGAGGCCCTAAGTGTTGTTGTGCCCAAAGACACAACAAAACAGAGACGTTTATCTCCAGTCTCTCTTGCAAGAAGCGGTACCGGTTGATGAAGATTCGGTGTGGAACAAGTTAATTTCAGGAGAGACCACTAGATGGACACTTTCTACTGTAAAACTGATAAAAATAGCCTTCAAGATGATCAACCAATCAACGACAGAGGTGGCTGCAAACCAAGATGGCCCTGAGGGGGAAGGCACAGATACTTTGATGGCCACCATATGTTCAACTGACAGTGATCAATAAATGCCAGGCGAAGAGTGAGATTAGTCTGTCCTGGTCCTTCCTTCTGTGGGGGAAACCACAACCCTAAGACTTCAAGATGCTCAGAGTCAAATCTACAAAGAACATAAGACATATTTAGACTCAATGATTCTTGTAAAAATCAAAAGATCTTTTTGATTAAAATTCAAGTAATAAAAAAAAATAGTTATTTAGTTTGAAAACTTTACTTTGAAACACTAAAGTTTAACATTAAATCTCAAAAAATGTAATGATAAAATACATATTTGGATTGCTATATCTGTAAGTTTGAAATTATTTTTCTAAGTGTACTCCATTTGATCATGTTATGTTTCAGATGTGCTCCCTTCTGCTTCGCTACTGACTTTCCTATTGCATTCTCCATCCTTCTTTGAATCACTTTCCTCACTATCATCTGGTGATATATTTTATATTAACATTTGAAAAGGCGGTTCATGTTACGCAGCTACTGCACTGTATAATGTCCAAACTATATGTCCTTTTGCCCTTTTTGAAAAAAAGAAACTCCTTTTATATTAAACTTAGTTGGCACCACCCCTCTGCCCCTGTAATCACATGACTTTTCATCCAATTTATCTTGACTGGTTTCTTGTTCTGTTTAACTTTTTTTTTTAATGTGTATGTTTTGTGTCGAATTCAAGGATTCTGTTACTTCACCCCATGTGGGAGCCTTTCATTGATAGTTTAGGGAGTTGAGCCCGCTATGCAATATTTGACAAGTACTCCCTTTCACTTAGAGAACTCCCTTTTCACCATGCTCAGAAACTCACTAAAATCTACCAGTTGATAGGAAGCCACACTCCTCTTACATCTGCTATGGTGACAACCTTTACTGGACATAAGTACCTGCCGAATACTGACAAGAGTAAGAATGTAGGAATAATAAAGTGAAAGGACCTGTCAACTACTGGGACGAGTAAACCCAAGGAGTTGAAATGAGTGTAACCCAAGAACATATTGGGAAGAAGAATATCAGTGAAGTTATGATGAATATAGACCAGAAACAGGGACTCAAGCTGTTGGGAAAATCCCAGGCCCTCGTCATCAAAGTGGGAAGAGCGGGAGATAGAGACAGAGAAGCCCCCGAGTTGAGAATCAGCTGTGAAAGGGAAGCTTATGTACCGGGTGAAGGCTGTTTCCCTAAACAGAGGAAAGCCGCGTGAAGCCAAGCCTTACACCTACCTGCTTGAGAGGCAGCACTGCTGAAAGCTGCTGAGATGATGCTAGTCCTAGGAGGGACAACAAGAGAATCAGAGAAACAGCAGGGTAGTGGGAGCCTACATGCCTGTCTCCAGTCCCGGCAGGGACACATGTGGAAGCTGACAAGAGGACAAGCTAGTGAGAGCCTGGGAAGTTAAGTACTGTCCGAGGACAAAAGAAGCCATAGTGCTGGCAGGAATGGGGAAAGCAAGAAACCCCTAACTGAATCTGGGGCCACTCATGCAGAACTACGCAGGAAGGCCCATATGGAAGAAAGTGAACCCAGTACAAGAGTCATCCCGACAATGAGATAAACCGTGAAATTGAAAGCTGACCCAATGACACAGCCCCTCTGCAGAGTAGGTAAAGGGCAATCGTGAGACTCGGTGAGAAAGGTCCTTATAATGATTGTCATTTTCATGCTCGGCAAAGTGAGAAAAATTAATATAATGACCGTAGTAATCATCCTTGTGCCAGTGGAAGGTTAAGTGAGCAAAAGAGTAACAATCATTACTGGATACTTAATATTCGTCCCAGGAAGAGAACCGATAATCCAAACAGTGAGAGTAATAACTGGGTTAATCTTACTCGTCCCAGTATTCAGAAGAGTGAGTGGCCCAAAGTCAAGACAAGTGATAAAGACTCTGGGACACAGCCTACATGTCCCAGTGAATAGCACAAAGTTAAGAAGAGTGGCACACACTCTCAGACTCAGCCTACTCATCCCAGTGAGCGGTCTAAAAGGAAGAAGAGTGATACACACTCGGGGACTGGACAAAAGAATTACTATTGGGTATAAAATAAGAATGACAAGAAGAAAGACAGTGAATCAGAAGAGGGGAAAATGATATCAACTATCTTATGCACAAGGAATTGAATAACTGTGCCACAGTGAGGATAAGAACCACAGAAAGAGGGAAGCATTCGCCCTAGTGAAACCAGGAAGAGAAAGGCCCTCATTACGACCCTGGCGGAAAGTAACTGACATGACCGCCATAGCGTAAATAGCGTTTCCGCCATTGCACGATGGAGCAAAGTGCGGCTAATTCCGACCCATCGGGCACGAGCATCACGCCATGGCGGAAGTGCAAAGTCCGCGATGGCGGAAATGACCCCAAAACGGCCCATACCGCCGTCGTACGCCACCCTAGGTGCAAGTCCGCCACCCATCTTAGCGGTCACCGTAATGAGCGGTCAGCGCAAATTACGGTCACCGTAAATATACGGAAACGGAAGTGAAAACATGGGGCCGGAACGGGAAACAGCACGCCGTACACCTATAAAATCAGAATCCCAACACAACCATTAAAAATCCGACCCAGAGACACATCCCAACCCGTTAGCCACCCCATCATAAAAAAATAAATATGGGAAAAGTTGCTAAAAAAGTGTGCGATCGCAAGCGGCAGGTCCACTTCTCCCATGAGGAACTCACCGTGCTCACAGAGACCCTCCAGGAGAACGCTGCCGTCGTCTTCTCGACGCAAATGACCAGGACGGCACTTGCGAACAAGAAGGACATATGGGCCCTGGTGGCACAGCGGGTAAGTGCGGTGGGGACCGCACCCCGCAACCCACAGCAATGCAGAAAGCGATGGGACGACTTGCGGATACGCATCCGGAGCATACTTTCTGCCAACCGCAACATTGCCACAGCTACCGGGGGAGGATCGGAATCACCCATCAAGTTGACCCCCTGGGAAGAAATCTGTGCCTCCACCATTGGAATGGAGAGCATAGAGGGAGTCGGAGGGATGGAGAAAGGAGTGCAGACATCCGAAGAATCAGGTAGGTGGCCCAAATAAAACAATGCTAAATCCACAATGTCCAATCATGTGAAGTACCATGTGTCCCCATAGTGCAATAGAAACACATGTCCAGGAGAACGTCCACATACATTGCCATGATAGCGCCCTTTAAAAGTCAGATTAAATACATAAATAAGTAAAAATCCTAAAAACACCCTCTACATGTGCAGCATGCACACCCTAACTGCAGGCTGCAAAATAACTGCACCCTCAATCCACACGAAAATGAGACCTCCCCCAAGGCCCTGACCCAAATCACCCTCAGGTACCACCCCAATGCATGTGATACATTGCCATTCCAATTACCACAGACCCATAAATAACGCTCGCCCTCCTTTACTCCACCACAGGGTCCGATTCAAACGACGAGCTTCAGGACACCCCTACCAGCACACCTGCAAAGAGGGCCAAGACCAACGGCCAAAGACCCTCCACCTCAGCTGCACGGATCAAGACACGGCAGCAGCACAAATCAAGTGGCAGCACACTGGAGGGGACATCAACAGGCACCCCAGCAGCCAGTATGTCCACAACAGCAGCACCACAGGTCCCCCCAATGGATGCCACAGAAGGCACTGCTTCTGGTGGCAGCAGCACCATAGGTGACACTGCTTTCATGCCAGCATGCTCCGACACAGAAAACGGTGCTGCCGATGTAGGAACCATCCATGACCTGTCCCAATCCCCCTGTATGTTTCATCCCGTACACCATGAGGAAACCACGCAGGGGCACCCACAAGACGACGACTGGCCAACCCCCACAAGGCCTGTGGCAAGGCAACATGAGGTGATCAGCCCCTCTGTGACACCACCGCAAATGGGCATGGCCCAGCAGAGGCAACAGTCCCTTGAGCAGATGATAGTGCAACAGCAGCAACTGGCCACGCTCCTCAAGGAGCATGCTGCTGAATGTGGGGGTTCTGAGGCAGCCATTGAAACATCTACTGAGACACTCAGGGCAGAAATGGAGCGAAGTACAGAGACACTAAGGGCACAAATGGAGGGAAGCACCGAGAGCCTAAGGGTACAAATGGAGAGAAGCACCGAGAGCCTGAGGGGGGAACTGCATGCGACGTCCAAAGACGTATGTCGTGAACTTGCCGCTGTGCGCCGTGTGCTCACTGAGCTCTCACAAACCCTTAGGGACATGCATGGACGTGAGCAGGCAGAGACATCATCCGTTGCAAGTTCCGTCCAGGGCAGCCCCCAACGTAGATCTGGGAGGAACCTGCGCTCCACAGGCAGGGGTGCCCCTGATACCCGGAGAGGGGGCTTGCAATAGCGTCTGCCCAATGACAATGAGCATCTTTGGACACTGGTGCTCGGGGGGGAGGTAGGAGGGTGGAGGGGGTGTGTTGGGCTTTTTTGGGTGGCGGGTCGATTGGGTGTGTAATATCATTTCACATTTGCTATACATATATTCACATTAATCCAATGAGATGTGTGGACATTGATCTTTGTGTACGAGGCCTTTCTTGGCGTACAGGCCACATTGTGCATGTTCCAGACACACACAGTGCCACAACTCCCGTGTCCATGTAACAGCTACCAGGCGTGAGTGCTAGAAGCATGCATCTATGATATTCTGACGAATCTCACGGGCCTCCTGTGCCTCGCGGACTCCTTGAGGTGCTGCCACATCCCCACCCTCATCATGACCATCTTCAGGTGCTTGCAGTTCTGCGTCAGAGGGCATGGCAACATTTCTACGTACGCACATGTTGTGTAGCATGACACATGCCATGACCATCTTTGCAACCTTCTCATGGTGGTACAGGAGTGCCCCGCCAGACCTGCTGAGGGAGCGGAAACGAGCCTTCAGTAGGCCAAATGCCTGTTCAATGACTACACGGGTACGTGAGTGGGCATGGTTGTAGTCCTCCTCATGCTGGTTCTGTGGGTTCCGGATTGGTGTAAGGAGCCATCTCTTCAGTGGATACCCGGCATCACCTGTATGTGGACAATGAAGGATGTTTGTGTAATGACATTGCTACGTACGCATCCCCCCCTTCCTGCCACGTCATTGACGCATCACCCACCCCACATTCTCATGCATCAAATGAGACTAACCGAGTAGCCAGGATCGGTGCCCTGCGTGTCGCTCCATGTAGCGTGGTACTGTAGAGTTCCTCAAGACCATAGAGTCATGGGTTGATCCTGGAAATCGGGCACAACAATGTGTAAAGATCCTGTTGGAGTCACACACCATTTGTACATTGATAGAATGATATTGTTTCCGGTTGCGGTACTGGACCTCCATGGCATGTGGGACAACCAATTCCACATGGGTGCAGTCGATGGCACCAATGCAACCCGGTATGCCGCCAAGTGCATGGAATCCCACTTTTGTGTTTGTAAGCTCCTGCTCCGAGCGTGGTAAAGAGATGTAGTCGTCTGCGTGCTTCAGGAGGGCATCAAGCACTTGGAATAGTGTCCGTGACAATAGTGGCTGTGAAATGCCATGCAACTGTCCGACTGTGTGCTGGTAGGTGCCTGTGGCCAGGAAGTGGAGTACAGACACCACCTTCAGTAGGGGTGGGATGGCGGTTGGGCTATCTATCATGCTGACAAGGTCAGCGTGTGTCATGTCGACAATGGCGGTTATGGTGTCCCGGTCCAAACGGTAGAGGGTGTGGATCTGCTCAGCAGTGAGGTTGAACGGATTGGCTCGGTGGCGTGGGATTGCGGGCTGCCTGCGTGGCGGTAGTGGCTGTGCTGGTGGGCCTTGCTGCCCCTGCCTTGCCCTCCTCTTCCTCCTCCTGCGTCTCTTCTGTGCGGCCGGTTGTTGTAGTCGTTAGTGTTCGTCTTCTTCTTGAAGTTGGAGTACTTGCAGTGCTATCAGGTCCCCCAGGCCCAACATCGCTATTCCTGTCGGTAGCATTTGGGAGTGGGTGTGGTTGTGGGAGGAGGTTGGGTGTGCAATTTATGTGTTTTCAGGCTGTATAGCCTCCACCTGTGGTGATTCATTCCACCTGTGCCAGCTGCAATTACTTTTGGGCGAGCACGTCCCGCACACAACGCTGCAATTTGACGCATGGCATCTTGCAATTACAATCATGTATTTAATCCCGATGGCAGTGAAATATTGGTTTATATGTTCATTCTGCTATGGTCCCATTGTTTCACATACTATTTTTGCAGTCGCGAAAAAACTTGTGAAGGGTCAGTGGAATGTAGTACTCGATCAACGGTGGACCCTCATGCAGCACTGTACCGACGTTCACCGACGGCCGGGGAGTCCCATTAGTGATTGAAGGCAGTTACCATTTTCACACACAGCCGCACTACATAGATGTATTTGTGGATTCAAGCGTCCACAGATGCCTTTTCGACGTGATGTTGCAAATGAGGAATTCGAAGGACAGCGCTTTTGGTTTTCAACTAGCGGCGAGGAGACGCCCACAGGTCTGACTGGGAATATAACGTTCTATTGTTGAATGTCCTTGGGACAGGGCCCATGGCGGAATGCAATGATTGATATGAATTGAATGGGATGCGCAATAGCGTAGTGGACGATAAGGCAGGACGTTCCCAAATACATGTTACTTCACTACACTAGTAATCCGGCCAGGAGCACAGTGGATTTTGCAGACTGCATTACGCACAGACTCAATGGAAATTTCTAATGTAATGTGAGTAAATATTCAGCCGTTTTCATACCGGGATGAGGGAATGATGAATGGATGCATGGACGGATGATTTAATTGAGAGTTTGTCATGTACATGGCGTTTTGGAATCTATCCCCTTCCACTGCGCAATGTGATGCAAAGCTGCCATAGTGGGTCCATCATCTATCTGCCCTTGTTGAACCCTCCCTGTCTCGACGCGCCTTCAAACACTTGTGTCTGTGCACGTTACTAATCCCATCTAATGGATTCTGTTTCAACAGACGCATGCACACAAACACTCGTTCGTACTGGTGTATTAGCCTCGATTTATATCGTTATGATTCGCAAGTGATTTTTGGGTGAAATTAATCCTTTTGAGTGGGCTAGCATGCATATGGTTGTAGATTGTCAGGGTAATTCATAGAATTTCGCAGAAAAGTGTCACAAGCGGCTGGCGCAGAGTGTCCGCGTGCGATTGTGTGCGCCAGGCACGTGCGCTAAAACCGATTTCCGCGCACAGCGTATTCATGGATTTTAGGCTCCCAAACCAGCCGTGGCGCAGAGTATCGCAGCGACCCTGCAGCAGCGCCAGTAACGCCCCCAAGAACGCCCTCGCGCAAGGAAAAGCCATCAAAATCGCTAAATCATCGCAAAGGGCTGCGCTAACCCTGGACCAGTTTACAGGGCTGCCAAACAAGGAACGCAAAGCGGGTAACGTGCATATCAGGGGTACGCGTGAAGTTATACACGCGATTAGCCAGGGTACGTGTATTACAGGGGTACGCGGGAAGTGTAACACGCGATTGGCCAGGGTACGTGTATTACAGGGGTAGGCGGGAAGTTATACACGCGATTAGCCAGGGTACGTGTATTACAGGGGTACGCAGGAAGTTTAACACGCGATTGGCCAGGGTACGTGTATTACAGGGGTATGCGGGAAGTTTTACATGCGATTAGCCAGGGTACGTGTATTACAGGGGTACGCGGGAAGTTTAACACGTGATTGGCCAGGGTACGTGTATTACAGGGGTAGGCGGGAAGTTTTACACGCGATTAGCCAGGGCACGTGTATCACAGGGGTACGCGGGAATTATCACATGCGATTTGGCTGTGTACGTGTATTACAGGGATGCGATTTGGCCAGGTACGTGTATTACAGGGGTGCGCAGGAATTATCACACGCGATTTGGCTGGGTACGTGTATTACAGGGGTGCGTGGGAATCATCACACGCGATTTGGCTGGGTACGTGTATTACAGGGGTGTGTGGTAAGTCACACGTGATTAGGCTGGGTGGGTCCTCACAGGTGTTCCCTGTACACCCTCCACGCCCCCTGCAGGCAGCCTACAAAACAGGGGACTACCCTGCACACCTGCTCATGTCCCCCTGCACCCCCACCCCCCAGCAGTGCAGGGGCAGCCTCCACCAGGCCCCCACCCATGTCTCCCACCACCCCCACCCCCCCGCCACCAGGGGCAGCCTCCACCAGGCCCCCACTCATGTCCCCTATCACCCCCACCCCCCAGCAGTGCAGGGGCAGCCTCCACCAGGCCCCCACTCATGTCCTCTATCACCCCCACCCCCCAGCAGTGCAGGGGCAGCCTCCACCAGGCCCCCACCCATGTCTCCCACCACCCCCACCCTCCCGCCACCAGGGGCAGCCTCCACCAGGCCCCCACCCATGCCTCCCACCACCCCCACCCCCCCGCCACCAGGGGCACCCTCCACCAGGCCCCCACCCATGTCTCCCACCACCCCCACCCCCCCGCCACCAGGGGCACCCTCCACCAGGCCCCCACCCATGTCTCCCACCACCCCCACCCCCCCTGCCACCAGGGGCAGCCTCCACCAGGCCCCCACCCATGTCTCCCACCACCCCCACCCCCCCGCCACCAGGGGCAGCCTCCACCAGGCCCCGACCCATGTCTCCCACCACCCCCACCCTCCCGCCACCAGGGGCAGCCTCCACCAGGCCCCCACCCATGTCCCCTATCACCCCCACCCCCCAGCAGTGCAGGGGCAGCCTCCACCAGGCCCCCACCCATGCCTCCCACCACCCCCACCCCCCCGCCACCAGGGGCACCCTCCACCAGGCCCCCACCCATGTCTCCCACCACCCCCACCCCCCCCGCCACCAGGGGCAGCCTCCACCAGGCCCCCACCCATGTCTCCCACCACCCCCAACCCCCCCGCCACCAGGGGCAGCCTCCACCAGGCCCCCACCCATGCCCCCCACCACCCCCACCCCCCCGCCACCAGGGGCAGCCTCCACCAGGCCCCCACCCATGTCTCCCAACACCCCCACCCACCAGCACTGTGGGGCACGTGGCCAGCAGGCAGTCAGGCAGCAGCAGATGGCAGGTGGGAGCGTGCTCAGGGCTCTGGGGGGCAGTAATTTGGCCTCCTGGCCAGGAGCGTGGTCTCTCGTGTGTGAACGCGTGGACAGCCTGATAGGGAGTGAAATCCCACACGTCAGCGTGTGAATCGAGGAAAGGCCCTTAGCGCGTAAACCCGTCAACAGCATATGCGCGCCTATAGTCACCTGCACGTGCAGGAAATTGTTGCGTGACACGTCCCAGTGTCAAAGCGTGTGATTGGTGAAAATGGATCTACACGCAGAAGTGACAAAGCGTGTGATTGGTGAAAATGGATCTACACGCAGGAGTGACAAAGCGTGTGATTGGTGAAAATGGATCTACACGCAGAAGTGACAAAGCGTGTGATTGGTGAAAATGGATCTACACGCAGGAGTGACAAAGCGTGTGATTGGTGAACGTACACGCCGCGTAAGTGACGCTGTACGTGTGGGCCTGTATATAAGGTACATGTAGAACACCATTTCCTTGTACGTGCTTTTCGTGGAGAGCGAGTGGGTGAATTCTGTACTTCTTGTCGTTTCACACGCGATTTACTTCACGGCGTTTCCAGTTCGTACTCCCTGTTACCTCTGACAGCTTTTTCTCTTTTTTCCTCTTGTACTGGTTTACCTGGGCCTGTTCCCTCAAACAGTGTCCCCTTCTACTGTTGTCCTGTCTTCTCAGACAGCGTACACATCTTCTTTTGGCGGGGGTATTGCCAGCCAAACGCGCTCATTTTTCACGCTCTTTTACCTGGCAGACGGTGAGTCACGCACGTATCCAACTTCTGTGCTTGCCCCGTGTGTAGCCGACCCCTTCAGAGGTCATTCTAGGCTGCGTGTGACACGCATACGTTCATTCTTGTGTTACTGGGTGCCACAGCGTAGTGCAGGTTTTTCTTTCTGCACACGTGGTCTAGGAGGGGTTGAGTGCACGTCATCTCCCTTTTTTGGGCCTCCTGTGCGTTGCGTGACCCGTCATCCTTCTCCAGGGGTTACAATCAGCCGTGCTAGAGCACTAGGGTACAATTACCATCTGGTACCCAACCCCTTTGACCCCCAATTGCCCAGGACAATTGTCTACAGCCACTCCCATACGCACATTAATATCAGTGCCATGGCTGGGAGGCGAGGATTCCGTAAGGGTGGCAAAGGTGGAAGAGCCACAAGTGGTGGCCGTGGTGGATCCGGTAGGGGACGTGGTCGTAACTTGCAGGGTGAGCCTGTCCCCCCATGTGTGGAGGACCAGTCAAGGGCACCCATCAACCCCCCCCCTCCCCCCTCCCCCCCTCCCGTTGAGGCTGAAGTGGCTGACACCATCCATGCTCAGCCCTTGTTGGACCAGCCCATTGTGGCACCAGACCTGGCTGACTCCATGGCTGACTTCCAGGTCAGCAGGGCTACGACACGTGAGCTGGTGCACGTTGATGCTATCATGCCACGTGGATCTGGGGCAGCAAGGTCATCTGCTGCCCCAAGTAGGCAGGGCGGAGAGGCTGCAGGGGCAGCTGCAGCTCCATCCACCCCAGCTCTCACACACCCAGCCAGGACAGTGTCCGTCCTAGTCCATTCTGCTGACATTCCCCATGACACCATTACACTTGAGCCAATGCCTGCACCAACTCCCATGCTGAGTGTGCAATCCCACACACCTGATACAGAGCCCACCAGGGCTCCTGCCCCTAGTGTCCAGAGCGGCGCAGGACACTCAGGATCACCACCACCTTCCAAGCGGAAGAGGAAGAGTGCTCGTCCGGCACAGGCTGATGCCCCCGACACGGCTACACAGTCCGGTCAGTCGAGGAAGCCCAGCTTCACGGATGTGGAACTGAATGCACTTGTCGAGTATGTGTCCGGACATGATAACGAGATGGTCATTGTTGCAGGATCCAAGACCACACCTGCACAACGCCAGGCACACTGGCAGACCATTGCGGACATCGTAAGTGCCCTTGGAATCGTGAGGCGCACAGCCAATGATTGCTACAAGCGCTGGAATGACCTAAAGCGCAGGGCAAAGAAGAAGCTGGCCTCAAGTCATGCCGCAACTCTAGTGACTGGAGGTGGGACTCCAGTAGAAGACATGGAACTCACTCCACATGAGTCAGTCGCTGGGACCTACGTCACGGAGGAACAGATCCAAGGCGTGGGAGATCTGCCTGATTACGAGGCATTGTCCGGTGAGTGCACATGCATGTGTGTGTCATCCATGTGCATGGTGTGTGTGTGAGGGCATCTGTTTGTGTGCCAGGTGAGAGTGTGTGCGCCTGAGTCGAATGGGTCAGCCATGTGCTTCATGCAACACATCCTGCGCAGCTGCATTTCGCCATTGCAGTATCCCTTCTGCCAACAGTAGACATCTAGCCCAACAGCACCCAAGTTGGCCTTGAAGTGTCACCTTGCCACTACATTGTTGATTATTTTCCTATGTTCAATCAGACAGATTGTATGCATTCCACCACTTATACTAGGCATTCCTCAGTCCTCTAGTCACATGTATGGCATGGCCATGGTAAAGTGGAGTTACTTTGTTACCTGGATATCATATGTTCACACATGTCCCTGTGCAATTGGACCATATTGGACTGGCAGCTCCAGGTGATAAAGCAGACCTGTCAGAATTAGAAAAGCTATTGCATGTGGGAACTGGACAGAATGAATAAGTGCTGCCCTCCTCTCCATCTACACTCAATAGCAATGGCACATGCCATCTGTGTGATGGCATGTGTGTGTCACCTGGCAATCACAGGGCAATGTGTGATGCCACTGCCAGGCAGCATGCATGAAATGTGTTCATCTTCCATCTTTGTGTAATGAGTGTGTGCCATTTGCCTGCCCTTCATACGCAGTGAGGGTGCATGCATGGGAGGGTCTTAGTCATGTGGGACATGTGTCAATCAAGTACTGGTTCTCTTGTTTCACAGCCCTCATTGTGTGCCATGGTGCTAATGCGGGTTTCCATTTCTTTGTCATTATGTCATTGCAGGGGAAGACGCACCTGATACTGCTGGGGTTGTGGAGATGGTGCAGAGCCAGGAGGGGTCCGAGGGCCGACCAACCACCAGTGAGGGACGTGGTGTGCTGGTGGGTGAAAACCCACAAGTGCTGCAGGTCGTGCTCTCAAGGGGTGTCTCTGGCTGCACCTCCCCCGAGCTGTACTCAGCTGTTGACTCGGATGATGAGACCTACGTGCCGTCGCAGGTGAGTGTTCCAGGGAGGGAATCTGTTCTGTCCCACCCACCTGCACCAGGGTCAGAACCCTCAATGGGGATGTCAGTGTTGGCAGCTAGGCCTTTGGTGGTTACGGATGCAGGGTCACACTCCGCGACATCTGATCCTGTTCCTGGGCCAGCAGATCAGAGGGGGAATGCAGTCCTGCAGCCTCAGGCAGTGCCGGCACAGCAAGGCGCAGTCCGCCTTGCCCCAGACAGGTGTGGTGCCCGCCGACGTGGTGGCCGTACGCCACCTGGCAATACCGTATGGGAGCAATCCATTTACGGTATGGCTACCCAACAGGCAGCATCATCCGAGATGATGGCTCAGGCCATGGATAGGGTGGCCACTTCCATTGTCACCCCTGAAAGGCTGATGGAGCGACTAGAGCAGGCAACCGACTCCATCTGCCAGTCACACAGGGAGGACATGTTGGCGTCCAACAGGGACAGGCGGGCGGCACTGGCGACTCTGCAGGAGGCCATCTCCATAGAGTCCCAGGGCCACAGGGAAGCCCTGAGGCAGGAGCTACATCAACTCAGGACGACTCTTGTTGAGCTAGAGGCTTCAACACACCAAAGGACAGAACAGCAGCTGGAGCGTCTCACCCGTACGCTCTCAGTTGAGATGCAAGCAACGAGGGCGGAGGTCCGGGCATCCCGTGAGTTGTTGCATGGGGACCTCCGCACCCTCATCCTCCAGAACGAGACCTACCACACCCGCATGCTTGCAGCCATGGAGGAACAGAGTAGGGCCTTGCGTGGGCTGCCTCCCATAGTGCAACCACCTCCGGATGCAGCTGCACAGGGTGATAATAGCGACAGCAGTGATACTCCCACAATAGGGTAGCCGTGTGGGCCATGAGCCCATGGAGGTGTTTTTTTTTCCCAGGATCCACACAGGTGGTTTCTGGTGTGCACCCTGACCTCGGACCTCCTGGGTGGCCTCCCCAACCCCCCCGGGCCCTTTAATGGCCATTTTTGATTTTCTTTTCATTTTTATTTTTTTTTAATTTTTATTTTTATTTTTATTTTTTTCCCAATTTTTTTGGGACAAATTGTTGGCTTCCGTGGTTCCTGTGGACATACGCTGCATTGTGGCTGGGCACATGCAGGCTTGTCATGTATTAGGTTCAGATGCCTGGGTTTGAGTCACACACACCCCTCCTGCTTCCCGTTTCCATGGGCTTGCAAAGGGTGTGCCCAAGTGACATTGAAGTACATGGTGACATTGGACTCCCACTACATGTGTGGGTAGTCTAGTCAATACTGTGTATACATTCCTAGTGCATATTGCTGTTGTGTTGTACACTGCATGTTGCATTGATGTGTAACTCATCATCTGTGTCTGCCTCCCAATTTGCAGGTCCCTTCCTCATATCTACACAAGGCCCTCTAGTCTGGAGATGGGGTCCTTGTTGGCAGCAGTGCACCTACAACTCTACATGGCACCAACACTGTTCAGTTGGAAGTGGTGGGAGTGCAGGCATATCCAGGTGGTGAGACAACTGATTTATTACATTACTGAAGTCATGTTTATGGTAGTATGTGCTCAAGTATGTTGTTTGTCCTGCATTACAGTGAGCATTTCAGGTGTAGGAAGTTTCAATTGGGGACACTGTACATCGCAACACTTGTCACTTTGTGGGGATTACTTTGTTTACCTGCACATAGCATGACATGGCACGGTGTGTTGTGTGGCGGTGCTGGGGGTGGGTTGGGTGACATGGCACTGTCCTCTTGTTGCATTTAGCAAGTGGGTATTAATTTTGGCTGCTTGAATGTGTTCCTTCACAAAACTGCATTGGTGTTGTGTGTGGGTAGGGATGCACACATTGTAACACTTCCAGGTGAACAATCTCAGGCTGATATGCTTTTCACGGTTGAATCTCCAGACATTCAGGATCAGTGTCAGGTTGAGTCATCATTGATTGTCAGATGGAATGTGCCAGGCCAGTGTGCACTCCACAGGGGAGTGAATACTATGTGAAGTAATTAGCCACTAGCTGTGTACGGGCTGCCTCCCCTCGTGCCCTTTCCCCTCCCATGCGCAGCGGCTGTGCATGTGGTTGGGGATGTGGGGCCACCACCATGTTCACGGGCAGGCCCCGGCGTGTTGCAATGTTGTGCAGGACACATGCTGCCACTATGATCCTGCACACTACTGGGGGAGCGTATAACAGCTGCCCGCCAGAACGGTCAAGGGAGCGAAAGCGTGACTTTAGCACTCCGAATGTGCGCTCCACTATGCCCCGGGTTGTAATGTGGGCTGTGTTATATCTTACCTCGGGTGGCGTGGTGGGGTTCCGAATTGGCGT
This sequence comes from Ambystoma mexicanum, assembly GCF_040938575.1. Taxonomy (NCBI): domain Eukaryota; kingdom Metazoa; phylum Chordata; class Amphibia; order Caudata; family Ambystomatidae; genus Ambystoma; species Ambystoma mexicanum. Next base: position 1,182,555,137 of record NC_090926.1, read on the forward strand.
CATCATGTGGGGGCTGAGAGGGTAGGCACTGTCCCCTGTGGAGGTGGTGATTGGTATCATTGGTGGGGTTGTGACCTTGCTCAGTATCCAACATGCATGCATGTGCAGTGGCATACATACTCACCGAGAAGCCATGTATCGCCATGCCGCCCAGCATCTATGTCCCGGCATAGGGTGGACATTCGGTAAATGAAGCTGTCGTGGGTGGACCCGGGATAGTTGGCATATACTGAGGTGATGATTCCCTTGGCATTACATACTACCTGCACGTTGATGGAATGCCAGTGCTTGCGGTTCCTATAGATGTGCTCAGATGCCCTGGGGGGACGTAGAGCCACATGGGTGCAGTCGATGGCACCTAGCACTTTGGGGAATCGTGCCACTCCGTAAAAATCCAGGGCGGCAGCATGCCTTTCAGCAGGTGTTCTGGGCAGGTATATGTGCCTGCGGACTGATGGGCGTGCAGTGATGATGTCCAAGACCTGGTGTAGGCAGCGTGACTGGGTGGCCTGTGACACCCCACCCACTATGGCACTTGTCCGCTGAAATGATCCAGTGGCTAAGAAGTGCAGTACATTGAGGACCTTCTCCAGGGGGCTGAGTGCTTGAGAGCACAGGGTGGGTGATGTGAGGTCATCCTCCCACTCACTCACCAGGTCCAGTATTATGTGTGGTGGAAACCTGTACCTTCCATACACCTGGTCATCAGGCATCCCGAAAAGGCTGGTTCTGGGTGTGAATATTCTGGCCCTGACTCTCCTCCTCCTCCTCCTTTGGTAGCCCACTGCCACTGCTGCTAGGGACGGTATGTTCATCCTGGCATCTGGCTTGTTATTTGAAAAGTGCGCAAATTAATGCTTTGCGCGTGTTCTAGGCGAGCGTGTGACCCGCGCACCCCTGGAATCTAGTTCCCACTCCAATAGCGTGTGGAAATTCCCACGCAGCAGGCATACAGGTGCGCTGACGTACTTGCGTGTGTAAGTGCCCGCGCACCCCTGAAATACACGTACATAGGCCAATCGCGTGTACGCGCACTTTTGTCCAATTACACGCGATGAAATACACGTACATAGGCCAATCGCGTGTACGCACACTTTTGTCCAATTACACGCGATGAAATACACGTACATAGGCCAATCGCGTGTACGCACACTTTTGTCCAATTACACGCAATGAAATACACGTACATAGGCCAATCACGCGATGACACTCTGACGTGCAGTATTTCCACGTGTGTTCTGTCATCACGTGCTGAGTGGGGAACGCCCGTGCGGGTCACGTCAGACGCGCTTACGCGCTGAGCACCTTTCCTCGGATTTCACGCTGACGTGCAGGATTTTCACGTGCCAAATCACTCCGTATCAAGCTGGCCACCCGAAAACACACGGAACACCACGCTCCTGCCCAGAAGGCCGAGTTACTGCCCCCCAGTGCCCCGAGCAGCCTCCCACGTGCTATCTGCTGCTGCCTGCCTGCCTGCTGCCACCGTGCCCTGCCATTTGGTGCCTGCACATCAGCCATCTGCAGGGGTCCAGTTGCTGTGTCCACCCCTGCTGGAACTGAAGACTCCCAACTGGGATTACATCACTCCACAGCCCAGCCCCAGGACCCAGTTGCCCACCCACACCTGCCTCTGGGGTTGCCATGTCGGGCACTTCCACATCTGGCACCAGTGGCAACCCCAGGCCAGAGGGGCAGAGGGGCACCAGCTTCACTGCCACCGAAGTTGGTGTCCTGGTGGAGCATGTCCTGGGGCAGTATGATGCCCTCTTTGGATCGTCCCGCGCCAGCAAGGAAGGACGGGAGAGGATCTGGGCCGACTGTGTGGTTGCCATCAACGCGGAGGGGGTGGCAACCCGCAACGTCCAGAAGATCAAGAAGCGCTGGGAGGACTTGAGTTCCAGGACCCTTGTGAAGGCCCGGCGCCTCGTGGAGGGGGGCCGGGGCCGCTTGAGTTCCATCCAGAAGAGGGTCCTGGAACGCGTACGCCCAGCGCTCCACACCCAGGTCCTTGAGAGGGAGGCCCGTCTGGAGTTGAGCGGTATGTGTCCAAGCATTACTGTGTGAGACAGGGCATGTTGCGGTGTGCTGGTTCTATGATACTTGCCTGTATGTGTGCCATGGGCCATGTATGCATGTATGTGTGCAGGGACATCATGGTAATGCATGTGTGACCAGTGATGTGTGACCTACATGGTTGTTGCATGTGTTGAAATGCGGCATGGGGAGCCCTATGCAGATTTTGGACATGAGAGCATGCCAGTCTCTGTACCTGGACATGGATGGGGGTGAAGGATGGGTGCTGATGCCAGGTACATATATGGTAGCCATGTCTGTGTGCCTGACCTGCGTGTCTGTGACTTGTGCATGCCATGGATGCATGACACATGTGTGTGACAATGCACAGATTCAGTGACGCACTCAACTTACCCTTGTTTCGCCTGTGTTCGGTGTGTTTGGGGCCAGATGGATGTGACTGAGGTGAAGTGTGTGCATGTGATATGCATGAGCCATGATGCATGTGAGTTACATATCATTGAATGTTTCAAGAGTCCATTGGACATGCATGGAAATGTCCATTGCATGCACCATGCCTGTTACTGTGTGTGTTTTGCCTGGACTGACCCATGTGTTGTGGAGGGACATGATGGAAGTGTACTTTGACAGTGGTGCTCATCTGCTATTGCTTCCTGTCTAGGGGACCATTGTACAGTAGCCTGATGCTTGTGTCCTTTGTCTCCCTCTACGCAGCGGCTAGTGAAGAAGAGGGCGGAGACGGCGCTGTGGAGCAAGGCGGCGGGGATGCCCCCACGGCTGCAGTGGAAGGGGTGGGTGAGCCCCCACAGGGGCCTGCTACGGCGGGAGACGGTGAGGAGCCATCCAGGTTGGTGGTTTGCACAGAGGAGGAGGAGGCCAACACTGGTGCACACATGGGGCCTGGTGGGAGCATCCCTGCTGGTGCAAGTGGTGCAGTCCAGGGCCAGGGGCAGGAGGCAGCACAGGTCACCGTGGAGGGGCCTGTGCATGTCACTGTCCCTGACCCTGTGAGTGCACCACCATGCACCAGCAGGGATGCCCCGTCCCAGGCCCGTCCGCAGGTAGAGGGGATGTCCATGTCACCTGACTCCCCTCCACCTGCGGACGTGGTAACCCCTGGCCACGTGGAGAAGGTCCTGATTGGGGTCGCGATGCGCACGGCTGTGATTCGTGATGACGTGCGTGCTTCCCGGGAGGAGCACGCACGTCATCACGAAGTGCACCGTGCCGACGTGGCCCAATTGGGATCGGCCATGTTCGGGGGTTTCCTGCATGTGTTGGCCAATCTGACGGCCCTCTCCTCCTCTGTGCAGGCTATCCACCGGTCGTTCTCCTTGCCGTCTTCCGGCCCAGATGCCACCAGGTCCCCCTGTGGACCTGCCCCGACCAATGCAGCCAGCTCGGTGGGGATCCCATCCCTGCCACAGTTGGGAGTCGGAGGTCCAGCAGGGGTGGACAACACAGCAAGTGGACCCCAGCAGATGGAAGATGTGACGGCATCATCGGGCAGGGCACGTGCACGACGGCGACGGTGGTTTCCATCAGCCTGGATGCCGTCGTGCTGGCAGAGGCAGTGGCGTCGGAGGCAGCAGCGGGCTCGACGTGGGAGGCATCATGGCTCGGGGCCATCAAGATCAGAGGGGCAGGCATCGGCCGGAGGGCAGGGCAACCCTAGGATGGTGGTGTGTTCCGTGTGGGAGGAGTTTGTCCAGCGGATAGGTGCGGAGCGGCAGCGGGCGGAAGAGGAGCGGCTCGCCATGGTCAGGGCGGAGTTCTCCATGCGTCGGGCATTGAGGCGGGCTGAGTGCCTCGAGGAAGCTCGCAGGGAGTTTGAGGTGGACATGGGGTTGTCCCTGCGAGACCTCGGGGCCAGGACAGAGTCCCGCCTCCAGGACATCGACATGGAGTTCGATGATGCCCTGGCCAGCAACATCACCAAGTGAGCCGCAGGACTTGCCCGCTGCCTTTGTATATAGTTATTTAGTTAGTTAGTGCTAGGTTTCCTTTATTTATTTTTATTATTTTGGACCGCTCGGACAATGGCCACTTTTTTGTACATATATTTTTCATTAGTTAGTGGTAGGTTTCATTTTTGGTGTTGGGCTCATGGACCCTGGAACATTCCTGTATATAGTTTGTTTTTTTGGGAGATACATTTTTTTAATTTGTTATTGTTTTCACCATGACGTAATGGTTTTTCATTAATTTCCTATGACATGATATTGCTTTGGACAAAATCATTTTTTTTTTTATTCCTTTGTTTTTTTGTTTATCACTTTTGTTCTCGGACATGGACCATTTATTTACTTAGCCACATCGTTGTATGTTTGAAAAGTTCACTTATTTTTGGTATTTAATACATTTTTTATATTTTCTTACACTTGTGTTATTTTCTCATTGGTTTGTTAGATGTCATGATATGGGTTTTGACATTCACTTGCACCCATTGTGTATGTGTGTGTGACGGACATGTGTTCTTTTGCATACTTGGCATTGGGGTTGTGTCATGTGATTGCATTCACTATGTGGGTGGATGCAATCCTTGCCTGGGTGTTTGTGCTGGGTATGCTGGCCATTACTGCCATGATTGTGTATCGTCAGGACCTGGGGCCAGGGGGACATGTGTGGGGGCCTGCTGGCAGGTTCCCCACAGTGCTGGGGGGTGGGGGTGGTGGGAGACATGAGTGGGGGCCTGGTGGAGGCTGCCCCTGCACTGCTGGGGGGTGGGGGTGGTGGGTGACATGAGTGGGGGCCTGGTGGAGGGTGCCCCTGGTGGCGGGGGGGTGGGGGTGATAAGGGACATGAGTGGGGGCCTGGTGGAGGGTGCCCCTGGTGACTGGGGGGTGGGGGTGGTGGGTGACATGAGTGGGGGCCTGGTGCAGGCTGCCCCTGCACTGCTGGGGGGTGGGGGTGGTGGGAGACATGGGTGGGGGCCTGGTGGAGGGTGCCCCTGGATGGTGGGGGTGGGGGTGGTGGGAGACATGTGTGGGGGCCTGGTGGAGGCTGCCCCTGCACTGCTGGGGGGTGGGGAGGGGTGGGTGACATGAGTGGGGGCCTGGTGGAGGGTGCCCCTGGTGACTGGGGGGGTGGGGGTGGTTGGTGACATGAGTGGGGGCCTGGTGGAGGGTGCCCCTGGTGACTGGGGGGGTGGGGGTGGTGGGTGACATGAGTGGGGGCCTGGTGGAGGGTGCCCCTGGATGGTGGGGGGTGGGGGTGGTGGGAGACATGTGTGGGGGCCTGGTGGAGGGTGCCCCTGGTGGCGGGGGGGTGGGGGTGATAGGGGACATGAGTGGGGGCCTGGTGGAGGGTGCCCCTGGTGACTGGGGGGGTGGGGGTGGTGGGTGACATGAGTGGGGGCCTGGTGGAGGGTGCCCCTGGTGACTGGGGGGTGGTGGGGGTGGTGGGTGACATGAGTGGGGGCCTGGTGGAGGCTGCCCCTGCACTGCTGGGGGGTGGGGGTGGTGGGAGACATGGGTGGGGGCCTGGTGGAGGGTTCCCCTGGATGGTGGGGGGTGGGGGTGGTGGGAGACATGTGTGGGGGCCTGGTGGAGGCTGCCCCTGGTGACTGGGGGGGTGGGGGTGGTGGGTGACATGAGTGGGGGCCTGGTGGAGGGTGCCCCTGGTGACCGGGGGGGTGGGGGTGGTGGGTGACATGAGTGGGGGCCTGGTGGAGGGTGCCCCTGGTGGCGGGGGGGTGGGGGTGATAGGGGACATGAGTGGGGGCCTGGTGGAGGGTGCCCCTGGTGACTGGGGGGGTGGGGGTGGTGGGTGACATGAGTGGGGGCCTGGTGGAGGCTGCCCCTGCACTGCTGGGGGGTGGGGGTGGTGGGAGACATGGGTGGGGGCCTGGTGGAGGGTGCCCCTGGATGGTGGGGGGTGGGGGTGGTGGGAGACATGTGTGGGGGCCTGTTGGAGGCTGCCCCTGCACTGCTGGGGGGTGGGGGTGGTGGGTGACATGAGTGGGGGCCTGGTGGAGGGTGCCCCTGGTGACTGGGGGGGGTGGGGGTGGTGGGTGACATGAGTGGGGGCCTGGTGGAGGGTGCCCCTGGTGACTGGGGGGGTGGGGGTGGTGGGTGACATGAGTGGGGGCCTGGTGGAGGGTGCCCCTGGTGGCGGGGGGGTGGGGGTGGTGTGAGACATGAGTGGGGGCATGGTGGAGGGTACCCATGGTGACTGGGGGGGTGGGGGTGGTGGGAAACATGAGCAGGTGTGCAGGGTAGTCCCCTGTTTTGTGGGCTGCCTGCAGGGGCCGTCGAGGGTGACAGGACCCACCCAGCCTAATCGCGTGTGTAACTTCGCACGCACCCCTGTAATACACGTACCAAGCCAAATCGCGTGTGATAATTCCCGCGCACCCCTGAAATACACGCGGCCAGGCTATTCGCGCGTGGAAATTCCCGCGCACCCCTGAAATACACGTACCCTGCTGTAATCGTGTGTGGGACTTCCCGCGCACCCCTGTAATACACGCGCCCAGCCTATTCGCGTGTGGAAATTCCCGCGCACCCCTGAAATACACGCGCCCAGGCTATTCGCGTGTGGAACTTCCCGCGCACCCCGGAAATACACGCGGCCAGGCTATTCGCGTGTGGAAATTCCCGCGCACCCCTGAAATACACGTACCCTGCTGTAATCGCGTGTGGAACTTCCCGCGCACCCCTGAAATACACGCGGCCAGGCTATTCGCGTGTGGAAATTCCCGCGCACCCCTGAAATACACGTACCCTGCTGTAATCGCGTGTGGAACTTCCCGCGCGCCCCTGAAATACACGTACACTGCTGTAATCGCGTGTGGAACTTCCCGCGCACCCCTGAAATACACGCGGCCAGGCTATTCGCGTGTGGAACTTCCCGCGCACCCCTGAAATACACGCGCCCAGGCTATTCGCGTGTGGAACTTCCCGCGCACCCCTGAAATACACGTACCCTGCTGGAATCGCGTGTGGAACTTCCCGCGCACCCCTGAAATACACGCGCCCAGGCTATTCGCGTGTGGAACTTCCCGCGCACCCCTGAAATACACGTACCCTGCTGTAATCGCATGTGGAACTTCCCGCGCACCCCTGAAATACACCTACCCTGATGGAATCGCGTGTGGACCTTCCCGCGCACCCCTGAAATCCACGTACCCGGCCAAATCGCGTGTGAGACTTCCCGCGCACACGTATTTTTTGTCAGCGTGTCCGTGTTTGTGGGTACCCCTTTGCACCTCATTTGTCCTGGAGGGCCACAGTATAGGACATTCATCATGGCAGTATATGGGTGCTATTTGTTGGTGCACCTTTTGGCGCACATTTCTTACAGCCGCTGAGACGCTACCGCCTGCTTTCTTGTGGCGGTCGTGTTTGTGCCTGTGCGCTGGTTTGAGCGTGCGCTTTTTTGACCTATTCTATTCCATGAATACGTGTTGTAGGCGAGCGTGTGGGCGTTCTGCGCACTTTTACCCTGTGCTTCCCCCGTGACGCCCACATTTTGGCAAGTTGTTCCCCATTCCAAGTGTTACGCCCCGTGTTCCGCCTACTTTTGTTGCGTGCGCCGCGCTATGTGCGATTTTCGCTGTGGACTGTGCGATTTTCGCTGTGACCTGGCGCATGCCGTTAGATGGCCTGTGCGCCAACGTGCGCCGCGCACTTTCTTATCGCACGTCCGATGGTTTTCTCGCGCACAGCCTTCCATGAATCGATGTGCGCTGCTTTTCGTGCGATTTTCGCTATTGCACTGCGATTTTCGCTATTCCACTGCGATTCGCATGTTTTTGGCCACTTGCGCCGCGCTAATTATTCCATGAATCGGCCTGCTAGTGTGTTGAATGAACTGAGTAATACATATGAAGTTCGGATGCCCATACTATTATTTTTTTTCATTTGGGTGACAGGTATCTCCTCCCCTTTTGCCGCTGCCATCTGTACGCCACTCCTGCAGATGGCTTTTTCACTCGACACCTGCAGCTTCGAGTTAATCAGTGGAGCACCATTACGATCTTATGGGACGATCGCCAATGGGCAACATGCCCTTACGCAGTACTAGTGACTAGGAGCAACATATGTACCTTTCAGCTGGACTAGTGCCTACTTCTTGGGACGGCCCTGCGGTTCTGGGCGCTTCCATGTTGCCTTTTTGAACGTAAATGTAGCCCCTGTGTACCATGAAGGAACAGGGCGTCACACAAGAAGAAGCTGGTCATTTATTGCGGATGCAGCCCACAGTGATGGAGATTATTTGGGAGTTTATGAGCAAATAGCTGTATGGGCTTGGTGATTTTGTTGTGCATTAAATTTATATTCAGATATTGACCGTGTAGGCTTATTCTTTGCTAGTGATGTAGCATATTCCGATTTGTGGCGCGATGTATTGTGAGATGATCTGCATTGGGTTCCGGCTTATGAGTAGAGTTGTGTGGTACTGTACTGGCCGCGTTTGCCTACGACGCCCAGTGAGGTCAGGGATAGGGGCTGCCATTATGACTGTTTTTATGATGTCATGCTCAGGGGCGGGGGATTAGCTTTTGTGCAACAGATGCCGGTCAGCCAGATGGATTGGTGGAATGATGGGATTGTCAGAAAATGGCTGGTCACAGGTGCCTGTGTTTGCGTACGTTTCTTGGAGGGAGACTGAGGTCAGGTCCATTGGAATTGCTTCTGTATTCGTGCCATCTGTGCCCTACAGCTCCCATTGGCCCCTCTTGAGATGAGCCTGGCTGCTCAGTCACTCTGCCAACTTGTGTGGTACATGCTTATGCTGATGGTTGGTTTGTCTACTGGCAAGGGTACAGGGCTGGTGCAGTCTCCCTCAGCATACTGCTGTGAATGTTGATTTACACTGGTGGCAAGCGATGGGGGACTATTGTTGTTTTGTCTCATGGAATATTTCAGTTCATTTTGGTGTACTTGAACCTTCACATGCCTGTGCTGCATCAGTACGGCGATGGTGTCATGTCGAATATGGATGGCCACTCACAAGGCACTTGGAGCCCCTGCATGCATTTGTTCGTTGGCATGCATGGGTGACTTGTACATTTCACTGGTTGCATGGTGTGACTGCATTGCGCCTACGAGGAGTTGTGCAATGTGGGCAGGGAGTGGAGTACAGGCACTCAGTAGGGCCATGTACGGTTGGTTCGCGATGCCGTAATTCTCACCATGGCGGAATGGTACTTTCCGCCATGCTTGATGGCGTTGAGACAATGTCCGCTAGGGTCAGAATTCGCGTACCGTTGCGCCATGGCGGAAATTACGGTTTTGCATGGCGCGCGTGCGCGTACTTGGTGCAGTTAGCGTTGGCGTTCACTACGGTGTCGCTAATGGCATCGTACTTTACGGTGACGGGTCATGATCGCAACGAGCAGTATTCGATGGCGGTATTACATTTCCGCCTTCGTTTTTGGAATTCCGCCAGGGTCGTAATGAGGGCCAAAGACTTTTCGAGACACTGAAGGGAGATCTTTTTCAAGATTGCCGAGGGAACACACAGAGAAAACCTGAGAAAAGTCCCCTATGAGAACTGAACCAAATTACTTCATGAGATAGCCAAACAATATCTCAAGATTAAATACGGAAACTAAAGAAGCCTCTACAGGAGAAGGGAGTCATTCTCCTGGTCTTTTGTTGTTTTCTATTAGTGGTAGGGCCAGAGTAGTTTAGAGATGGACAGAGGACAGACTCTTTACTTTTGGACTTCACAACAGACAGCGAGCACCTTAGTTCGTTTGGTTAGGTTGGTATAGCAAAGCATTTTTCCTTTCTTATTTGAAAAAAGAATCTTTGAAATGACAAAAACTGGACCACCTCCTCCGTCTGACCTACCAGAGTTTGTAAATCCTTTTTTAACTGTAACCTTTCAAACATGAAATTTAACCCAGATCCCCAAATCTGCCACCACTATGAGTATATTAGATTGGACCTAACAAAGAAACTGCAGAGTCTCTATCATGGCGTTTTCTGGAGTTATAGGGCTGGCAACGTATGTGTAACATCTGTTTCCTAATAGCAACGTTTGGCATCTTGATTGTAATATTCAATTGGTTATGCTCACTCAATAAACAAAAGATAGTCACTCATCACTGCCATTAGTTGGCAGAGAGCTTGTAATTTTGCAAGAGGGTTCAACACTATAGGCACGAATATGCCCAGCTTGCAGTAGATACAAACCTTTTACCATGCCTGGGCCATTGCAGGAGGGTAACTAATAATGCTCACCGGTTCTGGAAATGGCTGTTTATATGCAAGATCTTATCAGGAACCTCTAGTAAACTTTCTGTTGAAGCTGAATAATCACTTGCCTGCGGCGAGCATCCATCCGTGTTGACTGTGGACCCCACTGGACCAAACTCGGTTTACACTATGAAGCAGAGTGTCTTCTACTTGCTCCCTATTGTTAGCATTTGGAGAGTACCTAGAAAAGCTTTGAATATTTGCAAATGCAAAGAGTGGGGCACACTGTCACACAGCACAGGGCTGTGCATTGGCCAGTGCCAGTGTCACTGAGAAACAATCTAAACTGAGACAACCAGCTTTTATTTAGCAAGTCCAAGTCATAACACAGGCATATTTTGGCCTCACATACTGAAAGTGTGATATTATGAGTACTTATAGACATGGTATGCATATTCCAATGACTAACAACATGGCATTTCATCTTAGCGTTTACTCAGGTGCCGCTTTCTTTACTTTGAACCAATACACAACAGCTGAGTCCCTGATGCATTTACATCCCTTTTTAGTGAGTAAGCGAGTCGTGGTGACCGGAGCACCACTGACGGTGGCATCGCATTTTCGATGATGGATCAACAGAAGATATGAGTCTGAATGTCAAGGCAAAACCTTTTGCTTCCACACAGCATGGTCGGGTTGCAAGAATGCATTGATGGTCTTGGAGTTTCAAATTCAACTCAAAGGGACTCTACAGCATAGTGTCATGAACTCTTTATTAAAAAATGGATGTAGGAGTCTAGCTTAGGAACCACCTGTCCCTGTCAGGATTATCTACCATATCACACCGTCTCAGGGATATAGCAGCCAGCACACTTCGGAAGCATTTTCCTCATTCCTTGCCTAGGGTATTACTTTAGACACACTCCACTCAGCAAGTATTTATTCCCTCCTTAGTGAAAATACTACCATTAACACACTCCTACGAGTAAGTATTTCAGCTGCATATATTTAGTATTTCGTCAGGCTTCGATATGATCACCCACTAGCGTCTTGCCCTTGACAGGCTTTAGGATTTCTGCCTTGTTCTTTGGATCCCAGCAGGAACCGAGATATAGGGGCTCATTATGAGTTCCCCAGTATCCACCCAGTAATTCTATCGAGAAACCGGGGTACTACTGTCCTGTCTCTGCTGCCTGATATCCTTGTGTTCCATGGATATTACGGGTGGTGGAGATGCTGGTAACTCCCCATTCCATGGAGTCCCATTGGACTCCATGGGATGGGCTTGCCGAATCACTGGCACCATCAGTAATAGTGCTGGTGATTCAGGCATTTGTCTGCCGGTAAGGCCCTGATCTACCGGCAGGTTAGGCCTGCCGGTAGATCAGTGCCCCTACCTTCATTGTGTATGCTGGGAGCTTAAAATTACAACTCCATAGGACACCGAGAGGATCTCTTCAGTTCTCTTTGCCTGCCACTGCCTGTCCCAGTCAGGGGCAGGGCCAAAACGCTAAACCCATCCCAAGAGGAATTGTGGAGTGAATGTATTCAATGTAAAGTTGTCTTGTATATCACACATTTGCCATTTTGGCAGCTCTGTTGCACATGGCGCTGCACAAACAGAGTGGGTTAGACATTATTAACTGGTTAGAGGTAGAAGCAGTTGCAAAACTTAATGCGTAGATGAGTGTAAGCTGAAAGTACTCGAGTCCTGAGTGCTGGTGTGGTTCTCAAATGTTGGACAGTGTCACAAGATCAGATAAATCATTGCCCTTGGGTTGTTTGCTTGTTTGTGGTGTGCAGACGAGCTAAAGAATGGAGATTTGGCATTTATCTGTCAAGTGAAGGTGGTATGGGAAGACGTGCAGTTGTCATGTGTGAGGTAGTGTGTGTGTGTGTGTAGTGTAAGGTAGTAGATGATGTAGAGTTGAGTAGGTATATTTGTGTACAAGAGTTGAATCGATCTATTATCAATTTCAGTGTGGGGAACATACATGCAGAGTTACATCAACTAGGAGCAAATTCACAGTAGGGATCATGCATGCAGTGGGCACATCCTTGAAGCAAATGGAGTTGCAATGGGGAACTGTATGAATAAACACAGTCTGATCAACGATCAGACATAGGGTCTTATTACGAGTTGGGCGATGGTTACATTGTTAATTCCGCAAGTGGAATTACTGTTACCTCTGTGGTATCCAGCGGAATTACTGCCACATTACAAGGTGATGTGAGCATGCACACACCATCAGCGGTAACAGTAATTCAACTTTGGTAATTCAGCCTGGCATTGGCTGAATTACCATTACTCCACCATCTTCGACAAACTCCTTGATAATTCCAATATATAAAAAGGGAGACCGATCAATCTAACCTGCTTAAATACCAGCCGATTGCGATAATAGACGCAGAAAGTAAAATCTTTGCGTAATTTCTATTAAGGGAACTGGAGGTATGGTCACTTGGCACGGGTAGATTAAGAAAGTATCAGCTAGGTTTCAGAAAAGGTCTGGGAACCTTACTGATCGGTTTTCTTTTAGGATGTCTACAGGAGAAGGCATGGGCAAGACATGGGTCTCCCATATATATGGCCTCAGTAGATTTTTCACAGGCCCTTGACCTGGTTAATCACTCTTTCTCTTCGAGGGACTTCATGGAATAATCCTAACCATCTATTATAAATATTGAATTACCTGAATGAGGAAACATACCCTCAGGTCTGGCTCAATATGCAGGGAATGTTGTCTGAGAAAATTGAAATTCCAAGGGGCTTGTGACAAGGTTGAATGCTCGTACTGTGCCATTTTAATATTTGCCTTGCAGATTTTCAAGATAGATCTTCAAGATAGTTTCTTGCAGGCAGTATTTATTTCGCCTAAAATAGGTAGGCTGCCAATAACATGGATGTCACATGCAGATGACATAGTCCGATTTTATCACTCTCTTCGTGGACTACAGCAGCTAATAGATGCTACTTGTTACTATGCTAAGGTGAAGGATTTAAAAATTAAATTTAAATTTAAATTTAAATCAAAACTCAAAAAGACGTATACCACGTGGTTGTACTTGGAAGGTTGAAAATACAATAATTATACCTTCTGTATTTAAATCGCATTTGGGCATCATAGTGAATGCAAACACCTCAGTGAAAATATGCTCAGAATGAAGGAGAAAAAACTTAGCTTAGTACCACAGATGAAGAGGTTAAATCTTAGATATTGTCGATTCTCTATTCCTCTGCAAATGAATTTTTACAAGTTAAAATTCTCCTGGTGCTTTTATATGGTCAGGACATTTTTAAAGTGATGTGTAATATAAACTGGAAAACAAAACAATCTGCGCTTTGGAAGAAGGTTTTAAATCTTCCTGACTCGGTACCAATAGTAGAATTGAGATATGATTTAAGATTGACTTCCATGCAAGGGTTACTGGAGTGGAAGGTCCTTGCTTTCTATTGAAGTAGATGAGTACCCGCAAGTAATTTCTTATATATAGACTTGAAGACAGAATTGCTGGAGAACAATGTATCTACGCTCAAGGCTTTTGTATTAGAGCTGAAGCAATTCTAGTCAAGATTGAACAAACAAAAAATGACTTATCTAGGTTAAGAAACGCCTATTTTTAAGAGATTGGATAAGTACAATTGAAGAGATGGCGATGTCAGAAGTTCACTCCAGCCTATTGGGTTCCTATAAACCACTGAGGATCTGTCCCATTATTTGGTGAAATCTCCTAATTCTACACTGAGGGCCCACAAATTAAGATTCAGGCTGAACCTATTGCCCACTCAACAGATAAGCTCTATAAGGGAAAGGACTGGTACTATTCCAGAGATTTGTAGTTTATGTAATCGCAACTTGACACAAACACTTCAACATCTCCTAACTTACTGTTCTGCACTTGCAATACTTTGTCAGATATGTGCATACTACTTGGTGCCTCTCCACTAAAGGCTTTTAGTTCAAAGCCTTCACTGCTCTCGAAAATGTGCTATTCATTGCTGTTCTTCTTAATGCTGCTAGTATTATTCACTTAGCATTGTGATATTTTTTTTAAAAATAAGTTGATTACTTCAAGGTTTTAATCTCAAAGCATGGCAAATACAATTACCTTTCCTTTATGTAATAATGTATCTAAGTGTACTTCAATGTATTGCTGCCATTTGTTTGAAGTCAATCTTAGCTAATTTTGAGTGTAGAATGATTTTAAGATATGGAATGATATTAAATTACGTTTTTATATTGTAACGTGTAAGGTTACTTGGTTAACCAATCAAAACAAGCATTGGGCACTTAGAAGATGAATCACCCGCACAACCACAGTATTCAAGTGGAAAAATGTTCACGGAAAGGCATGGAAGACTGCTGCGGGTGACAGTGAGTACGTGAGTTTCGGTGCCCAACCGGACTTAGAAAGTAAACACCAGCGTTCTTGCAGATCTGATAAGACATAGTACAATTAAGAACTGGCAATGCGGGAGGGAGTCCGGTGCTGTTTCCAGCACGATTTACCAGCTTTTCGGCACGCAACTAACTCCCGCATTGTCGGTTCTTAATTGTACTACGGTTTATCAGATATGCAAGAACGCTGATGTTTCGCTTCTGAATTCAGATGCTTTTATTTTGCTCAACCCATTATAGGACAATGCATTTTTACAAGGCCCCATCTCAGAATTTACACCTTATTTGTAATCCTCGCCTAGAAAAATACACAGAGGGTCGAAACATGTGTTGGATGTTTGACTCTTAGCACTGTTTAAGGGAACCTTTACCCGAACCACCTATCTGTGGTTATTAAACCAACTTCAAGACTGTACAGTGCTGTGCGACAGTGCTTCTCTTAATTGTGTTTACTTGGTTAACCAATTCACACAAACAAAAAATAAAATATTACCATTACAGTCAGTGAACTTGCAATATTTGTGCCAGCAGAAATACCCCTACATGGATAAAGCTTCAATGTTGAAACGGGAAGCCTGGCGGATACACGCTGAGTCTTCCATTTTCTGGTGCCATCCGATGACAAGAGTCGCGTGGAACATGTCCTAGGAAAAGGGGAAAGGCACGTTGGCAAAGATGAGGCTGCAAAAGCTGAAAATTAGTGAGGGGGAACTGCAGGTGCTCATGGATGAGGTGGTCCCTCATGCGGATGAGCTTTATGGCTCCAGGCAGCAGAAGACCTCTGGCCAAATGAAGGCTGCCATCTGGGCCAAGATAAGGTTGTGGCAGTAACTATTGTCCAATGGGACAGTGAGGACTGCTTGTTAGGCAGAATCACATGCAGTACCCTTTGGGAACACCACAAACAATTAAAACTACAAGTGTAAGTACAATTTCACCTTTGGTACAAGCCTGTGCTACAGTAAAGTGGTAGTGATGGTTGAGCAGCCAGACTTATCTCAAGAGTAAAGTGAGCAGTACAAGAGGTTACACAAAGGACAACAATTACTATGATTCAAGCAAACACTGATTCAAGGTTTCTGAGTAAAAGAATATACATTTATTTACACCATCAGTTATAAAACAGTTCACTATCATAAAGCAGCAGAAAATCCCAATCTTAATATACTACACAACACCTAATCAATTCTGGACAAGTTAAGCTCAAAATGAAGTGTGAGCAAAACGGCACTCCAGCAATTTAAAAGGGAGGAAAAGACAAGGTTTTTCAAAATCAACAACACCAACAAGTTATAGGCAGGGCAATCTAGAAAAGGCTACTACAACTAGCATTCAAATCAATTGGCCTGGGCCAATGTTAATGGTTCAGAGTCTTTGCAGAGGATCACACAGTTCAGAGTAGTTCCTAGTTAAGTCTTTGCCAAGAGTTCAAACCGAAGTTGGTCGGAGGAAAAGTTATTCAAAGGAGAAGAGAAGGACAAGCATTTGGAGAGGCAAAAGATTTCAAGCACTTTCACCGCAGTCGGACAGAACGAATGACCGGATTTGCACAGTACCTTAAATGTAGAAGAATGCTGTAGCTGAGGCGTTTGTTCCTGGCAGTTCCTGCAGGCTCGCGGTTCCTGAAGCGACTGCCATGGTGACAAGAAGGAGGACGCCTGCAGGGTCCTGCACTGCCCAGGGAAGAAACCAGCAGTGGAGCAAACATCGAATAAAAGGTGCGCTCCTTAAAACCCAAACTGGTTCCGTTCCTCCTGGCTATCAGGTTCACTACAGCGATGCACAGCAAATTCGACCAGGAAAGGAAGGCCGGTGTTTGGCGAGCTGGTTGGTCCCACCAAGCTCAAGGGAAGAAGATTCCTTGCAGATCTTCTCTGTCGTTGAAGTTTTGGGCGATTCGGACCTGCAGAAGGGCTTCACCGGGATGTCCAGTAGTTGCAGCAGTCATCTTCCTTCAGCTTCTCTTCGGTTCTCTTGATCCAGTGGCGACTCTGCATTCCAGTCCCATAGACTGGCTTTTTATGCACCAAATCCCCCAATCACACAGCAGGGTGGCTGTCCTGGCAGGACAGTCACCTAGCCAATCAAACTAGAGTACGACTTGGGTCTCCAAGGAGACCCTGTGCAGGGGGCCTCAAACCCATCCCTCACATCCTGTCCACCCAACCAAATCTTAGAGAAAGGGGAACATAAAAATATCCCATGAGAATCAGACAAAAAGGGGATAACTATTAATCCCTCCAGTACTCTATTGGAAGATAGGTTGCACTGGGTCTGTAAATTTAAAAAGACTAGTAAAGTCAATGGCAACTTTACATGTTCTGGAAGACGGTAGTGAGTCACAGAAAATGGAGTTTAAAGTGGGAATTCTGAAAAGACAACCCTGTGTCACTGCACTGAAGGTGCTGTGTGACACACAGTAAAAAGATGATGCCTATGGAGTGGGTGAGACTCCTTAGCCCATGAGCACAAAATGTACAACACACAGCAAAACACATGTAAGAGTGGTGAAAAAATGTCTCACACTCTTACCAGGTAAAAAGATTAAACCCTAGAACCTAGAAATACAGCAAAGATGCTGAGGGACTCAATAGGTAAGGGAAATTAGCCATTCTGGAGAATTCTCTCTAACACTTGCACCCCTCACCCCCAGACTAAGGGACAGGAGGATTTAATCCACTCCTAGATGAATCTCTTCACTGTAGTCGGTAACAAACATCCTAGAGAAACCATCAGCATTTTGGTGGTGACATCCTGACATGTGCTCAATGGTGAAATCAAACCCTTGCAGGCAGATTGACCATCTTAATAGTTGTGGATGTTCCCCTTTCATTTGCATTAACCATCTCAAGGGTTGGTGGTCTGTCTGAATCACAAAAGTAGATCCATACAAGTATGATCTAAACTTCTTCAGAGACCACACAATAGCAAAGCACTCACGCTCAATGGTTGCCCACCTTGTTTCTGGTTCCTTCAGCTGAAACACCAAAGAAATATTGAGGCTTAGTACCACAATTGAAATACACCAATCACGGGCTGAAAAGATACAAGTATCTTTTATTACTGTACAGTTTACAAAGCAACACAGATATCTATCTGGCTCCCAAAACCTTGCAGTGTGGACCAGCAGACACAGTGAGGAGTGAAAGTGCTGGACATCTAAACACAGACATATTTATACCATTGTACCAATATTGTCCATCCCCTCTCCAAACTAATCATTCACTGGCTAGAGTTTGTGCCTAGTTCATATGACAGATGTTACAATATTTTACAAAGGATTAAACAAGTTTACATGTCCATGAAATTACAATGGTGCTGTAGGTTCTCAGATCCACGGTAAGTCTTATTCCAAGAGTCGCTACAATGCAGCTCAGCCAGAATATACGACCAGAGTTTACTTTCCATTATCTTAATGTTTATACGAGGATGAGGCTTGTGAGCGCAGACAACACTTAAATGACAGTTCGTATGAAGCACAAGGTTTCTTTGCATAGGTTAAACAGTCTGCTCTCGGTCAGCCTAAACATTAACAAAACTCAAAGGTCGGTCAGCTCGACTGCAAATCGAAAACACAGTCCACCATTTAGAACATGGAACATGAGTTGAAATCAAAATGGCGGATGAGTCTTAAAATGGCGGCAAAGTTAACCCAAAATCAGAACTTTGCGAAGGCGGTTTTCTGTGTAACACGAATGGGCTTAGGCCAATATTCATAATAAGGAGGCACTATATGATTACAGTTTAACATACCCTCCTTTTGGCCTAAGCCAAGAGCATTACTCAAACATTCGCTTTACTCAAAACCCCATGTGTCAATGTCCGTACATCCTGAGCCAAGGATAAGCTTCATTGCCACAGACAAAATAAACAGGATCACCTACTTACAAAGGTATGTCCTCACTAGTCAGATTCGCAATGTTGGTACAACCCTCCAAAGTACCCATTTACTGGAAAGCCTCCCTTTGTATGCAGAAGGAAACAGAGTTGGGGCTATGATTGATATAAGAAAGAGGTATGGCATCCTGATTGCCTACGGGAGCCATCTTGAATGAGATTAACGACTGCAAAGGTCTAGAAAGTCTATCGGAAGGCCTAATAGAAGCAACATTTAGTTTGCTCCTGTTTTCAAAAAGGGAGCATCCCAAAGGTGTTAGGACTTTTCTTTCAAATTCGTTCAAATTAGTTCCATCGGAGTTCCCAGAAATACTATCATTCCAACGACCAAAGAATAGTGCCCTTAGAGAGGTGTAGCATGCAGTAGTCAAAGGAAGAGGATGAATATACCAGCCCAACCCTTTCCCCATGCTGTGGCAAATGCAAACATATCCATCAATTTGTTCTATTAAGAATCGCATGGGTTGCATTCATAATTAATAGAAGAGTATTATTGTGGTAACTCTGTCTGTGTTGGGAATCCCTAGGAGGTAGAGTGTGCAGGTCCATGAAAGGTGAAGACATAGTGGGAACACTTTCGGTTGGTAACAGAGTCTCAAGTGGACGCACCCCCGCAATATACCAAAACCCAAGTGCAAGTACAACTCTTAGACCAGTTAACATTATTACAAGAAAACAGTGAGTCCTCAAGGACCATGTTTTTTAATGCTCAATGTCTTTGTTAGCCACAAGACCGATAGCTTGCTCCATACGAGTAGAGTTAGTGAAGGGCATTGTTCCTCAAAATTCTGTTTGAAAAGTCTCTCCGTCAGACTCATTAAGATCGTCCATTGGGAATCTCCTGACCACGTGGCTTATCTTGCTTGAAGGTAACTTTGCCAGTCCCTCCACCTACTTATGTTTCAGTGAGAGAGTGGCAATGGACTAGCTCAACAGTGGTTTCTTGTGGGCACAGCCGTGCTGTGCTAAAAGTCTAGTGCCGTGGACGCAAATCGTACCTCAAGACTCCAGGTACGGTGTGATCTGTGAACAGAGTGTCATTGCTTCCTGATGGAAGTGGTGAAAAAGAAGGAAGATTTCTCAAGGGTGCAGAAAGATCCGAAGAAGAATTCGAGGACAAAGCAGCAGTCTCCCGAGACCCCACAGGCTCAGGAAGAATCTCTGAGACACCCTTGGTGTTGTTCAAAAGAGTCTTATCGTGCGGAACAGAACAAACAGTCCCCTCTCTTCTCCTTCGTCGACTAGCAGAGGAAATGGTATTTTCTTGATGTGAGTCGCGTGGATCCAATGTCTCTTCCCTGCTACTCGTACTGCGGTCTGTGTGGCCATCAGGACCTGAAACGGTCCTCTCCAGCGCAGTGCAAGACAGGATGCTCTTTGGAAGGATTTTGTGAGCACCCAATCCTCAGGTCAAAGTCGATGACCTGGCCCCTCGTACTTTACTGGGAGGGCTTCTCGCACCTGTTGATAAATCAAATACAAGTTTTGAGTTAACTGGTCACAGTATTCAGAAAGGAGCAAATGCTCCATGTCTTTCAATCTTTTGGGTTTGGGCAGATTCCAAATAGTAGCTGGTCTCCCCATCACAATCTCGTAGTGGGAGAGTCCAGTTCTTGTTTGTGGGGTTTTCCTCATGGACAATAAAACTACCGGTAAGGCATCTGGCCATTTCAAGTTACTGCTAGCACAGACTTTAGCTAGCTTGTTCTTTAGGATACCATTATGGCATTCAACAAGTCTGGCACTCTGAGCGTGTCTGGTGAATGGAACCGTTTATCGATCTGTAATCCCGCACATATCTGCAGGATAACAGCAGGGATAAAATGTGGACCATTGTCCGACCAGATGGCCCTCAGCAAACCAAACCTAGGAAAATATTCCTTAAGCATGGTTTTCGCCGTTGTCATTGCTGTGGCATCTTTCACAGTGAAGGCTTCAACCTACTTGCTAAAGGCACAAATGACTACCAGAACGTACATGTAATTGTGGCAGCGTTCCATTTCGATGAAGTCGAAATGTATTACCTCAAAGGGCACAGAAGGGGGACCAAAACTACCCCTTGGTGTTGATGTACCCTTCCCCACATTATGCTGTAAGCATACCATACAGTTTTGGAGCAAACGCTCAGCAGTTTTAGAGATGTTTACATTTATCCAAACAGGTTCTAGCAATTTACAAATGTTTCTAGCACATATATGAGTAGGACCATGAGCCATCGTGACCATAGCGGGGACATAAGCATTGGGTAGCATCTATCTTTTCCTTACGTTGTCTACCCAACAACCTTCATCATCTAAACTTGCTAAACCCTCAGCTCATTGCTTAAGATCATCTGGAGTGGCATCAGCTTGAATATATTTCTTATCAAATCAATTCCTTTATCTAATATACAGGTATTAGTAGCTTCTTTTGTTGCATACATTTCTGAATATAAATCAGTGGCAGTCTGTTTGGCTATCCTGTCAGCAGAAGCATTTCCTCTCCCTACATCGTCTGTTACTTTCTGATGTGCGGTGCACTCATGATTGCTAGTTGAGTAGGAAGCGCAAGTATTGAGAGTAGCTGAACGATCAAGGTACCATGTTGGATTCTAGTTCCGTGTGAGGTCAAGAAACCTCTTTCTGCCCATAGTCTACTGAAGTTGTGAACCACCCCAAAGGCATACTGACTGGCTGTGAATATATTTACACTAAGCCCTTCGGAAAGTTAACAAGCTCGAGACAATGCAATAATCTGTGCGGCCTGCGCAGAGTTATGTGAAATTCTCTTGGTTTCCACAATCATGCTTAATGTAGTGATGGCATAAGCAGCAGTGGATGTACCATCTGGAAGTTTGAAGCACAAGCAATCGCAAAACAGCTCCCCTTGTGGATCTTTCAATGGTGTGACATTTAAATCCACCCAGCCTTTGGTTTCTTGCTCTGTGGTATAGTGGCAGTCATGTGACATGTTGTCACCGCAAGCAATGTCTTGCGGAAGAGGCAATAATTCAGCCGGATTTAATACGCAACACCTCTTAATTTGGATATGCTGTGCAAATAGAATCAGTTCGTAGCTTGTTAATCGTGCAGAAGTAAGGTGTTGCGTTTGCGTTCTGTTCAATAGAACGTCTATGGAGTGGGGTTCCATCACGGTTAAAGAGTGACCTAAAACCATACCCTGACTTTGTTTTAAGGACACAGCAGCAACAGCTCTCAAGCATCTTGGCAAAGCGCATGCAACAGGATCGAGTGTGGAGGGAAAATAACCGCACATTCTATTCTTCCCCCCATGTTCCTGCGTGAACACAGCCAAAGCACATCCATCACATTCATGCACATAGAACACAAAGGCCTTATCATAATTTGGTGTGCCCAAAACTGGTGCTGAACAAAGTGCAGCCTTGAGCAGATCAAATGTTTTCTGGTGTTTCAAGTTCCACAGTAATGGCAAAGAAATACCCTTGTTTGTCAATGCCAACATTGGTTTTATCACTAGTGAAAAATTAGAGTTCCACTGTCTACAGTAAGAAGCCATTCCTATCAAGGCTCTGACCTCTTTCTGTGTATTTGGACAGACATGCTAGAGATGCTTTTTATCCATTGAGGTGTCAGTCTTCTTCCCTCCTTTGATGGAGATAGCCTAAATAGGCGACCTCCTGTCGACAATATTGACATTTTTTCAATGAAGCCTTATGCCCATGCTCTGCTAGATGAGTAAGCAGCTACATGGTAGCCTCCTTGCAAGCAACTTCTGAGTCTGCAGCTAAAAGAAGATCGTCAACGTACTGCAACAATGTACAAGTGGGAGGCAACTCAACTGTATCGAGCGGCTCCTTCAAAGCTCTACTGTAAATGCTCGGACTCTCTGTGTACCCTTGTGGCACACGAGTGAATGTAAACAAGCATCCCCCTAGGGTGAACGCGAACAAATATCTACTATCCACATGTACAGGAATACTAGAGAAGGCATTCTTCAGATCCACCACACTGAAATGAGTATCAGAAGCAGGAATCACCGTTAATATTGTGGTTTCATCAGGCACAATTGGGAATTGTGGAGCAACAATCTTATTGATAGCACGCAAATCAATACTAACATAGAAAGAAATTGCATTATCCCCTTACTTATACACCGGTAAAATCAGACTATTGCACAAACTTCCTGCAATTTCCTCAATCACTCCAGGATGGACAGAATCACAAACTATGCTTTTTAGAGCTTGCTCAGCATCAACTGAAATCTTATATTGTGGAATAAGTGGCAACTTAGCTCCTAGTTTCAAAACAATTTTAACAGGTTCAAAATACCGACATCATTGTCGTCAACCGCCCATAAACATGCCGGAAATTTACTAAATTCAGACGGTAAAGGTCTAGTCAAAAACTGTGAAGCAGAAGATTGCTTGGGTGAAATCATCAAATGTACTCCATCTTTAGAACAATGAATTACCACATTTAATTCCTTCAACAGATTCTTCCCCAACAAATTCTCACCACAATTCCTCGTTAGAAGAAATGGACAGTGATCCATGAACCGTCCCAGAGAAATCGGTACTGGCAGAGAAACCGGAATATCCACTGGCATGCCAGAAAACCCTAAAGAAATGTTATCCTGCCCTGACCGTGGAATATCTGGAACCCGTGAATGATCAATGGAACACTTCTGTGCTCCTGTATCTATCAAAAAAAGATTCTTCTTATTCCCCACCTTCATTTCTACGTAGGGCCCTTTCTGATTGACGGGAATAGACACCGGTTCCAGATCCTGCTTCGGGCTGTCCTAATGAAACAATATATCAGCAAAGACAAGATTGTCAGAAAGACAGGCAGTTGAAGGATTATCAAAAATATTTCTACTATCTACACTAGATTGCTGATTATCTTGCGAGAATGACTGTGAATTTTGAGTGAACTGGCTTCTACCTGGATCTCCTACCCGAGTGCGGCTCTGGATCATCTACCCATGACACCATATGTGTTATTCGGTCTCTTCTGAAGGATCAGCCATTGTGCTCGCCAATGACCCTCTTGTCTACAATAAGCACATTGGTTCATGTTTACAGGACCCAACTGTGCATTACTTTGTGGAACAAACTGGCCTCTAAACTCCAAGCTCTGGTTCCTCTAACTATCTGTTGCAACAATACCATGGTTTTCAGGTCTCCCTTCTTCTTTTCAATCCTCTCTTTTTCATTATTGACTCTATTTTTATAATACTGAGCCTTATCCAATACTTCAGTCTGTGATTTAGCTTGCCAAGCACTTTCGGAAGTCACGATTTGTGATTGGATAACAGGCAACAATCCAAACACAAATGTATCCAGAAACAACCTTTTTCCTGACTCGGTGCTTAAATCCTGTCCGCTAAAATCTGAAAATACTTGTTTGAACCGATTAAAAAATTCGGTAGCACCTTCAGATTTCCATTGGGTACAAGCAGTGAGTTTGTCCCAAACTATTCTTCTCTCGGGAACCAGAGTCTTTAATTTCATTACTATTCTGTCTGGCAATGTCAGTATCAGATATGGTGGTCTCTCACCAGCTTTCCTTTCTCCATCTAACCGTACCAAGTTAACCCATGTATTACCCAGTCCTGCTTGATCATCTACAGTCCTTATCTGTTTCCACAAATCAGCAGGTAGGCTCACAGGGAACAACAAGTCTATATCACCCAGAGTGAAAACTGACAAATGCAAGACAGATTTTATTTCTTTATAAAACCCTGTTGGATTTTTCCTAACGTCTGGAATCGACTGCCTAATAGTGTTCACTTCCTGTCTAGAGAACGGGACATGAACAAATTGCGAAACATAGTGATCTTCAATAGTGGTAGCTGGTGTGCCTGCTATGGCATCAGCTGGAATCTCAACTTTAGGAACAAATGTCGGAGGAACCTCTCTCATTGGCATTTGAGAAGTAGGCAACTCCGAACGTTTGTTAAGCAACAAAGCTAGATCGAGCAACAAGATAGTCCAAGCAGTATCAGGCGCAAATGCTCTCTTATAAATAATCATCAAATCTGCGGGGCAACCAATCTTTTTCTTCATACACTTATCCTTCAGGTATTCTACCATTACCTGTAACATTTTCTTTTGCACTTCTGGAGTATACTGACTAAACGTATCATATACTTCCATGGGAGATATCGACACATCCGAAATCCATCTAAGCGCGTCCCTTGTGCAAATTTGTGTCTCTTCACTCGTTGATTTACAAGGAGGAAGAAAGAGTTTCTGCACATACAGAGCGTCCAATCTATCACCATCTACTTCATCATTCTGTAACCGTTCTAACTCCCTCCTAAACTCAAAAACCCTCTCAACATGCTCATTTACTTTCTCCTCTGTATCCCTTGAATAAGTTAAGACATTCAAATCTCTTAACTCTTGTGGGACATCCATGTCCATCAAATCATTCCACATTATGGCCAAGTGTATTCCCATCCCCTCAATTAGAACATTCGGTTTGGGAATACTTTCTAGATCAAAGAGTGCAGCTATAGCAGCTGATTTTTCACCTTTCTCTACACATTTCTTCGCCCATGCGTACAATTCTCTCTTCTTATCTTTAGAAACTGCACTACGAGTCACTACTTTTAATTCAGCACTCGCCCCTTCATTCGCTACAAGTGGAGTAGAACCGCTTGGGAAAGAGAGAGTAGACAAATCCTGTAGAACAGGTAGTGGAGACACTACCGCTGGTAACAAAGACGGAATCACTGGAACAGTAATTGTCGGTGAAGGTGGAGCTACAGAAGGAGGAGCAACAATAGGAAGAGGAGCAACAGGTGGCAGTGGAGGAACAACGGGAAGAAAAGGGAAAGCTACGGGAGGAGGTGCAACAACTGGAAGCAGTAAAACAGCAGGAATAGGTACATAAGGAGGTGGTGCAGTGGCACCAGTCCTACGTTCATTTAAAAGTTTATCAATTAGTTCATTTGAAGCATGAAAATCTTTATATGGATATATTTTCTGTACACCAAGTTGGAAAGCCCTATCCATGTTTCTAACAGTCTCTGACTGTTTCTGTTGATCATACAATAATGCCTTTTCTGAATTAGACATATGAGGACGTGCATGTTTCTCCTTACTTTTAAGTTGCTGCATATTTTCCAATTCTGAATTACATCAAATGCTGCAGGCCTAGCTTTTTTCTTTAACAATATAGACTCTAGATACTCTATACTGGCAATTTCAAAACTGCCATTAACTGGCCACTGAAAT
Source organism: Ambystoma mexicanum (assembly GCF_040938575.1). Classification (NCBI taxonomy): domain Eukaryota; kingdom Metazoa; phylum Chordata; class Amphibia; order Caudata; family Ambystomatidae; genus Ambystoma; species Ambystoma mexicanum. The sequence goes on from NC_090926.1 coordinate 1,182,580,825, forward strand.
TCGGAAGCATGTCTAGTTTGTCTGTGCCAAATATCGTTGAATACTATACTACCAATGCCCTACTTACAGTGCATAGTACATGCCGCCGACCCCTCCTGTGGCGCTGGTCGGCCAAATTCCAAAGATTATCTGTCTCTGCGGAATAAATCCCTGAAACAGGCAGACAATTTCCCAGGCATGTCAGATCACTGGTGTTACCTGGTGTCGTTTGTGCTCATGAGGACAAAACTGCAAACTAATATCAGGATACTTAAGAATTGGGGGCACAACTCACCTGATCACAAAGGACTGAGGAGGTCCAATTGGATTACAAAAGACAAAGGACCCTCGTGGTTGGTGATTTCGGCAAAACTGCCCGTCAAGATATGAAGACCCTCGTCAAGATGCCCTCTCGAACCGCATGCTCACTGTTCAGGGATCAGATTGTGCAGTACTGTTGAGGTGTTGCGTCTCATATAAAGGGGCCCCTTTTTTCTCACTGTCCGATCCCGGTCCGATTGCTGCGTCTTCTCTTCAATGAGGTGGCATCAATCTTGAGGGTCCTTATTCGGGCGCCATCTGAAAGACCAAAGAAATATCGAGGCTTAGTAGCACAAATGAAATACACCAATCACGGGCTGAAAAGATACAAGTATCTTTTATTACTATACAGTTTACAAAGCAAAACAGATAGCTATCTGGCACCCAATAACTCGCAGTGTGTACCAGCAGACACAGTGAGGAGTGAGAGTGCTGGACATCTAAACACGGACATATTTGTACCATTTTTTTATTTTTTTTATTTTTTATATTGCATTTTATTGAATTTAAACAACAACACAATCAACGAAAACTACAAGAAAAATAAAATCAAAACATACGCATTCAAGGATCAAATCAATAAGTGAGGGCACGATAAGAGTCAAATGATCTCCATTTGTCGCCCTTCCCATCTACAGTACAGTGTGGCGTTTTAGGGCCTCATGAGATTCTCTCTCCTCCCATTTGTCCCAGATCTTAGAAGCTTTGGTCGGGCAGCCTCTTGCTTTATAAACTCTGCGCTCTAACATTGCGAGCGTGTCCATGTCATCCGCCCATTGTTCCAGTGTTGGGGACTCTGGGGCTCCCAGTTTTTGTGCAATGTTCCGCTTCGTCAGTCCTGTAGATAGGAGCAATCTTTCCCATTTATCAGTAGTGTTCTCATCGGGAGAGCCCAACAGCAACACCTTCGGGTCCATTGTTATATTGCGGCCTAGCACCCTGGATAGTTCATTGCAGCATTTCCCCCAGAAAGTTTGGATCCGCGGATACTCCCAGAGGATATGTATGAATGTACCAACCTCACCCCCGCAACGGAGGAAGTTCGGGTTTGGGGCACGTTTCCAGCCATGCATCATGGTTCTTTGGTAATATATTCTGTGAAGGATTTTAAGTTGGACCAAGCGGAGTCTGGAGGAGATAGCAATCTCCCTGGGATGCATTAGGATCTGGATCCAGTCCTCCGGGTCTATGGCTCCCACGTCGTCCTCCCATTTGGATTTAAGACGAGGGAGTTCCTATTGCAGCAAAGGAGGACATAGCATTATACAGTATAGAGGTGACTCTAGTAGGGATATGTGCTGGGAGTATATTGCGTTCAATGGGTGTGTACTCAGGAATAGCAGGGTCCAACTGGATATGTGTTAATAGGGCGTGAGTCAGTTGGGTATGGTGATAGCATTCGGTCATCGGGAGGTGGAATTTCTGCTGCAATGCTACAAAGGGGGCGATTTCCCCATCTATCAAGACATCCCCAATCCGTGTGTTTCCGGCCTCCACCCATTTGGGCCATGGTCTGCGTTTCCCCAGTTCGGCCAGGTTACTGTTGAGCCACAGTAGTTGTGCCATGGTGATCTTGTCTTTCCATCCCACATAGGCATGGGCCCGTCTCCAGACCCTTGAGACATGTGCTGCCATTGTCTGGGGTAGGGGTCTGTGGAGGGGTAGAGCAGGGGTAATGGGTCAGTGTCGTGGATGGCTGCAATTTTTGCCTTTATGTGCGGGAGTTCCCTATCCCCATGCAATAGGTCGTTAACAACCGCCAGTTGGGAAGCCCATTAGTAAGCTCAGAGACAGGGGACGCCGATACCCCCCTCCCAAACCGATCTCTGGAGTGTAGCCAGTGCAATACGAGATTGTCCCCCTCCCCATATGAGGTCTCTAAGGAGGGAGTCAAGGCGGTCAAATTCGGCATCTTGAATCTCCAGTGGTGCATTTTGTAATACATAGAGGAATCTGGGCAGGGTGATCATCTTAAAAAGGGCGGCTCTGCCCATTAGTTTCAGGGGGAGAAGGCTCCAGTGGCGGACATCGTCTTTAAAGCGGTCCATGATCGGCTCAAGGTTATGGGCTGCGTAGCGCGTCAGGTCCTCCGATATCCAAATCCCAAGATAGAGGAAGCCGCTTGGTTCCACCTTATATGGGCATTCCTGGGGGACGGCCGAACCTGTCCCCCGAACATTGTTGGCACTCGGAACTAGATTGTCAGCTCAAACTTGGGGTCCTGGCTGGCAGGCGAACAGAGGGGACCCCTCTGGTCCGCAGCTCCTACCGCCTTTGAGCATTCCGTAGTTCTTAGGGTCCACTTATGAGGTCGGCCTCTCTTCGTTTCGATATTCCATCGCTTCCTAATGTTTGTTGGTTTCCCTCGCTTTAGTTGGCGGGGTTTGCCGCTTTTTCCGGGATCACTGGTTCCTGGGCCTCCAGGTGCCCCCCGGTAGGGGGGTGATCCGCCCCAGGCTGGGGTCTCCTTCCCCGTTCTGTTGGTCTTGCCGTCCAGTCCCCTTGAATGTGTGTTTCCACCCTTCTCCAGGCCTCCTTCGGATCCGTGAAGTGAACTGTGGTTCCCCTGTGGTGGATCTTGAGTTGGGCCGGAAACAGCAGTTTACTTTCATGTGGAATAGTTGCCTCTTCAGTGGTTCAAACGACTGTCTTGCCCTTTGCACCTCCCGGGTATAGTCAGGGAAAAAAGGCGATTCGGGAGCCTTTATGGGTGATTGTACCCTTTGAGCGGGCCAATGAAGGAGTGCATCTCTGTCCCGATAGTTAAGGAATCTGGCTATGATCGTTCTGAGTGGTGCGCCTGGTATAGGCCTGCCCGATGGCATTCTGTGAGCTCTCTCCACCGAGAAGAACTTAGAGAAGGGGTGAGGCGCATAGATGTCTGCCAACCATTGTTCCAGGAAGAGCTCCATACTGCGCCCTTCCTCCCCCTCCGGAAGGCCGAGGATGCGTAAATAGTTGAGGCGCAATCTTCCTTCCCCCTCATCCACACGGGCCTCTAACATTTTCAGAGGATTTAGTGTCTGGGGGAGTTGTTGATTAATGCCTCTAATGTTGTCTTCATTCCCCGAGATGCGCTGTTCCGCCTCCCCCGTACGAGCGGAGAGTTTCTGCAAGTTGTGGTGCAGAAAGGAGACATCCGCCGCTATACTGTCAATTTTCATCTCCATCGAGGAGCGGGAGCTGGCGATGGCGGCCATCACGTCTCTCAGGGAGAGGGCAGTCTCGTCCTGGGGGGGGGGAGTGTCTGTAGTGTGTGAGACTGCGAGGCCTGGGCCTGTGCCACCGCAAATTGGTCCATCTTGCTTTGCGTAGAGGCTTTTTTCAACTTGTCTTTGCCCATCCTTGGAGAGAGGCAGCTTTGCGGGGTTATGTGCGCCCGGGAGGGACCGAGGCCTGCTGTGGGTCGGGTAGGACAGCGTGTGTGACAGCGGTCCCGGTCAGGCGAGTTTTCCAGCCGAGGTCTCTCGCAAGTGTGGCACGGAGAGGGCCTTCCACCTCGGGTTTACCAATGCGTGGGTTTGGGCTGGTGACTGGGGCCACCCACCGGCCTCGCTGGACGTCACGGTAAGAGAGTCTTCCTGGTTCAGCCGTCGAGCTCCTCGTGGGCCAGAGATGGTCCGGCGATTTCCATCAGGTCTGCTTGCAGTACCGTCACTCCCCGCAGCCTGACAGGCCCCGAATTGCATCATGTGCCAGCGGCGGCCATCTTGGGAGCGCGGGAGCCCTCTCCGTTTCGCTCTTCACTCGCCTCGGGTTCGCTCTTGGGCCTCTGATTTTCCCTGAATTTTGCATCCGATGGTGCCCAAGTGCGTCAGGTTTCGATACAGGCATCAGAGGTATATAGAACTCTCGGTAATCAGGCTATAAAAGACAGGATATTTGAGGCGGTCGCGGAGCCGATCGAACTCACGTCCGGTCCATTGTGCTTCTGGTCACACCCCCCATATTTATACCATTTTAGCAATATTGTCCATCCCCTCTCCAAACTAATCATTCACTGGCTAGAGTGTGTGCCTAGTTCACATGACAGATGTTACAATATTTTACAAAGGATTAAACAAGTTTACATGTCTGTGAAATTACAATGGTGCTTTAGGTTCTCGCATCCACGGTAAGCCTTATTCCAAGAGTTGCTACAGTGCAGCTCAGCCAGAATATACGACCGGTGTTTACTTTTCATTGTCTTAATGTATATATGAGGATGGGGCTTGTGAGCGCAGGCAACACTTAAATGACAGTTTGTATGAAGCACAAGGTTTCTTTGCATAGGTTAAACAGTCTGCTCTCGGTCAGCTTAAACATTAACGAAGGAATAGGTACATAAGGAGGTGGTGCAGTGGCACCAGTCATACGTTCATTTAAAAGTTTATCAATTAGTTCATTTGAAGCATGAAAATCTTTATATGGATATATTTTCTGTACACCAAGTTGGAAAGCCCTATCCATGTTTCTAACAGTCTCTGACTGTTTCTGTTGATCATACAATAATGCCTTTTCTGAATTAGACATATGACGACGTGCATGTTTCTCCTTACTTTTAAGTTGCTGCATATTTTCCAATTCTGAATTACATCAAATGCTGCAGGCCTAGCTTTTTTCTTTAACAATATAGACTCTAGATACTCTATACTGGCAATTTCAAAACTACCATTAACTGGCCACTGAAATTCGGAAGCATGTCTAGTTTGTCTGTGCCAAATATCGTTGAATACTATACTACCAATGCCGTACTTACAGTGCATAGTACATGCCGCAGACCCCTCCTGTGGCGCTGGTCGGCCAAATTCCAAAGATTATCTGTCTCTGCGGAATAAATCCCTGAAACAGGCAGACAATTTCCCAGGCATGTCAGATCACTGGTGTTACCTGGTGTCGTTTGTGCTCATGAGGACAAAACTGCAAACTAATATCAGGATACTTAAGAATTGGGGGCACAAATCACCTGATTACAAAGGACTGAGGAGGTCCAATTGGATTACAAAAAGACAAAGGACCCTCGTGGTTGGTGATTTCGGCAAAACTGCCCATCAAGATATGAAGACCCTCGTCAAGATGCCCTCTCGAACCGCATGCTCACTGTTCAGGGATCAGATTGTGCAGTACTGTTGAGGTGTCGCGTCTCATATAAAGGGGCACCTTTTTTCTCACTGTCCGATCCCGGTCCGACTGCTGCGTCTTCTGTTCAATGAGGTGGCATCAATCTTGAGGGTCCTTATTCGGGCACCATCTGAAAGACCAAAGAAATATCGAGGCTTAGTAGCACAAATGAAATACACCAATCACGGGCTGAAAAGATACAAGTATCTTTTATTACTATACAGTTTACAAAGCAAAACAGATAGCTATCTGGCTCCCAATAACTCGCAGTGTGTACCAGCAGACACAGTGAGGAGTGAGAGTGCTGGACTTCTAAACACGGACATATTTGTACCATTTATTTTTTTCTTTTTTCTTTTTTATATTGCATTTTATTGAATTTAAACAACAACACAATCAACGAAAACTACAAGAAAAATAAAATCAAAACATACGCATTCAAGGATCAAATCAATAAGTGAGGGCACGATAAGAGTCAAATGATCTCCATTTGTCGCCCTTCCCATCTACAGTACAGTGTGGCGTTTTAGGGCCTCATGAGATTCTCTCTCCTCCCATTTGTCCCAGATCTTAGAAGCTTTGGTCGGGCAGCCTCTTGCTTTATAAACTCTGCGCTCTAACATTGCGAGCGTGTCCATGTCATCCGCCCATTGTTCCAGTGTTGGGGACTCTGGGGCTCCCAATTTTTGTGCAATGTTCCGCTTCATCAGTCCTGCGGCCGTAGATAGGAGCAATCTTTCCCATTTATCAGTAGTGTTCTCATCGGGAGAGCCCAACAGCAACACCTTCGGGTCCATTGTTATATTGCGGCCTAGCACCCTGGATAGTTCATTGCAGCATTTCCCCCAGAAAGTTTGGATCCGCGGACACTCCCAGAGGATATGTATGAATGTACCAACCTCACCCCCGCAACGGAGGAAGTTCGGGTTTGGGGCACGTTTCCAGCCATGCATCATGGTTCTTGGGTAATATATTCTGTGAAGGATTTTAAGTTGGACCAAGCGGAGTCTGGAGGAGATAGCAATCTCCCTGGGATGCATTAGGATCTGGATCCAGTCCTCCGGGTCTATGGCTCCCACGTCGTCCTCCCATTTGGATTTAAGACGAGGGAGTTCCGGAGCAGCAAAGGAGGACATAGCATTATACAGTATAGAGGTAACTCTAGTATGGATATGTGCTAGCAGTATATTGCGTTCAATGGGTGTGTACTCAGGAATAGCAGGGTCCAACTGGATATGTGTTAATAGGGCGTGAGTCAGTTGGGTATGGTGATAGCATTCGGTCGTCGGGAGGTGGAATTTCTGCTGCAATGCTAAAAAGGGGGCGATTTCCCCATCTATCAAGACATCCCCAATCCGTGTGTTTCCGGCCTCCACCCATTTGGGCCATGGTCTGAGTTTCCCCAGTTCGGCCAGGTTACTGTTGAGCCACAGGGGTTGTGCCATGGTGATCTTGTCTTTCCATCCCACATAGGCATGGGCCCGTCTCCAGACCCTTGAGACATGTGCTGCCATTGTCTGGGGTAGGGGTCTGTGGAGGGGTCGAGCAGGGGTAATGGGTCAGTGTCGTGGATGGCTGCAATTTTTGCCTTTATGTGCGGGAGTTCCCTATCCCCATGCAATAGGTCGTTAACAACCGCCAGTTGGGAAGCCCATTAGTAAGCTCAGAGACAGGGGACGCCGATACCCCCCTCCCAAACTGATCTCTGGAGTGTAGCCAGTGCAATACGAGGTTGTCCCCCTCCCCATATGAGGTCTCTAAGGAGGGAGTCAAGGCGGTCAAATTCGGCATTCTGAATCTCCAGTGGTGCATTTTGTAATACATAGAGGAATCTGGGCAGGGTGATCATCTTAAAAAGGGCGGCTCTGCCCATTAGTGTCAGGGGGAGAAGGCTCCAGTGGCGGACATCGTCTTTAAAGCGGTCCATGATCGGCTCAAGGTTATGGGCTGCGTAGCGCGTCAGGTCCTCCGATATCAAATCCCAAGATACAGGAAGCCGCTTGGTTCCACCTTATATGGGCATTCCTGGGGGACGGCCGAACCTGTCGCCCAAACATCGTTGGCACTCGGAACTAGATTGTCAGCTCAAACTTGGGGTCCTGGCTGGCAGGCGAACAGAGGGGGCCCCTCTGGTCCGCAGCTCCTACCGCCTTTGAGCATTCCGTAGTTCTTAGGGTCCACTTATGAGGTCGGCCTCTCTTCGTTTCGATATTCCATCGCTTCCTAATGTTTGTTGGTTTCCCTCGCTTTAGTTGGCGGGGTTTGCCGCTTGTTCCGTGATCACTGGTTCCTGGGCCTCCAGGTGCCCCCCGGTAGGGGGGCGATCCGCCCCAGGCTGGGGTCTCCTTCCCCGTTCTGTTGGTCTTGCCGTCCAGTCCCCTTGAATGTGTGTTTCCACCTTTCTCCAGGCCTCCTTCGGATCCGTGAAGTGAACTGTGGTTCCCCTGTGGTGGATCTTGAGTTGGGCCGGAAACAGCAGTCCGTATCTTACTTTCATGTGGAATAGTTGCCTCTTCAGTGGTTCAAACGACTGTCTTGCCCTTTGCACCTCCCTGGTGTAGTCAGGGAAAAAAGGTGATTCGGGAGCCGTTATGGGTGATTGTACCCTTTGAGCGGGCCATTTGAAGGAGTGCATCTCTGTCCCGATAGTTAAGGAATCTGGCTATGATCGTTCTGAGTGGTGCGCCTGGTATAGGCCTGCCCGATGGCATTCTCTGAGCTCTCTCCACCGAGAAGAACTTAGAGAAGGGGTGAGGCGCATAGATGTCTGCCAACCATTGTTCCAGGAAGAGCTCCATACTGCGCCCTTCCTCCCCCTCCGGAAGGCAGAGGATGCGTAAATAGTTGCGGCGCAATCTTCCTTCCCCGTCATCCACACGGGCCTCTAACATTTTCAGAGGATTTAGTGTCTGGGAGAGTTGTTGATTAATGCCTCTAATGTTGTCTTCAGTCCCCGAGATACGCTGTTCCGCCTCCCCCGTACGAGCGGAGAGTTTCTGCAAGCTGTGGTGCAGAAAGGAGACATCCGCCGCCATACTGTTAATTTTCATCTCCATCGAGGAGCGGGAGCTGGCGATGGCGGCCATCACGTCTCTCAGGGAGAGGGCAGTCTCGTCCTCGGGGGGGGTGTCTGTAGTGTGTGAGACTGCGAAGCCTGGGCCTGTGCCACCCAAATTGGTCCATCTTGCTTTGCGTAGAGGCTTTTTTTAACTTGTCTTTGCCCATCCTTGGAGAGAGGCAGCTTCGCGGGGTTATGTGCGCCCTGGAGGGACCGAGGCCTGCTGTGGGTCGGGTAGGACAGCGTGTGTGACAGCGGTCCTGGTCAGGCGAGTTTTCCAGCCGAGGTCTCTCGCAAGTGTGGCACGGAGAGGGCCTTCCACCTCGGGTTTACCAATGCGTGGGTTTGGGCTGGTGACTGGGGCCACCCACCGGCCTCGCTGGACTTCACGGTAAGAGAGTCTTCCTGGTTCAGCTGTCGAGCTCCTCGTGGGCCAGAGATGGTCCGGCGATTTCCATCAGGTCTGCTTGCAGTACCGTCACTCCCCGCAGCCTGACAGGCCCCGAATTGCATCATGTGCCAGCGGCGGCCATCTTGGGAGCGCGGGAGCCCTCTCCGTTTCACTCTTCACTCACCTCGGGTTCGCTCTTGGGCCTCTGATTTTCCCCGAATTTTGCATCCGATGGTGCCCAAGTGCGTCAGGTATCGATACAGGCATCAGAGGTATATAGAACTCTCGGGAATCAGTCTATAAAAGACAGGATATTTGCGGCGGTCGCAGAGCCGATCGAACTCACGTCCGCTCCATTGTGCTGCTGGTCACGCCCCCCATATTTATACCATTTTAGCAATATTGTCCATCCCCTCTCCAAACTAATCATTCACTGGCTAGTGTTTGTGCCTAGTTCACATGACAGATGTTACAATATTTTACAAAGGATTAAACAAGTTTACATGTCTGTGAAATTACAATGGTGCTTTAGGTTCTCCCATCCACGGTAAGCCTTATTACAAGAGTTGCTACAGTGCAGCTCAGCCAGAATATACAACCGGAGTTTACTTTTCATTGTCTTAATGTATATATGAGGATGAGGCTTGTGAGCGCAGACAACACTTAAATGACAGTTTGTATGAAGCACAAGGTTTCTTTGCATAGGTTAAACAGTCTGCTCTCGGTCAGCTTAAACATTAACGAAACTTAAAGGTCGGTTGGCTCGACTGCAAATCGAAAACACAGTCCACCATTTCAGAACATGGAACATGAGTCAAAATCAAAATGGCGGATGAGTCTTAAAATGGCGGCGAAGTTAAACCAAAATCGGAACTTTGCAAACACAGTTTTCTGTGTCACGCGAATGGGCTTAGGCCAATATTCATAATACAGATGCACTATATGATTACGGTTTAACACAGCTTCCTGCTGATGAAGCAAATGGGGTTCTCCCTACCTTTCTCATCCAATTGACTAAGGACTGCACCTATACCAGTATTGGATGCATCTGTCTGCATAATGAAGGGTTGGTGATAATTAGGAGTTCTTAGGACTGGAGCTCGAGAAAGGGCTTTCTTCAGGTTTTCAAAGGCTTGAGTGCACTCCTCATTCCATCTGACATTTTTAGGGAATTTTGGAGAGGAGACTACATTCAAGGGGGAAGCTATGGTCCAATAGTTCTCTATGAAGTTCCTGTAGTAGCCAGTGAGGCCTAGGGAAGGCTCTCACCTAGTCTTGAGTAGCAGGGGTGGCCCAGTTTTGTAAAGCTTGTACTTTTCTAGGCAATGCCCTTATTTCATCTCCTCCTATGTCATGACCAAGGTAGACCACTTTGCTCTGACCAATTTGACAATTACTTGCCTTTATGATCAGATGGTCCTGCTCAATAGCCTGCAATACAAATCCTAAGTGGTCAACATGTTCTTTCCAAGTAGGGCTGAACACTGCAATGTCATCCAAGTATGCCATGCAGATGTCCTCAATCTCATTCAGAACTTGAGTAACCATCCTTTGGAATGTAGCAGGTGCATTCTTTAATCCAAAAGGCATAACCTTAAACTGGTAGAGGCCTGCTGGGGTTGAAAATGCAGTTTTCTCCTTGGTGGAGAGACTGGAGGGCCATAAAGAAGTTCAAAGGGACTATATCCAACTACTATATCCAACTGCCTCCTGAGGGACTTCTCTATAAGCAAAGAGAAGGAATGGAAGTAGAACGTCCCAGATCCTTTTAAGGGGTTCTTCTAAAGCACTGATCATGCTCTTCATAATACGATTAAACCTCTCCACCAGTCCATTTGTTTGTGGATGGCAGGCTGTAGAGAACTTGTAAGTGACACCACAGTTTTTCCGCATGGCTTGCATGTAGTGGGACATACAATTGGATCCCCCGTCGGATATCACTTCCTTAGGAAACCCTACTCTGGTAAAAAATCCCAAGTAGAGCCTTAGCCACACCCTGAGCTGTAACAGTTCTCATAAGTATCGCCTCAGGATATCGAGTCGCATGGTCTACTACAACCAGGATTAACCTGTTTCCTGAAGATGTGGGAGGGTCAAGGTACCAACACTGTCAATTACCACCCTCTCAAAGGAGCTCCCACCACTGGGAGAGGCACCAATGCTGCCACATTCCTGGCTCCATTCTTGCCAGAGGTTTGGCAAGTGTGACAGCTCCTAAAGAATTTGTCAACTTCTGGACCCATCTTAACGCCAGTAGAAGTATAAGGAGAGCCTTTCCTTGGTCTTTTTGAAACTCAAGTGACCAGCCAAGGGTATCACATGGGCCAACTGTAGGAACTGGAGTCTGTTTTCTAGGGGCACTAAAAGTCTTTTGCAGTCCCAGGGTGTAACGCTCAACTGATTCCCGTAGAGGCACCGGTCTTGACTGGGCGTATACCGTATCTTCAAAGGTGATGTGTAACACACGGCTGGCTCTTTGGGCTGGACCTCTGTGCACTGTATGTCTGACTTGAAGGGTAAGATGTCTGCAGATAGAAAATATGGGATTAAGGAACTGGGTTATTGAATGTCTCTCTCTTCTTCCCTTTCTCTTCTCCTGTAGAACCCCAAAGGTTAACGCTCTCACCTTAGGTAAGTGAACGCCGTGCTCTCCATCTGCCTCGAGGCAGGGTGCTGTAACCAGTTTCTTCACTGGATAAGGGGAGCAGGCCTCTTGACTTCAGAGGACTGCTGTCCGTCGTTTACTGCACGAACGGTAAGTTTCGAGTAATTCTAAGGTCTTTAAAGTCTTTAGTAATGATGTTTCTTGTTTTGCAGGGTTCCGGCGATGGCGGATGACGGGCTGAAGTGAGTTGAAGATGGAGCCCGTGTGATGAATAGAAGCGCCTGGAAGCACGTAAGTAAGCGCTTGTTGCCTGCTTCACGATGCGCTCTAACTGTCTTTTTATTTTGCAGGTACAAGTTCGGAGCGGCTGCAGGGTGCCGGAATACCCACTGGGTTAGATGTGGAAAGGAGTAATGGCACGTGAGTATTAAAGTTCCCCAATGTCTTTAAACGCACCTTGTTTTGTCTTTCAGATGCGGGATGCAGCGCCGAAGAGTAGGTAAGCCTTTGTCTTTCAGATGCCGGAATGCAGTGCGAGGCGTTGGTGACAGCCGATGGACCAGGTAAGTGAAGAGCTGTCACTGAAGACCGTAATGCTAACCTGTTCTTTCTTGTCTTTATAGGTGTTGCTGAAGACTGGATTCAGGATGGTAAGCCTTTTTCCTTAGGCCCAGGATCAGATGCAGAAGACACGATGAGCGTTCTGCTGCAGAGGATGCAGAATAACGCAAAGCAAGATTCATCCATCGGGTGTGGTTTAAATAGCCTCCTGTAGTGCTCAGGTGTCTCCTTCCACAGCCACGCCTAGATAAGAAAAGAGTTCCTGCTTTCCAGAAGAGTTCCAGTGTTCTGAATCTAGGGAGTGGCTTCTGCCCCACCCAACAGGAAAAGTAGTTCCAAACAGAAGAGGATCAGAGGCTCAACTGGCAGGCAAGTAAGCAGCATGGTCTGCTGCAGGTAAGTCCACCCAAGCATTATGAGCCCGGCGCTTCCAGCGCTGGGACTGGGTATATTTATGAGCCTGGTGCCACTGGCGCCAGGACTGGGTCCAAAAGGTCCCAATTGGGACTGGTTGGCACTCGGAACCTGGGTTATGGATCTGCTTCCAAGGGAGTTGGGAAAACCTTGACCTTTTGGAAGCAGAGATCATGACAGTACCCCCCCTCAAGGCCCCTCCCAAACCGGGCTTCTGCGGGGGTTTTGGCTTGTCAGGAAATGTTCGGTGAAATCTTTTGATTAGGCGAGGAGCATGGACATATTCAGCAGGTTCCCAGGATCTCTCTTGGGGGCCGTAGCCTTTCCAGTAAATTAGGTAAAATAGTTTAGATTTGGAGATCTTGGAGTCCAGAATGCTTTTGACTTCAAACTCGAGTTCTCCATCAACTAGGATAGGTTTTGGAGATTTAGTTAGTCGGGTTTGAGGTTGCACGGGTTTTAATAGAGAGACGTGGAAGACCGGATGTATCTTCATGTGCGGGGGCAAGTCCAACTTGACCGCTACTGGGTTTACTATGGTAGTGATGGAATAGGGACCAAGGTATCTTGGGTTGAATGTGCGTGGCCCTTTTAGAGGTAGATATTTGGTGGATAACCAGACTTGATCCCCTACTTGATATTGAGGGGCTTCCTTCCGATGTTGATCTGCTCCTTTCTTGTATTGTTCTTTAGCCCTTTGAAGGTGAGAAACAGCTTCCTTAAAGGCTTGGGTGATTGTAGAATGCAGGTAGTCTACTGCTGGTGTTTCAAGATCTTGGAGGGGATCCAACTCCGAGGTTGGAGGGTGACTGCCGTACAAAAGAAAAAACGGGGTTTTCCCAGTTCCCGAATGGACAGAGTTATTGTAGGCATATTCGGCTATCCAAAGGATGTCTTTCCAAGTTTTTTCGGTTTGTTGCAGCATGCAGCGTAAATACTGTTCCAGAGTTTGATTGGTCCTCTCGGTTTGTCCGTCGGTCTGAGGGTGGTGACTGGTCGATAGTCTCACATCAATTTGAGCCGACCGACAGCAACTTCGCCAAAAATTAGAAATAAATTGACTACCTCGATCCGAAATTAGAACCGAAGGAAAACCGTGCAGTCGGACGATGTTTTCGAGAAATTCTCGGGCCAGAGTTGCTGCTGTTGGCAAGCCTTTGAGCGGAATGAAATGCGCCATCTTGGAGAATAAGTCCACGATTACTAGAATCGTATTGTATCCGGAGCATGGAGGTAGATCGGTGATGAAGTCCATAGAAAGCGTATGCGAAGGGCGAGGTGGGATGTCAATAGGGCGTAAGAGGCCTGCTGGTCTTTCCTTTTGACTCTTGTTTTGGGCGCATACTCCACAGGACATTATAAAGTCTCTGATATCTTTTTTCCAAGACGGCCACCAGAAGTAGTGCTTGATCTTTTCTGAGGTCTTGGCCATACCGGGATGTCCTTCCATTAAAGAATCGTGATAACAAGAGATTACTTTTTTCTGTAAATCTGTGCTGGGTAGGTATAATCGTTCTTGGAAATACAATAAGTTGTCCTTTACTGAAAAGTCCTTTCCCTGCAGATGCCAATTCTGTATGTCTGCTGGAGTTACAAGTTGCCTGGCTTTATCCTTAACTTCCTCTATGGATTCTGTGGTGATTACACCCAGAATTCTTTGTTCGGGAATTATTGGTACAGATTTAGGGTTGATCAAGTGTTCTTCCACTCCCATCCGAGAAAGGGCATCAGCTTTACCGTTCTTTGTACCAGGTCGATAGGTAATTATGAAGTCAAACTCGGCAAAGAATAATGCCCAACGGAGTTGTCTAGAGGATTGGGCTTTTGCGGTTTTCAAATATTGCAGGTTTCAGTGATCTGTAATCACAGTAACGGTGTGTCGGGCCCCCAGCAGATAATGCCGCCAAGCCTTAAAGGCAGACTTGATAGCCAGAAGTTCCTTGTCAGTAATCGTGTAATTGATTTCAGGAGGCGAGAATTTGCGGGACCAAAATGCCACGGGATGCAACTGATTGGTTACCGGGTCCTTTTGTGATAGAACTGCCCCCATGGCAAGGCTTGAAGCATCAGTTTCCACGATGTAGGGGAGTTCGGGGCGAGGGTGTTTTAAGATTGGTGCAGAGATAAATTTAGTCTTCAAATCCTGGAAAGCTTGTTCCGCCTCGGTAGACCATTCAAAACGTTTGTTTTTCTTTAACAAGGCAGTGATGGGCTGGACTATTCGAGAGAATTCTGGGATAAACCTGCGGTAAAAGTTAGCGAAGCCTAACATGCTTTGCACACCTTTTACGGAGGATGGTGATGGCCATTTGAGAACTGCATCGACCTTCTTTGAATCCATACGCACTCCGCCAGGTGATAATATGAATCCCAAGAATTCAACTTCAGTCACGTTGAAAACACATTTTTCCAACTTAGCGAAAAGTTTGTGTTGACGCAATCTTTCGAGGACCATTTTCACGTGTTTCCGATGTTCAGATTCCGATGAAGAATAAACGAGGATGTCGTCAATGTAAACAACAACACACACATTTATGAGCTCTCTGAGGACATCGTTCATAAAATATTGAAAGGCGGCCGGGGCATTGCAAAGTCCGAAGGGCATGACCTGATATTCAAATAGCCCATACTTGGTGCGGAAGGCCGTCTTCCATTCATCGCCCTCTTTTACTCGTACCAAGTGGTAAACTCCTCTAAGATCCAGCTTTGTATATATGCATGCTTTTCTGACTTGGTCCAGGAGTTCAGGGATCAAAGGTAACGGATATCTATTCTTAACGGTGATCTGGTTCAGGGAGCGATAATCTATACAAGTTCTAAGGTCTCCTTCCTTTTTTGGAACGAAGAACAAAGCTGAAGAAGCAGGGGACTTGGAAGGACGAATAAACCCATTTGCCAGGTATTGATCCAGGTATTGTCGAAGGTGAAGGTTCTCTGGCTCGGTGAGGGCATAAATTCTACTACAAGGAGGAGTAGATCCAGGTATCAGGTCTATCTGGCAGTCATAAGACCTATGAGGAGGTAGAGAGTTAGCCTGATCCTTCCGAAAAACATCTTGGTATTCTAGGTATTCGGGAGGTAACTGGGGAGTCTCTGAAGAAATTGCTGCCAGTGCAACACCAGGTGGAGGGTGACAAGTAGAGACACATTCTGGAAACTGGACCGTTCTTGCTCGCCAATCGATCAGAGGATTGTGTTTCTCTAACCAAGGTATTCCTAGAATAATCTGAAACTGAGGGGCCTTGATCACATCGAACACGATCTTCTCATGGTGTCCATCTTGACTTACTAGCGTCACCTCTTGAGTGGTATGCGTTACTGGCCCATTGGCTATCTCCGTACCATCCACCGTAGTAATGACGTCCTTTACAGCCTTGGGACAAAGAGTTAGATTCATCCTCAAAACCATTTCATGATCCACATAATTGCCGATGGCACCGCTGTCGACGTAAGCTTCAATTGCATGTAATCGATCCGGATTATCAGGGCTAATGAGGACCATAGGTATCATGAAATGCGAGGTCACAGAACTGGTTTTCACGCTCGGCAAGAGGACCTCTATTCTTGTCCGGCGAGGTCGTTTCCCTGCTCAGAGTTTGTAACTTTGGTAACTGCAGCTCCTACTGCCTTCTTGGCAGGTTTCACCGGACAGTCTCGAAGAAAGTGCCCTGAGTTTCCGCAATATAGGCATAATTGCAACTGTTTTCTCCTTTCCCGCTCCTTTTGTGTTAGAGGACCTTTCAGACCCCCTATTTGCATGGGTTCCCCGGAGTCTACTCCTTTGGAAGGAGTTGGCGGTTTGGAAAATACTCGAGCATCAAACTTGGAACGATCGGCCTTCCTGTTCTGCAGTCTGTGAACTATTTGAACGACTAAGTCTATATAGTCCGAACAATCTTGTGGGGGATTCACTACTTGGGCTAACACATCTTTGAGCTCTCCACGTAGACCTCTATAAAACAGCGTAATCCTTTTGTCCTCAGGCCATTGAGTTTCCACTATCAGTCTCTTGAAAGACGCAATATAAGCCAAAAGGTCTTGATTACCTTGTCGCAACGAAAGAAGCTCATTGTCCAAGGCCTGCCCATGTGAATGTCTTGCGAACAGTTTTTCCATACTGAGCTGAAAAGCTTGAAAATCATGGAGGACCGGATCATCTTGATTTACTAGAGGGATCGACCAGTCTGCCGCATTGCCACTAAGGTACGAAAGCACGAAAGCTACTTTAGCTTGATCAGTTGGAAAGGCTGCTGGCCGGCATAAGAAATGCAACCGGCACCGATTGATAAATACAGCAAACCTCTTTGGGTCACCAGAAAACCGTTCGGGCGGAGCCAGAGGTACATTCCCAGGTAGGTTGATCTGCACTGGATTCATAGAGGATGTAGAAGGAAGATTTCTCCCAGATGCGGGTAACGGGGTCTCTCCGGCTTGTGACTGTAGCAATTGTCTAGCGAGATCATCTGTTCGCTCCTTGGAAATAATCAGTTCCCTTCTTAGAGCGTTCGTTTCCTGACGGGCTGCATGCACTTCTGCCCTTAGTTCCCCAAGTAACTGGGCTAGCTAGTCGGTATCCGAGGTTTCCAGAGCGCCTGGACGGGAGTTTTGTGGTAGGCTTTGCGTTCTGTAACGCTCACCTGATTCCCGTAGAGGCGCCGGCCTTGACTGGGCGTATACCGTATCTTCAAAGGTGATGTGTAACACACGGCTGGCTCTTTGGGCTGGACCTCTGTGCACTGTATGTCTGACTTGAAGGGTAAGATGTCTGCAGATAGAAAATATGGGATTAAGGAACTGGGTTATTGAATGTCTCTCTCTTCTTCCCTTTCTCTTCTCCTGTAGAACCCCAAAGGTTAACGCTCTCACCTTAGGTAAGTGAACGCCGTGCTCTCCATCTGCCTCGGGGCAGGGTGCTGTAACCAGTTTCTTCACTGGATAAGGGGAGCAGGCCTCTTGACTTCAGAGGACTGCTGTCCGTCGTTTACTGCACGAACGGTAAATTTTGAGTAATTCTAAGGTCTTTAAAGTCTTTAGTAATGATGTTTCTTGTTTTGCAGGGTTCCGGCGATGGCGGATGATGGGCTGAAGTGAGTTGAAGATGGAGCCCGTGTGATGAATAGAAGCGCCTGGAAGCACGTAAGTAAGCGCTTGTTGCCTGCTTCACGATGCGCTCTAACTGTCTTTTTATTTTGCAGGTACAAGTTTGGAGCGGCTGCAGGGTGCCGGGATACCCACTGGGTTAGATGTGGAAAGGAGTAACGGCACGTGAGTATTAAAGTTCCTCAATGTCTTTAAACGCACCTTGTTTTGTCTTTCAGATGCGGGATGCAGCGCCGAAGAGTAGGTAAGCCTTTGTCTTTCAGATGCCGGAATGCAGCGCGAGGCGTTGCTGACAGCCGATGGACCAGGTAAGTGAAGAGCTGTCACTGAAGACCGTAATGCTAACCTGTTCTTTCTTGTCTTTATAGGTGTTGCTGAAGACTGGATTCAGGATGGTAAGCCTTTTTCCTTAGGCACAGGATCAGATGCAGAAGACACGATGAGCGTTCTGCTGCAGAGGATGCAGAATAACGCAAAGCAAGATTCATCCATCGGGTGTGGTTTAAATAGCCTCCTGTAGTGCTTAGGTGTCTCCTTCCACAGCCACGCATAGATAAGAAAAGAGTTCCTGCTTTCCAGAAGAGTTCCAGTGTTCTGAATCTAGGGAGTGGCTCCTGCCCCACCCAACAGGAAAAGTAGTTCCAAACAGAAGAGGATCAGAGGCTCAACTGGCAGGCAGGTAAGTCCACCCAAGCATTATGAGCCAGGCGCTTCCTGCGCTGGGACTGGGTATATTTATGAGCCTGGTGCCACTGGCGCCAGGACTGGGTCCAAAAGGTCCCAATTGGGACTGGTTGGCACTCGGAACCTGGGTTATGGATCTGCTTCCAAGGGAGTTGGGAAAACCCTGACCTTTTGGAAGCAGAGATCATGACACAGGGATAGACTCCGTCATTTCACTGTAGAAGAGGCCATCTTCCCAATACAACCTGTGCTTTCCAGGCTCTTGCCCATCGAGCTGAGAAGCTGCCTGTAGCAGAAGACCTTCAAGAGCAGGACACTCTCTTTGTCCTCTGCTGAAGTCTGCCCTGTTGGGTCCACCTTCTGCCAGTAAGGACTGTAGCTCAGGATGGTCAGCAGGATCCAGATCTCCAACTAGACTAAGGTCCTTTTCCAGATCTGATTCTTCAGTAGCTGGATCAACCACACAGGGTTATACCTCACACTCTGTTAGGGAGAATTCTCCAGAATGGCTAATTTCCCTTACCTTCGGAGTCCCTCAGCAGCTTTGCTGGATTTCTAGGATTTATTTTTTTCATCTGGTAAGAGTGTGAGCCTTTTTTTCCCACTCTTACATGTGTTTTGCTGTGTGTGTTTAACATTTGCTTGTGTTCATAGACTGTGGATCCTCACCTGCTCCATAGGCATCATCTGTTTTACTGTGTGTTACACAGCACCTTCAGTGCAGTGACACAGGGTTGTCTTTTTCAGACTTCCCAACTCCGACTCCAGTTTCTGAGACTGACTACTGTCTCTCAGAGCATGTAAAGTAGCCATTGACTTTATTAGTCTCTTTTAAAACTCACAGACCCAGTACAAACTATCTTATATAGAGGACTGGAAGGGGTTGATACTACCCCTTGTTGTCTGTTTCTCTTGGAACATTGTTTCATTCTCTTTTTATTAAGACTTGGCTGGTGGCAGTGGTAACTACCCTATTTTTCCTACCGAGGTTATCTTAAATAGCCCTGGTATTGTTTTAGGCTATCTTGGTAGCCTCGAACTTAAACCCACTGGACCATATCTGTTTTTATACGGTATCGGTTGGGCCATTTCTTTTCGTAGAAATCTTTCTTGTGTTTTACTCTGTGCGCCAAACCAGGTTGGGTTCCTTAGTTTGCCGTCCTTTCGCGGGCTTCTCCACAGAAGCCCTCTTTAGGCGCCTCTATGTCTGAAGGGGCAGGATGTGAGGGAGGGGTTTAGGACTCCCTGAACAGGGTCGGACAGCCACCCTGCTGCGTGATTGACAGCCAGGCTGTGTGAATAGGGGAAAACTGCATAAAAAGCAGGTCTCTGGGTCTGGAAAAGCCGAGTCACTACTGGATCGAAAGAGCCGAGGAGAAGCTTATAGAAGAGGACCTCTACCACGACTGAACTGCCCGGTGAAGCCTGCTGTGTGTCTGAATCTTCACACTTCGACGACAGGGAAGATCTGCAAGGAATCTTATCCCCTTGAGCTGGTGGGAACAACCTGTTCACCAAACTGCTCGCAGGCCTCCTTTCTCTTTTCGAATTTGCTATGCAGAGCTACAGTGAACCAGATAGCCAGGAGGAACGGCCCTGCTTTTGTTTTAAGGAGCGCACCTTTTATTTGTCGCTTTTCTCCGCTGCTGGTTTCTTCCCTGAGCAGAGCAGGACCCTCCAGTCTTCCTCCTTCGTGTCAGTCCGACAGTTGCTTCAGGAACCGTGAGCCTGCAGGACCTGCCAGGAATGTCTGCTTCAGCTTCAGCATTCTTCTGCTTTAAAGGTACTGTGCTAACCCGGTTGTTCGTTTCGCACAGCCGCGGTGAAAGTGTGTGAAATCTTTCTCCCTTTTTTAAAGTTACTTTTCATCCAACCAACTACGTTCTGAACTCTTGGCAAAGGCTTAACCGTGTACTACTCTGAACTGATCCTCTGCAAAGACTTTGGTCCATTGATTTTGGGCAAGGCCACTTTAATTTGATTTCTTCACTGTAGCTCCTTTTTTGTAGATTGCTTACTTACTTGTTGGAGCTGCTCAATTTCTCACACTTCATTTTGAGCCTAACATGTCCAGAATCTATTGGGTGCGGTGTAGTGTATTAGTAACATGATTTCTAAACTGCTTGATAATAGTGAAATGTTTAATAGCTGATGTGTAAATAAATCTATATTATTTTACTCAGAAACCTTGAGTCATTGTTTGTTTGAATCATAGTAATTGCTGTCTTTTGTGTAACTATTGATACTGCTCACTTTACTCTTGAGATAAGTCTGGCTGCTCAGCCATTGCTACCACTTTACTGTGTAGTACAGGCTTGTACCAAAGGTGAATTTGTACTGTCACTTGAAGTCCTAATTGTGTGTGGGGTTCCCAAAGGGTACTGCATATAATTCTGCCTAACACTGGTGGCAGCGGTGAGGATCAAGTATAGTGATTACACCAAGAGTGCTGCTATTACCTTGGATCAACTAACCACAAGGCTAAACATCACTAAAAAGCAATATTAATCATGTCTGATATGGAAAGCTACAGACAGGAGACCCTCCTTAGTTACACTGTGGATTATCTGAAAAATCTGTGTAGAGAAAGGAATCTCTCTGTTAAAGGCAAAAAGTCTGAATAGATTGAAAGGTTGTTAGAGAAACAAAGTCTGGAGGGTGGCCCTGAAATACCTGACCCCTCAGCAAATGTGGAAAATAATGAGGATGATGGCTACCACTTTACTGTGTAGTACAGGCTTGTACCAAAGATGAATTTGTACTGTCACTTGTAGTCCTAATTGTGTGTGGTGTTCCCAAAGGGTACTGCATATAATTCTACCTAACACACTCTGCCTCAGCTGGTGGAGGAGTCACTGGTGTGACTTTGGACAATCTTGGGGATGCTCTGGTTGGTAGCACGGGTTGCTATCTGCTTCCTTCTGGGAGGTCTTAGGTTTCCCCTTTGCCTCTTTCTTTTTCGAAATAGCAGTTAGTAAGTCCTGTGGACTGGGGGTGATAGTTTCCTCTATCAATTCCCCTGGAGAGCCTCTCAAGGTCCTCTCCCTTGCAGGCCTAGTGAGCTCCTGTTTCCTTTTACTGGAAGGCCGGGGGGTACTAGACACAACTCCAAGAGTTTTGAGGTCATTACCCAATAGGGCTCTACCAGGCACTTCACTCTGCACACTAACAGGTATCTTGACAGTCATCTAATTGCACTGGATGAGAACTAGTAACTGGGGATGCATTTGCACAGGGCCTCCAGATAACTTGGTTAGGTGTTTGGGTGCCTTAGCAACATCCTCTACCTTGAAAAATGATTCATCAACCACAGTTATGCTGTCACAAGAACACTATCTTTATAATACTCTTTAGTATTATCTAGGATGGAATTATAGACATCTAAATTCCGTTGTTCCCACAAACCCAGGGACACTTACGTGCCATCAAAGTGATGCAATCCTGGATCGGAAGCGGCCTCTGATACGTGAGAGAGGAGAGGAGAGGTGCGGCTTGATCCGGACACGAGTTTGTGCTTGTCGTAGAGCACATCGAGCACGCCGAGAGGTCCTTTCCTCTAACGGTGTTGGTTCGTCGGTCTCGATGTGCTAGGAAGATGCCTGGAGGATGCGGTCATTGGAGGAACTGCCCTGGCCGTGTGGCCCAAGTTGCTTGCGAGCTGAGTGCGGAACACTTGGTAGGTGCTGAGCTGCCCTATTGAGGTTCGCTGGTAGGGCTGCCTCTGCCTCTGCCACTGGCTTTGTGGGCAGTGTGAGGTGAGCAGAGCCGACCACTAACACTGAGAAAGGGAGCTCTTAGTGTTGAGCCCCAGA
This sequence comes from Ambystoma mexicanum, assembly GCF_040938575.1. Taxonomy (NCBI): domain Eukaryota; kingdom Metazoa; phylum Chordata; class Amphibia; order Caudata; family Ambystomatidae; genus Ambystoma; species Ambystoma mexicanum. The sequence continues at coordinate 1,182,602,850 of NC_090926.1, forward strand.
CTCCTTTGTGGCTCCTTAGAGAAGCAGCTAATGGGCTCGGCCCGTTCTGCAAGGAAGGCGCGGTGCCTGGGGAGAGAAGTGCGAGTTGGGTATTGACGAGCGTTTTATTTATTTGCTTTCCTGTGCATCCCATGCTCTGTCCTCAGCGCCTGTTTACAGCGCATTTGGCTGTGGTTGGTGGCACTGGCAGTTTTGGAGGCAGATTGAGTATGTATACTGTGGCGACATCACCAGTCTGATTAGCTACAGTCTTCCCTGCTGAGACTGCTCACATTGCCTGACCATTTGCTTCTTCCCCTGGATCCCACGGATTTGGTTTGAGCATTTAATTAGCCATTGGATCACCACTTTTGACTAGTGATTGGGAGCAGAATCTCCTTGTGAGTGACACTTGGAGGATCTAAGGGTGCAGTATTGGCCACTATTGACTACCCTAGCCATATTGGAGTGGGTTGGTGGCTGTTGCTATTGGTGGCTTACCGGGAGCTAATAGAATTGATCAGGAGACTGCGGGCATAAGCCTTTGATCCTGGTCAGTCAGGCAGGTGAACCCACCTTAGACTAACTAAATAGTTATTGTAGCAATATTAAGGAATACTAGCCTCGATTGCTGTTTAACTGCTGAGTTAGCCACCACAACAACAGGTGGAAAGTGCCATACCAAAGAACAGAAGACCTTAGTCGGAGACGATATTTATCGTCTACATCGAAATGCAGCAGGCGAAAAGAGCCGCTCAATCTAAATATAACCTACGGAAACCAAAGACCCAACCCAATAAGGAAAATATGGGGATGCAAGCAAAGGGGAATAAATCTAAAAAGAAAGCTAAGTTCTCCAAACCAGCCGACCAAAGAGTAATTACCGGGTTCTTCCCTATGAATCCAATCCCGGAAATTAACTCAACAACAATAGTGGAAACAGCAGTACCTGATCCCAGTGGCAATACTCTAATGAACTCAACCAATTTCGATGACATTGACAATAACTCTTTATTGGAGCTGTGCTTAAATATACAAAGAGGGATGTCTTCACAAACCCCACTGACGGTGGCAAGCGGCACTCTACCTTGCAATGAAAGTAATACGAGTGTCCCGCCTGGTCCGCTTAATTCCATTGGCAGCTATGGACGACTGTCGTCCTCCCCGAATCTAGTAATGGCCTCCATGGAGGACGTACCTGACAAAGAGGTGGACGACCCCGACTGTCAGTACCCTGGTCCTAATGTGATATCGGAATTTCAGTCCTCTGTTGCTGCGCTACAATTTTCACTTAAGATCTTACTGCAAATGTCCGGACGCATTTTGGCAAATACTATCATCCTTACTACGGCACAGGATTAGAAGGAGTCGGTCCGTGAGGAGGCGGAAGTCAATCTCTCTGATGCTATAGATATTGCCGAAGGAAGCGAAGAACAGCAATGTACTGAGGAGGTTGAAGCAAACCCCTTTGAATCTACCACAGCGTGGAAGGAATCGATGTACAACAAGACAACGAGAACAATTCAGACCGAGAACAAAGTTATCAAGTATTCTTCTCACGGAAGCAGTGTAGATTGGCGAGGAAGGCAGGAGCTCTGACAACGCTTGATACATGCTCAAGAAAAATGAAGAAAAGAGTAGGGAGGAAAGGGCCTTACTAGCTGGCTGCTACTGGAGGAAGACCAACAGAAACACCCGGTCGAAGACGAGGAATTACTGGAGATAAAGGACCCAGGGGAAGATTCCCAATCACCAGTCAGCCCTGAGCAAATAGTAAGAACTGCGGGCGAAGTAGATAGCCCGGTGCCTTTTTCTCCTAATCTAGGAAATGATCCTAAGGACATTAATGACAATCATATCTGCCTGATTAAGAATTTATATCAGAGTTGCAAAAAAAATTGGCTAGCTAGATCTGAGCTATTAGTTAGACTTAACTGCGTACCAGAACTTCGAGTTCTGAAATCTGATGACTTTTTATTTGTTGAACCACTGAAAGGCGCCAACCCCAATGTCTCTGTGCTACTCTGCACTTTCTTATCCACAGCGCGGATGATCAGAAAGTACAAAGATGAACTGAGGGCAGTTGACATCGATATCGATGTGGACCAAAATGAGTTTGATCCTAGTACTATACAAGAAGACAAGGCAACTCCAGCTTTAGAAGCAGCTTGTTTCAAACCAACAGAAGGGAAACATTTAGAACTTGCTGAAGTACAACAAGTGTTAAAATGGATGAGTGAATCTCTTCCGGGGGTCTTGGCCAATCATTGACATTTCTCGTTTCTCACACGGGATTCTAGAGGTTTTGCTCATTTCCTGAGATGTCAGGGTTCGGTTGATTTCTTAGCAAAACATAGCTGTATTTGTCTGCAAGAGACTTGGGCAATGGACCCTTTGATACTGGATGGTTTTGTGGTGTACCAAACATATGTAAAAAGGGGTATCAGGGGCTTACTTATGGGGGTGGTAAACACTTTGGTCTCGAGAAGGATTAATTGTGACCACGAGGATAATCTCATGGCTGTGGAGGTGGAGTATGGAGAGGAATGTAACTCACAAAGATGCCTCCTTGTGAGTCTGTATAACCCTCCAGGAGCAGTAGTTAGGGAACTACTACAAGAATCACTCCATGACTTAATGACATCTTGGACAATAAAAGCAGGCAACTCTGCGGTTGTAGTAATGGGGACTTTTTTTGCCATATGGCCGGCCTAGGGGTAACTGCATTTAACCCTAAGCTAAATGAGAAGTGTGTAATGATCCATGGGAAAAGGGAGAAGGAGGGTTTAGGATGGATCCAACTGTTTGAATTTTCGGAACTAGAGATGATTAATGGCCGTACGCCCAGTGATAGGCCCCGTAAACATACTTGGTCCAACGGGGCAGCGTCTAGTACCTTAGATTATATATTCATGTGTCCCATAAAGCAGTTTCAAGTTATGGACATGAAAGTTATTTCTAACAGTTGGAGCGATCATGCGATACTCCAATGTTCCCTCCACATCCCTAGACCCATCACTGCGAAAACCAACATAAATGCCAATAACGCAGGGACAAGAATTATTTGGTCAGACAAAAATATAAGGATGGCAACGGAAGCCTTAGACACGAAGCATACTTGTAGTTTCCCTGATTTCAATGCCATGTCCATTAACGCTATTGAAGAATGGATCTCAGCATTCTCAGGGAAACACGCAGTTGCTAATATGGGTTTAATGGTTAGAACTGAAGGTAATATGCTACCCTTCAATAAAGAGATTAGAGACGCCAAGAGGGGTCTGATAACCGAACTACGCAGAATTAAGGCCAAGAACTTGCCAGCTGCACAATACTGCAATAAAGCAAGGAAAGTTAAAAATAGATATAGAGCCTCCATACAGAATATAAAAATGGCAGAAAGAAATAACTAATATCAAAGGCTTGGCAGACAATCTGCCCATAAAAATCACGCAGTATCTGGTCACTCCTGAGTGAGGCAAGGGACAATGTTAAAGGCCAGTTAGCCAATAAATTAACACCATAAGTGGACGATCGGCGACCGCTTTATGGGAATATGCCAGCGCTCATGGCCTGCCATCAATTTAGACAAGACCAAAATGATGAGATTTACTGGTAAAAGAGCCTCCCGTGTCAACTTGATGGTGGGCAAAACAATTATACCATATGCGCTGTCTTACCTTTACCTGGGAGTTGAAACTGAGCCCAGCAGTGACTTTTGCGCTTGCAGACAAGCATGCAAAATCAGAGCAGCGCAAGTCACCGGATAGATCTCTAACTTTACGAGCAAGCAGGGTGGCTTTACACTTTGGGGGACATGACACCTTTATATTCAAGTGCTTATCCCTATGATTGCACACGGCCTTGAGGCTCTTCTCTCTTTTGACCTTGCTTGGCTTCAGGTGATTGAAGGGAAATTCTGGTGTCGGATCCTGGGGTTACCACCAGGGGTTCCCATGGCCCTCATAATGCTGGAACTGGGACTCCCATCTTTTAAAGCTATAGTGCTAAAAAAGAGGGCTGGGTTCTTCCTAAGGATGATCAGTGGCAGTACTAATCCGATATTGATGGTGATACATCAGGAACTCGTTAAAAAACACACCACCTGCCCACTAATTAATTCAATGATGAAGTATCTAGCAAATATTGGCTGGACCCATAGGGGAGCTAGGTACTCGAAGGAAGTCCACAATGCGCTTGGGAAATGCGTGGATCTCTGGGATGGGCTGGAGAACTTTGCCCATTTGAGTACGCTAAAGAACTGCCAGTTTGTCAAATATGGGGAATATACCTTTATGTATCATCAGGCGTATTTGAATCTGTGACCTTCTAGAAGGCTAAGATGCTTTATCTTTCTATTTAGAATGGAACAGCTACCAACTAGGATGATTTTGGAGGCTAGAGACAATACTCCCGTTAAAGAGAGTGTCTGTCGCCTCTATAATATATCTTAATCCCTGGAGACAGCCAAACATCTATTAACTGATTGCCAAACAATGACTGGCACAATCCAGATGCATATTGGTAAATATGTTCATAATTTAGAAACCATTGGTGAACTGACCTTCTGGCTATATTGCACGAACACCTGTAATATGCGTCTGTCCATTGCCCTTTATAATATATGGTTAAAAATTGAAACCAGGTTGGGCCCCATGATATGAGAAGCATGAGAGTTGCAATGTTAAGTTGAGAAGATCTTGCTCGAGGGGGGACATTTGTTAATAGTACTGTAACCCGCAATCAACCCTGTGAGGAAAGTTTAAATATGTATGTATAGTAGGTAGAACATAACGGGACTAATGATTATCATACTAAGAGCCAAAGATGTAATGGAACTTGAGAAAGCACTATTGTATGTTTTAAGGTTTATACAATTTTTTTTAAAACTTTTTAACTGTAATATTTAATTGGTTAAGGTTTTATGTATATTATAATAATTTTTCTTCTTTTTCCTTCTTTTTAGTACATGTGTACATTTGTATGTTATGTGTAAAGTTTGAGTTTCTTAAACTAAATCACGTTAAAGCATGAATAAATAAAGAAATACTAGCTGAGACTCTCATGGGTTCATCAGCCTGTAGCTGAAAGGTTCCACTTGCATTAGGTACTTCTTCCTCTGGAGAGAAAGCTAAGGAGACAGTGTGGACCCCTGAAGGTTTACCCTTGCACCTGGGATCCCCTTTCACATGGTCAGTTGACCCACAAACATAACATTTTACAAATGTTTTGATGAACAGGGTTTTGTTCTGACCTCCTGGTTTGGGTCCAGATGGTGAACTAGCCTGATTCGGTTTCCCTTGTGGTTTACCCTTATGTTGCTGTTTGGGGCCCTCTTTTGGATTGGAGGAATTATAATTCTCTTTGTTGTTTTCCTTTGGCTGTTTCCCCTCATCCTTTTTCTGAATAGCCCCAGAATCCTTGTGAGTAGCCCTGTTGGCAACCCACAAGTTAGCAGCCTTAGCTAACTTCTTTGGATCTATCGCCTTAGAATCAGCCGAGTGCTGTCTGAGCTCAGGAGAGCAGGCATCATATATTGACTTCAACATAACAAGATTTCTCATTCCTTCATAAGTGTTAACTCTGTAACCCTTAATTCAACCCTCTAAGTTCTTCAAACATTCACACACCCAGGTAGCCCAAGGGGTACCATCATGCTTTTTGAGGGTGCTATACCTCTTAAGGTACAGGGAAGGGGTCTTCCCAAATCTAGCAATTAAAGCTAGCTTAAAACACTCATAATCCATCCTATCCACCTCCCCAACTCCATCACAACATCAGATGCAACAGTGGGTAGCCTAGAGAAGAGCCAAGGAAGCAACTGATTCCTGTAATGTCTTGAATCCCATGGTTATACTAAAAAATTGCCAACCAATCCAAAATATCGAGCTTAGCCACATACATACCAACACTTTCTTTAGGCATACGGGGTCTCTTAGGATTGGAAGACCTAGAAGACTCTGGGAGAGAAGCATTCTCAATAGACAACTTTTTCATTTCTAGTTTCATGATTCATCTCCATTTCTCTGAGCTTAAGTTCTTGATGCTTTTGTTCAGTTTGAGCATTAATACATTTGAATTCCAATTCAAGCCTCATCATTTCTAGAGCAATGAATCCTGAGTGCAGGACCAGTAGGGGTCCCAGTGGACAACGGTTGAGGGTGTTGAGCAAGTAGAGGAGCAGTGAGGCCTACAGTGTGAGGCTCATCTGCCTCATCTCACTCATCCATTATATTTGACACATTATCATCCTCAGCATTTTCCACAGTTGCTGGAGGGTTAGGCATTTCAGACCCACTGCCCAGGCTTTGGTTCTCCAACAACTTTTCATTCAATTAATTCTGATTGTTTGCCTTTAACAGAGAGATTCCTATCTCTATACAGATTTTTCAAATGATCAACAGTGTAGTAAGGAGGGTCTCCTGACTGTAGTTTTCCATATCATACATGGTTAAAATTGCTTTTAGTGGTGTTTAGCCCTTTGGATAGTTGAGCCCAGGTAATAGCAGCACTCTAAGTGGAATCACTATACTTTATCCTAACCACTGTACACCAGTGTTAGGCAGAATCATATGCAGTACCCTTTGGGAACACCACACACAATTAAGACTACAGTGTAAGTACAATTTCACCTTTGGTACAAGCCTGTACTACACAGTAAAGTGGTAGCGATGGCTGAGGAGCCAGACTTATCTCAAGAGTAAAGTGAGCAGTACAAGAGGTTACCAAAGGACAACAATTACTATGATTCAAGCAAACACTGATTCAAGGATTCTGAGTAAAAGAATATACATTTATTTACACCATCAGTTATAAAACAGTTCACTATCATAAATCAGCAGAAAATTGCAATCTTAATATACTACACAACACCCAATCATGTGGACAAGTTAAGCTCAAAATGAAGTGTGAGCAAATTGGCACTCCAGCCATTTAAAAGGGAGGAAAAGATAAGGTTATTCAAAATCAACAAAACCAACAAGTTATAGGCCAGGCAATCTAGAAAAGGCTACTACAACTAGGATTCAAATCAATATGCCTGGGCCAATGTTAATGGTTCAGAGTCTTTGCAGAGGATCACACAGTTCAGAGCAGTTTGCGGTTAAGTCTTTGCCAAGTGTTCAAAACGAAGTTGGTCGGAGGAAAAGTTATTCAAAGGAGAAGAGAAGGACAAGTCTTCAGAGGGGCGAAAGATTTCAAGCACTTTCACCACTGCCGGACGGAACAAACGACCGGATTTCCACAGTACCTTAAGTACCTTAAATGGAGAAGAATATTGTAATAATGATAATGATGTGTTATTTATATAGCGCCTTAATCCAAAGCGCTTTACAGAGCACATATTTACATACAATATCACCCAACAGAAATTGGTACTCATTTATTGACCTCGGAAGGATGAAAGGCTGAGTTGGCCTTGCAGGGATTCAAACCTGCGATCTGCAAATCATGTTCAGATTGCAGCAGCGTGCGCATAAACACGCTGAGGTATCTTACCGGCCCTGTAGCTGAGGCAGTTGTTCCTGTCAGTTCCTGCATGCTCACTGTTCCTGAAGCGACTATCGTGGTGACAAGAAGGAGGACGTCTGGAGGGTCCTGCACTTCCCAGGGAAGAAGCCAGCAGCGGAGAGCAAAACGTCTTTTGAAAGGTGCGCTCCTTAAAACCCAAACAGGTTCCGTTCCTCCTGGCTATCCGGTTCACTGCAGCGATGCACAGCAAATTCGACGAGGAAAGGAAGCCCAGCGTTTGGTGTTTGGGGAGCTGGTTGATCCCACCAAGCGCAAGGGAAGAACATTCCTTGCAGATCTTCTCTGTTGTTGAAGTTTTGGGCGATTCGGACCTGCAGCAGGGCTTCACCGGGACATCCAATAGTTGCAGCAGTCAACTTCCTTCAGCTTCTCTTCGGTTCTCTCGATCCAGTGGTGACTCTGCCTTCCAGTCCCAGAGACTAGCATTTTATGCACCAAATCCCCCATTCACACAGCCTGGCTGTCAATCACACAGCAGGGGGGCTGTCCTGGTAGGACAGTCACATAACCAATCAAACTAGAGTGCGACTTGGGTCTCCAAGGAGACCCTGTGCAGGGGGCCTCAAACCCCTCCCTCCCCTCCTGTTCACCCAGACACTCAGGTGCCTAAGGAGGGCTTCTTTGTAGAAACCCGCCAAAGGACGGCGAACAAAGGAACCAAACCTGGTTTGGCGCGCAGAGTAAAACACGAGAAAGACCTTTACAAAAAGAAATGGCGAATAAACCCAACCGGAACCAAATAAAAAAAAGGGGTCCAGCGGGGTTAGAGTTTGAGGCTACCACCTTAGCCTCTAACATTACCGAGGCTATTTTCATTGCTCGCGGTAGAATAAAAATGGTAGATACCACTGCCACGAGCCAAATCTTAGAGAAAGGGGGACATAAAAATGTCACATGAGAATCAGACAAAAAGGGGATAACTATTAACCCCTGCAGCACTCTATTGGAAGATAGGTTGTAATGGTTCTGTAAATTTAAAAAGACTAGTGAAGTCAATGGCAACTTTACATGTTCTGGGAGACAGAAAATGGAGTTTAAAGTGGGAAGTCTGAAAAGACAACCATGTGTCACTGCACTGAATGTGCTGTGTGACGCACAGTAAAATATGATGCCTATGGAGTGGGTGAGACTCCATAGCCCATGTGCCAAATATGTACAACACACAGCAAAAGCACATGTAAGAGTGGGAAAAAAGGCTCACAATCTTACCAGGTAAAAAGATTAAACCCTAGAGATCCAGCAAAGCTTCTGAGGGACTCAACAGGTAAGGGAAATGAGCCATTCTGGAGAATTCTCCCCAACACTGCTTTAAAAGACGGAACAACCTCAAGGCCAGGCTCTGCAGCCTTATTGTCAACCACTGGCGTGAGACTTCCGCCAGATGAGGCAGCACCTTTGTAACACTTGTCCTGACCCATTGGGAGGAAAAGGCCAGCAGCATACTACACATGAAATGCATAGAGAGTGTTGGGCAGTGATGAAGTGGGAACAAGCAGCCCAGACATGCTGGTGAGTCTTTTAGTTCCCTCTCCCATGAGAATGCATTGGGCAAAAGCATGTGTCCTGCAGTATAGATGGACCCAATGATCAAGGCAACTGGCAAGCAAATATCAGTCTGTACAAAGGCACTGTGACTACATGCAAGGGAAGGTGGTATACTGTTGACATACACATGCACCATAGTTAAAATGTGCATGTTAAGCCATGGAACCATGAGAAGTACCCTTGTGTGCTGTGAACATCCAAGTTGCAAAGTGAACCTCATCAATAAGCCATATCACAGGCTATGAGCCAATGCATGTGCGAGTACACCCTCAGCAGACATTAGTCCCACTGTGCATGAGATTTACTCATTTGCCTGCCAATGACCATGCCCATCTGACAAAACATGGGTAGGCTGTCCATTCATCATGTTGCATGAGTGTCTCGATAGCCCATGTATGCATGATGACTGACAGCATGCCATTATCCACCCAGCAGGTTCACAGTCGATTCAGGCTGATGAGGCGCTACAACCGCCACCTCTGCACTGATGAGTCATGGGGCAAGTAGGAGGAAGAGCAGGAGTGAGGCACCAGGGCTGGAGCAGAGTGGCAGTCCCATGTGTGCAAAGTGGTGAGACAGCCATAGGGCCTCATTACACGGAATGCAGTAAGGGTTTACCGGTACCGGTAAGGGCACCGGTACCGGTAAACCCTTACCGCCTTACTCCGAGGTCCCTTTGCGGGACCCGACCTTAACGGCTGGTCTACATCAGCCGTTAAAGTAGGGACCCGCAAAGGGAACTTGGTGCTAATTACTGTACCACAGTTTGCGGTACCGTAATTAGCTCCTTCCCCATTCCCTTTGAGCCCTATGGGGGCAAAAATGGGAATGGGGAAGTGCTTTGGTGAATGGGGAATTACCGCCCCCGCTCACCTTGGAGTAGGGCGGTAATTCCGCCATCCACCAAGGCGGACACAGTAAAATACCGGCGGCAACCATGGCGCTAATAGCGCCATGGTTACCGCATACCGTGTAATGAGGCCCGTAGTCCGCACAAGTTTCACCAGTGGCTCCTCCACCAGCACTTTACATGGCACAGATGGCACAGCACCTGGTGGAGGCAGGGCCACCGCACCACAGCTGGCCCATTCTGAACCCTGCAGGGCAACATCCAGCCAGTCTTGCATATGGCACAACAGCTGCTGCCACCCATCCGCCCCTTTTTCCGCCATATGAACCAAGGCAGACAGCCATTCCCATCACCAAGGTAAGCTGGATGCAGGGAGTAGTAGCAGTGGCACATCTGATTGAGGCTTCAGGCCTCCCTGCATCAGCCCACGCCCTCTCCATAGTCCACAGGCTGTGCATCAGCATTCACTAAATGCAATCTCGGGTAGGCTGGATGCCATGGAGTTCACCATAGAAAAAACCTGGTAGAGATGTAGGTGCATCACAGAGGAGTACTATCGATTTGCATATCAGTCTTTGTCCCAACCACACGGCAGTCCAGCAAAGAAATGCTATGCAATTCTCCTCTGAACAAGAGTACAAAAAGCAACCCCAGACACGTGCTTCTGTCTAGTCCAGCCAAATCAGTGAGGTGAAACTGTGCCTCTCTAAGCACAATGAGCAAGGGGTACACATCTGGAATATCCTGGGTAACTTAGGGTAAAACTCAAAGTTCCTAAAACGCATAACCAGTTCTGGGAGCCCCTCTTCCGAGAACAAACATGGCCGCATAAAATGTTCAATGGAAAGGTGCCCACTCGGGAGGGTCTACAACCACATTGAGCTCACTGTACCTTCAAAGAAGAGAAACGTTCATTTGCATATCGGTCTGGTCCACCCACTTAGGCAGTCGAGACCTGAAATGCTAGGCAATTCTCCTCTGAACAAGAGTACCATCAGCAACCCCAGACACATGTTTCGGTCTAGTCGGGCCTCATCAGTGAGGTGAATCTGTGCCTCTCTAACCACACTGAGCAAGGTGTCCACATCTGGATTACCCTGGGAAACATAGGGTGAAACCCAAAGTTCCTAAAAATGCACAAAAAGGCCTGTACGCCCCTCTACCTCTCTAAACACAGTGAGCAAGGGGTCCGTGACAAATCAACTTCCGGGCACCAGTGGTCCAGGACTGAATATCGGTTTCAAAACCATCAATCAGCCCCACATCTCTAGTACACCAGAAGGGATATGAACAGATTGGAAATACAAGCAAGTTATACACCTCCTTGTACAATTTTGGTAACGTGGACGGAACTGCAGGCTTATCTCTACTAGGTTATGGATGTAGTTGCTGTAGTGGCTGTAGTTGCAACACAGTGAAAATACAACTATTAATCAATGGTAAAAGGGACTGTCGAGTCAAGGTTGTATAAAAATATCTACTTTATTATTTTCACAACAAACAGTTCTAGCACACTACAAAATAAAAACCACCCTGTAAAGGAATGCAGAAGACAGACAGTTTCAAAATAGGACAATTAAAGCACTCTGAATACTGACTGGAGGGTAGTCAGTAACGTAATTATTTGCAATTGTGCAAGGATACATGGTTTCAACACAAAAAGAGCAATGGGTCATAAAATGTCACTAGTGGCCTTCCGAGAAGGATCAGGGGGACAGACCCACAATGCACCTTGTGCTTGTACAAGTTCTTGGTGCACGTCAGGGTTGAGACGGTTTCATGGCACTTTGCAGCTTCTGCGACAGAGTTCAAGATGAGAGACAGCTGCAGATATCAGGCGGCTGACAGTTTGGTGAGCCAGGCTAGATGGACAGCTGCAGGCTGTGAATTACCCCCAAGGCATACTGGCTATCTTTGTATACATTCACACTAAGCTCTTCAGAAAGTACACATGCTTTTCTTTACTTTTAAGTTTCTTCATAGCTTCCTTTCTTCAATCTTTAATTGCATCAAATGCTGCAGGCCTAACCTTTTTCTTCAACAATATAGATTCTAAATACTCTAGGTGGGGAATTTCAAAACTGCCATGAGCTGGCCACTGAAGTTCGGAAACATGTCTAGTTTGTCTGTGCCAAATACCATAAATACGATAATTCCTAGGCTGTACTTACAGTACATTAAACAAGCCACCGAACAAACGGATGATGCTGGTTGGCCTTCTCCCAAAGATTGTCTATCTCTGCAGACTAATACCCTGAAACAGGATAAAAATTTCCCAGGCATTTCAGCTTACTTGTGTTACCTGGCGCTGTTTGTATTCGCGAGTACAAATCTGCAACTAATATCAGGATTATTAGGAATCGGGGCACGACTCAACTGATTTCAAAGATACTAAGGATCTGATTGGATTTCAAAGGGTTGTCATGGCTGTCAATTTCAGCAAAGAGCCTGCCTCGATATGGGGACCCTCAACAAGATGTCCTCCTGAACCGCTTGCTCAATATTCAGGGATCGGAATGTGCAGTCTGCTAAGGAGGCACGTCTCGCAGGGGACCCCTTCACTCTCCGATCCCAGTCCATTAGCTGCATCTCTTTTTCAGCAATGTGACATCAATCTTGAGGGTCCCTATTCGGGTGCCATCAGAAAGACCAAAGAAATATCGAGGCTTGGTACCACCAAAATGAAATACGCCAATCACGAGTTCAGAAATCCATGTAGTATTTATTTCTGTACAGATAGCTATCTGGCTCCCAACTCCTCGCAGTGTGTACCAGCAGCCACTGTGAAGGGAGAGAGTGCTGGACATTACAAAGCATGCATTTTTTATACACAGTCCGGTTACATCGTCCAGCCCTTCTCCAAGTTAACAATTTACTAGGGTTCATACCCAGTTCACATGACAAATACAGAAACGTTGTCTTCAAACACTTGAGATGTTTTTCCGTATAGAAAATACAAAGGAAATGTTGGTTCTCCAGTTTAAAGTAAGTCCAGTTTCAAGAAACAAACACAGTGGGTTTCTGCAAAAGCACACAGTTTTAGTTGTTCAGCATTCAGTTCCACTGTTTGAACAAGGATGAAGCTATTGGTGCAGACAAAATCTAAATTGCAGTTCAGTTCAGCTCCAAGATTTCTTAGTGCAGGACAAAGAATCTGCTTTCGGCAGCCTCAACATGTTGACGCAGTGCAAAGTTCATTTTTCTCTGCTGCAGCCGAAAACACAGTTTAACATGAGACAGAAACAGGAGTTAAACAAAATGGTGGATGATTCTAAAATGGTGGCATAGTCAGCCTTATTCAGGTTCATTCAAACGCAGTTTCAGTGCGATGCAAATGTGCTTAGGCCAATGTTCATTATCAGGCTGTATTATGTGAAATTTGGTTTTACACTTTTGTGTCAATGAGGTAATTCAACTCATTGTTTTCCCGCACACAGTGAGGCCCAGTCCACTTGTCCTGAAGGGCACAGGGTTTGACAGGCTACATAATCCACACTCACTGGCCTGGAATAGGCTTTCACTGTGGCCTTTTCTCTTCATGCCATTGCTTCATTGTTCGAAGGCTATCCATGCTGTATCCCTTTATGGTAGCTACAGGATAGTACGTCTTCTCTGGAGTATGGCATAGTGCACCATGCAGTGAACCTCTCCAGTGACTCAAGAATCAGGTACTGACACTCCTTCCTATCACTGATGCTCCTCTTCTCCTCGTCCTTCCTTTCACTGGTGGTCTCCAACACCACAGCACTAGGTCTGTTCTTCTCCTTTTATACCCTGACTCATGCAGTGATTAGGTTGTGAATTCAAGGTAATGAGTCACATGTGTGAATATTGGTATTGGGCTTGCGTGATATCTAGCAGGAATTGGACACACTTCACTTATCATGTGTAGTTAGTTATATGTGTGGGGTTTCATGCAACAGTGTTGCAGACCAACATATTAAATGGATTGTCCGCAATCTTGGCTACTGGCTATGCTAAGAGCTTTGCATACAGGGGGCTACTGCTGCTCATGTTCTCTGCTGCAGCAGGTGTCTGTTGCCTTTGTCTGTGGTTACAGTGGGTGCCTACTTGTTATTCGAAGACGTTGGATGCTTTCTTTGCTTGAAATCTGAGAGACTATGTGTATCTTTCAAAATGTTGCCCCCAATTCCGCTTGGATTTATGTGTGTGTCTGTGTTTTACTGGCATCAATTGTCAACATTTCTCATGGTGCATTTGCCTGTTCAAAGGTCTTTTAAACAGTGTTACAGGACCTACAACTGTTAAAATGATAGCACACCATGTAGATCCCATGCAACAAGTTCCTTCCTCCCATCTATGGCAAGGTAGTGGCAGCTAGAAAATGTACCACATGCTGCCATCTGGCTCACCTGTATGCATTGTGTGGCAGAGCACTGCCCTCTTAACTACACCACTTTCCACAACCATGGTCAGATAGGGCAATCATCACAGCATACAATGTCAGGACTTACATACTTACAGGCCTGGCAATCAAACCATGAAACCTGAGGGTTCACACCCAAGCTCACCAACTGCACCAAGTTCCTCATGAGCCACATCGACAAAAATACCTCTGCTTCAAGACACACATAGCTAAGAAAACTCAAAAGCTTTGTATCAGCTCTCTCTCGAAGAAAGAGACCCCTCCCTCTGGAGAGCTTTAGATCCACTGTTAAAGCACAGGTCCTATCCCACCTGGATCAGGGCAATGGCATCCTCGAAGGCCTCCTGATGTCCACCCTTGTGCCCCTGAGAAGTGTCATCTATGCCTCATCAAGGCTCTACAAAGATACGACCACATCACCCCGGCCCTCATCGACCTTCACTGGCTCCCACTGCAAGCACAAATCACCTTTAAGTCTTGATGCATCAGCTATAAATCAGCTATAAATCAGTCACCCTCAAGTTACCAAGTTACCTCGCAGAGAAACCCAGAATCGTCCTGTGGAAAGCACACCACCAGAAGCCAGGACATGTGCATACTTGAACTCTGCACTTCTATAAGGAAAGAACCAGAAAACAAGTCTTCTTTTTCTACACCCCAAGAATATGGAACCTCCTCTCCGCCATGCATTAGACTGAACCCCATGCTCCTACAACTCAGAAACTACCTCAAGATCCACCTCTTGTAGGAGTCTCACCTCCTCAATGCCTAGACCCTCCAGCTTATTGTGATTTTGCGATCCCGCAAAATGCTGCGAAAACGGCCGTTTTGCGCAAAATGCCGCAAAAATGGCTGTTTTGTGCAAAAACAGCATCTTTAAAAAAAAAAAAAATTGTACTTTTTTTTAAGTAATCTGCAAAAATTACTGTTTTGAAAAAAGAATCCTCAGGATGCCAGGTTCTCAACTTTTTTTTTTTTATTTACACAAGAAATGAAATCACTTGCGCCCCAAAAATTGCTGCCCAATCCACAAGGGACACATGAATGGGCACATTTGATATGCGCGCCCATTCAGATGGCCTTTTTCACCTCCTTGATCAAATAAAGTGGCGTTTCTGTCAATTTAAAAGCACATCCCTCATTTCCAAGCAAGATGCACGTTGCAGAAATTGTAGGCAACCCTACGCGCACGGGATGTGGGGCTGCCACTGCATGACAGGGTCTTTCCTAACCCTGTCATGCATTTCTTTTAAGGTATGAACCGCTGCTGAGTCGCTTGCATTTCTGTTCCTCAAACAGGATAAAAATGCATTTTTTGGGTCACATTTTACAGCGGCAGGCACCTAAAGTGCCTGTCCCTGTGAAAGGTGCTGGGAGCTTGCAGAACACTGTCGGGAGAGCGATTCTATTCAAAGTACTGCCCATTTTGATGACAAAAATCTATCGAATGTTACAATTTGACCAATTACGTCCAGTACTATTCGATCGTTTTTTATAAATACTGAACATGTGTTGCGGGGGTGTCACCCGCTCCCCTTCTTTAGTATTTTTGGTCTACGGTGGTTGCAGAAGTGTTTTCCCCTTTTTCCTCAAAATTGGAGGCAGGGACAGAAAAAAAAGAAAATAATGAAAAAAGGACCCTGCGGAGTCGGATCCGACCCGCGTTAGAGGGACGGATCCGACCTGCGTTAGAGGGACGGATCTGGCACCGCAGGGTTGCAGGGGAAGCGGCAGTGACCAAGCAGTTAAGTAGGGGAGGGGGTTGGGTGGTGGTGAAAGGTACATTTTGGGTTGTTTGGCTGAAGTGCAAATCAATTTGCAGCAAAATTGACTACGGTCAATTCCTCTGCAAATAATTACACTTAGGTCAAACAACCCAGAACACCATTCAAGGCAGCTGCCAGCACACAATTTGCGCTACAGCTCAAGCCTGTGGAAATGCGCCGGTCACCTTTTGAGAATAAGGTGACCTGCTCATTTCCAAAAATGGGTTGTCTAAAAATAGCATATCCTCTGTTCTTTTTTTAAATGCCCCATCATTTGAGGAACTGGGTTAAAAAAAAATAAAAAAATGGTTACACTATGAGAGAGGGGGAGAGTTATGGGTGAGATGTGAAGTGATGGGCAAGAAAGCAGAGGGAGAGCAGTGGGTCAGAGGAGGAAGTGCTGCACAAGAGAGCAGAGGAAGCAGTGATGCGGTGGGCCAGAAATCTGAGAGCGAGCAGAGGTACAGAAAGTAGAGGAAGCGGTTGGCCAGAAAGAGGCAGTGAGCTGCAGATTGGGAAAAAGGATGAGGGAAGAATGTGATAGAATGGGAGAAAAGATGCAAGATGCAGAAGCAGCACAAAAGAATGAAGGACTGTATATTGAGGGAGGAATTGTAGAGTGTAAGGTGTGAGTTGGGAGTATGATTTGGAGTGTGGCAGGGGCTTGGCAGTGCAGGTTGTGACTTGACAGTGTGACATAGCACGTGAGTATTTGTATGACAGAGTGAGAGGTTAAGGAATGTAAGTTGTGATGGAGAGTTGGTGATGTGTGTGGGTGTTTGGGGGATTGGAGAACATAGAAGGGGAATATTTTCAGCATTACAATTGATAATGATCAATTTAGTTAATACTATTAAATAGGCATGAACATTAAACAAGAAATGTAGCCAAATCAAACACTGTTCTGCCAAGCCAGAGACATCTGGGACTCTTCCTATTAAATTAATACAAAAGACACATAATAATGATACCCTGGCTCTCTTCTAGCCTTGCACTCTGCCTATTTCCTGCAATGTGGCAATCTTACACCCTCCGGTTAATACAAAATGTCCCGCAAAAATGCCGCAATAAATAAAGGTTTGTGCCGCAAAATTTGCCATTTCATGCCGCAAAATTTGCCATTTCATGCCGCAAAATCCTGGAAGGTCTGCTAGATGTCAGTAGGGGCTAAGGAGACAGAACAAAGGGGAGAGTAGGCCACTTTTGAGGGTTCATCCCAAATACAAATGCATGTAGAGTTCCAGCGATCTCTGTGGGTGAACATGCATGTGTCTGAATTCCAGCATGGCCACTTCTGTCTTTAATTCTTACACAGTCATTGCAATGAGTGTTGTTTAGTTGAGTCATCATAACATCTATTATTTACAATGCAATAAAGATAGCCTATAAAAGATTAAACATAGGCATGTTTGTGGAGTTGCCTGCAAGAGAAAACACTCTAATTAAATAAATATATCTCACGCAGTTCATGGGGACCCCTGCTATGAACCACCGTCTATAAGGTGAAGCAGTGGAGTAACTTTGTCAAAAATATTGGGGGAAGGAGTATGACATCTAAAGGAAAGGCACACCTGCCAAATAAAGGGGAGAACATGGTTTGCCACAAAAGTTGGAGGGATCAAAAACCCTCCCCCACCCCCCTAAAATTACACCAATGTGTTGAAGGCACACCTCACGGAGAAATTCTTCCTCCACCGCATTCGAGAGAACGGATTCGCCTGTGCCGTGCCGCACGCATTCGAGAGAACGGATCCGCCTGTGCCGTGCCGCCCCGCATTCGAGAGAACGGATCCGATGTGCCGTGTCGCCCCACAGAGTGGGAGCATATAATGGAGCATTGAGATGCCGACACGGAAACTGACACGCGACTAATGTCAGCCCATGTGAGAGTCTTCTCCTTTACCTGATGTAAACTCCAGGGAGTCTGCAGGGTTCCAGTCTCATTAAAGTGGCCCGACGTGGATTGGCTACGGGACCATGCATTATTTGCATAATGTAGCCTCATTTCACCTGCAATCCAACTCCATGGTAACACACTCGTGATTGTGCATTGAAGTACTTAATATGTATTTTTTTTGTGGTTGGGAGAGAGGGGTTTATTGTGCTTTTTTATTTTTTTTATTTTACTGCTCGCCACGGTGCATAATGTTCAAGTGACAAGATGGCTTAATGTTTCCAGATTGACATTTATCCAGACCATGGCATAGATTTAACAAACCAATGCTTTCGCAGACCAAGGAATGGTTCATTGACGCAGGATAATAACCCTCCCCCAAATATAAGTTGGGGGAGGGTCATAATTACAAGTGATGATGACTATTACGCAGGTCGATAAGGCTATTAGCACATCGAGATGTGCAATTTAAATAAAAAAAGGTATTTTCATTGTGGGGAAAACATAAGCACCCACAAGTAACTTGTAATGTTAATTTAATGAATATGGAAAAATGAGCTGAAATGTAAATAAAATGTGTAAAATGTTTAGAGCCGTGTGTAAGACTTTTACACATTTAATTTACGGTACTCTTCATTTTCAGCAATTTGCAGGGCAGAGAGGAGGGGCGGATTGTTGGTTACTATTCCGCCTCGCCATTACTCTCTGCCATGCAGCATTTGCACCACCATGCATTTTCTTGCTGGCGCAAATGCTGTGGATTCCTATGGAATCAGCCTGTTTTTTACACAAGCAAAAAGCAAATGGATTCCATAGGACTACATTGTAAATGCCACCTGTCATGCATACATGGCAGGCAGCGTTTACTTATTTTGCACGTCGGAGTGAAAAAGCATGCTCTGAAAGCATTTGCGCCACCTTTTCTATACTGCACTTTTGCACTCCACTGAGCAAATGTTGAAAATTACACAGTGTGTACGTCAAGGTGCAAACGTAACGGTACCCTCGCATAATTTACTGGGACATAAAGAAGGAGTCCTCTTGTGTTTCATTGCTGTTTAGTTTTGGAATTGAAAGGCAAATGCTCAAGTATGACTTTACACAGCTGGAACCAACTACTTCTATGCTGGTTTTCAGGCTACAACTTAAATGAAAATGTTTGGAATGATGCCTATGCTAGCAATTATAGGTAGTATTCGGTGGATTCTGATTGCCTGAGAGGAGGTCGATAATGTAGCAATCACGCCCCAGCGAGGGGGCATATATGGCCGGTAAATGGCTGGCCGCCTGCCCAAACCAAGGCAGGCCCGAGTGAAGGAAGGGCATTGGCAAGGGCTGCGGGACATTAGCGGCCACGTACGCCCCTGGCATGGGCGTGATTTTATTCCCACTCCACAAATGATCCTGAGTGCAAATAGTTTATTTGTTTTCTTCCTTTGGAGATGGGTTCCACCCAATCTCCCAAAGAAAATAGTAATTAAAAAAAAAGAAGTCTTCCACATCTGTAAAGGGTACTTTGTCCGTTTTCCATTTCAATGGCGGCCGTGGTGGGAGGAGCCTGGGACCAGAGCACAAAGCACTGATTCAGCATGTAAGTGGGCGGGAGTGTGGTGAAGAAAGGGTATATTTTGTTTTGGGGGGAGGGTGAGGAGAAGGGAGGCAGCAGGAAGAGGCTCCCTGTTCCCTCAAACACATTCAAATAAAAATAAGATAGCGCCACGCGGTACAAGGCCTCTGGTGGATGGAAATAGCGGTTGGTGCACTGTGTATTCTCACCCGCTGTTCCAACCACCTGATTGGTTGAGCACCCTTACCCGGGTGTGAAATTACTTTCTGTGCTAGTAGATTTGATAGTCCTCATTTAATTCTATGGAAATAATTTGACTTAAGTACCTAATACAAAAGATTTTTATAAATAAAGTCTAGAACTGAAAGCGTCACACTGGACTGCAGCTCCTAAGCGCAAGACCAGGTATCCAAACCAGCTCAGGGTTTTATTATTTCTGTCACAGGTTTCCCCTTTTCTCACCTGTTTTCGCTGCTTGCTGGAATCCATGACAGGAGTTTTCTTCTTTACGGTTCGGGTTTTGTACAACCCCGCTCGCCCGTCTTCGGCTTCCAGCGTTCGTTCAGCTTATATGTCCGGGAAACTTCCAGGAAGTCCAGGATACGAAGAAGTGTACTCGGAGGCGGGTACACGGAGTACGGGAAGAAAGCAGGATAAGAAGGAAGGAGGATAGTAGGAGAACCGGAGGGTCCGGGAACCAGGAAACAACAGAGTTCCGCGATGGCGAACTAGAGAGCACATGTCTAGCCACAGCAATCAGTAGCGTTGAGACGCACGGGCTGCGGGGCGTTGCCACTTTATAGGATATGCTGCATCGGACGTAAAGGCTGGGAGGCAGTGTTTGGTGCTTAGCGGCCATGTTGGAAGTATCACGGAGTGTAAGCCCCGATGTGTCAAGGACCAGGAGGGCCAGAAGGGGTATGTCTGACAGTTCATGACAATTTCCAAGACAAGTGTGGCACCCCTCAGATATCCTCCCAGCCTGGCATCTGTTGATCCTATATTGAAACCTCAAGACCACTTCCCCCTGCTCTCACTTGTGTGAGGCACTTTTGCACAACCTCCCACCTCGACAATTGAACACTTTCTTCCTGCTATTGTTCAGAACCCACTCTGAACAGTTCTAGCTGATAATATTGCCTACTAAAACACTGCTGCAAGGATCACAGCGGAATGGTGATTTCTTCTGTTACCCCCAAATGGCTCATCCAAAATATTCTAGGACTAATTGTCTTAACTATTCTAACTCGATTCCTTGAATATGTAGGGAAAATGGTAAATTGCAGGTCAGGGAAAAAGGGAACATAGCATTGTCCAAACTGATAATGTTTTGGTGAACGATATAATGTCTGAATACCCGGTAATCTTAACTCCCAAACATCATCGCTCCTGTCTATCCCAAAAAAGATGAACGTGCCTCCCTTTCATGGGTGATCTGCTGGTATGGGCCCAATGAATGCCACCATGCCCGATACCATTTGGGAGTTGGTATTTCAGTTCTAGGTTTACTTTGCATTCTGGGGCTTGTATCCCTTGATATGTAATGGTGGAATCCAGGACTACAAACCACAAAATGCAAAGATAATACCAAAGACTGGACTTCCAGTTCAGCAAGGGAATGGAGCAAGTTGGCACGAATGGGTACCTGTCGAATCTGCTGACATACTTTCCTTGGCTGCATATCTAGATAGATGCCAGAAAAAACATATTTGGAATCCGGGAAACACTTCAAATCCATTGGGATTGTACATCGGATGGTACCATATTTCCTTATGGTCACCACGTACTCTGTTAGAGAAGAATCGGTCAGTAAGACTTCACTCTGCATCACCCAGTCATGTTCACGCATTTTCCATTTCACTCTTTGGGAATTACCTTCGAGCAGCTCTTCGTCACAACCAGAGGCATTTAAATATTCCATACATTCTTCCCTAGAAGCATTTAAAGTTCCAGACAAACCTTTTATCATAATGTCCCTATGGACTACATATATCGAGTATTCCAGGGGTTTGATATCTTGTGGGAGTATCATCAGTTTTTTATACAGTACCAAGGAAGAAACAGAAGAAAGCACGAATTCCAATCTAATTACTACAATAGGCATACATGCCAGAAAATGTAATACTTTTTTCCTCATCACGAGTTGGGCGGTATCCCGGTGGTAATACCGATTGCCCTTCCCTATTTATAAGAAAGGCAATCGTGAGAATCCTGAAAATTATCCCTTCTAGACACCCTGGGCAAGATGTTTCTACTAAGGGATTTCAATCGCTGGGTGAGACTGAAAGCCTTAGCAGATGGATTTCAGACAGGATGTGTCCCTGGGCTGGGAACTGCAGTGAATCTATGATGGGCCAGCCTATTTATGTGGCTTTTATTGATTTCAAAACTGCCTTCAACTCTGTTCCTAGAGGTCTGTTGTTTGCTAAAATGAAGGAGGCAGCATGTCCAGCGCCTATTCTAGCCTTGGTCTCACAATTCTATACGGGCACGTCCATTCAGATTCGTCTTTCTCAAGAAGGGAACTTGACCCAGCCTATTATAAGATACTGGGGGCTTATGTAAGGCTTTAGTTTGGCCTTAGCTCTCTTTAACTTCTTTATAGACGACATGGGGAAACATCTGAGGAATGTGGTCTCGGACTCTCCTAAACTGGGCACATGTGTAGTGCCATGGCTCTTATATGCAGACCATTTGGTGCTTCTAGAAAAACTCAGGGAGGGTTGTAACATTTGTTATCTGCTCTAGAAGCTTACGCCGACCAGAATCAGCTCATTATAAACCTGAAGACTAATATTCTCATGTTTACCACCAAGTCGTCTTCTACTAAGCATGCCTTTAAGTGGCACTTGCATAGGACACTGCTCTGTGTAGCCACTGACTATCGGTATTCAGGGATGAACACACATTATAGACACCTATGTCTCCCCTACCATGTAGAAAAATAAAGTCTTAACAGCGGTGTCTCAAGCCCGCATCATACATAAGAAGTATGGGAAATATTCATATGAACCCGTAATTATTTTTGATAAACAAAAAAGTTGTACCAATTATAATGTAAGGGGCAGAGACCAAGGTAATTGAATCTTCACTATTCTGGTCTAGGCTCGAGGGTCTATTCTGGACAAGAGTGGTTTCTCTTCCATTAAGTCAACCTATCACAATTATACAGTATGAATTGGGCATTTGTCGCTAAATGCCACCTGTATGTGGAAAACGTTTAGCCTGTATAGGAAATGTGTTATGCGAACTGCAACATATGTGTTGCTATCAGCTATATCCATGCTGCTGGCATCTGGTGTTGACAAGTCCTCAGCATTTTGGAAAGCCAAATCTGTAACCCTGATGGCGGAAGCCGACATCTCATTAGATTTACTTAACAAACAAACCCAAATCGGGCTAAATTGAAACTGCGGCTAAATGATTGGAGCCAGACTTGGGACTTTTGTATGGGATATAAGCATGACATTTTAAGACAGTCCTTTAAACATCCTGAACTGTATTTAATCAGGTTCCCAGCAAATATAGAAATGGGTTCCTCTGCTTTCTATTGCACTTATGGCCAACAAGAGAGATCCAGGGATCTAAAGTGACCGAGGGGGAGAGGGCGTGTCGATATTGTGATGATGTCTCACGAATTGAAACGTTAAAGCACCTACTCGTATACTGCCCAGTTGTATTGCCTCAAAGAAAACGGGTTCTCCAGCATCTGTATAAGGGTTATCATTTGTTGACACCGGCAGCATTGCGGTTGCTGATCCTCAGCGGTCAACGAATAGCAGTAACCCTGGCAGCTATGAAATATTTGGAGTCCTTACGGTAGGACTGAGTGGTCTACGATGCCCACTGTGTGTAAATCAATCAGGTTGCATGAGTTGTGTTATCACACACTTTTTGATCTTCCTTTCTGTTCTACGATGTGATAGGTTGTCCAAAATCTTGTGCTATTAATTTGTTTCTTATTGAATGTTAAACATTGAATGGCACATGTTAATTGTAAACTAAAGTTCTATTGAAAGGTTGATAAGTTGTTTCAACAAAATCAATTAAAAAAAATAATGACAGTCTGCAAATCTTTTGTTTGAGTATTTTCCATTTGTACGACTAAAGGAATCCATTTCACGCATCAATCTAGTAGACAGAATTGGAAATAGGATACACTAAATGGGTCATAAACCTACAGATCTTTAGTTAAGTTTAATGAATAAACCACCCATGCTGTTCTTGATTTTTTAGTCTATTTAGGTAAAGCCAGGTTGGCATCGAGAAGGTGCTAGCTTTCCTGTGACTTGTGATATTTCTGGCCACTCTGAAACGTCCAGAAAACTGCCTTGACGCAGTGGAGGATCACTGTTAAGCACTGACGGGGTGAAGAGGGTAGAGCTTGGTGTGCTACTCCTGTTGTCAATTTGATGTGCATTGCAGCTGATGTATTTTTAGGGGTGATAGTCTGGGCTGGTTGAGATATGTTACTTGTCTGAGGAAACAGGGATGTATGCACCTCACATACATTGACTTATTTCCCAAAAGGGACATATCAGACTGCATAGGCGTAGCACTAAAGTGTCTTTCTGCCTAAACACGGCACGCTGTTTTCCAGCAGTGTGTGCATATGCGTTGTGGTTGCGCTTTATTTACTATGACGTATTGCTACAATTTCAACTTTTGCAGGGGGCTAGCAGCACACATAATGGCTTAATGTGGGTGCTATGTTGCTGGATGGGATGCTGCTTGCAGTGGTGCTGCTGACGGACTTCTGAATGCCACATAATGATGGGATGTGCAGTTCTGCAACAGGATGTCTGTTTCTCAAAAGAGGCTGTATGCATGTGGTTGGTGAACTTCAAATTGTACTACAGCCCATGTGTCTGTGATGGTGCCATTCTCCTCTTCCACCTCAGTATAGCATCATTCCAACAGAAATGTGTGTTCCCACATGTGCTACAAGCATGGCGTCCTATTGGTTCTACTATCCATAGGACCCTAGATAACTTGGTCCATTGTCACAATGTGGTTGTCTGGGTCATCATCACATATCCACTCATTACCGCTGTCTGATCCACTCAATGGGGGCTGCGCAGATAGAGAACCAGGATTTTCAGTCTCCTCCCACTGTTCTAGTACTCAGTCTGTTGTTCTTTCTTGATCTTCATTAAATGAGATCTTTACACACCTCATCATTTGCCTGAGAGCGGTTGGAAGCAAATTAAAGTGCACACTCCGCTGTTGGTCTCATTGGATATTCATTGTTATGGTACAATATTTGTGCATTTCGTTGTACTGCTTCAGGTATCCCTGAGTGACTTATGATGGCGAATGGAATGCGGGTTGGATGATTGCCTCAACTGTCCACGTGCAACTCTGGCCTCCACAGAGCACACTGAACGTGCTGCCTCAGGAGCACAAAGACCACAAGCAGCATGTCTCCTGCTGCCTCTTGGTCACTTGGTTGAGGACATGTGTTCCAAATGTGTTCAACTGTGCAATCTCAGATGCCACCTCCCAGGTAAATGTGGTGAGTGTGACTCTGACACATTCTTCCCTCAGGGATTCATGGCTCGTTCCACTACTCCTCCCAAGTTGTCATCATGTAGAACCTCTGTCACCCACTAGCACCAATGGTATGTCACTCACCCCCTTGAATCTCTTCTATTCTCTCCCAGATTGAACAAATGACTGTGCCCTTGCCGCATACTGCAGTGAGGTATTCCAGTCTCCTCCCACTGGTCACCCAATGGCAGATGTCTCATCATAATGGGCAAGCGACAAGCGTTTTTGAATTTTTTAAAAATGTATTTAACATTTGTAGAGCGTGCCAAACCCGTGGGTATCTGGGTGCTGGAGAGCAGGTAATACACATTACAAGAGTTACCAGCCTTAAACATATTTGCAGCCATGAGATATTTACATATACATTGATCCCGTAAGTATAAACAGATACAGTAATAATCAATAATATTTACATGTACAGTCTTTTTCACATAAGTAATTTATAGATGTAGTAAACAGATGTATTTACAGAAGCAGTAATATTGTATAGTGATGATACTGTCAGCATTGAGGCAGTTTTTGCCGAGTACTCTCACTGAAGGATGTCTGCAGATTGAATGTGAAGAACCAAGCCTTTAGTTTTCTGCGAAATGAGGCGTGGGAAGGAACCGGCTCTGATGCCTAGAGGTAGAGCGTTCCAGCCTTTGGCTGCCACAACTGGGAAGCTGTGTCCCCCAGCCTTGGTTCTTTTGAATTTAGGAAATTTAAGAAGGAAGGCTGAGGTGAAGCGTGTGGGCTTGGTGGTGTGGGTTGGAATGAGCAAGTGTGTGAGATATTTGGGGGCTGTATTAGTGAGGTATTTGTGGGTGATTGCCATTGTTTTGATCCAGTCCTGAACTGGTAGCCAGCACACTTTGCGTCTGATTTCAGAGATATGTTCTCTTCTTGGTATGTTGAGAGCTGGCCGTAAGGCGTAGTGTTCAGTGACCTGTAGTTTTTTGATACTGCTAGTCACTGTGCCAGCCAGGAGGATATTACAATAGTCGAGTTTCGATAGAATGAGGGCTCTTGGTAAGGTTAGGCAACTGTCCTCTGATAAGTAGGATCTGCAAGCGTTGATGAGTTTGCAGTGTAGGCTGCTGATGAGATTGTAGAGTTGACTTGTCTGGAAAAGGTTAAGGAGTCCAAATACACGCCCAACTTTTTAATGTGTTAAGTGTGACTCTCCCACAAGTGTCATAAGGGTTTGCCAGCTTCTCCCACTCCTCCTTCCAAGTGTCATTCGATGGCACGTTTAGTGTACATTTGTATCATGAGACAGACACTGACTGCCATGTCACTCGCTTCCTAGAATCTCTGGACATGGCATGTGTGTCGCTCCCCCACTCCAAATCAGTGACTGCAGTGGTGGAAGTGTAAGAAAAGAAGTATTGCAACTATATTCCCTGCTGGGCTGCTCCCGCTCCCCACAAATCCCACTGCCATGTCCCCTCCCACACGCTGAGTGAGTGTCTCAAATGCTGTGGAACCAAAACCAACTTAGTATCTTACTTTCTCACTGAGTTCCCCAGTCACTCACTGCCTCTCCATGCCCTTCTTCACATAACTACTATCTATACAATTCCTTGAAAATCCTAAACTTGCCTCAAGCAATAAAATCCTGCCTCTCTGAACGCTGCCTGAGACTGAATGAGCGCTTCAGTCATATGTCTCCCTGTAAACAATGCAGACGAACTTCAGACAATCTTTACAAAAGATTTGTTTTATGTTCGTAATTAATGAATCACCCAACATTCGGATGGTTCTGGTTCTTTGCAAGAAAGTTTGTCCTGGCCTTTCCGCAACCAAAGAATAGTCACTTGTCTACTTTTATGGTTGCATTTCATGGAAATGTTCCCAAATAAAAATGTAAGTTTTGCTAAAGAAGACTCCGTTCAACTTGCTTGTATGTTTGAATGGCATGCTCTTAGAGGGAACTCTGGTTAAAGTGATGAACAGCTGCTGAAACATCTTGTATCCTGATTTCTCAGGTAATGTGATAGAACATTTGCTTTCTGGAAGTTGAAGTATGGAAACAAATTCCTCAGGAATTGACAGTTCCATAACCGTTTCTGAAATCTCTTGAGGAATCCCCTGATTTTTTAAATAATAATTTCAATTGTCATGTTTCTCTGCGTTGTTCCCTTAATGGACATTTTCCAGGAATTACTTATTTGTTTATTTATGCCACATGCAAAACCAGTAGCTTAAGAATGCAAGTTGGTTGAATATCCTCATTCAGGAATGTAATGTATTTAAAAACCGGTCTCCTTCTCATAAATTGACCATCTATAACATTATGAACATTTTTATTAGGACATATGTCAATTATAAAAATTATAATAATAATAATAGTGAAATTCTGAACAATAACACAAATAATATCTTTTTTTATATTTATTTAAGTGTTTTATTGGTTAAATAGAACCTTTTAACACTAAAATCAAAAACATTAAACGAATACACATACACAATAATAAAAAGAATTTCAATTCCATAACAATAATAAAAGTGGTCCCTTACAAGTGTTAAAAATGAATACCAAAGCATTTCATATTGGAGAATAATGTACCCAATATTCTCACCAAAATCAGTGATTGCAAATTCATATCTAATACATCATAACCATTTATACCATCTCTTCAAAACACGTAATAATCTTTTGCCAGATATGAAAAAAACAGTAAACGTTATAATCAGATTTTCTCCAGAGTAAATTAATGTCCAATTATGATCAATATGCAAATTTTCCAAGTTACTAAATTGATTTTTATAGACTTGTTCATATACCTCAGTTAAGGCATCACAGACAGTAAATAGATGGTGGGGGGTTTCCACTTCTGACTGACCTAGACGATCGAGCCATTTTTCATATGGGTCTTGAGTCCATGCTCCCAATATTGACATAGTTGGTAATTGCTCAAAGCGAAGCAGCATGACAAATCGGCACACCTTAGAGTTCTGGTTTGTCTTAATCTAACTAAACGGAGTATAGATAGGGAATCCTTGTCTAGTATACATCAAATATTAGTATTTATAAACTCCCTCATTCTGTTATCTTTAAATATTGGGAGTGCTTTTAAAGAAATCAAAGAAAGAGCCGTAATCTGTGATAACCACACATCAACATTATAACCTACATCTTTAAAAAAGGCATCACTCCCTTTTACCCAGTCTTTTCTCGCACTAGCAGTATTAGGGCCGTCTATAAAGCCTGTAAAGTTGGAATACATTGATCTACAATGTCCTCTTTCACCCAACATCCTCATATGAAAATAGCTAGCAGCAATCTTTTTCTGAGAAAGCATAGAAATAATAACCAGTTCACTACGGAATGCTACAACAGGTACTGATTTGGACAAGCCCAGTGCTAAGCTCCATACCTTCCCTCTAGGGTATTCAGCCATGAGTTTTCTTTACAAGTAAAAACCTCAAGACCACATAATGCGCAAGACACTATGCTCGATCTATATAGGCCATCAATAGAGTAACCACCTTATTGCTGGATAAAACTTTAGTATTACATTTAGACTGGGTCTTCTTGGTAATCACCTTAGCCGAAAGGGATGCATTAAGTGAATCAGTAATGGTAACTCCAAAATATGGGTATTTACTCACCACCTCTATAAGGACTCCATTGATTTTCCAAGCAAATTTACACACACTTTTTTTTATTGTACAATCATAATTTTAGTTTTATTTTGGTTAATAAGCAATCCATTTAGAGCAGAATATCTTTCAAGTACCAATGGACTGTGTTGCAACGCAATCACAGTTTGGTCCAGGATTACAGTCTACGTAGGAGAGCCAGTCAACAGGCTGGCCTCCCATGCGGGGGCAGGGGGCAGTTATGACAACTCCTCATAACCTCATCCAAATCTGCAACATATAGGTTTGTCGCAAGAGGATAGCTCAGGGGCAATGTGCTCGCCTTGGAAGCAAGACGACACAGAGCATCACAGGTTCGATCCCCCGCGGCTGTCCTTAGAAACCTTTTGGTATTAAGCGCGTTATAAATAACCTATCACATCATAGATTGAATAAAATCAGGGCAAACAAGCACCCTTGCTTTAATCCATGATTAGTTAGGATCAATTCACTAAGTGCACTGCTTTGATCTGATCTTATCTGAACAGTAGTGATGGTATAAATAGCAGTGACAAAATAGAGGATAAGTGGATGAGACCCCAGTTTTCAATTGATTTCCACAAGACAGAGCAGTTCACAGTATTAAATGCTCCTGCGTAGTCTATGAGGCACACATACATCACCTTAGTTTCAGAATTCAGTACACTGTGGATGAGGTAAGTTAAAGTCCACAGGTTAGAAAGTGCACTAAAGCCCTTTCTAAATCCTGGTTTGTGGTTTTTTAAGATATTTTTTTTCGTTATCCATTCATTAATCTTTTCAAGGAGTAGCTGGGAAAATATTTTTGAGATGGAGTCAACCATAGCTAACAAAAGATATTTGGAAGGTATCTGACGCGGCCCCTTTTTTTATAAATCTGAATAAACAGTGATTTACTTGAGCTAAAAGATATCCTTCCCATAGCCATAATTTCAAGGCAAGATTTGAAGATGATGTTGGCCTATTGGGGTCAGGGGCCTTGATTGTGTGAGAATCAGAATAAGTCACTCATTATCTTCAAAAGAGTCACATATACTATCATGCTTCACAGCTTCTATGCTAAAAAATGTCTGGTCATGATATATATATATGCAAAATTTACTCTTTGCTTGGGTTTACAGAAATAAGATTGATTTCCCGCCTGTCAACTAGGGTTTCCTTATGTCTTTTGTACATGTCTCAGAATCTTCGCAAAACCAAATTGCTAAGAGCATGGCACATAATTTGCCACTGGGCCGATGCCATGGAACCTTTATTTATTCAAACCAGTTTTTAAACTTGTTCTTCAGTCATTTTATGACCAGTTGCTTATTTTCTCTACAATAATCATTTTTTGCTGCTTTTGTATCCAATTTTAATAATCACTTCCTTGTAGCATTAATATTGTAGCATTAATATACTCTTAACACCTTCCCCTACTGTTAGATCTCATATTACACTT
Organism: Ambystoma mexicanum; assembly: GCF_040938575.1. Classification (NCBI taxonomy): domain Eukaryota; kingdom Metazoa; phylum Chordata; class Amphibia; order Caudata; family Ambystomatidae; genus Ambystoma; species Ambystoma mexicanum. The sequence continues at coordinate 1,182,632,962 of NC_090926.1, forward strand.
TTTTGCATATTCCCAAAATTCTTAAAATTGACAATATCAACAATAAAATGTGGGTACTTCATCAATTCTGATCCATTTCAAAATCATCACATAGAACATATTACATTTTTTCTCAGACCAGCTAAATCTAAAATATAATCACCACCCAGGAGATCCAGTTCCTTCCAATGCTCAAACATAAGCTCAAAACACATGGTCACTTATCTTGTCCTTTATAAGCTGAAAGCCTTGACCAACTCAAATCCAGGATTAGAAGATAAAACATAATCAAGCCAAGAAGACTGAGTCCCATTAGTCTAGGTGAGGGGGGAATCTACCAGTTTATACAATTGCTTCAAATAATAAGATGACATAAAGATTGATTAATGTTAATATTTATCCATCAAATCGTCCTTTTCATAATCAATGGCATTAACACCATAAACATTTTCAGACATTGCATAGTCAAAATGCATGGAAATATTTTTGGGGCATTGGAAATTTGGATCTCCAACAACAAAATAATACCCCCTCAAATTTATCAAAATCCAACAAGTGTTCAATATGGGACACAACAGTTGCAGTTTTATGGTTTCCAGGTGGATTGAATACATTGATAAATAATATCTTAGACTGTGAGATACATACTCCATCACTAAGAACTCCAGTCGAGACAAATTGACAAAAATAACTGTGACTGAACTCAGTGATCGACAAATGGTTGGCTACACAGATTTACGTGATCCGATCGTGGCTGATTTTGCCGCGGCCGGAAAGTTCGCAATTGAAAGGTGTGAACCACCAAAAGTTTGCACCTTTCTCATGCAAACACATGTACATACCCACAACCCAACCCATACCCACAACACACCCATGACACACCCCCCACCCACACCCTCAACACACCTCCAACATAAACAAACCAACCACACTTACCTTTTTCTTCATGCTGAGTCCCTGCGGCGCCAGTTCCCTTTCACTTCTGTGTTCGGGAACCAGCGCCGCAGGGTCCTTTCCTTTTTTTTTTCTTTTACTGGGGCTGCTGGTGTTTCCCCCACATGCCCCGCTCACTGTACTGTAAAGTACAGTGAGCGGGGTGTTGCGGGGGACACCCCAGCAGCCCCCCTTTTTTTTAAACTTACCTGCAATACTACCACCAAAGGTTCAAACTTTGGTTCATGCGACCGTTTAGATACCGTCTTTTTGTACAATATCAGCTACACCAATTATAAGGTGGCCATACCGACATCCCATCAAATTCCGACATGACAATCTCTGCAAGACATGGAAGCCATCTATAGAGAAACCCTTGGTAAGCCATGTTTCCTGCAACCAAAAGACATTTGACTCCAGCAAAACACATTGACCCAGATGATTGTTAATGAATGAGTTATAGCCTCTGGTATACCAACACATAACCTTAAGAGTCAGCAGGTCAGGAAACATCATCCATACTCTTACCCTCCGGCTGCTGGAAGTGATGCCTCATAAAATGCACAGCTCTTTCAAGCAATCTCATTAATTTCAACGGTGTCCAGTCATCTGGTCGACTACAAACTGGTCGACTGCAATTTGGTCGACGTCATTTGGTCGAAAACCAAATGGTCGAATTTTTTTTTTTTTATTTATATATGTGTTTTGTGGGTTTTCGTGTAGAAAAAAAAAAAAGAAAGAAAAAAAAGGGGGTTGTGGGGGACCCCCCCCAAAAAAAAAAAAGGGGTAAAAATAATTAAAAAAAAATTCGACCATTTGGTTTTCGACCAAATTGATTCGACCAGTTGTCCAGTCGACCAATTGTTTTCGACCAAATGACTGGCAACCCTGTCAGTGGATATTTTGCAGTAGAGATAGGTAATCAAGCATTTCTAGTATGCTTTCATGGGCATAACATTCCTGGGAATTTTTGGACTTCCTATCTCAAGAACCGTTTGTTCATGTGGCAAAATCAGTGCTACCACAATAGAGGATACAAAATGAACAATAGCCTGATTCGCTTCTAATTATGATTGCAGTAGTCCTACTTATGACATGTCATTAGTAGTAAGAATCTGTAGCTCACTTACCTGTTGCATCAGTTCTAACATGGAAGATCAGTTTGAAAATGGGCTGTGATCTTGATACTTTTTCGATAATTGCCTACTTTCCATTGCTTTTCTAGCAAATGACATTTGGACTTGGCCATAGGTTTAGTTAAATCCCTCAAAGCCCCACTAGTGACTGGCTCAATAAGCTCATTCTTATTGTGAAGTTAGAATGGACACTGATCTTGAGGGACCGATTAATCAGCTGATGGCTCAGGAGCTGAAACCAAAGGTATCAGCGATTGAGCCCCCTTCTGCCATTGAGCCAAGCATCCAATGATGTAGTTTGAGTCTATAGCTAAGTTTTTATCACCTACGAGCCCTTGTCTTGCTAAAGTAGAAACAAGCTCAAACCCTCTTTTCGTTTTCTGGCATTCAATGTTCCTGGGACACACTTCCGCCAAAGCTTGAGATGGTAGAGTAGAACTGTTTTTATTACTATGAATTGGGAACCTCCTTTCCTTTTTCTCCACCCTCCTTCACCCCCTTAACTCTATTCAGTTTCTGCTGACTGGTTGCCTGGTTCACCTCCAGAGCTTAAGAGGTCCCAGGTTCCACCACCAGTCTTTTGCACTTGCCTCTGGGCCACTTTACTTGTTCATCATTACTGCACTTTCAGCTTATGCTCCATGAGCGGAACAACCTCTCTGTACTTAACCCATGGCCCTGCTGGGCTGGATTCGTGCTGTCCCTCTCCTGCTCCCCTGTCGCCCCTCCGTAAGTACGTATGCATTGCCTAAATGTACTAGAACCAGTTAATTGTCTGTCCTGTCACCCCCACCGTTTCTCCCCTCCACCTCACAAGCTTGGTCGCAACTGCAACACTTCATGCACTTACACTAGGAGAAATGTCGTCAGGCCTAGTACTCTAGTTTTCTTTTTCTGTTTAGATCATTTGGAATCTTCAAGGGTTATGAATGATTACTGTTTTCCCTTGTTCCCTTCCTGCCTTAAAGTGCTTTGAAGCACTTCACCTGTCTATAAGCACTGTATAAATAGACTATAAATAAATAAATAAATGAAATAATTCAATTGTTTCTTCCTTTTCTTCGAAGATTGGGTTTAAATGAGCCACGTTTAGTAGTGACAGGGGTCTCCTTATCCTGAAGGCAATGTTCTGCATTATCTTGAGCATCAGATCCTATAAGGATCTCTTCCGTTACAGTTCCGGTGTCAGGAATTATGATCACAGACAATTGAGAATTACTCTCTAAAGCTTTAAAATCAGGGTTGACACCAGAGAGGGAGGCAACATACATGGCAAGCACCACATCTACCAAACTCGCGAGCCCTGCTTTAATTATTTGTTGTTCTTTGAATATATTGTTACCAAAGACTCCGAGTCTGGCAGTGTTTGATCCACAGAAGAGTCACATGATGAGAAGGACTCATTATGCATTGGAGAGGAAGCAAAAACATGTTTAGCAATTTCTGTCAAAGTCAGGACACTTTGAAAAGTTAGGCCAAGACGTAAAAGCCGTACCAAGCACTACATTCGACACTTGAGGAGGATGTAGTTCAACCACCAGCTGTGTTGCTCCTGCAACTTCCTTTGAAGATTAAGACACAAATTCTGCAGTGAATTGTTGCCATTGGATCCACTAGTGAAATGTCAGCGTTTATTAAATCGTGGGTTATCATAGTATCGGCGTAAACTGTGGGAGTAGCATTGTTATTATTTATTTATTTATTTATTACATTTATATACGCCCAGACCCAGAGGTTTCACAGTGTAGTTACAGACACTGGGTAAATACAGGCTTTATATTATAACAGAAACATACAATAATACAGTGGTTACAAGGATAGTTGTGGTTTGAATAGTCTATGGTCTTTGCTCCGTTTAATATTGATTAAATAGCCAGGTTTTCTGTGATTTTTTAAATTGTGGGTAGGATGTTTCATTTTTGATATTGGAAGGTAGGGAATTACAGTGTCTGGGAGCAAGGACTTTGAAACTACTACTCCCTCCCCCCTCCTGCTTTCTCTCTTTTATAACGTGGTACTTCAAGGTTTGAGTTTTTGTTAGATCTGAGGAGTCTGGTATATAGCGGCCACTATAGGCTGGCAATGCTCAAGCCGTGGCTTAAGAAAGGCTGCAATCTTCCCCTTATCCTGCTCATTGATACCTTTCTTTTCGCATGGTGTTGGGAAGATAGCTCAGGGGCAACGTGTTTGCCGTGAAAGCAAGACGTCATGGAACGCCACAGGTTCGATCCCCTGGTCCGCCCTAATAACCTCTGGCTATTAAGTGCGTTATCACTAACCTATTATATCACACACATGTTCAACAATGGCCATCGCAGCTGATTTATGCAACAGTCCTCAGTTCCCTTTCTTGTTTTATACGTTAGTTTTATTTTTGCGTTTTGCATCAACATTTATAGCTTCATGCAGTCGCTGTTTATTACAAGAGGTTTAAAATCAAGCTTGAAAAACAGAAGGTTTCCCGTTGTTCCTCCTCAAGTCGCCAGCGCGTCTCTGATGCATTCTGTTTTGGGTTCGGCTGCTGCCTTCACTGAGAAGGAGAAATTCCATGACAAGTTTATGGAAGAATGCACTTAATTTCCCTCCCATATAAAATGCAATCTTGTGCAGCAAATTCTTTATTCAGTGATGTTGTTCCAACAATACGACGAGAACATTGAGAATCAATATTTATAAGAACTTGTATATCAGCTCCATGCAAAACATGAAAATGAAACCACCCATCTCACATTTATGTGCATAATGTAGGGGCAAATAGTTAATGAAGAAATATACATCTTAGGGGTCAATGCACAACATCACGCATACATGAATATGAATATAGGCTAGTATAAAATGTACAATCCCAGCATGCCAACTCACACATGTACGTCTCATATGCTTATATATGAATGCATATGTTTCTATTCGTGCCTGTGTGTCAGTTACATAATGCATAACTTACTATACGTGCCCGTCTCTCTCCCCATGTGTCTTTTATGTACATGTGCGGCCGGATGCCTGCGGGCTACAGACGAGATGTAAACAAATAAATAAATAAATAAATAAATAAATAAATAAATACCTGTGACTGACATTTACACATATCCTCTGCCTTCTCTCCAGAAGTAGCCATCTGTCGACTCTTATCACCACTATTTTGCTCACTGAACATCACTGATATTTGGTTGATAGCAGTGTGAAGTAATGGGGTTCACAGGCTCACACACCAAGCTGGAGGCAGCAGGTACATTTCAAGGTTAAGTTTATTCCAAGTTTCTTACATAGTACAGAGACACTGGCACAACCCACCCAGCCAGCTTCTAGATCTCAACTGACACTCAAAGAACTCTCAATGCCACTCACACATCGCCATTCCACTATGACATAGGCACATTCCACACAAACTGCTGTCCATGACATCATGATGCATAACTCACATTATGACACCTTTCCCTCCGTACTACCTAAACAAAGACAATCCAACAACAAAAGAAGCTCCTCACAAATTCCAACATGTGGCCAGTGCTCAGATAAAATAAGAAACCACAGCACTACCGATCCAGATGGATACACGGCCCAGTACTCAAACCCCCTCATGGAAAAAAAGATGCACCCAACACACCTCTAACCACATGAAGATGGAAACACATGGAACGGAATCCAAACTGCACAGCCCACATGGAATAACACTATGCAGAACTCTCTGCCATACACTGCACCACCCTGCTACACTACACAACACCACACTCCAGTCTGTTCCCACCAATAAACAATCAGGAAAAAACACCCACCGACCTGGAACAAAGGGCATTAAACATTCCCATCTCAACTATCCAGGACCGACAAACAACCTTTGACGACTAAAAATTAAAATAAAAAACATGCACAGCCACCTCGCCCAAGCTGCCCCTCGAGACGTCAGGCCTGCCAAAAACCCAAGCATACCACCACCCGTAATGAACAACTTAACTAACCAACATGCCCACTAGTGCATCAACACCTTCCACCCTGGGCTGCCCCCCAGAGCCTCAGGCCAGCCACACCCACGCACAACCTGCTCAACCGTGAGAAACAACATAGCAAAAACTACTCACCAACAAAACAGAGAACACATCACCAACAACAACTAAACTCCCTAACACCAACTACACAGCAACCAGACATCACTTCCCTCACACGTAATCAATGAAAAAATAACTGGTACGACCACAGAACTCGCAGAGAAGACTAAATCCCACCAGAAAGAAAAAAAAAAAACACTACACACCATTAACACCACAACGGTACCCAACCGTCACACCAGCCATGGGAACCACCCGGCATTCAACCATACGTAACGTAATCCTCAGATAAGAACTACACTCCTAATACACCATGACATGACCCACAGTCACTAGCTACAAGCCACCCGGCAATCAGTGGCTGCAACACTGTAATCAACAGTTTTAACACTGCGCACCTAACGTGCCCCGACTGTAACCAAATGTTGCCACACACCACAGAACCTGACCGGTATTCTATGACGGATACACCAAAATGTGTTTATAACATACTACCACACTTACTTAACTGTACCCAACAGCCACCAGCCTACAGACCCACCTGGAAATCTGTAGACACCCCAACTATAACCCACAGTTCTGCCAAAAGCACCACTGTCTTAGCCCAAACCTCCACCAACCTGACTGTAACATAGCCACACCGAAATAGGGAACCCACCAAACATTCCGTCAAACCTACAGTAACCCACAGTTTTTAAGGATACACACAGAATTTGAAAACACACAACCTAACTACCCTGCCAGTAACCAACAGTCATGAGACCTAGTCTAAGACTAGACTATAACAGATGTAACACATAACATAGATTTCTGTACTACAATATAGAAACTCACACTTCAATATTAAGTTGCAGTGGACTTGCTCGTGGGTTTACAGTGTAAGACCGTTTGAACAGCACACCCACTTGTCCAAATGTCCCCCAACAAGGTACCAACCCCGTCCATGTCTCTTGAAGGTACACCGTATGCACCAAACCCCATACCCACAAGTCCAATTACCACACCTGGAAAAGAAAAACATATTAAAGCAGAAGGACTGTGTGACCCTGAGCCCCCACAAGTACAGATACCCCCAAAATGCATGGTACAGCATAAAATAAAGCACAACATGATGAAAACTTAAAGGAGCAGGGCCACAACATGACCACACTACCCACCCATACTGGCCCTAAACACACATAAACCCAAAACCACCGCAACCGAAACACTAATCCAGAGGCCACAATAACTAACACCGCAACAACACAATCACCGGCCTTCCCGACACCTACCTATGTTAAACCTCTGTTAAGTTGAGAGCCTTCAACTGCATGTAGATCCGGGTCAAGCTCCCTCAGGTTCTCCACCAAAATGCCACATCCGTCACAAAACCCTTCTCAGATCAGCTCACCCTCCGTCACAAAACCCTTCTCGGATCAGCTCACCCTCAGCACAGATGGAACATGCATCTGCACACATGGACACCTCAGAGGTGCAACATAATCTCTTTCCATGATTCGGGCCATCCTCTGCACCTTCAACATCCACGGAAACACAATGCTCCCTTTTATCACCACGTTCCCTTTTGTACCTCTGTACAGCAACACCAGGACTTTCCATTATTGCTCGAGACCCTCCTGTCTCTATTGGTGTCCAATATCCCTCTGTTGTTGCTTGTTTCCCCTGCAGTGGAGAACACACACCACACTCCCGACCCTGAGCAATAACGCTACACTCCGCCGTGTAGTTGGAACTTGTGCCTCATTCAAAGTAAACACTGCATTCCAGCCAACTCTGCTGGAATGCTTCCTCCAGAGCTGGCAACGTCAACACACCAGTCGCCGGCTCCGAGGAGGAAACACCTCTGTCCCTGTAATCACTCCTGCGACAGCAATGTCTCCGGCCCCTTTGTTGCTGTGTCGCCACCTCTCCGGGTCACTGGAACCCCTTGGATGGGATGTTGCTCTTGGAGGGCAGTGTACTGACTTCTTGCCACAGCTACAGCATCCACGTCACCAGTAAAGTAATGGGGTTCTCAGCTTCACACACCAAGCCGGAGGCAGCAGGTACATTTCAAGGTATGTTTATTCCAAGTATCTTACATAGTACAGAGACACTAGCGCATCCCATCCAGCCAGCATCCAGATCTCAACTGACACTCAAAGAGCTCTCATTGCCACTCACACATCAACATTCTGAACCCATAAACCTGGCGCCCTTTAAGACGAGGTAGCAATACTTAGAGATAGATGGGATGCAGAATTTACTCAAACATCAATAATCAAACCGACTCAGAAAGTCTGTTTTATTTGCAATGATCTAAGGGATTTACAAAGGACATCAATGGACGTTCGCTTGATTTTGCTCAGCGTATGTTATAAAAATCACAACTCGTAGTCAAGTCTCGTCATCAGTGATGTCACACTACGTGGCAAACTACAAAAACCTACTTGGGGATGTGATAGGCTTACAGGGAACATCTAAGTATACTTTCCATACTGACGGGGGAAGTGATTGGGTCTCTACTGTCAGGTGGGCAACTAAGCCCATGCCAAGTTCAAGTGATCTTCCGTGTCACACTAATACTCTACCATTGGTTTGGCACCCATGTATCCTTCTGTAATATTCCACATGCTAGCAGCATGCATGCTACCACTCCTGGTGCAGGGAGGGTCGGCGCGATCATGCTTCCCCTCCCAATTAGCCCAACATCTATCATCACTCTTGCAGTCTGCCAGTCAATTAGGGCTTTGAACTTGGTCATGCAGAAGCTCTCTGTGCCTGATAATAAAAGGGAGTATCTTCTTGGTTTCGGAGCAGCTCGGCCCAATGTCCATGTAACTTGGAGACTGGGTTTTCAAGCTCTTTACTGCATTTAATACTATTAATTGATTAACTTTTGACGCCTTCAGTGTTTTTCCTTTTCACCTCAACCAGAAGTTCGTTTCTTTCTCATGTTCATAAACTACTGGATGGACAACCAGGCTCACTGTTGCCTCGACTTCTTCTTGCTGGGCCAACAAAGCCTTTCTTGTATTTCTCCTCCGCTATTAGTTATTATCCAACTGCGCCAAACTGAGAAACCCTTTCCAATCACAGAGCATTGTGGAATATCCATGTTCTATACATTCCTATGTATTATACATTGGTGCATCGCCGCAACAATTCACCACATAGCCAGCCTTAAGATCACTTGTCTACTTGCGTTACTGCCTCTGTATAATTGTAAACTGATTTTGCATTTTCTTCAGTGTTTCTGTAGCATAAGCACCTTCATCTCGAACCCAAAGAGTAGCTCATCTTTACCTCCTCCTCTTCAGATCTTATAGAATTTCTATATTCTGTTACCTCGTGCGTCTTTTCAGGGTGCATCAATTCTACTTCATATGATGTCACCAGTCTTCTTTCTCACTTGTTTTCCCACTTCGTCCGGGACTTTGACTAAAAGGCCTTTATTTCTTCGTGAATGCATACAGGGTTTTCTCATTGGATACCTTGTTTCCAGGATTCTCTCTGGTACAGGCATCCTCACTGGTACTGCATGTGTCTCAATTTCTGGCTGCCAACATATAGGCAACATGGGGGCGGGGCTTTTGGCACGGGTACTTGACTCCTCCTCTATACTCCACCCTCTGGGCGAATCATCGCCCACTCTCTCATCCGTTTTCAAATCAAGACATCCTCCTCTAAAGAAGTGCTTTTTTGGGACCCACATCCTTAGGACTCCCTTCAGGCATCCTGCTGATTTCACATGCTCATCAACACTCCAAGTCATAAGCATGCATTTCCATTGGGACTGCAATAGATCCATTTCCCCACATACTTCTTGTGGTTCTTTAGGTACAGGAACGTCTTTCCCTCAGGTGCATGGATGCCAGCCTTTACGTAGTCTTTGATTTATTCATCTGTCAGCTCTCTTGGTTCAAATCCTGATTCAACATCAATCACAATCTTCAATCCTACTGCTTTCTTTGCAGTCTTCTTGCATTATGCAATTATTATCCTGATCACACAGTGTCCAAACATGATGATCACCAACAGGGCTCCAAGCAACTTGAAATGTTCACTATCCATTATGGAACCCATGAAAATATTGATGCAAACCAACTGTCATCAACATTGTCTTCCACCCCATCCTCCATCTTGATGTGTAGGTTTGTCAGCATCGTTATGGCCTCTGCTAAGGTACCATTCTCGTCATCATTAAAAGGAATGAATGTGCAAAATGATTCTCTGATTTTGGCACAAACACCTCCATCCATAGCAGTGATCATGTCCAGGACATATCTATTCTGAAGAGCCATCAGTCGTATGGCTCGCAGCTCCTCCTTGAAAGGATTGAATTATTTTTTAGTGGTGTTGATCATCTGCAGAAGCTCCCATCTGGTTATAAGTAACCATTTGGCATTCGTCATCACTTGGATCCTGGGAATAAAAATTGTCGTGAATGTTGCCGAAGTCTGACTGAACCATCTGTGTTCATGTGGAATGGCATCAAAAGCTTCTATCGATTTAACTGAGAAATAATTCTCCTTCTTCATTCGATTCAAGAGCTCAGCAGATCTCTTCTTCCTCAGGTGAGCATCTGCTTTTGGAAATTCACCAATGTTCAGGTCACTCTTTGGGATCACCAATGCTGGAACATGGACAATCACTATAGAACATAGTCCTCCCCAATCTCTGGGCAGCCTCATGTAAGCTCTGGCTCCACAGGCCCAATAGTGATCCATCATCACTAATGTCCCATGCTGCATTCGTGTAACACCAAAGGTTCGTCCGCACTGCTGATTCTATCTAACCTTCCTTGTGCCGTTTTTTCTGAGACATAGCTCTGCACTAGTCAGAGGCACTATCTGCAATGGACCTCCTTTGTCTTTGACCCTTGTCAGAAGTTTTACAAGCCACGGCCATGGGCATCGTTCCACATTTTCTACAGCTGCTTTGTGTGATCCCTTTGCTGCACGTGAACTGCATATGACCACACCTTCTTCCCATCCGTCTGGAGAAAGCACTGTACCTCAGATCTGCACCTTGCCTCTTTCCTTGCAGTTTCAAACCACTCCATCAGTTTTTCTTGACTTTTGAGTCTTCTGTTCATTTCCCATTTAATTCCTCCTCCCTTAATACCAGGCTGTTCAAATATTATCACATGATTTCTGGTATGTGCTCTCGATCTTGTCATTATATCTTGCACATAATCATCTTCATCTGGTGCTGACCATTCTGTCACCCATATCAAGGATACCGTTCGACCGTGGAATTGACCTCTTGTATGGCAGATTGCAAGGTGAGTAAGGCAATGAGCCGTTTGAACATCTATTTCAATAGCAATGAATACCTTAGACTTTCCCAAAGCACCTCTTTCATGTGCTGATACCACATGCTGTTCCGCAAATGTGCTGTACTGTCCAGATAATCATTCAATTCATAATAATCCTCCCTTGCACTTCTCTTAGGTCTCTTTCTTTGTCTCTCTCTCAGAATCTGTATCTGGCGCTCAGTAAGGATATCTATAAGAGTCCTTCCTGTATAGGGACAATGGCCACAGGACCAGGTGTCTCCACATGAGCTATTGGAGTATGGACAATCACAAAAGGCCTTGGCCGTCTCACAATATCTAGTTATCCCAAGGTAACTGGAGTGGGAAGGATCAAAGGGACCCTTGTTTTCATTGGACCAATGAAATACACAGTGTGGATTAGCTGAATCAGAAAAACAGTTATAAACGTAGAACAAGCATATATTATGCACCAATACATGAGGCTCCACCATTGATTCCTCTCCACTTGTTGTTGCCTCTGCTCACTTTCTGGACCTGCATAGACCACATGTTTGCCTGTGATTTCCTTTAAGGAAGGAAAAACTTGTTTTATTCAGGCAAACTTGCCAGATGCTCTGGTAGTTGTGTACTCTGTTCTATGATTTCCACAAGTAACTGGCTGATTGCTGGATGGTTTATAGGATCTCGCATAAACACAAAAGTGTTGGTGTTCCTCCAAACAAGATAAGGATGAACTTGAAGCAAATAGCAAAAGATCATAACAGGTAGATTGTGGGCATCGTCACTACCTGTACCTCCAGTAAAATGCTCAGGTAATAGTCTGATCTGCATTTTTATTACTGCCAATAAGTGTCTAATAGTGAGGCCATTCTTAGGATCCTGGACAAAAGCACGTATATCAGTGTTCCTCCCAACAAGATCAGGATAAGCTCTGAGTATAAATATGAAGACAGCAAGAAGTAGTCTGTGTACAATGTCAGCAAAACACCTGTGCCTCAAGAACAGTAACTTGCTCACTCCTTGCTTAGCAACTACAAAGAATGTCTCAGGGGAGCCACAGTCCAAATGTACACTTTCATCTGTCTACTGGATAGTCTCTGCGTCATTCTTCCTCGTTATCGATTGAGTCTTCATGTGCTGAACTTCTTCTTCTTGACTTGCTTCCAAATGGGTTGGAGGTAAGTCGGCCTGTCTAGCGTGGACTTTCACATCACCTTGGTGGATCCAAGCTTGTCTTCCGAGGACTTTGACTGCTGATGGAGTAATGTCCTCCACCACGAAAGGGCCACTAAATCTGGGCTTGTGCCACTTTTGTGTGAAATATCTGATTAAAACCTTATCTTCAGCAAATAATTTTGGTAAACATAGTTCCTTAGCTGTGGTTGCTGTATGGTCTTCATCTGTGTTCTGAGATCGACACCCTGTCCGCTTGACTTGATCTGAAATGACAGAGATACTGGCCGTCACACATGTTAAGTATGCACGTAGCTCATCTCCTAACAATTCTGCAGTTGTCTGGGCATCACTCACAGTCCTCGATGGAGGAGTTAGAGGCATTCTCATTTGCCTACCAGTGACTAACTCAAGGGGTGTGAGGTGGTGGTCAGAACCGGGATGGTCTCTTAATGCATATAATTCAAGGGTCAAGCAGTGCAGCCACTCCTTTTTCAGTGTCAGTTTCAACTTAGCTATACTTTCTTTGAGCAAACCGTTGAATCTCTCACATATTTCATTCACTTGTGGGTGATAAGCAGAAGAAAACTTGTGTTTAATACTTAGCAATAAGCTAATTTTCTCAAATACCTAATTCAGCAAATGGGGACCATTATCCGATCTCAGTACCTCACATACTCCACATCTAGGAAATACTTCTCGAACTAAAAACTTTGCAGCACAAGTGGCGACAGGATGTGTGCATGTACCAGCCTCGATCCACCTGGAGAAGGGTCATACCACCACTATCATATACCTGTATACATTACAGACCTGCAGCATATCAACATAATCAATATGTAAATGCTGAAAAGCACCATTTGGTCGAGGAATTACTCCTCTGACTGTTCACATTATGTGCCCAGCAGGAAACTTTTGACATACGATGCAATTTACTACATAAAAAGCAACGTGATCTAACAGGTTCGGTGCGAACCAGTCCTCCGCAATGGTTGCTGTGAGGCTCTCCCTAATGACATGCGCTGGGTAGTGTACCTGTTCTAACGCCACCCTTAATAAGGCTACAGGCATCACTAGTTTACCAGTGCTATATTGTCACCACAGTGCCTCTGAAGGAGAAAGAGAACACCCACTCCATTTCCACAGGTAATTATCTTCCTGTGGGGCTTCACCCTGAACTTCTAACACCTGTGTTTGCGATAAGTGATTAAAACTTTCACTTACCACCATGAACACAAACATTTTTTCTTTCACATCAGGCACATCAAAACTCATTATGTCAGGTGAATATGCAATCCTTTTTGCGTCTTCGTCTGCGGCTTGGTTTCCACACAAAATAAAGTCTGTTCTTTTAGTGTGCACTTTTTACTTAACTATTGTGATGGCTACTGAGAGTTGTAGTGCTTTAATAAGCCTATCCAATAAGGTGGTGTGTTGCACTGGAGTGCCGTCTGCTCGGAGGTAGCCCCTCCTTTTCCAACGTGCTAACCATGCGTTCACAGTTGATGTCACATAGGCAGAGTCACTGTACACTGTTACTTCCTGGTCTTTGTGATTCTCGAGCGCAACCATAAGCGCCACCAATTCTGCGGCCTGTGCTGAAAAATGAGATGGTAGTCTCGCGCTTGCTACTATCTCAATGTCCCCATTAGCTCTGTGTCTTACCACAGCTATACCTAAATGCCTTTCTCCATCAGTTTTATCAACATTCGAAGAACCATCAATAAAGAGAATCTCCCCTGCTGCAAGAGCATTTTCCTTCACCTTCGGGATCTCATCATAGAATTCCTCATAGTTCGAGCAATCATGCACTTGTTCATCCTCTACCAGTGGTTCAGCTACAAACGTGGCAGGGCTCCTCATTTTATGCCTGACTATTTTAATCGCCGGATTCGATATAACCACCTCGTAAGCAGAGGCTCTTTGAGACGTCAGCGTACCCTCAGGTTTCTCCAAAACAGCAAACAAAGCATGCTCGACAAATTAAGTCATGGAACATCCCATCCCTATGCTGGCAGACTACTCAATCGCAAACGCGGCTGCAGCCAACAATTATTTGCAAGGGAAGTGATCCCTCATTACTGGGTACAGAAAGGTTTGTACCCCAATGTAGTTCTCTGCATGAGTACTGCTGTCATGGCTGTCAAATTTGTGTGCAAGAATTAAAATAACTCCTCAGAATAATTGTGAATAAAACTGGAGTTGTGCATATTGCCTTTTTTAGTTCATCAAACCCTTCCTCCATTGCCTCAGTCCATTCAACTTTTTTCCCGATTCACCTGTGCCTTTTTCAGGGCCTGCAACAATGGCCTCGTGTATGAACTATAATCAAATACCCATGCTCTGACATAATCATACAGTCCTAAAAACTCTTGTATTAGCTTTATCGTGTGCAGTTTTGAGGTTTTCAAAATTGACTCATCTCTTTCAGGCGTAATCTTCTTTCCATAACGTGGGATTAACTGACCTTTGTACAACACCTCTTCCTGACAATACTGCAATTTTTCTTTGTCCACCCTATATCCGTTCTCTGCTAAAATAATCATTAGCTTAATCGAGTCTCGTCTGCACTCTTCTTCTGATGTGCTACAAACCAAAATATCATCTTATTATTTCAGCACGACACTTGGCAAATCAATATTGCTTACGTCCATCTGCAGGCCCCAATTGAAAATCAATGGTGACTCACAGTACCCCTGGGGCAAACATGTACTTTTCAGCATAGTCTGATGCAACATAAACGACGTAAGGTCTTGGGAATCGTTATGCAATGGGAATTAGAAAAACACATTTTTCAAGTAAATCACCGTAAAATATCATGCCTCAACAGGAATGCTACATAGGATTGTCGCCGGATTAGAAACTAGTGGAAATTCTGCCTCTACAATCTGGTTAGTTGGCCTCATGTCCTGAATTAAAGGCCAAAACCACCATTTTGATTTTTTGATAGGATGCACTGCGGTATTGCATGGTTACTCTGATGTCACTAAGATGCCTTGATCCATCATGGTTGATATAGTCTTAAAAATGCCATTGTCTGCCTCTCGAGACATGAGATACTGCCTTGCTTAAGGTAAAATTCTTCCTGGCTTCAGCTTATTCTTAACTTCTCCAACCCCTTTAACACGCCTACGTCATAAGGGCTGGTGGTCGATAAAGAAACTGGCACTTTCTCCATATCTTCATCAAAAAATGTGGGGCAATGCCTCACTATCAACATTTTCTGTGGGACTTCTCATCTTTCTGTCCTGATCCAATAAGTAATGCTCATCTCAAACACTACTTCATCATCTGATGGGTCTTCTTTAAACATATATACCCATCAGTAACGTCAGTCAATCTGTATCCTTCCCAATAGCAATCACAGTTCTCCATGGCCTGCCCTGATCCCAACCTTCGAGCATGGGCAATTCCACTCGCACTATGGCTGCCTGTAACTCCAAGGCAAAAACCCATCCCCCCTCTTCGTCCATAGGTATCTGTGGCCTGAACAGAAATTCATCGGGTATTCAAATAATCTTGCTCACTTCCCGGGCAGGCACGTTAACAAAATGCGCATCCCAGGGTGAAAAACTTCTGTCTCTAACAGTATTCCTCGCAAAGCTATTTTTCAGGTAAATGCCATGATAAATTCACCCACGTTTAAATACTGTATTCCTGGTGTTGAACACACTATGCCTTCATCAGTGAAGGAAATAGTCATATTTAGTTTCGTCATTAGATCTCTGCCCAGTATGTTAACTGGTGTCTGCCTTGAATACAACAATGGGACAGACATATCACATTCTCCTATAGAAGCTGGTAATTTCTCAGTAAAAGGAGCTCTGCTTGTACCTCCAGAGAATCCCTGAGCATTCATGACATTTCCAGATAACGAAAATGTTCCCTCTCATATACATGAGCGAGTTGCCCCTGTGTCTACCAAAAAAGAAAAGGATGTTCCTCCTTTGGTAACATCAACCATCAGTTCCTCTTAAGCATTGGGCGTCACCGATAGTACTAAACACATCAAGTCACCCTGTGAGCTGTCCTATTGTGGGTACATACTTATTCCTGTGCCTGTAAAAGGATTCCCTCCTGTAACAGTGACACTGCCTACTCTAGGAGTCAATAACTGTCCTGTGTTTGCACTCTGCTATATCTGCATTGGTGCATGCTGTGACTGCCCTTGCCATTGATTCAATGGTGCTGGCTGTGGTTGCAAAGCCTGTTGTGTTTGCGTTACATGTGCTTGATACACTGTCTGATCTTGGGCGAACCCGTCTTTGCTTTGTGGGCTATGTGCTGGAGGATAAGCTGTCCCCCCCTCTTGAGAATTGCCCATTTTGCACATACCCTTGGCTCCCACATGTACGCGCAATGTGCCCTGTCATTCCACATGTCCAACATACAGGAGGGAATCTCCTAACTTGCCCTCCCTGCATGCCTTGATTATCACTTTGCATAATCTGAAAACAACCTTGGTTACTCTTAAAGTTTCCCTGATTATTCTGAAAGCCTCCTCTTCCATGGAAGCCTCCTCTGCCTCTCTGCATGAGTATGTTCCCTCCTTGGTCCGACTGCCACTGGTTATTCACCTGCAGTATACCTGTTACTTGCAGTGATCCTGCCCCTTTTCCGCTAGTCAGCATCGCCCCTTCTATAGCATACTTCAACAGTTTCTTCTGCACTAACTTAGCTTCCTCGATCTTCCTAGCATCCTCTCTATTTCGATTTTTCTCTTCCAACAATCGGCCTTGGTTCGCAACGGTCAGCTTTATTTCTGGCTACAGTTTTGCCTCCATACCCACAAGCCTCTTGAGCTGTCTCTGTACCTGATCTGGCAATCCCTGACATAGAATATGATAGAATACAGGTATCGATTTCCCCCATGGCTCGTGAGTTTCCAAAGACCATTGCTCTTGAAAATTCTGAATGTAAGTAATCGGATACTCCCTTCTTGCATCTTACGTGCCACCCATATCTGTCTTGTCAGGATACTGTACTCTAAGCGCTTTCCAGACTGCTGCTCTACAATTATTAAACAGTGCTCCATCATGCACTGTATTCTGTGCTGTGACACATGCATAAGCTGCTCTCGTCCAAATGTCATCTTCCCTTTCCCCAAGGATAACTGCTAAAAGACATTTAATGTGCCCTATAGCTAACGTGTTACCTCCTTGTTCCGAATTCATATATCTATTTCCTGGTGCCTGAAGTCAAACTCTGGAGCTTACACCTTAAATGATCCTTATCCATCTGGAGCCACATGATATACTGCGGCCTGTCCCCTCCTTTTTCTAACAAGGGAAACTGCGAAATCCCAAAATCGCAATCAGCTTCGATCGTTTGCCTATCCATAGTAGGGACAATGGTTCCTGATCGCCGTCTTCCTGGTAATGACCTTACTATGCTCACATAGGGTGGAAAGCCCCCCTCTCAGTAAGAGGTCACCTTTTACGTTGTTCTGGTCACGCCATAGGCTCTGGTGTCCTTTCTTTGGGAAGGTCCAAATATGACCAACTCACTTACTTACCTATCTGAAAACACACCTCGTGCCACATGCACCACCGTCCTCCCCATGGAAGGTTTCCCTTTCTACGTCTGTTATATCTTGTCCCCAACTCACATGACTATCTTCTTTCTCGTCTCTATTTAGTGTTAGCCTGTCCAAAGACAAGGCTCTATGCTAGAGGCTGAACAGACCTCCCTCCTTACATCGCGATTGGGCAATTTCAGATCGATCATCTTTCCATTTATTTCTCGATTCTCCTTTTGCCCTCATCTCTTGATAGGCTTTTTCAATTCTGTCTCCAATATCTCCTATCTCAAAATTCTCCTCTAGATTTACTCGGTTCTTGTGACGGAGGAACTTCTCTATGTCCTCCCATGCCACTACTGGATTTGGTTCTCTTTCGTTCCTTTTCCTCAACAAATTATCTTAATTTCTTTGCATCCTCCCCAATCCTTTCGTCTTCCTGTCTTTTTGCTTTCCTCTCTCATTTGCTCTACGAACCTCGTCATCTCTGCGTCTTTGCATTCTTTTATCTCTTGATTTCTGTTCTTCCTCTTCTTCTCTTCTCTTTTATAGTCTGTCTCGTTGATTGCCATTTGCCCGTTGTCATATTTGCTTTGCTCTCTGCCCTTTCTTACTTTCTTAACTGCTCTTCCTCATATAGTTGCTCGTCTTTGCCTACTCTTTCTTTTAGTCTCGTCTTCCTTCAATCGTTTCTTTCTTTCCCAGCCTTTTTTATCTTGCTTGTCTTGAACTTCCCATTGCCGTACTTCCTCAATGCTCTTCCCATCAAGTTTGAGCAATATCTGACCTCCCATCCATTTATTCTGTTTGAGCGCTATCTTGTCAGCTTTCTCCTTTTCTCCTTTCCATCTCTTAATTTTCTCGTTTTATATCTAAAGTCATTCACTCCTGTCTTAGTCCCTTGTAACGTTAGAGATCACATCCCTTTCTGGAGTTTTTTTCTGGATTCTCGTACCTACTATACGCAGGTGGCTAATGAGTGGGATTACTGTATCCTGTCGCTGCTTTAAGCTCCCTTAATGGATACACTACTTCGTCTTTCATACTATCACCATTTACTTCAGGCACAGTAGGGGAAGCAGAAGGCTCGACATCCCCATCTTTACATTGGTTAAGCATCCAGTCTTCAGGAGGCGGGTCTTCCCGTTCCTCCTGGTACATTTTCCAAAGCTCTAGGCTAACTAACCTTTTTTCTAATTTATTTCTGGTGTACGCAGCGTGTGGGTATGTGGTCATGTGTTGCAAAACTGCTTTTGACAGTGATCCCCCTTGTGGCCATGGCATGAACATTTTATCTTTCATGCCTTTAACCCATTCTGCATTATATTGCTTAAGCTTGGGTGTGTGTTTTGGCAGTTGCTTGCACAGGTGCAGGAGCGGAGTAACATCATCTATCATGACTAGTCACACTTGACTGTCAATAATTAGTTATTTTACACAGAAAATACTTTTCAGAAGAATAACACAATATGAGCGTGCACCAATCATCCCAGCTCCAAACCTTTATGTCTCACTTTGCTTCAGACTACCTATTTGTCAATAGCTTTGACAAATAAATCATTAAATAATCTACTTTCAGTCTTTTACCATCTATTGGTTGTTGCTCTTCGACATTTTATCATTTCCTTAACACATACAATAAATACAATATACAAATAGACAGACTGGCCGGCCCACATAAACTTCTGCCAACATCCATCGTGGCTACTCTCGTCCCTAAAATGACTCCCATCGAAATGTGAATTGTTTTCATTAACAAATCTATCTGTTTGTAGCCTAGGTATATCCGTTCAGATTTTAAAACAACTAGACGTGCCTCGATGTAGGAGTCTGGGCTTATTTTATGGAACGCTCCTCGTCCATATATCTTCACTAGATGCTCTTCATCATTAACTCAAATACCCCACCAACCCTCTGTTACTTTATCGCCATTATCACTTTCCTCATTTAATACAGAGTTATTTTTGCCACCTTTCTCAATCTACTCACCATTCGCTTTTCAGCTCCTGACCTTCTTTCTCAAATGGCTACCTTAGCCTTCGGTCTGCTCAGCTACCTGTAGAAACCGGAGGGTAATTCTGTGAAAGAGTGACCCATCCTACCTGCTACATTTGTCTTGAAAGATCTTGGTTCTTGGCCGCTATCCACAGGAAGCCTTGCGGTCCTCCAGCTAACTGGCGGAGGACATCTGATATTTCTGAGAACCTTAAAAGCCTACTGGGTTGATTGATCTTGAACCATGCTACCTCTGCTACCACGTGCACCCATAGACCTAGTGACCTTTAAGACGAGGTAGCAATACTTAGAGATAGATGGGGATGCAGAATTTACTCAAACATCAATAATGAAACCGACTTTGGAAGTTGGCAAATCTTGGTCTGTTTTATTTGCAAAAATCTAAAACAGGGAGTTACAATGGACATAAATGGAAGTTCGCTCGATTTCTCTCAGCGCATATTATAAAAGACACAACTCTTATAGTGAAAACTCTGTGACGTCACACTACGTGGCAAACTACAAAAACCTACTTGGGGATGTGGTAGGCTTACAGGGAACATCTAACTATACGTTCCATACTGACGGGGGAAGTGATTGGGTCTCTGCTATCAGGTGAGCAACTAAGCCCATCACAAGTGCAAGTCATCTTCCGTGTCACACTAATACTCAACACTTTTTTGGTTACACAAACTATAGGGCTCTTTGATACATGGCCCTCTACCATTGGTTTGGCACCCTTGTACCCTTCTGTAAAATTCCACACGCTAGAAACAAACAGGCTACCACTCCAGGTGCAGGGAGGGTCAGCATGATCATGCCTTTCCTCAAAACTAGCCCAACATCTATCATCACTCTTGCAGTCTGCCAGTCAATTAAGGCTATGAACTTGTCCTTGTAGAAGCTCTCTGTGCCTGGGAATAAAAGGGAGTATCTTCTTGGTTTCGGTGTAGCCCGACCCAATGTCTATTTTGATGTGACCATGTGACTTGGAGACCGCGTTTTCAAGCTCTTTATTGCATTTAATACTATTAAATGATGAACTTTTGAAGCCTTCTGTTTTTTTCTATTCCACCTCAACCAGAAGTTTGTTTCTTTCTCACGTTCATTTAACTACTGGATGGACAACCAAGCTCACTGTGGCCTTGACTTCTTGGTGCTGGGCCAGCCAAGCCTTTCTTGTATTTCTCCTCTGCCATTAGTTATTTTCCAACTGCGCCACACTGAAAAACCGTTTCCAATCACAGGGTTTCAAGCCTTGCTTAAAGTGCATTGTGGAATATCCAAGTTCTATACATTCCTATGTATTATACATTGGCGCATCGCTGCAACTATTCACTACGTAGCCAGCCTTAATATCATTCTGTCTACTTGCCTTACTGCGTCTGTACAAGTGTAAACTGATTTTGCATTTTCTTCAGCGTTTCTTTAGATTGAGCATCTTCATCTTGAGCCCGAAATGTTGCTCATCTTTACCACCACCTCTTCAGGTCTTATAGAATGTCTAATGTTCCTTTACCTCGTGCGTCTTTTCTGTGTGCGACAGTTCTACTTCGTATGACGTCACCAGTCTCTTTCTCTCTTGTTTTTACACTTCCTGCGGGACATTGTCCAAAAGGCCATTATTTCTTTGTGAATGCATATTGGGTTTTCTCAATGGATACCTTGTTTCCAGGATTCTCTGTGGTTCTGGCATCCTCACTGGTACTGCACGTGTCTAAATTTCTGGCTCTCAACATATATGTCACATGGGGGTGGGGCTTTTGGTGGGGGTACTTGACTCCTCCTCTACAATTCCACTTTGACATAGGCTCATTCCACCCACCCATCTCTCCATGACATCACATCCCATAAGTCATTTTATGACACAGTGCAAGACGTCTATGAATTCATTTCTAGGTGGCAATGGAACAAGGCTGGCAGATGCAGCTTTTCCACAATGTGCACAATCATCCTCGGCAGGTTCATACATGTCTAATTGCCTGAGCGTTGGTCAGCCAGTGGTTTGCAGACTCTCATTGGAAGTGGGCAGCTCTAGGGACTGTGGGGTCCTTCATTCCCACCAAAGATCTAATATTGTTTATTCTGTTGCTGCCATTATTACACATATGAAACAATTCTTGTGAAAACATTTAACGAGATATAATATGAATATCAATAACCACTCATCAGGACATTCTTCCAACTTTCAAAATGCATAGTTTTACCTAGTACCCTGCTGAAACCCTCCTAGCAAATTAAAGCTTGAGGAGGGTCCGCACGAATATCGCGCCTTAATCCCACCATTTGTTGAATCCACCACACTCTGAGATGACCAGTGATCTTTTCCATTGCATGTGTGAGACTCTGACTCTCTGAACAATATAGTAGGATATGTGTGAGATATGGGCATCATAGTCCTTACTTCCCCAACACATGCCTTGTATAATAATTCCTGCTTTGGATAGTGTGTGAGGAGTCCTATGCTAGTGATGACATACTAGGAATTGCATGAACTGCCCGCAGTCCCACTAATGCATGTTTCCACTGTTTCTCAGCAAAAGCACAGTTCTATTCTTGTTCCCAAGTGTTTTCTAGAGTAGAGAAGTATTACATATGTCTTGCAAAAATGATTGTAGCATATTGTTACCATACTGTGTCTACTTTTACATTGTGACAGTATGTCTGTTAGTGGTGAGCTAATCAATGGATTTGTAAATTTCGAACAGCTGATTCAAAACAATCTTTCATGTGTAGGGTGGCTTCCTAGTGATAGCCTTGACATCCAAAGCATTGAATGCAAAAGCCTCGAAAATAATGCTTCGAAAAAATGAATATTTTTTAAATATTTTTATGGGGGGTCCTCCCAACCCCTGTTTCTTTACCCCTTAAAACCCATTTTAATTAAAAAAAACTTTACCTACAAATAAATGCATTTTTCGATGCATTTTTCGATGCATTTTTTTCTCGAGGCTTTTGTATTCAATGCTATGTATTCGAGGGAATCACTGGATACCATAAGGTGATGTGGTGAAGGATCATTTTTCCTCCAGAGATCTTGAGAAAGGATAGAACTGTGCTTGGAGAGTTGTTCCAAATGTTCTTTGCAGATTGTATGCCCAATGTTTCCTATTCAGCCCTGTAGAATGGTTTCGCATCAATATTTAATGTATTATTGTTTCATATGGATCCTTTCAAGCAATGATGAGAATCAGCAGAAAAAAGAATGAAACTGGTGGATACACATGCGCCCCTTAAATCCAGTCTCGCTAAGACCAAACCATATGCTCCATGGTACACCGCCAAGCTCGCCTCCACCAAATGCTCAATCTGAGCCATAGAGAAAAGGTGGTCCAAAAACTGTAACCCAGGAGATCTCGCAAACCTCAAATATCTCAGCGCCAACCATAGGATTCTGATTGGCAAAGCCAAAGCTGCACACTACTCCACCACAATCATAAACAGCATTTAACAGGAGGAAAACCTTCAATGAAGTAGCAAAGCATTGTACCAAACCCTGACCTGACACTTAGGTGACAGCAACTCAGGAAACACT
Organism: Ambystoma mexicanum; assembly: GCF_040938575.1. NCBI lineage: Eukaryota > Metazoa > Chordata > Amphibia > Caudata > Ambystomatidae > Ambystoma > Ambystoma mexicanum. Next base: position 1,182,656,534 of record NC_090926.1, read on the forward strand.
TGACAAAATCAACAACATTTTGAAACAACCTCCTCAAGCATTATCTCCCCATCCCTAAACCTGAATGCTAGCATGAACTCTGCCCCTCTGGATCAAATTATATCCTCCTTCTCCCTCATACCACCTAAAAATGCTCACCTCCCTCAACCATTCCTCCTACTCCCTCAAGTCTGTCCTCATAGAACCTCTTTTGAAGATAAACAACTAATCCTAGACCAATCAACCTGGCCAACTACCAGGACATTACAATTCTTCCACTTATGGGCAAATTGGCAAAAGTAGTCACTACTCAACTGCTCACCAAAATTGAAAATCAACACCACCTAAATGACTATCAGTTGACGTTCCATCCCAAGTATAGCAACAAGCCAGCTACCATCCAGGTGGTGGATGATGCCCTCCAAATCATAGATAAGGGTGACTGCCTCCTCATCCTGCTTGACCTCACAGTGGACCACTACATCCACCTCTCCCTCCTAAAAACCAGGATATGATTCTCTGGAACTGTCCTGAATGGGTTTAACTTCTACCTCTCGGGCAGACACAGGCCATGCAGATGAACATGATGTATTTTAACCGACTCCCAGTCTTCTGCAGAGACCCCTAATTCTCAGCGATCCTTTTGAACCTTTACATGGATCCTCTGGGGACACTCCTCAAAGATCTGGATATAGCCATTCACAAATAGGGAAACGATACTCAGTTGTACATGAAATCCCAAAGGGCATCAGTTGTCTCCGTGATTACCTAGCCATCATCCAATCCAGGATGTCGACTGCGTACATCAAACTTAACTCCTACAAGTCGGAATTCGATTCCCCAGCTAAACAAGAACCCTCCAAAAATGGCTTTGGTCTACAAGGATTTGATCTGCAACTCTCAGATTTAGCAAAATCCTTAGGTTTCATAATTAACATCAGCCTGTTCTTCCAGAAACACAGATTCAAGATGGCCCTAATAGCTTGACTCCAAATTGCCACATTTTGCAAAGTCAAACACTTTTATCCCACAGCAGGACTTCCAGAAGGTACTGCAGGCCCTTGTGGCCTTGCACATAGCTCAGAGAAACACCCTCCTGATGGGGCTCCCAGCTGCTCACTTGGATCCCCTAGAAGCAATCCACCATGCTGCGGCACTCCTTAATACGGGTGGACAGAAATGTGGCAGATTACATCCATCCCACGCAAACTATATTGGCTTCCTCACAAGGCAGGGTTCAAGCCTGCATGTATCATCTACAAAGCAGTAACAGTGCAGTACAAATGCGGAACACCAGCAGAATTCGGCCCTTCATGAATATAGGGGCACAATAAGGAGAGATAGGAACGCTATCCCAGATATAAGAATCTTGGAGTTTCTATTCAAGTTTAATCACTATTAAGCCCTATCTTGATGAAGACGGAATGTGGTCAAAACATATGACGACATAGGGGAAACTCAACAAAATAATAAATTCGTATTGTGAAATAAAAGTACTGCAGTCAGTTCAAATAATTTAAAGCAAGGTGGACAGGTGCTGCGCAGTGGTGACTGTGAGAAACCAGAAGGTGCCTCACCTGCTAGTCCCCAAGGGTTCTCTCTCTCAGGTGGCCATGGCACAGCCATCGTCTGTGGATCCAGACCCTGGAGGTGGACCAGTGAGGTAGGAGCACCTGGGCGAGGGGTCTTTGGGTGTGGGAGTGGGGCAACTGATGGCGAGACGTGGTATCCCTCTCTTCCCTGCAACACCTTTACCTCATCCTTCTCATCCTAGAATCAGTAGGTTACCAAGGCCCAATGCTGCACCTACTAACCCCCTCGATCTCATGCACAATCCAGCCAAAGCTCCTCCCACCTACAACTCTAACTACCAGGCTCCCCCGGTAACAGCCCATAAGGCCATCATGCCGCACATCAGAGGTGCCCTAATAAATGCCTGGTCCATAGTAACCCATGCCACCGAAATAGCAGACCTCATTCAGTCAGAAACATTGGATTTTCTAGCCATAACCGAATCCTGGCTCAACACCACTGATGGCCCAGCCCTCATGCTAGCTGTCCCAGAGGACTTCACCATCTTCAGGGCTGACAGAACCGAATCCCGAGGCGGAGGCCTAGCCATCATCGCCAAAACTAATCTCAACATGAGACTCACCCCATTCGACAAACCCAACTCTTGTGAATCACTCACAGCCAAACTGCCCATCGCCAGCTCCCAAACCCTTAAAATCCACCTTCTCTACATACCCCCCAATTCATTGGGATCTTTCGAAGAGGACCCGCACATCTATCCTCACCAACAACTTAAAAAACACAACCTAGGGGTTTCTTTTAGGAGACTTCAACCTGGGGTTCAAAGACCCCAAAGACCAAAATGCTGCACTAATTGCCGATACTCTGACAGAACTAGGACTCAACCAAAAAGTGACCATTTCTACACACAATAAAGGAAGCAGTCTCGACTGGGTGGCAGAAAACAGCTGCTCTGTCTCCATCACTGCCATCACCCCCGAGCTATGGGCAGACCACCACCTCCTTACCTTCTCCCTTGAGGCCTTAACTCCGACTCTTCTAATAACTTTCTTGCCCCAGCCATCCCCACTAGAAATAACAAGAATATCACAGCCAACAAGCGTGTCCCCCTCATTCTTCCCACCCTGAACTAATTTACTGACTCAACTGACCCCCTTACCCTCCTAGACAAACACAATAAAATAATGACCTCAGCACTAGACTCCATTGCCCCATTGAACCTAAGAAAAAGCAAACCAAAAAGGCATCCGAACACATGGTTCTCCCCACACCTGAAAACACTCAGACTTGAAAAAAATTAAAAGTGAACAGATATGGAGACAATCACCATCAGAGATCAACAAGACTAACCTCATCAATTTAACCACCCGCTTTAAGAAATAAATAATCCTGGCCAAACATGACTCCTACAACCAGAGGATCGCCCAATCTAATTCCAGTATAAAAGAATTGTTTACCATCCTCAAAGAACTGGAAACCCCCATCCCAATTCTAGCCACATGCGTGAAAGACACACTCTGGTGCACTAGCATCCAAAACGCCCTATCCAATAAAGTTGCAGCCCTACAGGTTAAGATAACAAACAAAAAAGAGAATCTTCCCAACACTACCCCCACTACCAACCTTGCCCCAACCACACAAAACCCCACATCTAAACCCCTTCACCGCTTTAGCTTCTCCAAAGCATCCACCCTAGAGGTCGAAAAAGTCATACTCACCCTGAAACCCTCAAATTGCCAAAGGGATCTCTGCCCCTCACAAATCATTAAAGACGCAGCAAGAGAGCTCTTACCTTTAATTTCCAAACTCATCAACTTCTCCTTCTCCACAGGAACTATCCCCATCAATCTCAAAGAGCCCTGGGTTCTCCCCTACTCAAAAAACAATCTCTAGACCCCTATATACCACAAACTACAGACCCATAACCACTGTCCCCTTCCTACTTCAAATGTTAGACAAGGTAGCTTACCTTCAAATACAACAATACCTAGAACAGAACCACCTCTTGTGAGTCCGCCAGTCTGGCTTCAGACCACAACATGGGAACAGCACTGATTGACCTCAAGGCACAAATCGACACTCTCACAGATAAAGGTAAAGGCGCCTTATTACTACTCCTCAACCTATCAGCAGCGTTTGATCTAGTAGAACACAACATACTCTGCAACCACCTAGACTCAGCAGCCCACTTCTCACAGGAAGCGATAGGCTGGATACAATCGTTCCTCAACAACAGGACTATGCATTTATTTTCCACCACCGCATCCGCATCAGCCGACCCCATCCCCATCACCTGTGGGGTATCTCAGGGGTCATGTGTCTCCCCTACACTGTACAACATTTTCACAAAGCCACTTTTCGATGATCTTGATGGTCTTGGTATCACCTACACCAACTATGCTGATGATACCCAGATCCTCATAACGCTGACGGGAGAATATGACAAGGATTAGACCTTGGTGAATAGGGTGTACCTCATCATCCAGGCATGGATGGCCTCTCATAAGCTATGCCTGAATGATGACAAGACTGAATTCATCATCCTTGGCAACATCCTTGGCACCACCCTCAACATCAACAAACTCGGCCACAACTACTTGATCTTCACTATTGATGGAAACATCATTAAGCTAGCAAAGGAAGTTAAAACACTAAGTTTTTACATAGATGCCACCATCTCCTTCAACAAACAGGTCAGCTCTGTGGTCTCTTCTACAGCCTACACAGGCAAATTAATTAGAGCGGCCAAACCCTTCCTCTCCACCAACAGCTTCACCGTCCAGATTTTACAAAACAGCGCTCTTAGAACAGCATTGAGCATTCCCAAAAAAGATCACATTTCCGACATATGGAGAGCCAACAACTGGCTCACCACTAAAGACACAATTTCACTAAAAGTAGCCTCACTTACACATAAGTGCCTTAATAACTCCGCCCCACAATACCTCATGGACAGATTTAAGAGGTACTCTCCCAACCGACCTACTAGAACTGCAAACTGTAACCTGATCACAGTTCCCAGATACAAATGCTCCAAAACTGGAGGTACTAGCTTTCAGGTGAAAGCCGCCCAACACTAGAACTCCCTTCCCCCCGCCCTAAGAGTCACTGAAACGTACCCAAACTTCAGGCTTAAATACATCCACCGGATTAAGGAAAACGCCTGCTAATTTACCTCTGTCCTACCTGCCCCACCCCCCAGCGACCTGTTATTCTTGTGTACATATTGTAAAACTCTGACAATTGCATATATATTTCATCTAATCATACTTACATGCTCTGAATATATGTACTACTGCATTTACATGTATATTCTTATTGTATATTACTACTGCACGGCAATGTAACCTAGCTGAAAACATCTTCATTGCTTTCTGTGCCCTGATACCTCCGGGTCTGGTGCGCATTACAAATAATAAAACAAACAAACAAACATACGATATATGGAAAATCTCTCTCCCTCCCTTTTTCCTGCACAAACACTTTCATACGGACAGCCTACTCTGGGAGAAAACAGACTGACACCGAGCTGTATCCCTGACATGTCCCACTACTGTGCCCAGGCACGGTCAGGCATTTGATGGTAATCATTCACACCTGACTTCCATTAAACTTCCCCACACAGATAAATGGCGGAGCATGAGAGATCATTCTGAAGGAACAGCAGTTTCGAGACAGCAGCTGAATGAGGAAAGATAGAGGGCAAAACACAAAGGGTGCACAAGGAGGGAGATAGCCTTGACATTTCCAGCAGAAAGCCATTACTTTCGAGACACCTTCAGATTTTAGAGCATAAGGGCAAGAAACCAGATGGAAGAATCCTGTATTGTGTGTTGGAGATACCTGGAGCATTGCTGCATGGCTGATCGAGTAGGAGAGAAGCAGCAGCCACCATGGTACTATCCTTGGCTCCAATATCAAAGAAAGATCAACACAGCCGGTGAGTAGGGGAAACCGATACAAGACCAGTCTGTGTGGAAGTCAAGGTTGCAAGTGGCAACATTGTTTACAAAGAGCAAGGATAAAGATTGCTGAACTTGTGGACCGATGGCCAAAGGGCCCGCAGGTCATCTCAGCACCATGGAATAAGAACAGTGCACAGTCTCCAGTTTTAAATCCTGTAATCCAAATTGCAATCAATATTGCCAATAGGGAAGACAAATGCTGTCAACATCCCTATGTAATATTGATGGAAAGCGTCCTCCCTGAAACTAAATCAGTGATTCATATTGCACTACTATCCTGAAACTCCTCTTAGAGATCTCCAGTTTAGCAGAGATCACAACGGACAATCTGAAAAGGGTAGATTTTATAAATCGGTACAGAATCGACCGTAGGGTTATGAAAGAAAGAGGGAAGATTAAACCGCTGGGCTTCGATCTTACCCAATCCACTACAGGGGAGTATTAAGTAAAGAAAGTGAAAAAACAAAAATGTTAGATAATCAATCCCGGGATTCTTAGGCTTCAAGAATGAATGAGGGCATAAGAAGAATCTAAAGATTGGTCATGGCTATGAAAAGGGATGTAGTGCTAAGATAGACGCAGGGGAAAATCACCCAAAAGAACAGTTTTATGTATTGTCTTGGAACACAAGGGACCATCAACATTTATTTTCCAGTGCAAATATATGTACGAAAATTTGGATTTTTGCAATTATATCACTGCAAGAAACATGGCTACTGAGCTCTCCACTTTTTGACCGGTTTGCTGTGTCATTTCGGTCAGCTAAGAAGAGTTTGGTGGAACGCCCTTATGGAGGTGTCTTGACTTAGGTTCAATCATGTAGAAGCGTCACAATTAAAGAGCGTGTTTATATAAGCTTTGTCATTCTGGATACACACATTGGAATAACAGATGCAAACTGCTGTGATCTTCTACTGGTTACATTCTATTGGAACTCTGGAATGATGTATGTAAACAAAACCATGGATATTTTTGTTGACTATGTGAATTACTGGGTCTTGTTGTCTTGTTGTACCCTGAGGGTAGGATCATGGTTGTGGGTGACTTTTATCCTTACTGTGTAGATATTGACTTGTGGGACAATACTCTCCCACCTAATGATTTGGAAGCACTTGGGCTGTCCTCACTGCACACAACAAACAGCGATTAGCCAGCTTCAGCTCCGACATTGTCCAATGGGTCTGCACATGCTTCTATGGACTATATGTTTGCTGACAGTTGGATGTTGAGGAAGTGTTTGGATTTTATGGTCATCCCTGTTGGTTACAATGATAAATTTATGCTAGAACTAAATTTGACATTGCAATACATTTTATGGAATGCCAAAATATGAATTTGACAAATTTGAATATATATGTAGCTATAACACTCACCTGGTATCCACGGGGTCGTCACTCAGCCTGTTCTGACCTCTTACGACCTCAAACCCTTCCCTGGAGTCTACTCGACTGGAGACTGGGACTGAAAGACAGGTTGGTAGAGTTTAACTCCCTATTGTCTCTGTGTGCTAGAACCCCTTCTTCCCCAGGGTCAACCCTTCCCTTTGATCCACAGCTCACCTTTTTTTCTTGGAAAGTGTGCTCTCCATCCTGCTTTCAGCGCAGGGGCGCGTTGATTGATGCGGGCTCGTTGCTGCCTATTTACTTCACTGGCAAGAGTCCGACAGGTAAGTATAATGAGTCTTTTGAACAGTTCTCTAACTTCGTTCCTTTCCTTCCTTAGATGATGGGCGGCGTCCGGGGTTGGCGACGTGCTGCTGAGATGAGTAGCGCTGAAGGTGAGTGAGAGCGCGATACGACCCTTTCGTATTTGTATTGAACTGAGTTCTTTTTCTGTGTCTTTTGGGTGCCGCGACGTTTTCAGCGTGGATGCCAGTTATGAAGAAGAAATGCAGTGAGTAAGCGCGATATGCGGCGCCTCTAGATGTCTCCACGGTAACCTGGAGTGTCTTTTCCCTCTTGCAGATGGATGAGAAGTTCCGGAGACAGAGTTCCCCCAGAGCGGCTGGGATTCAGGTAAGCGTTTGAAGCTCGTACAGTCTTTAAAAATAAGCGAAGATTTGCTGAATGCTTACTAATGCCCTTTTTCTGTTCTTTTCCCTTTCCCTTAGGAAGCGGCGTGCCGGGATGGGATTGACACCGCCGAAGATGCCCGCAGAACAGAAGAAGCGATGAATGAGGGGCAGAAGCGCCGCAAGGTAAGGCTGGTCCTAACGGTGTTCTTGTTCTTGCAGGAGCTGAGCACAGAAGAAAGATCCAGGCCTACTGGAGACCGATCCGAACACGGTGAGTGTCACGCTGCAGGTGCAGAAAACACAAAGCATGTTTCTCAGCCTGGGCTTGGCTTGAATAGTCTCTGGGTATCCCAGGTGTCTCTGGGCTGAACCATACCCAAAATACTAGACTGCACATGCAGTTCTGGGAACCGAAATATGTGGGGGCATCCATCTTGTCCCCAACAAAGCAATACAAGTCCAATCCACAATGTTATCCTATGGGAGTGAGCGAGTCTGGTGCCACAAGTGCCAAGTCTGACTCCAAGTGGGTCTTTGGAGGGATGGAGAGGCCCTTGAGGGCCATCTAGGTGATCGTGCCCTGGCTCCAGCCTGACATCTTAGAGGGCTGGGGGCATGAGGGGCAGGAATCATGACAGCACTCCCCCACAAGGCCCCTCTCAAGGTGGCTCTTCTGTCTGGTCCTGGTTTGTTTGGATGGTTTTGATGAAATCGTCTAAGCAAGCGAGGTGCATGGATGTACTCACAAGGCTCCCATGTCCTGTCTTGTGGACCATACCCCTTCCAGTCTACTAAGTAGTATAATTTGGATCTGACGTACTTTGAATCCAGGAATTCTGGCTCCCCGGCGACTACTACTGGCTGTGGTGGCGTTGCTACCCGGTTCCCAGGTTGAACAGGTTTAAGGAGAGACACATGGAACACAGGATGAATCTGCATGTTTGACGGCAAAGCTAGTCTGACCGCCACAGGATTTATCACAGAGGTGACGGTGAATGGACCCAGGTATCTTGGACGGAAAGTTCGGGTTCCTTTAATGGACACGTCTTTAGATGCCAGCCAGACTTTGTCTCCCACTTGGTAGTTGGGGGCCTTTGCTCGGTGTTGATCAGCAAACCTCTTTTGGAGATTCTTAGCTTGAAGTAGGTGTTCAGCTGCCCTTTTAAAGGTTTGAGAAATAGTTGTGTGCAAGGTTTTGACTGCTGGCATTTCCCGGGTTATAGGAACTTCCAACTCAGAAGTACGTGGGTGCCTGCCATACATGGTATAAAAGGGTGTCTGGCCAGTGCTGGCGTGTAGGGAATTATTATAAGCATATTCAGCTATCCATAATAGGTTGAACCAGCTTCCTTCAGCTTGGTGTAACATGCAACGCAGATACTGCTCGGGCATCTGATTTGTCCTCTCAGTTTGACCATCCGTTTGGGGATTTTGACTGGTGGATAGCCGGAAGTCGATCTGGGCCATAGAGCAGCATTTTCTCCGGAAGTTAGATACGAATTGAGTACCTCGGTCTGAGACTAAAACTGAAGGAAACCCATGGAGCCGTACGATGCCTTCAAGAAATACCTTTGCCAGAGTGGAAGCATTTGGGAGCCCCTTAAGAGGAATGAAATGTGCCCTTTTTGAAAATAGGTCCACGACCACAAGAATAGTGTTAAACCCTTGACTGGGTGGTAAGTCAGTAATAAAATCGAGGGACAACGTGTACCAGGGTGCTCATGGGATTTCCAATGGTTGTAATAGCCCAGCCGGTTTCTGCTTGGATGATTTGTTTTGAGCACACACTCCACAAGATAGGATGAATTGGATAATGTCTTTACGCCAAGTGGGCCACCAGTAATTTCGTTTTACCTTGGCTAGGGTTTTAGCGATTCCGGGGTGGCCCTCGATCAAGGAATCATGATAACCGGACATGACTTGTTCTCGTAGTTCTTGGTTTGCTAAGAATAAGCAATTCCTGAAGTAGGGCAACTGATCTTTTATCATGTAATGTTCTCCTTGTGCACTCCACGCTTGTAATTGCTCCGGACTCATCAGGTTTTGGATTTCTTCATGTAATTGTTTCTGAGTTATGGTTTCTGTGATTCCTAGGAGCTTGTCACTCGGTATGACTGCTATTGGGTCAGGGGTCTGATACCCTTGCTCTTCCACCCCCAAACGGGAAAGGGCATCGGCCTTCCCGTTTTTCACCCCTGGTCAAAATGTAATCACGTAGTCATATTCAGCAAAAAAAAGAGCCCAACGTAGTTGTCGTGAGGATTGGGCCTTTGCCGTTTTTAGGTACTGGAGGTTCCGGTGATCAGTTATTACGGTGATTGTGTGTCTGGCACCGAAGAGGTAGTGCCGCTATGCCTTAAAGGATGACTTAATGGCCAGGAGTTCTTTGTCATGAGATAGCGTAATTGAGTTCAGGGGGTGAGAATTTACGCGACCAGAAGGCAACAGGGTGTAACTGGCCAGTTTCGGGGTGCTTTTGTGAGAGGACGGCTCCCATAGCCATGCTTGAGGCGTCCGTTTCCACCAGGTATGGGAGATCAGGGCGAGGGTGGCGTAAGATTGGGGCAGATGTGAATCTTGCTTTGAGTTCCTGGAAAGCTTCCTCGGCTTCTGTTGTCCACTGGAACTTTTTGTTTCTTTTCCTTAGCAATGACATGATGGGATGCACGATTTGCGAATATCCTGGGATGAACCGGCGGTAGAAGTTTGCAAAACCCAGCATACTTTGAACCCCCTTGAATGAATTTGGGGATGGCCAGTTCAGGGTAGCATCTACCTTGTGTACATCCATTCGGGCTGAGAATAAAGCCCAGGAATTCCACCTCAGAGACGTGGAATGAGCACTTTCCGAGCTTGGCGTAGAGCTGGTGTTGACAGAGTTTCTCCAATACGGATCGGACGTGTTTAACGTGGTCCTGCTTTGATGTGGAATATACTAGAATATCGTTGATGTGCACTAGAGCACAGACATCAATCAATTCCCATAGGACATCATTCATGAAGTATTGAAATGCTGCAGGCGCGTTGCAAAGGCCAAAGGGCATTACTTGATATTCGTACAAGCCGTATTTGGTGCGAAAAGTGATTTTCCATTCGTCCCCTTGTTTTACGCGAACAAACTGATATGCCCCCCTCAGGTCTAGTTTTGTGTAGATTTGGGCATCTTTGACTTGATCAAGCAATTCAGGGATCAGTGGCAGTGGGTAGCAGTTTTTTACGGTAATCTGGTTCAGTGCGCAATAGTCGATGCACGTTCTCAAGTCCCCCTCCTTTTTCGGTACGAAGAATAGAGGACTGGTTGCTGGATACTTCGAGGGACGGATGAACCCGTTGGCCAGGTATTGGTCAAGATAGGCCTTCAGGTGCTGGTTTTCTGGTTCCGTGAGTGCATAAATTCGCCCACAAGGGATTTGTGCGCCGGATATCAGGTTGATTTGGCAATCGTATGGTCTATGCGGTGGCAGGGTATTAGCCTGTTCTTTCTGAAAGACATCTTGAAAGTCATGGTATTCACTTGGTAGGGTGCCGATTACCACAGTCGCAAGCGTGGATGGTCTTGTGTCTATTCATTGTTTCTCTTGCTGATAACATGTGTGGGTGCAAGTCTCGGGAAAGGCCAATTCTTTTGCTCGCCAATCGATTCGAGGAATGTGAGCTACTAACCATGGCATTCCCAAAATCAACCGGAATGGTGGTGCCTTAATGAGGTCGAAAAGGATAGATTCTTGGTGTCCATCCTGGCACAGAAGGGTTACAGCAGCAGTGCATTGGGATACTGGACCAGAAGCTATTTCCGTGCCGTCGACAGTGGTAACAGTTTCGGTGGTTGATTTAGGGCGTAACGCAAGCCCCATCTTTGCTGCAAGATCCTGGTCAATGTAATTCCCAACGGCTGCACTGTCAATGTACGCTCTTACTGCGTGCATCCGAGATGGTTGTTGGTGATTGATCAAGACCACAGATAGTGCAAAATGGGAGGTCTGTAGTTCACTTTCTTCGCTCGAAAAGTGGACCCCTACACTTGCCGGCTGGGGAGTTTTCCGATTCCTTAATGGTATCTTCCTTGTCCGTGGCCCCTACCGTCCTCCTCAGTGGCTTCACAGGGCACTCTTTAAGGAAATGACCTGACCTTCCACAGTACAGACATAACTGCTGCTGTATCCTTTCATCCCTTTCCGCTTTAGTCCAGGGGGTTCAGACCCCCCCGATTTGCATTGGTTCTCCTGAACCTTCCGTTTTGCGGGCAATATTGTCCTTTGAACGCACATACATAGGGCGAGGTTCCATTCAGGTGCGATCTGCTCTTCAGTCCTGCAACCTATGATCCAGTTGAACAAGATCAATGAATTCTGAGCAGTCTTTCCGGGGGTTCACTACTTGTGCGAGAAAATCCTTGAGCTCCTCCTGCAACACCCGATGAAATAATGTGGTTCTCTTCTCCACTGGCAATTCTGTTTCAACTACAAGTCTATTGAACGTGGCTATGTATGTTAATAGGTCTTGATTCCCTTGGCGTAGGGACAGAAGTTTGTTGTCTAATGCCTGCCCATGAGTACGACGGGCGAACAGCTTTTCCATCTCCTGTTGAAAGCCCCTGAAGTTATGCAGAAAAGGATTGTCTTGGGCCACAAAGGGTACAGACCAGTCTGCGGTGCTACCACTCAGGTAGGATAGCACAAAAACAACCCGTGATTTGGTCATTCGGAAGGCCCCTGGTCTACAAAGGAAGTGCAGGCGGCACTGGTTCATGAACGTTGCAAACCTCTTGGGATCCTCCGTAAATCGTTTGGGCGGGTCCAAGGGAACTGCCCCAGAAAGGGTTATCTAAACGGGATTGGCTGATGGTGCTGGCATCGAGGGCATGCTTCCCTGCAATGGTGCATGCCCTGCTTGTGACTGGAGAAGTTGCCGGCTTAAATCATCAGTGCGTTCTTTGGCTCCTATCAGCTCTCTCCTCAGGGTGTTGGTCTCCTGCCTGGCTGCATGTATTTCGGAACGTAGCTGCCCCAACATGTGGGCTAACTGATCGGTTTCTGACGTTTCCATGACGCCCAGGTGAATTTTGATGTGAGTTTTGTGTTCTGTAACGCTCACATGGTATCCACGGGGATGTCACTCAGCCTGTTCTGACCTCTTACGATCTCAAACCCTTCCCTGGAGTCTACTCGACTGGAGACTGGGCCTGAAATACAGGCTTGATAGAGTTTAACTCCCTATTGTCTCTGTGTGCTAGAACCCCTTCTTCCCCGGGGTCCAATCCTTCCCTTTGATCCACAGCTCACCTTGTTTTCTTGGAAAGTGTGCTCTTCATCCTGCTTTCAGCGCAGGGGCGCTTTGATTGATGCGGGCTCGTTGCTGCCTACTTACTTCATTGGCAAGAGTCTGACAGGTAAGTATAATGAGTCTTTTGAACAGTTCTCTAACTTCGTTCCTTTCCTTCCTTCGATGATGGCCGGCGTCCGTGGATGGCGACATGATACTGAGATGAGTAGCGTTGAAGGTGAGTGAGAGCGCGATGCGCGATGCGACCCTTTCGTATTTGTATTAAACTGAATTCTTTTTCTGTGTCTTTTAGGTGCTGCAACGTTTTCAGCGTGGATGCCAGTTATGAAGAAGAAATGCAGTGAGTAAGCGCGATATGCGGCGCCTCTAGATGTCTCCACGGTAACCTGGAGTGTCTTTTCCCTCTTGCAGATGGATGAGAAGTTCCAGAGACAGAGTTCCCCCAGAGCGCCTGGGATTCAGGTAAGCGTTTGAAGCTCATACAGTCTTTAAAAATAAGCGAAGATTTGCTGAATGCTTACTAATGCCTTTTTTCTGTTATTTTCCCTTTTCCTTAGGAAGCGGCGTGCCGGGATGGGAATGACACCGCCGAAGATGCCTGCAGAACAGAAGAAGCGATGAATGATGGGCAGAAGTGCCGCAAGGTAAGGCTGTTCCTATTGGTTTCCTTGTTCTTGCAGGAGCTGAGCGCAGAAGAAAGTTGCAGGCCTACTGGAGACCGATCCGAACACGGTGAGTGTCACGCTGCAGGTGCAGAAAACACAAAGCATGTTTTTCAGCCTGGGCGTGGCTTAAATAGTCTCTGGGTATCCCAGGTGTCTCTGGGCTGAACCACACCCAAAAGACTAGACTGCACATGCAGTTCTGGGAACCGAAATATGTGCGGACATCCATCGTGTCCCCATCAAAGCACTACAAGTTCAATCCACAATGTTATCCTATGGGAGTGAGTGAGTCTGGTGCCACAAGCGCCAAGTCTGACTCCAAGTGGGTCTTTGGAGGGATGGAGAGGCCCTTGAGGGCCATGTAGGTGATCGTGGCCTTGGAGGGCTGGGGACATGAGGGGCAGGAATCATGACAGTAGCAGGCATTCGAATAAGTTGGAATGCTCCAAAAGCTGAGAGAGTAAATGAGCAACTATCACATATACTTCTAGTTGCCTCAAACCATTGGAACCACTCTTATTTATTTAAATGTATATAGCACGCAAGCAGCCCAGGGGCTTTGTGGCGCTCTACTACAGGCCCATATTTATACTTGATGCTGATAGTAAATCCTTTGCCTCAGTGTTACTGGTACATCTGGAAAGCTGGGCGAAGGACACACATCGATTGGAGAAGTGGTAAATTGGTTTCTGCAGAAACATGGGCACCTCCTTAAATGGCTTAATGTTGAATTGTATTCAGCGATTGGTGTGGGGGGAATATAAATCAATGTATGCTGCCTCAGTAGATCTTTCAGCAGCTTTTGATACAGTGGATCACAATCTATGATGGAATACATTGCATAAATGGGGCATTCCATCAGACCTTTGAGGTTGATAAGTGCCCTACATGTGAATACCAGTGTACGAGTTTGTCTAAATCAATCCGGCAACTATCACATAATATTCCATCATTTCATGCGGTAAAGCAAGGATGCATGTCAGCATGCTGCCTATTTCATTTATACATGGCTGACGTTGCTGATTGGTTAAAATCCATTGCATTTGTTACACCAAAGTTCCAGAATTTAAAACCGTATTGGTTATCATATGCAGACGATTTCATGATATTTGATTGTGCCCCATTTGGTCTTCAGTGACTAATTAATGCCTTTTCATCCTTTCATGAATTCGACTCGCTGAAGCTAAACATTGCCAAAACAAAGCTTATCAAATTTACTAAGGGAAAACCGAGGAGCAAATTAAATTGGAGGATTGGTAACGAGTCTTTGACTGAAGTTCATTCGCTTATATATCTAGATTTTCTAGTTGCATCCCTGCCTAGCTTGAATAAGTTATACATGTGGATCAAAGATAGGACCACTGTAAAGACTAATCAGCTAGTTCGAGTCAATGCTAAATATGGGAAATGTTCCCTATTTCCTGCTCTTAGATATTACTCTGGGAAATCGGTCCCAAAAATATTGTATGGAATTGAATGTTACACTTCAGCAATACTGAAATTGTGATTGAAGCTGCTATTTGGAGGAAAACTTTACGTTTTTGAACCTCTGTTCTAATTTGTTCTATTAGATATGAATTAGGGCTGGTTTCCCTTAAAGCTTGTGCACAATGGCGAATACTGTCCCTCTTTCGGAAGATTCTATGCCCAGTGCAAGATTCCCTGTTTCAATATACCTAAATGAATTTATGAAGGCTAGAGGCTGTATTAGGATTAATGAAATTACATACTTTCCCCAAAAACTTCTTGCTAAAATAGAGAGCTCTTCTGTGGATTTGGAGGAAAACCCAACTAAAGTTAAACAACTCTTGTTCTACTGTGATGGATCGAGTACAGTGGACTCCATGCACCAATACATCTCTTTATCTCATTTGCAAAATAACTATAAGAATCTGGGTATTCTTGCTCCTTTTTAACTATTTACCTCGTCAAATTTACAAGATCACTATTCCTACGATTTCACTGGAATGTACTTTTAACTAAAGAGATTTTAATTAGGTACGGAATACTATAACCTGAGCCGATGTCCTGCCTATTCTGTAAATAGTAGAACCAATGTGAAATCAGGGTGCACCACTTCCACTGTAATAGTTGTTATTGATTTGTTCAATCATTGAACATTGATTTTATGACAAATTGAGTACTTTTTTACTAATTAACTTACTCTTGTAACCTGAAATACTAAACGTTATTTTATGTAGTTTATATCTAACATGTGTGATTAATAAGAAATGTTTCATTTGTTGTGTATAATTCTTTTTTTGTTTTTTTCTTCTTTCAATGGGTCTCATCTAACACTATTACCACCATATTTTGAGTTTGGCGATGAGAGGGGGTTTTACCTCCAGCTTTAAATTGAGGTAAAAATGTCCCCTTACCACCCGTTGTTGGCGTTATTACCGCTAAAACAATTACTGCCAGCGGTAATAGCTCCCCTCAAACCCATTAGGTCATGGGGAATGGGAACTTAACGCTGTACTGCTACTCATGAACCGGTGCTAATAGCACCGGACCGAGTAGTGGTAACACTATTTGCACTGGTGGTATCCCGGCAACCGCCAGACTCCTGATCAGGTCCAATGATGAGACCAGGTGGTTGGTTGGAAGGTAAACCACATAGTTAAAAATCAAGGAAAGGATTACCCTAAGAACCCTCTCCCTCACATCTAAATGCCTCAACAACATTGCCCCTCCCTACCTGACAGAAAGAATCACCAAGATATTGTCAAACCGTCCCACTAGAAGGGCCAGCGCAGACACCTTAACGGTGCCCAGATACAAAAAAAAGTACTGCCGGCGGCTCCAGCTTTCCGGTCATAGCAGCCCAAACCTGGAACAGACTGCCCGTTAATCTCAGAACTGACCAATCCTACCCAAGTTTCAGACGCCAGGCCCTCACCTGGCTATGTACTAATGACACATAATCTGACTGAACAATCCGCCCTCCTGACTATGCCATCAATGCTCACCCTCTTACCTCTTGCTTATCTCATCTTGCCTTAATGAGCTTACCTTACCAACATTTGTAAATATCTGTCTCAACGGCTTTTTATTTGTATACCACTCTGTAACCAAGTTCTCAAGTAGTCTTGTAATGTCTGCGCCCTTCTACCCTCGGATTTGGTTTTGCGCTATATCAAATAAACAAACAAACAAACAATGTATGTATCAATGTATATTTTCTACCGTATGTTGTTGTGTTAAAGGTTGATCATTCTTTTCATCAATCATATAACAATAACTATAACAATAAATGAAATCAAAAAATCCTCTCCAAAGCAGTCATGATTAGCACACTGGCACACCTTGTGGGTAAACTCTACATTTCTGGTGGCAGATTATCCTCACACAGCAAATCGATTCAAACCACAACTAGTCCACAAAAAGAGGATCTGCCAACAATCCGTATATTGTCACACAAGCACACTCTGGAATGCCCCTACATTTCCCCAATTTTGAAAATCTTTCAAAACAGGGCTTTTTAACAACACCTGCCCAAGGACCAATCCCAATGGATCCACAGATCACAACTCACAGCACTGCACTACTATTGAATTATACCAGCCGATCCACTGGCTACCCACATCCTGTACAGTGCTTTGCTGCTCTCAAGCTAGGTCCGTGTTTTACACAACAAACTAACCATGAAAAAGAATGTCCAATAATATTGTAGTTTTGATAATATTGGATGTTTGTCTATAAATTACATGTCTATTGAAAAGTAGGACTTCTCTCATCAGGGAACCAATCTGTGATTTTTCAATTATACCTATTAGATTTCTGCAGATCACCAATGTGTGAAATGACCAGGTGGTTGGTTGGAAGGTGAAACCATATATTTAAATGTTGGTTCATTTTAGCCCCTGTGAGTGTAGACTAGCATATCATTCACAGATATTTACTCTGGGTTTGACAGAACCGCATATACAAGTTCTCAATAATTGTTCTACTATTTATCATGCATTAACAGAAGCTTTTAGCGGCATGGCTACCCCCTTACCGGGTATCGGGTCCAGGTTCCTTGAATGAAGAATTACCGGGCCATTCCGACTTTGGAGGGCCCGGTAATTCCTCATTCAATGAACATGGATCCGGTACATCCCCATTCCCATTCGATCCCCCATGGGGCTCAATCGGAATGGGGAGGATGCTAACAACGTGCCTGTTAATAACGGGCCCATTGTTAGCCTCCTGGTCTGCTCGCGGGACCCGCTAAGGACGCCTGGTAAAATCAGGCATCCTTAGCGGGTTCCCGCAAGCAGACCTCGTAATGGGGCGGTAAGGGGTTAACGGCTCCGGCACCTTTACCAGCGATGTTAACCCCTTACCGCCTTCCTCATAATGAGGCCCAATATCATTAACTTTGAGCTATATACATATATATTTACATTATTAAATATACCACCATTTTCTATTTACATTTTGATATTTACACAGCTATGAGTATTCTCAAACAGGAAGAGGAACCCTGTATCTGCACTTTATTTTGATCATTTTCTTATAAATAAAGGTGCTTGTGACATCTCACATGGCGTGGGCGGCATAACCCACATAAACAATATTGAGATATATACCGTATATTGCCTTTCAGCCCAAAAATATGGAGCTATGACCTTTGAACCATTTCGCCCAGTCCTAGCTTTGAGCATTAATTGAAGCATGGCTGCCGCATGCAAATTATTTCCTGTATATTTCTACAATTATGCCCATTTGATGGAAAACATTGCACTAAGGTAACTTTGCAGGGTGATCACCGAAAGAGAGATTTCCTGGGACAGTTACCATATTGCATGGAACAGGAATGTGAAGAACATGTAAAATGCATATATGCAGTGGTATTACAGACACATTGCACCAGTGAAAAAAGATTGCCTCCGTGGAAAAAACAAATGATTTGAGTGCATTTTTTGACTGGGGCAATGTTTGCATGATAATTGCACTTACACCAATGCAAAGTTTCTATGGGGGTCATTCCGAGATTGGAGGTAGTCATGGCGCTATTTGCCAATAACGGGTCCGGCACTGGTGTAGTTCAATGGGGACTTACCGGTGCAGTCCGACCGGTAACTCCCCATTGAACAAACCATACCCTATTCCCATTTGAGCCCCAATAGGGCTCAATGGGAATGGGGAGGGCGCTAATAACGGGCTCGCGACTAGCAAGCCTGTTATTGGTGCCCTGGTCCCTTTGCGGGACCCGTAAGGGACGTGCAGTCGGACCACACGTTCCTTATGGTTCCCGCAAAGGGACCTCGGAATAGGGCGGTAGGGGATTACCGACACTGGTCTCCTTACCGGTGCCCGGTATCCCTTACCGCCCTACTCGGAATGACCCCCTATTTCTGAGGTTTCCGACTATCCTTCCTGCCCGCCACCTACAAAAACTAAACCTAATGTACATGTGTTGCACAGAGACTAGTGACATGATGCCAAATCACAAACACGTTGTTTCCCCTAGTGTGAATACAGAATGGTATTAGAACTAGGGCAGACTTTGCCCTGGTGCAAAAATGCATTGAAAGAATACGTCTTTTGCCACAGTGCTTATACTATCTATAGCCCTATAGACTGATGGAGCCGTCATTATAGCGGGCTATCGCATTATGGCTCAAGGCAAAGAAGAGGCACATGAATTGGGGAAGGGTCATTATCCCAAGCGAAAATGATACCCCCTACCAAGGTCTATAAGGCTATTAGCACATAGTGATAACATCAATACATGTTTTGGAGAAAAGTAAATAGACAAACTCAGATAGTAAATTAAATGTGGTTTTATCTTGTAGTGTTTAAATACCAAGGTTCTCTTCATATGCTTACTATTTAAATAATTAGTTAAACTGCAGTGGGTTTATTATGAGCACGCATTAGTCATGTATAAGTAAATCGTTTCTCTATGAGAAAGTGAAATAGGATATTGAAATTAACAGAAAATAGAAACACATGATCTTGTTGAAAGAAACATTGCCTGGCAACTACAATGTGATTTCCATGTCTGCATCTGAAGTCATAATAATCAGAATGCATACTAGTAGTTATTGACTGTGCTCTGAACATTGTGACTGGTTCAGAGGAGGTCAATAACCATATTCATTTTCTAATATGCAAAATGGCATTCGCCCCAGTGCAAACATTCTGTAATTTGACCCTTGGTGGTAATTTGCTATGCCCGAATGCTATTATCTAAGGTTTTGCATGGAGCTGCATTTGGTCCTGTTCAGGGACATTAATGATGACAAAGTTGTCCCCTTGAATTCAAAACGAGCTCTCATTAGAGTAGCCCACCATTGGTTGTGTCTGATGAGTCCTTCCTTAGCTGTTTGGAGCCTCATTCTATAAACTTTGCACAGGTGCAAGTGCAATTTTGCACAGTATTAGCAATAGGGCAAACATTACTCTATTGCAAATATGTATTTTCTCAATACATTTTTTCCTGCAACAGGGCACAGTTTACCTTAGTGCTGATACCATTTCGGTTTAATACTAAGGCAAGAATGATCGTGGTGCAAAAATGCATTGGATAAATAACCAAGGTCCCCACGTGATAAGGCCATTCTCTTAGCCTTAGTCCTCATATTTAAAATGTTACAGTATGGTTGTTAGAGTTCCAGCTCATTTAACAATTCATAAGTATGATAGTGTAATGTTTTCTTTTTTTATGGGGCAAGGAGAGTGTACAACACCACTGAGCTGAAACCTGCCATTTGCCTTGAATGTCAGAGCTTTCATTGTGATGGATGGCAAAGCCAAATGGGAAATGACAAAGGGCAAGGTAGGACTGGAAATAGCACATCTCCCCTTCCTTCCCTACTGTCACTCTCCCCTTCATTCTATCTCTTTAATCTGCTCCTTGTATACTGTTTTCCATTGCTTCTACCTCGGTGTATTCTACATAAGTCCCATACATAGGACCTCACCTATCTGCCCTGTTGTGCAGAATTCATGGCAATGCGCTGGTTTAGTTTGATAGCGTGAAGCATATTTGAAGCGTATTTGAATTCATTCTGTATTTCTTCTGATTGAGTAGGCATCACTTACTGCAAATGGATGCATTCCTTATTTGGCCAAAAAATGCAATGCCCTGAACTATGTCTGTGCTCGTTTAAACGACGACAGCGCATATAATCAAAAAGGAGCAGGTTTAAATTGGCCATCATTATGCAAAAACATGTTTCAGTTTTGACATTTTCCATTGATTTGTGTCATTGTATTTATTTTAGGGGTGTACCAAATAATTGATTTAAAGGGGCAGTTTGGTCAGAAATGTTATTGGCCCTATTGATCAGGAATGTATTTTAGACCATACAATCATCGTTCTTAAAAATAAATCCAGTGCAACTTACCTGAGTTTTTCTCACTTTAACAAATGCAAAAATAACAGGTCTGATACACCCATCTTGTGCTAATCTTATCCATTGATCCAAACCCTAAATTCATGTGCCCTCATGGCACTCATTCAGATAACCAACCCCTAACGCTGAAATCACTAGACCCTCACGCCACATTTCACAATCCCAATGCACATGTGCGCAATCTATTGACGTGTCTCCATGGAAATGCCAAGACGCCGCATTCCTCAAAAAGTGTAAACAAATCCTTTCTGATCACGCAACGCTGGAGTTTCTTTTTCCTTCATGTCAGTGTATTTCATTTTGAGCTTCCCTGACGTGTGTCTGCTCTGTTCAGCTATCCTCCAAGTACGACACATTGAGAACCGGTATTTGTACTGCCTAAAAAAACTCAGTAGTTACTTTTCATATCTTATATTATGGGCAAATGTGTTTACCAAACCATATTTAAACATGTGTCCTTACCAACTTTAAAAATGTGAATTTTAAAGTACCAAGACGATGTGGAATCAGATTAATGTCATGAGGATCAATCACGGGAGCCTGAACCCAGTCGCATGGAACACATTTCCACCTGGTGTACTTGCCATTGTTGTGAGTTTATGACTACTCTGGTGGAGAACTACTGTTGCAGAGAAAACTTTGGCTGCTTGAACTACATTGCCAAAGAAGACACACCACCGCTGCGCGTTACCAAGCTGCATGTCTTCAGGGCCGCCTGCCTTACAAGATCCATTTTGCTAATGACGATGGCCTTATGCATGAATTTCAAGCTACCGTTAACCCTCGTAATCTAAGTAACAAGTACATTCACTCTATATATGGTGTGTGTTTGACGACCGAGTTCCCCTACATAAATATAACTTTGATGGATCACTGACAAAAACATTTTTCTGTACATTGAATACATTACTCATTCTAATCTGAAACCAAAGTGTTCATCTTTAGATTCATCGTCCAGACAATTGCGTTTCTTTCACTTGGAAGTATTATCCAAACAGTTTTTGTTGGAATGTGCGTTCACATTTCTAATTGATCCCTGCTCAAAATCACAAGTACTTTGAGTACTTTGCACAAAAGGTACTTTTTAAATCATAACAATGCCTTACATTTTACAAGGTAGTGCAAACAAAATAAATGCATTATCAGGGTTATTCAAGTAAGCTATTTCTGTTTCTCTTACACAGGTGGTGCAGACTTGTGGCATTGTGTGCCTTTACATGATGGATTCATGGAAGACTGGGATTTCGTGTTCGACGAGTAATACCTGCCTGTATGGTTCGAGCCATTTGTGATGAATTCCCCAGTGACCTCGGACAATACTGTGGATTCATACAGACAATTCATCGACTGCAGCAGTATCATTTGTAGTGTCACTACCATCCACTTTACCAAACTAAATAAACAAATAAAATAATATGAACAGTTGTTAGTAATGTATTGTAAGTTCACAACACGTCCAAACATCTAAGAGTATCGTAAAAGATAGGTGTGCTTTAACAAGTTTACTGCCCTATCGTGCTCCCCTCATCCACATCCATCCCCCTTCCGCTATCACTGGCTGGTTGCACCTGTGGGTGTGCACACGCAAGGGGGCTGAGAGGATGGGAACGCCCAAGGTGCTGAATACCATGTACACCACAAAGGGTTCTTTCGCATGGGCACCCTTATCCACATGGCCACCCCAGACCAGGTGTCTCCAGACTCCCTTTTGAAGACCCTGTCCCTGCAATCAACATATGTCTCTGTCATTTGACTGTGTTTCGGGCCTATTGCGCTCACCTCATTCACATCCATCATCCTCCGCTATCAATGATAGCATGTGAAGCATGAATCAATGAATGCATGTGACATGTGGGTGTGCACTTGCAAGGTGGCTGGAAGGATAGCAACGCTCAAGGTGATGAATATCATGCACACCACAAAGGGCTCTTTCGACGGGCACCTGTATCCACATGGCCACACGAGATCCAGTGTCCCCAGATTACCCGTTGAAGACCCTGTCCCTGCAATCAACATATGTATGTGTCCTTTGACTGTCTTTCAGGTGTATTGCGCTCGCCTCATCCACATCTATCCCCCTGCACTATCAGTGACAGTTCACACATGTTGGCGTGCGATCACAAGGGGGCGGCACATTGGTATTAAGGAGGTCAAACATTGTCAGGAGGACTGATGGGTGTGAATGAACATGAATGAAGAGTCAAAACACTAGGAGTCTACCTTGATTCCACCCTCACCATGACAAATCATGTTAACGCCTTGGCCTCATCCACGACATGCACAGCCAAACTCATTACACTAAGCAGGCCACTACTCTCCACTGACAACTGCCTCACACTTGCCAGAGCCCACATTCTTACTAAGATAGATTACTGCAATGTCCTACTGCTAGGCACCTCTAAAATAAACCTAAACAAACTGCAACTCCTTCAAAACAAAGCCCTCAGAGCAGCTCGGGGCATCAACAGAAGAGCACACATATCCCAGCACAGAAGAGACGGCCATTGGCTCCCTGTACAAGCCAGAATTCTCCAAAAAACTCTTACCATCACCCATAAATGGCTCTCAGATAGCGCCCCAATCTACATCAGCGAAAGCATATCACGCAAGACCACGACCAGAACGCTCAGATCCAGCGCCAACATTCATCTCCATGTCCCACGCTTCATAACCTCCAGAGCAGGCAACTCTAGCTTCCCCACAGCAGCTCCACGTATTTGGAACGTACTCCATGCACACCTAAGTGATGAAGCTTCCTTCCCGAAGTTTAAGAAACTACTTAAAACCTGGCTGTTTGACAAATACTAACAACGAAAGCCAACCCAGTAATCCTCCTTAGTCCGCATGACCCCCAACCTGCCTACCTAGCATGCTAGGTGCAACCCTTCCAATTCTATAACTTCCATGTAACTGTTTAAAATACCGAAGAATGTATGTAACTGACTAAGAATGTATGTAACTGACCAAGATGCCTAAAATGTAACCGACTAAGATATATGTAATCCAACGCTGTGATACCCAGGGGTTTGGGCATGTAATCAAATGCAATAAATACATAAATAAATAAATGTCACATATTCACATACACTCCCACTTCTGTAATCCTTATAAATACTGTGAGAGTTAACAAGTGTGAGATCGACAACAGATATTGCCAGCTCTCCACATTTTACCTTGCTTGCTGAGTCGGTAAATCTGTTCTTCTGAGTAACAGTCAACTTTTTACTATTGTTTCTGTAGAGTCAATGTTCTCTGGTAGGCCACTTTCTATTGCTTTATACTCAATGTACACCCTATTCTCTTTTCATTTTATTCAAAAAGTCTACACCATTATCAACCGTCCTATGCATTTTTATCTCAGTAATTAGCACATACCATTATAGAGTATTGTTTTCAAATGAAATCTTTCGTAGTGCATGTTTTCAATGCATGTTTGCTTTAGGTGCCATTCTTTATACAGTGCATTTGTTTTTATTATCAAAATAATATGATGTTTGATTTACTCACTGTGATACTCTTTTAATAATAATATGATTTTACATTTCTTTCACATATCATAGGGACAATCCAACAATTCCTTCTTGTATCGTTTTGGGTTGCACTAATAACAGCCATGCTAAAAGTCAGAGTACAGTACTGCATATATTTCCAAAGGATTTAAATTTAATAAGATAATGGCTCTTGAGCTGCAGATTCCCAGTGTCCAAAATTGAAAGCAGAGCCAATGGTGTATTGGATGATGTGAGGGGAAATCGATTCCGCGTCTGCAGCATGCACTTCTCAGAAGATAAGTATGAAGAATCACAGTGCACTAAAAGGTGTCACCCCAGATCCCTTTGCAAATTACTTCCCAATGCAGTTCCAACTTAATTTCAGCACACACTGATCCATGTGAGTAGTGGATGCTGAATCTGTAAATGTAGTTTACCATTTTCTAAATTTGCCTGTATAATATGTCTTATAAATGACCACTCAATATGTTGAAATAGTCTGTGAACAGGTAACATAATGAACGCTTTTCAGTTTTTCAAAAATATTTCCATTGATTTTTTATTACACATGTTTCCTTCAGGACACGATGTACTGTGGTTTGTTCATTTTGAACGTCTTATTACTAATTTAGAGATTCTCGAATAGTTCAGTGCAATGGGAGCCTTTCCAAACGTACACTCACATTGCGCCCTTTAAAAATAGGTCATGTCTTTAAAATAGCCATGTCTGTCTTCATGTGGACACACTGATGGAATTACAGACCATTATCATGAAGGAAAATATACTGTGATGCTACATTGACCAATATTCCGGAGGCAACAGCAACCTCACTCACCTTTCAAGCAATTCTTTTAGAATAGTCCTTCAGTTGCGACTATACAAAATATATATTTGTTCAAGTTCAACTTAAATCATATGAATGGCGGAATTACCGCCACATTCCAAGGTGTGTGGGGGAAATAATTCCGCATTCACCATGGCACTTCCCCATTCCCATTTGAGCCCCCATAGGGGCAGTAACAGTAAACCCTTACCGCATTCCGTGTAATGAGGCCCTTTGTCAATATCAACCATCTTTTGCATATCAATTTTTTGGGATGTTGCATCTTTCTTATTACAATTACTGTTATATAGGGGGAGCCTGGAACTTCAGCAACATACTATTGTTCTACTGCAACCAATCTGGAGGATGAGGTATGAAAAGTGATAATTTATTGATTTATACTAATAGTTATTTATTAACAATATCTTTTTTACATTTAAGATAACTTCTTTTTTGATAAATTGCAATACTGTCAGCACATTTCAAACCATTAGGACAACAACCTTAATGTATTTATTACAGAAACACATGCAACAATGAAAGTAAACCTTCAGAAACGTGTACTTTGTCACTGAATTGCATAGACAATTTTACTATATGAATGGTGTATGTATTCTTTTATAAACTTAAGCTGCTTAGCGAGCAATTGAATCATTGAAACAAAATAACATTGCAATGCATTAAAGGGGCCACAATAAAATCAATATGTTTTGCAGGATGATCTCTCACCAACTCCCTGCGACATCTCCGAAGATTTTCATGTTCAGATTTCAAATTACACGTTCACAGGGTTCAAATGTATGTCAATACCAATTTCAAAAGATGATTAACCAAATCTTTTTACATAGTTTAACTTATACTGTAAGGTTGACAATCATTAAATCAACTTTCTCAAGATGTATTTTGTGAGATCAAAGATTTTAACATTAAATTGTTTAACAATATAATCAGTGTTCTTTGAATTCGTTCAAGGAATATCCTACTGAAGCGGTGGAAATTGAACAGATACATGGACAAGAGCCATACATAAGATACTGTAAAACATTAGTTAACATCCATTATAAATGTGAGGTAATATTTCATGTTTTCTCATGATTTCCATAGTGACATATTGTTATATATGTATATATGTATATGATTAGTTAAGTGGAAGAGCACATTTCAAGGTTAAAACAATTTCAAAAAGTTGTTTTTCAGCTGTTCTGGTGGTCAGCAAATCCCTTATTGCTGTTTGAAGGAAAATTCAGAAGAAAGCGTACATAAAAGAACTCTTTTTGAAAAATGATGTCATTTTTCATTTATTTCATTGATATTACATTTTCTTGTTGTAATTCATATATTCTGTATTGTGCTATAATTTAAGCAGTTTTTTTTCTCTTCAATTAGAGGCTTAGAAAGAAGAGGAGCATACAGACTCAGACAACTACACAAACTAATGATGTTGCTTGCCAAACCGTTGTCACTTGGGAGCAGCTACATTTTGAGGCTCAGCATGGTCCTCACAAGATTGTCATGATGCAGCTGTCCAGTGGCCAGAATGTAAATTAAATGTCAGCAGTGACCCATGGCAAGTAACCCTGGATCATTGTTACAGCATACAACATCACCCAGAAGAAACAGGCAACACAGAAGATATTTCAGAATTGCTTGCAGAACAGCTCACACCATCCACACCCTCTAAAAAAATGCTATCTAAGAAAAAGACAATGCTCCTATTTCACCAATACATGTAGACAAATCAGAAATATCACACACAGTAATAACCGAAGCATCTTCGCTACTGATTGATGATTGCGCTTGTGATGTGGACTTCACTCTTCCTATTGTTGAGGAATTATCCACCACAATGGAATCACAAACCAATATAATTCTGGATGATTGGTTATTAAAGGAGCCACAATTCGACTGCTGCCTGATTGCGATTATGAAAATGATTAACCCTTAACTTCAGTATATCACATTCAATGCCTTGTAACCTTTTTGTTAAAGGAGGTATCTCGGACAAATTTGGCACCTTTTCTTCCCACATAATGACAGTCATAACGCCACCAAGGATTCCTAGTTTGCTGTAGCGGGGTGAGAGAAAATAACAAAAAAGTGAGCAGATTTTGTGTTTTTTCAGAAAATGCCCATACAATGATCAACAAAGAAGTCTGTGCTTTTTTTCTTCAATTTTCCAAGATTTCATGAACAGGTTCAGTCGATACAAAACATTTCTTATAAGTTTGCCATCAGTTTTGTGGGATTTAAGCGATGTTTCCTTTTTTCGATTTATAGGACTTGCTTGGAAGGAATGGAAGGGGAGGGGAAGGTAGGAAAGCTCAATGGGAACCCAGAAAAGCATACATTTCTGAAAAGTAGACACAATTCTAAGTTCAGTAAGGGGTGATTTGTGCAGGTCAGGCAATACCTATGTACCTAAAATGTCTGTAATATGGGCAAAAACTGAAAACGTGAGTATAAAAAAAGTATTTGCTGGACTTGTTTGGACTGGTAAAATAATGGCTTCTGTCAATATTGAGAAAAGCAATGCATATCTACATTGCCCGACATTTCTAGTTAGGAAATCCACATTTTTGGTGGTAATGTTTCACAAAACAAGCAATACCACAAGCCAACAACTGAGCCATGGTACATAGGCTTTTTATGCTGATGGACTAAATAGACATACCTAGCATTTGAAAATAAGGAAAACGAATGTGAGTAGCAAGCATACATTTTCTGAAAGAGTACAGGCAGACCTTTTGAAGGATAGGTGACTTGTGCAGGTTACAAAAGCACAACGTGCTTCAAGCAGCCACTAAATGTAGATCACATTTGGGAAATGAAAGGGCTATGTAACAAAGTGCAGTAGGAAATGAGTGAAAACGGTCTGAAAACCAAGTGAAACAATGCTTTACCTTCCCAGTTTCATTTGCTGTCCCGATGAAAATGGTACCTCACATGTGTCGTTGCACTGACCAGGGCGCAAAGGAAATAGTCTAGACCACTGATACATCAGACACCATCGGGAATACTGTTTTTCGCCATCTGTACAAACCACAGATTTGGGCCTGTGGTGTCGCAGCCACCAAGGAAACTGGAAAACCCCATGAATTTCCAAAAAGAAGACTCCCAGGGGGAATCCAAAGAGTTCTGACTTTCGGCAATCACCCAAGAATGTATTACCGACAAGGCTCCAAAAAGGGGAGAAAAAAACTGAATTTTTAGACATTTGCCACCAGCAAACCACGGTAACATGCCAGCTGTAACATGTCCTACCTTCCCATGTTCCCACCATGGTCCCGATAAAAATGGTACCTCACATGTGTGGGTGCACTTACTTGGGCACAAAGGGATAAGTCTTAACCACTGGTATGTTAAACGCCTTGGGGAAGACTGGATTTTGCCGTCTGGACAAACCACAGATTTTAGCCACACTCCCACAGGTGTCCCGACGGAAAACAGTACTTCACATGTGTGGGTGCACCTACATGGGCACAAAGGAAAAAGGCTAAACCACTGGTACGTCAAACGCCTTGGGGAAGACTGGATTTTGCTGTCTGTACAACCCACAGATTTGGGCCTGGGGTGTCGCAGCCACTAAGGAAAACAGGGAACCCCAGGCATTTCTGAAAAGAATACACCCAGGGAAATCCAAAGGGGTCTGGCTTTTGCCAATCACCCTAGCATTTATTTCCCACAAGGCCTGTCAAAATCTAAAAAGTGGTGTAAAAAACACAATATCTAGACATTTGCCACCAGGTAACCACTGAAACACACTGGCAACAACACAATGTACTATCTTCCCACATTTCCACAGACGTCCCAATGAAAACTGTACCTCACGTGTGGGTGCACTTACCTGGGCACAAAGGGAAAATGCTAAAGCACTGGCACAGCAAACACCTTGGGGAAGACTGGATTTTGTCGTCTGGACAACCCACAGATTTGGGCCTGGTGTGTCGCAGCCACCAAGGAAAATGGGGAACCTCAGACATTTCTGAAAAGAAGACACCCGGGGAAAACCAAAGGAGTCTGGCTTTTGCCAATCACCCTTTAATGTATTTGCCACAAGGCCTAGCAAACTCTAAAAAGTGGCAAAACAAACACAATGTCCAGACAGTTGCAACCAGGAAACCACTGAAACCAGCCCTCAACGACACAAGTCCTACTTTCCCACCTTTCCAAAGGTGTCCCGATGAAAAATATACCTCACGTGTGTCGGTGCACTTACCTGGGTGCAAAGGGAAAAAGCTAAACAACTGGTACACCAAAGTGCCTAGGGGAAGAGGAAATTATTTTGGTCGGCGGGGATGTCCCTGGCCTTTGGTGGCCCTCTCCCATGTGGATCGAGCGTCCCCAATGCCAGCTTGGAGCTCTGGACGGGCTACGTTACAGCTTTTCCCTCTGGGAAAGGACATGGACCCTGCCAGGGCTGCACTTGGGGATAGCCGACCCATATGGGAGACGGGTTCCCAAGGTCAGGGACATCACCCTCAACTATCCTGGAGCTCTGGCTGACCTGCATTACAGCTTCTGATTCTGAGAAGGGATGGGGACCCCACTGGGGCTCCCAGGGCATTACTTCCACTCCTCCCTTTCCTGCCCACACCACTGACACTTCAGCCAAAGTCTTGCCAACCACAGTAACAATCTGTCCTCCAATTATAATATAATTATAATAGTTATCATATAATGACAACAGGACATTGTGTACTCTTACATAACCAAGCGAAAGCTTCTGCCCGCCACATCGTTAATCAACCTATACCTGGAAAAGTGTTTGCTGGAAATGTACTTTGTTCACCTGCTTTGTTGTTTAGCAGATCAATTTACAGTACTATTTCATGTTTTTTCTATTTTTGAGTACTCAAGTTCCTTTCAAATACCCAGTACTACAAATATCAGAAGGATTTCTTGTTCCCTGCAATTAGCCAGGCCTGGACACTCAAATAGATGTCAATGGACAATGCTATCGCTGGGAAAAGGCTCTGGCTTGCTGGTGATAGACAGTTTTACAGTCCAGGTTTTTTTGCTAAATACTGACTGCGCTTACCACTTCCAAGACATGGACCTTAAGAAATAGTGAGTTCAGTCGTCGTGCAAGTACCTGAATGAACATCTTCTGTTACCATGGAAAAATATGGATTCATTAAATCCATTCAACTTCTGCAATCCAGAGGAATGCAAATAGACCTCATAGCCACTGACAGGCATGTTTCAAAAGCCAAGAGCCTTTCCCAGACATAAAGCATCAATATGATGTATGGCACGTCACAAAATCAATTTTGAAAAAATATGGCATTCATTGATGCACCCCTGTTCTAACATACACTCTTGCAAAGAAACAAACATTTCCACAAATGGGCACATGGACCATTGAGCAAGGAGCAGGAGTGTAAGAAAAGGTGGTTGGTTCCAGACTCCCCTCCTCACACAGCACTTCAGAAGATTGTACATAACAAAACACTTTCAAGAGACCTGAGGGGACTCTCTGAGTTCTGCCACACTGGAGATTTGGAGGTGTTCCATAATATGGGCCTAATGTACGGCCTAAAAGGTTGTATTTTGGCGTAGGTGGCATGGAGGCCAGAACAAGACTGGCTGTACTTGCACACAACGAGAACGTTGGAAGGGAACAAGTAAACACTGCAGGAATTTTCGGGATGTGTCATTACAACAAGGAGTTGTTAAGAAGCAAACAGTGGGTGGCAAAGTCAATCCTCCAGCAGATGGATTTTAAATTTCTGAAACAGATAATGATGATTGCTGGGGTCTCTGGAGCATTTGCTGCACCTCTGTTAATCCAGCCCAGGCTAAAATGGTGCCGTTTTGCACCGGCCGCTCTGTCCGGATTTGTGACAGAGTCCAGGGCAAGCTGGTGCAGCAGCACAGGCTCGGCACATGTGAAGCAGCAGTTGCTGGTCCTTCCGTAACAGTGAGGAAGAGGATCCAGCCACCAGCCGCACTGCCGCCCAGGCCCAGCAACCGAGAGATGGAGCTAAGGCACACAGCCTCACGGCAGCCCGCCCAATGCTCCTCACATATCTCTCAATACAAATCTACATTACAGGTGTGGGTCATCGATCTCTCTGCGACTCAGGAAAATATTTATTTTCTGGACATAGAGCCCCAACGCTGCCAGCGAGCGCAGAGCTTCAGTTGTGCGCAGCCATCTTGGTGGGAGCAGCATCCCCTAGCCCACAGTTTCTGTCATACAGTTTTGATAATGCCTTGCTGTAGAGTTTGCCTTTCCATTATCATTGCATAGCATTCACAAATGTAGAATACAAAATCCAATGTATGACATGAGAGTGGCCAGAGACTAACCATACAGACTAAAGAGAGCCAGAGAAAGTGTTGAAACCTGTGATACCACCATAGCTTAGTACACACAATTAGCAGAGATGGGAGATATTGACACACCCTGGCTGACCCTTACAGAAAGCAAGAGAACCATCATAATGCCACCCCATTTATCCCACATTGAGCAATCAACCAGATCATCACATTTTCATGGTGTGACTGTTTCTGTAAGGAATGCACAGTATCAAACAGTAAGACAGTCGCAAGTGATCACAGTTCAAGGGTGTTTATTGAACTTCAATTGGGTTTGAAAACGCCTAGCTAATCCTAAATATAAAGATGGGAGTAAGCTACGACCATCAAATAATAATAATGCAGTTGAGTCTGGCTAAATAAAAGTGCCTATACTAATAAACCTATTGCCAATCCTTATTTCCAAATACAAATAGAGTGAGAAACAATGTTCTGTAAAAGAAAAGTGTTCAAGAAATGATATGTCAGGATATTCAAGTTGTTGGCTTTCCTTCTCCACGTTTTCAGCACGGGACAAGGTAGCACGCTCAAGCTTAGCACAGTCTCTGACTTCTCTAGTAAGAGGATGCAGTTCAAAATGTCATTATCATGGCCTTCTGCGCCAAAGTCTCTTTGTCATTCAAAGTTTCTTATTTCTGAGGGCGCAATGCAACACAACAAATATCAAAGTTCCTTTCTTCTTAGGATTTCACATGTACAAATTATCTGTTAATTTTCTGTTCACCAATGGTGCCCCTGCGCCTGGCTCTGATCCTCTTTAACACAAAACCTTGTTGGGTTATTTTCACTTTGCCCAGGGTCCCCCTGCACCGGGATCAGACACACGTTAACACAATGCTTTCAGTTGATCTCTTTTTGCCGGGCTCGAACCAACTTTATATACTTTGCCAAACTTCTTTACTCCAAAAATCAAAGAATTTCGACTGAGCCCAGGATTTTTCCAACCCGTCGCAGGACCTCTTCGATTTACAATTATTCTCTTCTCGATATAACTGCTTTCTCACTTTCACTTTTCCCACTTCCAGCTGAATTAATTACACCTTCGATTGAGCACCCACACAGTGCTGGACCACTCTGTCAAAGGTATTGTATCTTGCTTTGAAAGTTCAATCGCTCATCTGCAGTTCAATTTTACTTGCGTCTTTTATCACACACATTTTAACAATGTTCGCTACATCCATCACCCTACAATGTTGCAGCTTGCTACCTTGGCTTCAACACAGACCAGTCTGGTATCAATGTCCGCAACTCACCGGCTGTGTCTATTTCTCTGGTGCTGCTTTGTTCTTGGAGCCAAGGACGGTACCACAACGGTTGGTCTTTCTCCCCACCTTGATTATTGAGGCGGGAGGGTCCCGGGTTACTCCGACACACAATGCAGGATTCTTCAGCCTGGTTTCCTGGTCTAACGCTTTCTAATCTCAAGGGCTCATGAAAGTAACAGTTCCTTGTCGAAATGGTAAAGGGAATTTCCCTCCTTGCGATACCCTTCAGATTTGCTGTCTTTCTTCTCTCGTTAAACTGCCATCTCGGAAACTGCTCTCAGAAACTGCTGTTTCCTCATGTGCTTTGCCTCGCTCAGAAGGTGCTCTCGTGCTCCGCCTTTTATCTGTATGGGGAAGTTTAATGGAAGTCATGTGTGTGTGATGGTCAGTAATTGCCTAACGTCGCCTGATTATAGTTTTGGGACTCATCAAGTATATGGCTTGGGTGTTAATCCATTTTCTCTCATAGCGGGCTGTGTGCGAGAAAGTGTTTGTACTGTAAAAGGTGGCGGGGGAGGAGGTAGAGTTCCTAAATATCCTACCTGGTAGGATTGGGTATTGTTGTTATAGGGAAAGGGATACCGGTGTCCCACTCCCCGAAGACCCCTTACCCAGGTTAACCTCCAACACTGGTCCACCCCCAGGAATTGGATCCAAAAGCGATGGCCATGTCCTGGCCACCTGGATGACGGATCCCCGGGGACTAGTAGGTGAGACACCTTCTGGTTTCTCACATGCCCTTTCCCTATGCGAGGTGGATAAACTTGGTCTTTGACTAGGTTCTTTGATTTGAAAACCTTGAATAGAACAAGAGGGAGATATATCCCAGGACTCTCGCTTATTCCACATGTTTCTTTTCCTCTTTACCAGCAGAGGCGAGGTGTTTCTATTTGTCTCCCAAATGTATCCCATAAACTGGCATCGAGTGGAAGACCCTGGAATTGTGTGCTCCCTATGTCTCATGGAAGGTTCTTGGTAAATGGTAGGCTCATGGGATTCTGTCTCTCCCCACTCCTACATTGGAGAGGCTTGTGAGTAACAGTTATAGCGCCAGTAGTCTTGAGGTATAAATTCCCTATGGGGAATAGTGGGGAACGCAGGAAAGTCCCTTCCCACAATGACTTCTTCAGGGAGCCCAGGAATGATGGCCAATGATATCAGATATGACTTCTCCCTGATGTTTATGTACACAGGTATCTTGGGGTATATTTCGTTATCCCTGTGTACACATGTAACTCTAACTAGGGTGGCGTTCTCGAGGTCTCTTGTTGTAACCACATCCGCCCTTAAGGTGGTTTGTTTGCTACCTGAGTAAATTAATGCCTTTACTTGTTTCCCATGTATCATATCCTTTTTTATGTAAATTCAGCTGACATAAACATATGCTAAAGGTTTCCAGATCTTCTTCAGGTTCTTCCCACTCTTTCTCTTTTAGACAGCTTATTTCCATGGGTTCTTCCTTTGCAGTTTTTGGACTGTTTCTGTCCAAATTGCCAGTTTCACTACATGAAAAGCAGATTGGAAAATATGGTTTGCTTCCCTTAGGTTCTTCTCTTTTGTTTTCCTCTCTACCGCTGGGTGAGCGGTCAGGTGTTTTAACTTCCATTCTTTCTTTCGTTCAGTATCCATTCCTTGGATTTATAGTATCCTCCACCCCTATATAATACGTGGGGTTGGGAGCGATGTGTATGTATGTGATCTTTCCATGCCCCACTTTGGTCTACCAAGTGGAAGTGTTTGGCTGCATCCAAGTGGTTTTGGGCAGTCTCATTAGCCATGGATAGGGTTGGTCGATTTAGTTGTAGTACTGACTTTTGAAAAAAGTGTGGTAAAGAACTGGTGAATTGCTTTAAAGTCATAATTTCTACCAAATCTTCCATTGTTTTGTTGTTAATTCAAAGAGAGTTTGTGTTTTTAATTTGTTGTCCCCATTTCAAGGTGGAATTCCCCAGGGTTTAGTCTAATGGCCAATAGAACTTACAGGTTTGGCCTACCCTTTTTTAGAAGTTCCTCTTTTATTGATATAAAGGTAACTCCCAAGGCTAGATTTATGAACTGTTAGGCATTCTTTAGCACACTTTTCAGCAGAGGTCCTAGATAACATTCTTTTAGATTGTCATCCCATCCTAATTGCCTGGCTAACCGCTCAATATTCAGAAAGAAATGTGCTTGATCTTCGCCCTCTTGGCATGGCTGTAACATCACTTAAGGTAGTAGGGGTATTATCTGTAATTTGACCAATTTGATAAAATTCTGTCGGCCTCAATCTGATCGGTGGGCAGCTGGGCCATGGTGGCTGCCAGGTCAGCCATGTCTTCCTGCAGGGTAAGGGTTTCTTCCGTAGTATTTTCTGAGTCAGATAAGAAACAGGTCTCTACTCCCTCTGATAGAGATTCTAAGTCATCAGACTCCTCCGAGTCTGATTCTTCCAGAGGGGAAGATCTAGGTAGGTTGCTTTCTAGGGATAATACAAAAATGTCACCCCGATCTTGAACATTACGGCGCCCGGCAGAGTTCATGCAGGAAGCAGGAGGATGGGAGCGTATGGACCGTAAAATATCAGTTCTAAAATCACCATTAAACGTTGATAATCACAGCACCTCTACACAGAAGAGAGAAACTGATAACAAGCCATTAGGGAATACAAACACCTAGGCTATCAATACTTTGTAAAAGGCACAATCCAGTGTCTCGTTACTCCATCTACTATTAAAAAGTGAAATGATTCACCGCACTAAAAAAACTAAGGGAATCACCTTATAAGAACTAACTTCATAAGGACATACTTCTTGAAGTTGCTTTAAACTCAGTATAGAGCCAAGAGCAAACCAAAAGGACAAAATCCTGCTATATTCAGGAATCGACCTCCAAAAGTGCCACTCGCCCCGACAAAACTAGCTGCAGAAGGAACATTCAAGTTCGATACTTAACACTGCCAACAGGAATGAATATTGAATGAGATACGCACTTATAGCACTTCCTGTTGCTGTTTATTACTGTAATTATTTAGATACAGTGACACCACTCCTGAAGAAAGTTCCAAAAAATATAAGAGAACAGAAACATGTCGAGTTTTCTCCATCTAGTTTAGCAATCACTAGGCTGATGAAATAGCCATCCTAACATAATGCTCTATGATCAGTGCAAATCAGCAATTGCTCCCTGCAGTGATCATCAAATCTACTATTTGTCAACTAGACACTTGCTATTAGATTACATCTAATATACATGTCACGACTAAATTGTCTGTTTTTAGAAGTGTGTTAATGTTTTATCATGTTAAGTGAAGGGGATTGACCCACCGCTTTTTTAAGCCTTAAATGTGTTTTTTCTAATTAATTAAATGTTAAAATATGACTAAATATGTAATTTTTTCAGCATTGATTTAATGAATATTGACTGTAAACTGTTTATATGAGCTAACTACCTCTAATGTTTATAACCCCAAAAATTGCGACACGTTAATTACTGCGCCTTTGCACGGTAATAACATGCCGACTCTCACTACACCGACTAATACCAGCTGCGGGGGTGTCTCACGCTATCCCTTTGTCGGTGTAGTGGGTGTTGGGGTTGCAGAGGTGTCCCCCGCTTCTATTAATGGGTAGCGGGGGACAATAAAGAAAAAAAAGAAAAAAGAGCCCTGCAACTCCAGTTCAGACTCACGTTAGTGGGCGAGAACTGACGCTGCAGGGTCGGAGGAGAGATGGCAGCACACTTCATGGTGTGCTGCCAAAAAGGTAAGTGGATAGGGTGGCAGGTGGTCATGGGAATGCAGGGCGGGAGGTAAATCCTCTCACCTTCTGCCGAGAAATCGGCAAAATCAGAGGAATTACCATGGCGGTAAATCTGCTGGCGGTAATTCTGCCGAAAACCCCACAGGATTTCTACGGACTCCAAATTAATGGGGACTAACACCACCACCACCACTTGTAATCCAGCGGTAAATCTCCAGACCAAGTGTCTGTAATGGTAATTTTGCTCACGGTAATTCTGTCAAAAACCCCACGGTAGTTCTATGCACTCCAAATTAATGGGGACTAACACTGCCACCACCACTTGTAATCCAGCGGTAAATCCACCGGACAAAGTGGCAGTAAAGGTAATTCCGTCGAGTGGTATGCTGGCAGATTTACCGCCGGTATAAAGCCCAAATCGTAATGAGGCCTATAGTCTACAAAACTTCAAAGCCAACATTAAAACTTAAGAGATTTTGAAAAATAAATTAAACACCTCTTTTTGTTCAGTCAAATAGGAGAACAAATAAACCAATTATGTTAAACTAATCTCTGCGGGCCCACAATGGAACACTTGTGGTACTGATGCCAGCCGACGTTAAAGGCAAATTACATTTCCTCGCATTTGAACAAAAGTACTGTGATGTGATTTGTTGACAATATAGAAGACAGCAATTGCCTGCTGAAGTGGCAGCTATAGTTCTGGTGTTTGTGCTTACAAAGCCAATAAAAGCGAATTTCAAATTCAATTCAAAGGAACATGTGCCATTATTGGTGTGCAGTCTCATCTGAGCAATGCATTTCTGTCAGGCTGGCTCTTCTCCCACACTGCTGTGTTTCACATGATTCAAAAGAACAACAAGTTTTAGGTTAAGAAAGTTATGGTCCTCAAGGATTGTGGCATGTTTGCACAAATGCTTTGTCCTCGTGTGACTTCAGTGGCGTGTCCAGGAAGTTGTCTGGGGTGGCACGTGCTACCCCTGGAATCTGATTGACAATCCCGGGGGGCCACCCCATTATCCTAAACTATGATCATTATGTGTGTGCGCGCTCGTACTTCTTGCCACCCCTGCATAAATCAGTGCGCCACTTGGGCTACCCCAGTCAAAAGAGTCTGGACACGCCACAGCAGCAGCGTTTGCTCGCCTGGTACGCATGCCGTCTTATCATGTTTTCTGACGCTGCCTAATGTACTCTTAATGCTAGTATTCCTGTATTCATGTTTATATTCCGACATGACTTACATTCAAGTGAACTATTTCATGAACCGGTTCCTGATGACTCGTTAGTGATGGTTTAGAGCTGCTGGTCTGGTTGAGTGTTTATTATCTGGAACTGTTCTGTGAAGGCTCACAGTACACCTAGTGAAGTGTAAGCATTGCTGACTTCCAGCTTCATAATCAGCCATTGAATGGACTTTTTCTTCTATCTGCTTTGGTAGCTGTTTGAGTTACTGTAGTGCTTGGATATTCCTATATGACTTCAAGGTGCACTCTGGTGATTGTTTTATATCAGATGTGTTCTCAATCTGCCTCGTATATCTGAGGTGATTTAAAGAAGTTGGCGTTGCTAATCTTCCTCTTTCATCTGAAGTGCTTTTGTGCAAAGTCGAATCTAGGTCTGCTTTTTAACTGCTTACTCCCCACAGCTTCCAGCTGTCTCCTGCCTGTGCAGTATCTACTACTGTGCCACCCAACTCTCGACCACCCTATGGGGTTCTCCATCTCTCCCATCTACTCTAACTACTATGATATCATGTATCGCCCCTCTCTCACTAATTCTGGAAGTAAAACATTAAAAAAAGGTCTCCTCTCGTGTAAACCCGGTTTACCTCTAGCAGAAACCTCATCCAGACAAATTGTCATTGACATCCTCTTTTCTTTCCCCTCTCGAGACCTATGGACTCCACATCTGATCTCCATGCTTTCCCCTTTCTCTTCCTCACCTTTGGCGGTCTGTGTAACACCCACTTTTTGAGAACGTACTTCACCTATTCCTTTCTATCTCTGAACATAAAGGCAGAAAGGCATATCAGCACCTAGGACTCGTGCCACAGCTGATGAGGGTGCTTGGAACTCGGTATAAGCCTGCAATACGAGCAAACTGAAGGATGCTCCCTCCCTGCCATCTTCTCCTCATCCTTCCTCTCCCTCCAGTCTCCGCTCCCTTCTCTGCCCACCTCCCCACCCCTAACATTCTTCCTTTGGTAGTGGAGCCCCCACTGCTGCCGTTTCACATCCCGGGCTGCCCTTGGAATGTACGAGTGGCAACTCCGGCAGCATCACTTTTCACTTACATGGCAGCCATCTTAGGCAAGTATTTGTATGAATGAATGGGACGCCCAGTTCATTTAAACAAAAGTATTGCTATCAGCACCCAGGACTCTAAATAGCAACATCACCCTCTGTGGCAGGCCTTATCAGCGGTAATGGTGCCGGGCCCATCATTAAGGCCCTCACTTCGCTCCATCGCATAGCTTGTGCCCAGGCCTTTGACACCCGATCTGCCTTGCCGACTCAGGTGTTATCACCTAAACAGATCATCAGTGAACAGAACGTTGCTACCCACAACCCAGAAGATGAATTCTCTGCTCTAACCTAAAGCTACCTGTGGCAATGAGCATGGTCAGACAGGCCCACACAACAAAGCAAATAATTAATGGGAAACCTAATTTGTCAAAAACAACTTTAAAACAAAAATAAACAGATAGGACAGAGATAACCTAAAACGGAATTGGAAGCGGAAAACAACTAGAGCAAACACAACATTCCAAGCCATCAAGAGTGTTGAAGAGTCTATGACTATCAATATTAGAAATACCAAAACGGCCATTAAAACTTGATAAACCTAAACCTGCACACTTGTGGAATGCAGGTTGAAGCGGTCTGCCATGCGCATCGCAATTCACAATCTGTGGTCTATCAGAGGAACACCTTTCGCGTGCATCAAGTGTCGCCTTTCACAGGCCATTTCAATGTAAAGCTTCATTGCTTTCAAGCATCTGGAAATATCTATGGCATCATGGATCTAGTCAATCTTAAAATGTTCCCAATGTCATAAAACAACAAAGGGCAAGTTCCCTTTTTACCTTGCTTAGCTGTTCTTGAAATAACCTAAAAATAATTTGGAAAAAAAAAACATGGCAAAACACACTATTTAAAGCCATCAAAAGTGTTCAACAATTTATGATTATCAAAATTAAGAACACCAAAATAGCCATTAATTAATACTTGTTAAATTAACCTTGACAAAGCGCTATGTGCAAAGCTTGGGCAACTGTCAGCGCGCATGATGCTCACTCGCACACCCCTCTTTATTGTGCTTTAAATTCATGTATACTGTGCCAAAGGAAAAATAAACTATTTTAAATGTTTTCTACACAATGATTTTTTTGTTATTTATATATATGTGTATATCTATAACTTTTCTGTAAATTCGTTTTTAAATTTAATACCATATGGTTATTTTCAAACCTTTGACATACGTTTATTTCCTTAGTAAAATGAATGCAAAATCCACTTTTATCATATACAATAATTACAACATACAATAATTTAATTAACAGTATACAATCATCAGTTAATACATGTTTAAAAATGTATAATGAAATTTACAAGATGACTCAAAATTCATTCAAGCTTCAATGAAATTATAAAACCCACAACTGCTAACACAAATGAGGTAACCCAACCTGCTAAACACAAATGCTGAAAAGGACGTCCATCGTCAGTTTTCATGAATGTCATATAGTTCTTAAAATATATTTCTTGCTTTCCATTCAACTCCAAGCAATGTATAATCAGATGTTCTCGGATTTAAAAACTGAGAGGATGATTATAGAAACGACAAGCAGAAAGAACGATACAGAGAGGATAAGCAAGCAGCAAGAACACATCCCTGCCTCACCCCATTTGATGTCATGATGTCATGACATTTCGTGATAGAGAGCCCACAGTGTCTGTTAGAGAGAATTCTCCAGAATGGCTAATTTCCCTTACCTACTGAGTCCCTCATCAGCTTTGCTGGATTTCTAGGATTTTTTTTTTCACCTGGTAAGAGTGTGAGCCTTTTTTTTCCCACTCTTACATGTGTTTTGCTGTGTGTGTTCAACATGTTTGTGTTCATAGACTGTGGAGCCTCATCTACTCCACAGGCATCATCTTTTTACGGTGTGTTATACAGCACCTTCAGTGCAGTGACACAGGGTTGTCTTTTAGACTTCCCAACTCAGACTCCATTTTCTGGGATTGACTACTGTCTCCCAGAACATGTAACGTTGCCATTGACTTTATTAGTCAGTTTAAATCCACAGACCCAGTACAAACCATCTTACATGGAGTACTGGAAAGGGTTAATACGTATCCCTTTTTGTCTGTTTCTCTTGGAGCATTGTTTCGCTCCCTTTTCATCAAGACTTGGCTGGTGGTAGTGGTAAATACCCTATTTTTCCTACTGCGGTTATATTAAATAACCTTGGTAGTCCATTTACGTTTTTATACGGCTCCGGCTGAGTTTATTCGCTATTTCTTTTTCAAAATGTCTTTCTCGTGTTTTTCTCTGCGTGCCAAACCAGGTTTGGTTCCTTTGTTCACCGTCTCTTCGCGCTCTTCTACACAGAAGCCCTCCTTAGGTGCCTGAATGTCTGGGAAGGCAGGATGTGCGGGAGGGGTTTTTGGACCCCTGCCATGGGTTCCCTTGGCAACCCAAGTCGCACCCCTGTTTGATTGGCTAGCTGACTGTCCGGCCAGGACAGCCACAATGCTGTGTGATTGACTGCCGGGCTGTGTGAATGGGAGAAAACTGCATAAAAAGCAGGTCTCTGGGTCTGGAAAGGGAGAGTCGCCACTGGAACAAAAGAACCGACAAGGAGCTGATGGAAGAGGACCCATACCACGACTGAACCGCCCGGTGAAGCCCTGCTGCAGGTCTGAATCCTCGAACTCCAATGACAGAGAAGATCCTCCAGGAATCTTCTTCCCCTGAGCTGGTGGGACCAACCAGTTCACCCAAACTGCAAGCCAGGACCCTGCTTGGGTTTTAAGGAGTGCACCTTTTATTCGTTGCTTTGCTCTGCTGCTGGTTTCTTCCCTGGGAAGTGCAGGACCCTCCAGTGTTCCTACTTCGTGTCAGTCCGACAGTCGCTTCAGGAACCGTGAGCCTGCAGGAACTACCAGGAACGTCTGCCACAGCTACAGTTTCTTCTCCATTTAAAGGTACTCTGCAAATCCGGTAGTGCGTTTCGTTCAGCCGCAGTGAAGGTGTGAGAAACCTTTCGCTAATTTAAGGGCGTGTCATTCTCTTCTCTTTGAACAAACTTTTCTACTGACCAACTTCATCCAGAACTCTTGGCAAAGACTTAACCGCAAACTGCCCTGAACTGTGTGATCTTGAGCAAAAGACTTTTGCCCTAGTGACTTTGGCCCTAACCCTTTTTTGATTTGATTCTATCCATGCAGTTCCTCGTTATAGATTGTCCTGCTTACTTACCTGTTGGTGCTGCTCAATTTTAGCCTAAATTTGTTTTTCCTCCCTTTTAAATTTTTTCTGGAGTGCCATTTTGCTCCCACTTCATTTGTGAGCTTAACTTGTCTGGAACCTATTGGGAGTGGTGTGGTGTATTAAGAGTGTGATTTTTAAACTGATTTACTTTAGTGAAATGTTATACAACTGATTCGTAAATAAATGTATATTCTTTTACTCAGAAACTATTGAGTCAGTGTTGGTTTGAATCATAGTAATTGCTGCCCTTTGTGTAACTATTTGATACAGCTCACTTACTAGTCTTAATTGTGTGATGTCCCCAAGGGTACTGCATATAATCCTGCCTAACAGTGTCTAACTGAATTTTGATATTCGTTTTGGTGTGAAGAGCAATTAGTAGCTGAAGGAGCCTGACTAGAATGCCCCATCCCTTTAATTTAGTACTTTAATTTAGTCCACAATAAATAACGGTCTACTAAATCTATGGTGGCTAAATAAACTACATCCGACTTTCCACATCAAATTTTAGTCAAGATAGCTTTAAGAATCATCCTGTTGAGGACTGAGTTATGGTTCTTACGAAAGGCAGTTTGCCATTTTGGAATTCTCCACATCGAACTCTGCCAAGCTTCTAGGTGCTCCTAAAGAATAAATGAGAACATCTTGCTGCTGGCATCTAAGATTGCAATCGGGCGATAGTTTGCTGGGTCAGAGCGAGAGCCCTTCTTGTATATAGGA
Source organism: Ambystoma mexicanum (assembly GCF_040938575.1). Taxonomy (NCBI): domain Eukaryota; kingdom Metazoa; phylum Chordata; class Amphibia; order Caudata; family Ambystomatidae; genus Ambystoma; species Ambystoma mexicanum. The sequence continues at coordinate 1,182,699,179 of NC_090926.1, forward strand.
ACTACATGGGCTGTAGACCAAGAAGCAGGCATAAGTTCAGAATTCAGAATCATTATCCCCACATGTCAATTATCTAATTTTTAGTTTCACTTGAAAGCAAAATCAGGACAATATTTCCACCAATAAAAATAGACATTTAGAGGAACAAACAGGATGTGGTTGGCCCCGAATTAAGAATGGTGTTAGACTATGGGTCGGATTCATGGGAATGTGCGCAGAAATCCTGCAAGGGCCGCGTGCAGAGAAGGACACTGCGCAAGACTGGAACACAGAACAAAAATGTGCAACCTGCATATTCATGGAATTCATCGTGCAAAGTAACCGTATTAGCAAGGCACACCACCGGAACGCCTTCAACACGCCCCACGCAAAGCAAAAACAACCAGAACATTTACCTTTGTGGGCTCCCACGGGTGCAATTACATGCACCCTTCAAACAATTCATGGGGTCCTCCGCAAGCAGGCCTGCATCCTGGGGACCCTGCGCAGGTTCTACTGTAACTGCTGCCGGCACCCCGACAACATGCACATGAAAAATCATAACTCTGTAGTTACTTGGGAAATCTGCATGCAATCCCCTTTTAAACCGTTCCTGCACCCCGCTAAACTGCGTACACCCACCCCTAAGTACGATCGGAACCCTGACAGCGTGTACGGACCCCATAAGCCGGCTTGTGATCTTATGTGCAACTGCCTGTACTCCTCCCTTCGGATGGCGGATCGTATGAAGGACTTGCGTGGTCAATTCACTGCCGAGAGGATACGCGCTCAAATTCATGAGTGTGTCTTGTGCAGCGCAACTTTGGGCATGTGATGGACTGCCTGCAGGCTGTCCCTAGTAACGCCCACTTTGATGCATGTTCTTCCCCATTTTCGGTGTTCCGCCCCCTACTGCGTCCTCTGCGCAGGCCTTGCCCACGGCCTGCGTGGTGTCTCATACAAGGCACTTCGACGGCTCACAGAGACCTGCCGAGCCTGCGCCAACTCCACGCAAGTCCTAGAAAAGTACTGCACGTTCAATTCCATGAATCGACAAACGCAGATTTGCGCACAAATAATTCCATAAATAGGGCCCCATGTCTCAGTCATTCTTAATATAACTCCAACATTCCTAGAAACTACAGTAGCTCAGTGGGTTGTGCAGTGGATCTGGCAGTGGTGACTCAGCTTTTCATCCTTTTCAAGGTTGATAAAGTGGGTATGCTATTGCATTATTGTAGAAACTATTATTCACTAGCTTATAATTATGTGTAGTCTTTGAGGAAGTAGGTACCTTATTGGAACAGCAAAACACGTACACAAATCTTAAACATGAGAGCCTCAGATAGACCCATGAAACAGAGGACATGTCTAAGCATGCCTGCACTCCAACATCCACAACACACTTAATTTACTAGCACGCTTCAGGCTGAAATGTGGAACTGAAGTCTAAGGAAGCAAAGGAAAGATGGAACTTGGAGAAGGCAATATTCAAATAAAGAGTTGTAAATTAGAAGGTTGCTGGATAAACAACAAAGTGCCAAAGGAAGCAACCACTGATTTTAACAAGAGCTATGGATCACTGCTATGCCAAGCACATAGAGGCACATTATTCAAATTCTTTTGTGATATTACAGAACCATCTTTCGCCAGGAATATGCTCTGTGCCACAGAACAGCACTGTGGTGACTTGCTCACACTCACTGTCAAGATAATGCAACATAATAGTGATGCGATCCGGCCAGCCCACAGACATCAACATACCCAGCTGCAAATCATGGAAAATAAACCTAGGTACCCATGTCCACCTTTGAACCTAAAGGCACAACTAAAATGCTTCATGCCACAGGAAGCATCAAAGCAATAAACCTCCAAAGAAAGCCTTGCCTGGCAACCTTCAATAAAGATTACATCTTTACCCTGGTACATACCACCCTGGGTATTTTGAAGTATGTCCTATAGATGTGCAGCAATCCTGAATGCCTTTGTGTCCTACTCCTTAAGGAAATAATGGTCAACCAGAAGAACAAAGACTGATATGTAAATGGTTCCTCCTTTGTGGAAAGTACACGTGTGACTGCAGACTCTGAGTATGCCATGTTCTTTCTTGCAGAGGGGCGCCGAAACCAGGGACAACATTTAGGTGTTGCCAGGGGTCGCAACTGAAGTCTCCCTTGCTACCCCTCTGGTCTTCCTTGCTACCCCCTAAAAAAAGCATCTTTTATTGTGTCTGCAGCATGTGGCTCTTTGTTTCTGGAGTGGCTAGTTTTCTGGTCGCTATAGCCAGTAAAATAGCTCATTGGGTTGAGCGCTCACTGCTGCAATGTGTGTGTGATCTGCAGGTTGCAGGTTCGACTCCCAGCAAGGTCAACTCAGCCTTGCCTCTGGCTGAGGTTGATAAATAAGTACCGACACAGGTCGATTGATATTGTATTTATATTTGTTCTATATGATGCGCTTAAGTGCAATATAATAACACAACATTGTCGTTTGGCCTTGGACGTCTGCTTGCATTCACAGTAATTTGGTAATATGGGCCTATACACACTGATATTAATGATACATATGGTGATGCATTCTTATATGCAATGTATATCATTTTACAGAGATATCGTAGCCATATTTTTCATAGTGTACTTAGAAACAATGCTACGTGATGCCCCTATCTGTTTTGTCAAGGGGTGAAAGGTTGTGTTCCATAGCTTCCTGTGATGTCACTTTGGTGTGGGGGTCACTTCCTGTGATGTCATCAGAGGTTAAGGGGCCTGTGTTGTCACTTCCGCTAACCCTGGCATTTTGGTGAAATGACGTCCCTGACCTCTTTTTGTATGTAAAAGGAATTTGGGGTTGGTCACCGTTAGGTACCTAGGGTTATCCAGACGTGGACAACTTGCTCACTGTGCTCAGAGAGGCACAGCTCCCGACTAGGCTGAAACATGTGTCTGGGGATGCTGTTGGTACTCTTGTTCAAAGGAGGACTGCCTAGCATTTTGGTTCTGGACTGCTGAAGTGGGCGGGACAAAGACTGATATGCAAATCGGTTTTCCTCCTTTGTGAAAGGTACAGTGAGCTAAGACATGTGGCTATGGACTCTGAGTGGGCACATTCCTACAGAACGGTTATCATGCCACGTTCATTCTTGCAGAGGGGCACCCTGATCTCTTTTTAACCTGAAGGGCCTGTCCAACTATAATCCCATTCAAAAGCTTCTGTACCTTAACGCATTATGATAGAGAAAACAGGATGGATGGGGTCCCCTCCACAAATTGGAACTTGGGGAGAATCACATAAAAGTACAAGGGGGTGAGTTCCTGTGGGTCTCTATTTCGAAATGGCGAAGGCATTTATTATTCAAACAGTCAATCAATGAAACATAGAGTACTGGCAAGGGGAGACCCACCTCATAGTTGTATGGAACTATCAAGGAAACATCAAGGAATCATTCCTCAACAGAACATACCTCTCAAACATAGATCAAAAGACAGTTTAGATATTTGTTTTTAATCGTAGATTTATCTCATGTCTACTAAAAAGCAACAGAGCATAACATATATAAAAGGCTAGTGTTAAATATTCAAGATAATGAAACATAGATTGTAAAATATCACACAACAGGAGTCACATTCAATATATACAGAAGGTCATCAAGCTCAAATAGCTCAAACTCAGTAATAGATGAATAAAAGGAAAGAAATCCAGTACCATTACAGAGTCAGCAATAGCAAATCAGGCTCTTTATCTTGGCCCTGAGTCAAAACAAATCAGACTCATTAAGAGGAGTCAGGAGGGTCGATGTATCCATGGCACTATGTTTTGGTGAGTATTAAATCTAATGTCTTCTTCAGGACCAATGACCCATAGTTCAAGGGCACTGGAAGGCTGGGCTGTTCTCTCTTGACAGTCTTGTTTTTAATTTAGTCTCACATCCTAAAGTAAAACGTGTCTATAATACATTCTTTCATCTTGACACGATCAGCAATGGACCACATCTAGTTGAATTATCTAATGTAAAAGTGCCTGATGGTAAAAAGGATGTCTATTTATAACTGCAGCATGTTTAGCTTTTTAGGTTTATTTTTAGACGCGTTTAGATGTCCTCTTGTGAAGAAATATGTCACTCCCTCTTTCATTGTATTTCCTTTGTAGACACAATACACATGTGTTTGGTACTCTAGAAACTGTATTTCGTCCTGATGAAGGCCGCAAATTTGTGACACCGCTGTTAGTGAAAAGACAACCGAAACACACTGTGTCAACCTTTTATATACAACTACCAAAAGCACTGCTTAAACTAGGGCAGGTTTAATAAAAAAACAAAACAGGAATTGAGAAAGGACACTGGAAAATACCAGGGTCTGGAAATTGTGCCTGTAATAGATATGTGTTGTCATAACTGTACAACACATTGTATGAAGGCCTTGGTTTGGCTAATGAATGTGTATAAATGAATTGTTTTTTAAAGAAATATATGTGTTATTCTGGTACAAAATAAAAGAAAACAGATGTTTTTACTAGAAATTGAAAAACTCTACGGTACTGGTTTGTATAACTAGAGGTGGCGAGCGTGACATAATAGCCCTGGCGATTGTTGCTTTTTCTTGGGCGTATATTGTACCTGGATGACCAAAGCTTACCATATTATAGATTTTCATAACTGCTGACAGCAGAAAGAGCTATGGACAGGTGAGTTCTTAAAATAACCCCAGATATTTGAGCAAGCACACCTCCTGTTGTGCCATCAACAATCTGGCTTTATAGATGGAAAATTCACAAACAACAGTACCTTATTTCCTAGGGGACCTGCATGCAGGCAATGTTGAACTTTCCCGCTTGATCACATGTTGTCATAACATTTTTAAACTTGGCATTCTGCAGAATTTGTCCTCAACAATTCTACAATTCAATAATTCTAATTCAACAATTCTAATTGACACCTGAGGCTTCCATTGCCCTGATGTAAGGCCCATTGTCACAGCGAGTGTACTCTGCTTTATTCTTTTTTCTCATTTACTGATATCCCTGAAGAGAAACTAACTGCAACCCTCCACTCTTTCCATAGAATGCAACAGACAGAAACCACATTGCCAATGCTTAAGGTTTTGCCAAAGCCAACCTGAATGATGATGTGTAATATCTCATTTGCCCTTCTGCAGCCTTTGCTCACCCAGTGTTTGATAGGCAAGTGGATACCCGATCTCCACCTGAATTATCAAGAGTTGAGAGACGAGGTTCAAATACCACTTCCGCTAACACTTTTTTGGAATTGGCGTTGTATTTATTTATATTTATTACGGAACTGCAGAATTAAAATGAACAGAATTATTTATTTAAATGTGGGCTGCACTTCATAATATTATACATATGTCATGGGCCATACTGTATGTTTAATGTTGTCTTGTACATTCATGGAAATGTCATGGATGCGGACCATCTCAGCAGATTTAATGATTTTTCGTGAACAGGGTAACGATCGCTTTCATGGGACACCATGGGTACCTAAAGTCAAGGCTCTGGACTGATAGCAGCCAGTTTCAGGGGGTGAGTGTGGATGAACCCAAAATCCATGGTGACTGACCCGTAGTCACTGCTAACCAGGGTGCAGGCTAAGGGACATTATGAAAGTTGATGCCCTGATGCCTGGTAAGCAGCTTAAGGTGAGGTGTGAATGTGGCACTCTGCTGTAAGAGTCTGTGGCAACGCACACAGAAATAGAAAGAAACCACACTTAGTTATTAGCTTTATAAGTGCCCACTGGGATTCCTTCAATATCACTACAGAGCCAGTAGAGCTCCAGGGACGTGCTGCACAGACAAAGCTCGCTGCAGAGGATCTGTCAATGATACAGTCATCACAAAGAGCAACAACTTACTTGCAGGGAGATAGAAGGCCAATGGGGGAACTGGAGGAGGGCTTGACAGTGTTCTGAAGTCCTGACTGCGGTAACACTGCACCGCGGCAATCCAACAGGATATGGAGATGCCAGGAAAATACGATGAGTTGGCCTAACAGCAAAGGCAAAGGGCAGACATAGTGCAATTCTCCTATTGTGAAATATCAGTTTGGGAAAATCTCTAACCCACATTGCCACCAGACAAGAGACTCTAAAGAAGAGATAAAAGAGAACACATGGTGCAATTCTCCTCTCGTGAGATATCATTTTGGAACAACCTGTAACCCACTGTGCCATCAGTCAAGAGACTATAAAAACAGGCAAACATTGTGCAGATCTTCTCATATCAGATGTGAAGAAAGCTTGGAACAAACATTTCCACTAGCAGAAGTTATTCTTGGCAGGAGAGTAAACCAGGAGATGGAACAAAGTTGTGTGAAGTAAAAGCTAATCTTGGCAGGAGAGTAAACCAGGAGAAAGATCAATGGTGTGTAAAGTAGAGGTTAATCCTGGCAGGTGAGTAGACCAGCAGAAGGAAAAAGTTGTGCGAAGTGGGAATAAATCCAGGCTGGTGAGTAAACCAGGAAATGAACAGTTGATTTATTTATTTATGTATTTATTTATATATTTAGAAATTTAAAATGGTTTCATAATTGGTAATAGGGTAAGTAGTGTACATGACTATAACAATGCAGTTAATTACAGCATAAGTGGTAGTTTATAAGGAATTAAGTTCAGACAGATTGCCAGATGGTGATAAAGTTGTGCAAATTCAATTCCTTTGAATTTGTTGGGCAAAAAGCCAGGTTTTGAGCCCTTTGCGGAAGGAACAGAAGGATGGATCTGATCTTAGCACTCGGGGCCAGGGGTTCCACTGTTTGGCCGTAATCACTGGGAAACTGCCACCTCCAGCTTGCTGACATTTGTATCTGGGGATGGCGAGAAGGTGCAAGTAGGTAGACCAGGTAAGGCTGTTAGATTGGGTCTTGGTTATTGGTCTGGATAGATATGTCAGGCGCTATTGGATAAGCATTTGTGGGTTAGGGATAGTGTTTTGAACATGATAGGTTCACGGACCGGGAGCCAGTGGATATTTCATCAAGCTGCGGAAATGTGTTCTTTTATAGGGATGTTGAGTGCTGCTCTTAATGCATTATTCTGGATGATTTGTAGTTTGTTTAAATTGCGGGAGTTGAAACCTGCAAAGAGGGAATTGCAGTAGTCAATCCTGGAAAGTATGAGGGCTCTGGCAAGTCTAATGTAGTTGTCAGTGGTCAAGAAGGGCCTGCAAGCATTGATTAGTTTAGCGATGTATGCTGCAGCTAATGCGATTGCATTTACCTGTCTTGCTAAGGATAATGTTGAATCTAGATAAACTCCTAGGGTTTTTATCTCTTTTTCTACTGTGATGATATTTCTGTCAATAGTAAAGGATTTGTAGGATTCAGAGGGTTTGTTTAGTCGAGATTGTTTGCAAATAAGGAGCAGTTCTGTTTTCTGATCATTTAGGTAGAGCTCATGTTGTGCATTGATGGTTTGGTATATTTTGATGGTTTGGTATATTTTGATGGTTTGGTATATTTCGCTCAATGCAATGGAATCCATGTCGTAGTTGCCGGCGATGGGTATGAGGATTTGTGTGTCATCTGGGTAGTTGGTGTAGGTGACACACAGTTTGTCTGGGAGGTCAAAGAGTGGATTGGTAAAGATATTGTATAGTGCCGATGAGTAAGAAACTTGGTAAGATACTTGGTTGTGTGAAAGAGTGTTGTGGAAAGAACACATTTGCTTTTAATCCATCATCCTGACAAACTATTAAATAACACAAGACAATTGCTCTGCTGTCCAGACAAAAGAATTCAACAGCAAGAATTATTGTTTTATCCTTCTAATCCACTTAACATATTTGCACAGAATACTTTGTCGAAGAAACAGTTGCTGTGATTTTTGGACAAGAGTTTTGTGAAAGAGACATTGGGCCTCATTACAACCTCGGCGGCCATGGAATGAACGGTGCCAGTAAGGGACTGGCATAGTTCATTCCAGGCTGCCCTATTACGAGGTCTGCAGCAGGTCCCGCTCTGGAACGCCTGGTCAGACCAGGCGTCCTTAGCAGGACCCGCTAGCAGACCAGGATGCCATTAACGGGCCAGTTGTTAGCATCGTCCCCATTCCCATTGAGCCCTGTGGGGGCTCAAATGGAAATGGGGATGTACCGGGTCCGGGTCCGGTGAAAGGGATTTACAGAGCCCTCCAAGGTCGGAATGGCCCGGTAAGTCCCCTTTTGCGGAACCCGGACCCGGTACCCCGTTATGGGGCTAAAAGCGGCATGGCTACCTCCATACTTGTAGTGAGGCCCATTATCTTTATTCATTTGAAAGACGTGTTGGATGGAAAGAAATGTTTTCATTGAACTGAATAGAACATTGTTAAAACTGAACTCTTTTCAAAGTCTTCCTGAACTAATTCAGGGAGGGGAATCAAACCCTGGATGCAAGGTCTGCTTTGTGGGAATCATAAGTTTGAACTTTTGCATTTGTTGATTGAACTGAAAACAGACACATTTACCTTATTTATTTTGGTTACGTTTTTTAGTGTGAGGGTCAGATACATTTGGACACACAGTCATTTTTCTTTAGTTTTAGTTTGCTATGTAGGTATATTCTTGCAAGGCTAGGGACAGATGTGTTTTCATCACACCCCTATTTAATTTCAATAAATATGGCAAACCTTGAGAAACCTTGAACTTTGTGCCGGTCTTTCATTTTAAAGTTTAACTGCTTTTAAATTTGTTTTTATACCATGCCGATGGATTATTAGATTAACTTTCAGCAGCTTGACCTGACAATACCCTGTATCTATCTCAATGTCAATTGCTCTTCTGGCTCTGTCACGTCTCCTGAAACTCTGGCTCTTCGGAGCGCTCCCACCGCTATTTGTTTGCGCCTCTGCATTTTTCCCAGATTCCGCTTGCCACTCTGCGTTCTCTGCAGCATCACGCAAGTTCTGCTTCAACTCCTGCTTCTCTCACCTGCGGTAATTTGTAGCTTTAAATGTCCTGCTTGGTTGATAGAAATAACGGCGACGAGACTGCCTATTCTTCTTAACAGCACTTTTCATCCTTATCAACTCTGTGTTCCTCTTCCTCGTCTCAGTACCATAGGCTTTATGTGTTTACTCTTTTCAAAGTCACTTTGCCTCAATTGTGTGTTAGATTATAATTTACTAGCATCAAACGATGTTACAGAATATAGGTGCAGTAATAATGGGTTTAGGATTCTTACCCAAAACAGAACAATTATAATTAGAGAACATTACATGAGATCTAGAGATACCTAAAGTGGACATCTTATTCTGTTTAGGGGGATTCTTATATCCTGTTATCTGGGCTATCTCAGGGGATGGACTTTTACAGTGACAACATGCAATTAGATATTTGTGAATCATAGGATCCTCATCCCCCTGACAGTCGTCTCCCCCCATGTGAGCCTCCCTCATAATACTGCCCGCAGTGTCAGGGGCAGGGTCGGGTGGTGGCTGCCTTTCTCTGGCCACATGGGAGGAGACTTTAGGCTGGGGATCAGTGATAACTCAGGATTCATCTCAGGACCCAGTTCTCAGTATGAATTGTATGTCTTTATTTATTTATTTTGACATTTATAAAGTGCACCAAACCCATGGGCATCTGGGCACTAGTTTGCAAGAACGTAGTGGTTACAAGTGGTTAGAAGCAGGCATTGGTTTACATGAGACTAGTGGTCACAAATGGTGACAAACATAGGAGGTACATACATGATTTATTGATCTGTGTTTCTGGTACATGTGGGGGTGACAAATTCCAAGAGCTTGTACAGTCCTGAGAGTTCAATTACTTTTGGAGGTCTTGGGAAATGAGCCAGGTTTTGAGGCCCTGGCGGAAGGACCAGAAGGAGGGATCTGATCTTAGAGCTACTAGTAAGGTACTCCAATGTTTGGCGGCGATCACAGGGAAGCTGCTTCCCCCGGCCTTCTGATGGCTGTACCTGGGAATGCTAAGTGCAACTAGGCCTCAAGCGTGGGTCTGGTGGATTGGGCCAAGGTTATTCTTCTAGACAAGTAGATCAGGCAGTGTTTGACAGACATTTGAGGGTCAGAGGCAGCATTTTGAACATGATGCGTTCTTGCACTGGCAGCCAGTGGATATTTCGTCAAGCTGTGGATATGTGGCCTTCTTTGGGAATGTTAAGCGCAGATCTTACGGCGTTATTCTGGATGACTTGTAATTTTTATTATATTGCACAAGCTGGCGCCTGCAAAGAGGGAGTTACAATAGTCAATCCTGGAAAGTATCAGGGCTTTAGCAAATGTGATGCAGCTATGAGTGGTCAGGAAGGACCTGCAAGTATTGATCAGTTTAGCAATGTATGCTGCAGCAGATGCGATAGCGTTTACCTGTCTAGTTAGGGATAGCGCAGAGTTTAGGTCTACTCCCAGGGTTTTTAACTCTCTGGCCACGGTGATGATATTGCCATCGATGGTAAAGGATTTGTATGAGTCTTTGAGTTTGTTTAGCCGGGATTGTGTGCCAATGAGAAGCGGTTCAGTTTTCTCATCTTTTGGAAATGACTGACGAAGGTGAACTCAGTGAGGGACGGACAGCCTGAGCTGAAAAGTGCATTTTGAAAAAGGTGGTGCATTGGGTGTTTATGGGGAAGTGTAAAGAAGATTGTTTGTCTTTGTGTTGTGTGTAGTGGGTAGTACATATGAGCTGGAAACAAGGACATATATACTATGAAAAATAATAATAATCTAAGTACAAGGCACAGGCACTGGCAATCATTTCTTTTGCTTATTATCTGTTCTCCAAAATCAGAGTAAATCAAAACAAAATAATTAAGTGCCACAGCTGTAAAATGAACAATTTACTGACCACTTTAAAAGTAATATCAGCAGTGTGAATTAAGCTGAGTCAAATCTACCATGCTTCACCGCTCCCAGATTCAGCTGCTAAACAGACCAGTCAGCAATGGATTCCTTTCTGCTCGGGAGGATGCAAATATCGCACTCTCCTCCCACTTGAACGGCACTTTTAGCAGTCAGGCAAAGCATAATAAAGGAGCTTCAGAATGGCAAAGTGACCTTAAGGAGGAACTATGAACCCTGATTTGGAAGGTTGTGAGCAGCCCGTATCAGAAACTTTTTGAGACAAAACCAGCATCTGTATACAATGCGCCTCATTCCAACATTGGCTGTAACCCGCCGGTGTCACTGGTGGGTTGCCGGAAACACTGAATATGCAGCCTGACTTCCCAGTGCCACTGGGACATTACAGGTCCCGGCGGCCTGGGATGTCAGGCGTCAGATTTGGTAATTCCCCATTCCCGTGGAGTCCCATAGGAATCAATGGGAGTTTGGAAATGGAAGCATGGGCACTTTTTGCTTCCGTGAAAAGTCTGCTTGCAGAGGCCGTTGCGCCCGGCAGGCCTGAACCTGCCGGGCGCAACGCCTACTGCAGGCAGACTCGTATTGTTGCGGTCCAGACCGCCACACTCAGAATGAGGCTTGTGTCCAAATTGCCTGATTAAATAACTAAAATTGAAAACATGCAGAAATGCGCTGACAGGTACAGTAGATTTTCCCTATTTAAGAAAATCGGGCCTCATCAGGGGTTGGGCGGAGCAGCATAATGCAGTGGTTACGCTATTCCGGCCGCATTACCACTCCGCCCAATCCTGTGTTTGGGCGGGAAGCTGGAGAGTCACCTCCAGCTCTGAGTTAAAAGTAAATCTATAGCTTTCTGCCCATTTTCAGTGCTATTACCGCTGGCGCTATAACTACCATCATTAATAGCGCTGCAAAACCCCATAGAGTCCTATGGGCTCATAACAAATGGGGACTAACAGGGCCACTGCCACTCGGGATCCAGTGCAAATTGAGCCGTACCCAGTTTGGGTAACACAAATTGTGTTGGGCAGTATCGCAGCGCAATTACCGCCCGGATACTACCCAACTCATGATGGGGTCCATTGTCATTCTAGTATTACTCTTATACATTTGCAATACCCATTTCAACACCATGGGCCTCATTACACGGAAGGCGGTGAGCCATGGCGCTAATAGCGCCATGGCTCATGCCGGTAAAATACCGGCACCGCCCTGGCGGAAAGGGGATTTACCGCCCCATTCCAAGGTTGGAGGGGCGGTAAATCCCCTTTCCGCCATTGCCCTTCCCCATTCCCATTTCTGCCCCATAGGGCTCTATGGGAATGGGGAAGGCGCTAATTACAGCACCGCAATTTTGCGGTGCCGTAATTAGCTCCGAGGTCCCTTAGCGGGTTGGTTTTTAACACCTGCAAAAAGCAGGCGTTAAAGCACCAACCCGCTAAGGGACCTCGTAGTAAGGCGGTAATGGTTAACGGTCACCGTTAAACGGTGGCCGTTAACCATTACCGCCTTCCGTGTAATGAGGCCCCATGTCACGTTTACGCGAATTGTTATGCCATTTTCTTGATCACATAAGTTCATTGCAACAATAGTTTCACACTGCCCATAACAGTGTGTACCTGAAGGCGTAAAGCAAGCCAGTTCACAGTCGAGTAAATGTGCAGACACAGAGCATTGGCACAGTTGTGAAACGACAGCAACCAGAGGATTACTATGGCCCTCATTACGACCCTGGCGGAAAGGGGTTTACGCCGGCGTAAAGCATGGCGTACCTTTCCGCCTGACTACGAGTTCCCGTAGCGCCATGGTGCTTTTTTCGCCTGCTTTTTCCAGGCGGAAAAATCCATGGCGCTACGGGACTTGTTGTTAATTACGCCACCGTAATTTACGGTGGCGTAATTAACGCCTTCCCCACTCCCATTATACCCTATGGGGCAAAAATGGGAATGGGGAAGGGTAAATGGGGATTGGGGACTTACCGCCCCGCCAAGGTAGGAATGGGGCGGTAAGTCCGCCAACCACCATGGTGGAGTTGGCAGCTTAGCGCCATGGACCATGGTGCAAATTGCACCATGGTTCTCCGCCAGGGTCGTAATGAGGGCCTATGTATTCCTATGTGTGTTCATTTGAATGTATTCAATGCTTTCGCCAAAGCGCTTTACAATAAAGAGAACGGTAGAAATGAACAAGGCAAGGTTAGCAGTACAACTCATCAGTTTAAGGAGCAGAAAGACAGAATTGACAAGGCAAGGTTAGCAGTACAAGTCAGCAGTTTAAGGAGCAGAAAGACAAAATTAACAAGGCAAGGTTAGCAGTACAAGTCAGCAGTTTAAGGAGCAGAAATACCCAATTAACAAGGCAAGATTAGCAGTACAAGTCAGCAATTTAAGGAGCAGAAAGACACAATTAACAAGGCAAGATTAGCAGTACAAGTCAGCAATTTAAGGAGCAGAAAGACACAATTAACAAGGCAATGTTAGCAGTACAAGCCAGCAGTTTAAGGAGCAGACAGAGGAAAGCCTTTAAGCGGGTGCTGAAAATGGTATATGTAGTGGCAGAGCAAATAGTTAGGGGGAGTGAATTCCAGTGTATTGGGGCAAGGAGGGAGAAAGAGCAGCAGTGTGGGGAAGCACTGGGGGGTTGGGATCAGAAAGGCAATAGGTAGAGTGGGAATGAAGAGCCGAGTGGGGATGTAGAAGAAAACGAATGATGCAAGACCATGCAGACATATAAAATTATAGAAAGGAATTCAAACAAAAGACAAGATTCAAATGGGAGGATGGAGACGGATGGAGTTGAAGAAGAATTACAAATTAACCAAAGGGGGGGTAAGACGAAACGTAGGGAGTCTGATCAGAAGGGAGGAACAATAGATAAGATTAGAACGGAGATGAGAAGATTGGAGGCGTGGAAAGAGAGGAAGGGGTGTTTACAACAGAGATCAAAGAGAAGGAAATGACAATTGCGCGCCATAAGAGAGATCTACGCCGAAAAGGGGAGAGAGGAGTCAAAGAGGATGCAGAGATTCCGGGCAGAGGAAGAGAGGGAGAGCTGAGAAGGTGGAAAGGAATGAAGGAGGAGTGAAAGGAGAAGGAGAGGATAGAGGGAAGAAAAGAACTTCCGTTTTAAATTGGTTAAGAAGAAGGAAGTGGGAAAGCATGCAGGATTTGATGGACGAAAGACAGGCAGAAATTTGAAAGTGAAGAGCATCAGAAAATTCAGAAAAAGAATGCAGACTATTTCCTGGGCAGACTTATACCATCCTATGACTTTAGAAAGACACATTTTACCTGTGTGCTATTAAACATGGGAATACGCAGGTCAGACTTATTCAATAGACACAGGAAGGCTTCTGGCCTGTGTGCACCAGAGCAGAATGTTCTGTCCCAGTGCCGCTTTCAGGCTGAGCACCACACTGTGCTCTGGCACTGAACTCTTCTGTAAAAGGTGGTGGCTCTGGCCAGATTCAATATCATGCCAATTTTACACACATTTTAAACCAGCTATGCACATTGTTATGCTATTTCACACACTGCCCAAAGTTAATAGTCATGCCCTCAGAAAGTCTCCAGCCATTTTCAGAAGTGCAATACGCATTTCTCCAAATCTCCTCCAGAAAATACCCAGATCAGTTTCTGAAAAGTCCCATGCCAGTTTCACACCACCACCACAAAATGTCTATGCCAGTTTCACATTGACTGTTTGATTCTTTATATTTGTATATACCCAAAGGTGTAAGTGGTTCCCACCATTCTTTATGGTGCAGAGGCAAAGTTGCCTTGAAATCCAGCAAAAAGGGAGAGAATTGAGGCTCGCTTCTGGAGGGCCATCTTGAGATTACCTAATTGTGTGCCGATGGCCATAATTTGGTTCGAACTTGGCCTTTCATCCTTAGCTGTGCAGGTGGCTTGGACATTGTGTGCCTTTTTTAGGAAATGCATGTTGGGTGTTGAATGTTGCACTATTCTGTCTACTGTAGCCTGCTATATGTTGGCTTCAAAGGATAAATTCCCAATTATTTGGCGAAATACTGTGTTAGATATTCTTGTTTCTGCTGATTTGTCAATTGATGAATTACTAGCTAACCCACACAAATTCAAGATGAAACTTCACAGATATGATTGGGTATGTACACGAGAGAAATGTATCACCTATAGCGATTTCAATGTGCTAGAAACTGGGTCAGATGCCAGATTACTTAATGCGTTGTCCATCTCCACATATGCGAAACCAGTCTATGAGATTGAGAATGAATCTGTGGCCTACGAACGAAATACGTGTCAGGAGAGGTGTTATATCAAAGGGAATGCTCTTCTGTCGTTTTTGTAGAGGACCTGGGCTCACAGAAACGTTACAACACTTGGTGGTAGAGTGTGTCACATTGAAAATAGTGCGGGCTTTGTTTTTCAATAACCTCTTGGCTTTGATTTGCACTTACACATGTGATGACATATGGCAAGCTCTCTTTTCTACTAACAGAATGTCGGTTAAAATTGCTTTGGTACAGTTCCTTGACTTGTTTTTTTCGCCAACTTTTATTTTAAGTACATGTCCCAATAATGTAATTTGTGATTAGTCTATTACATAGATGGTGTCTATCTTTTTTTAATATATTTTATAAGATTGTAATCCAATTATTGTTTTAACAAAACAACACTGTTGTAATAGTCTATGTGAATGATGTAACTTATGATAAAATTGTATAAGAATATGTTTTGTATGTTATGAACTTTTGAAAGGTTGAATTTTTCTTTCAGCCAACCAAAATAATAATAAAATAAAAATATACCCAAAGGTTCTCTGGGTGATGCTCAGTAACTGTGTAGGCATTTCTCTTTTAGACATCAGCAAGGAGAACAACGTAGATTATTGCAGAACTCATAGCAAAGTACTACCACCCCCATACAGGCCGAATGGTAGGCAGTGTGGGACAGAATGCCATCTGTGAAGGCTGACAATTCTGAGTTTTTGAATACCTGCTAGGCAAAATGACGGTGAGTTGCTCTCTCAGAAAGTGAGCTCAGCTAAATAGGCCTCACTTTCCAAAGCTACATGCTAAAATGTAGATTGCACATATGTGTACCCTGCTTTGCTTTGTCTACTGACACAACTGCAGTGTGATTTGGAAACATGGCAGTCACAGAGTAACATGTGCCTTCTTGAAGCAACCTGCTGGAATTAAATTAATTTCCACATCCATGGGCTTCCTTTAAAAGTGGGCACACTGTTCAAAGTACTTTTAACGTTGTAACCTGTCGGGAGTACTTTTGTTAAATAGATATATATACAAGCATATCTGTTCAGTTATAGTGGCATAGTTAATTAGTCGAACCCAGATCTGATGGCATTTAATGTCTCCACATGGTGGAGTCTCATCAGAACAGGTGGTGGACTTCATTTGGATGCCCTTTGTTTTATGCTAGGGAGGTTTGACTCCTGCTTTAGAGAGCAGGATATACCTCTTCTAGGGGTGGGCTAGGAGCTGAAAGCTTAAAAGCGGCCTCTGGAACATAATGTGGAAATCTCACTTATGACATAACCACTGGGATGCTTTTGATCTGAGGTAGACAGTGGAGAGTGGAAGTACAGTGTAGTTAGTGAAGATGACCTACATACTGGAGAAGGGTCCCGGCATCTGGATATGCCATGCCATGATTCTTTTCTGAAAACTTGCGCCCCAACCTCTTAGCAGACAAGGCCATCTGGGAGCTGAAGGAATGCCCCTGTTTACAGCAACAAGGTTGTGTCCCCTAAACAAATCTTGTAATGGACCAATAGGATGTGGCATAGTGACTACATAAGGGGGTGAGACACCCCCTTTTAATTGAATAATATTTGCAATCCTTGTGACGCGAATCCTCTCCGATGGGTTGTAGGATGGCCAAAGTCCTACCCATTGGGTGAATACAAAGACCTCCAAGGAAAGTGCAGAGTCTTCCCCGTAACACTTCAGATGAACATTTTGAAGCTATCGGATGGAAGAGGCCCTGCCGACTGCAGAACACTAGTACCAGAGGATTTCCCTGCCAAAGTGGTGCCCTGCAGGTGTCCCTGGCACCCTTCCTGTCTGGAGCTGGCAGTAGATAAACTCGCCTTGGCTCAGGGGCCTGGTGAAGTGCTACACAACACTCCAAGAACCAAAATAAACTGCCTTGTGTGCTCTCTGCAGTCTCAAACCGCTTCTAGTGCTGCAAGCACGTATTTATGCACATAGCTTTGCGAAGGGATAACCAGGCCCTATCCCAGTAGCACAGTAGGTCCAAGGAAGGAACATCACTTTTTACATGAAATGATGTCAGGCAATTTATTTTAGAGGTTCAGTTGTATATTGAGGGCAAAATGATAACAGTATAAAATGTACATGCCGCTATGATAATACTTTGTTCTTTTATAGCGTTTCATTCTGCATTCACCCCTTCTTCTAACTGCTGTAAGAACAGATGTTCTTATTACCTCACTTTTAATGGTACTTATTTATGGCCCTCACAAGGATTAAAGGCTAAGGCGGCCCTGCCACATGATCCAGACTTCCGATGCTGCCATGATGTCAAAGAACAGGGTTTTACTTGAGAGCAATGCATTCTGTTAACACAACAGGAACCCTGCTTCAAAAAAATTGATTAATGAATAAAGGTCACTAAAGGCGTATCTGGGTACCAGCCCCCCTTACGTTTGAGTGCCTGAATTTCCCAAAATATTTTCTGACAGTGTAGAGGGTGTCGGGGGGAAATTCTGCCGGGGTCGGCCGGGCCGTCCGCAGACCTCCAGGCAGGGAGGCCCCAACACCTCCCGTATATCCCAGGTGTGAGATAGAGTATGAGAGGCACACAAGGAGCAAGGCCACTCTGCTGTTTATTTATGCAAAACGGCAGGGATGGGTCAAGGAGCGTACGCGTTCGTCCTGACACACACATAATCGTGGGGCTCGCAGGCCCTTTTTACTACATTATGACGCGCTACTTGCGTCACTTCAGAAAGTTAACAAAAAACCTATCGCCACTCTTAATTGGTTGCTCGAGTGGTAGGGTTAGTATAGTAAACATATAGAGAATGATATTAGTGGTCAAGGTGTAGTCAGGTGGTATATCTGGGTTGTCCCTTCAATTAGATACATAAGAATTGTTACATGAAGACCCCTGAGGATTGGCTAATGTTACTGACGTCTGAGATAAGAGCCCCATGTTCTGATTGGTGCATCCGTGAGCTCCCCAGCCTGGGACCACCGTTGTTCCCAGCTCTCGGTGTACCTGTGTTTGCAACAATGTTTCAATATGGGTACATGCAGACAATGTGAGGATTTATTCATAGGTGGGAGCTGACCGTTCCCACTGTAGCAGGTGTCCATTGAGCCTTTCAAGTGTCCCGGCCTGTGTCTCGTAGTGAGGGACCCAGACGCCCTTTCTCTCCTGGGTTTTGGCATCTCGTCAGGTTCGGCTTGGTCACGTGAGGCGGGACCGTGTTTGAGGCAGAATTCTGCACAATTAATATTGTTTTTCCACTGTGTGTCTGGTTTAATTTGTAGATATGATTTTAACGTTGGTACGCGGAGTGCGAGGTTGCAACATCGTGCCTTTGATGATTTGTTCTTGGATGTGGGTTTGCAACATTGCGACCTTGGCTGGTTGCTCCACCAGGCTCATTCTGCAAGATCAGCAACCTGACTTTTGCTTTGTTAATGTCCACGGAACTCTTGCTGAGGCCTACTTGGGCCTGGTGCATAAGTGATCCATTTCGTGCATGGGTGCTTTAGATTATAGTGGCATATATTTCCATGACCAATATCGTGTTTCCATTATACCTCTCATGGTGGTAACGGGTTTCAAGGGAAGCGTGAGCAAGCGTTATAGATGAGTTCATGATGCGTCTTGCGTTTCTGCACTCTGAAAGCCTATGTAAAAATAATAAAGATGCACGTCCGTGAATATGCCTGTCGCCTACGTCAGAGCACTGAGTATGTTCTTCGTGTAGATTGGTGTGGAAATGTTAAGTGGGTATATTTATACAGATGTGCTTCCCGTTGTCTAGGTCGTCATGGCATCTCTAACGACGTGTGGTTTTTAGTCTAGCTGATCCGAGCCGCAGGTGTCGGCATGGCCAGTGCGGGCTGCTGGGCAGGCAGGTGGACACATCCGTATGTTCCTGTACCAGGGTACCTGGTCGTCTGGTAGATGGACAAATTCTTCTCGCGGCGGGTGTCTGGGCCGTGACCCTCTAGGCCAAGCGCGAGAGGTGAAGGACGGGAGCCTGGTCTTCCATTCTCCCACTTCAGTCCCCCCTCTGGTCGACTTATCGACCACAAACATATCCTTCTCGTTATCTCCTCTTACCCTCCATATCTTAGTTATCCCGCCGAGATGTCCATAATGATTTACATGATCTTCAAATGACCAATACATGTATTCACAGGTTCCTCCAGGAGTACAGTATACCCATCTTCCTATGTAGCTCCTGGGGTTCCTTGGGTTCTCGATCTTCACTGATGGTGGGTCTAGATGATTGGTGATGATTTGGGTGCGCAACTTCTCCCTTTCTTGTATTATCACACCTGTATGCTGGCCGTTATCTGCTGGCATCAAGGGGTGCATTCCCACCATTTCCAGCAACTCGTCAGTCGTGCACGCCTTCCGGGCCTTCCAAAATCTAATTATGATCAGGACAGCTCCAGCCAAAATAGCACATCCCACTATTATTTTCAGTCCATCTGACAGCCAAGATGGCATCCATGACCATAATAGTGAAAACCAGCTCTTATCCTTGTTTACACCGTTACTTTCGTCCATCATTTTGGAGTGCATCTGGGCCAATTGTGAAACTGCTTCGGTCAGTGTACCATTGTCAGCATCGTTGGCAGGTATGAACGTGCAGCAAGATTGTCCTACCTTTGCACAAACTCCTCCTTCCATTGCTGTGAGGAGGTCCAATACATATCTGTTCTGGAGTGCTACCATCCTTACAGCTCGCAGCTCCTCTTTAATTGCGTTGAACCCATTTACTGTTGAATTGATGGTCATCATTAGTTCCCACCTGGTTATTTGGAGCCATTTTGCGTTTGCGTATGCCTGCAGTCCCGGATGTATTATTGAGGAGAAGAACATTGCTGCTCTGCTGAATAGTCTGTGTTCTGGCGGTATTGATGTTAGTTCCGTTTCCGACCTTCCCCACAGGTAATTTCCTGTCAATGGCTCTCCTTGTCTTTTTCTCCTATTTAGGACAGTATCATTGCTGTTGGTCCTGTTTCCTTGCTCCTTCTGGAGTGGTGCAGATCTCTTTCTTCTCTTATCCCCTTCATCCATTTTAGGAAATTTCGCCACATCGACATGCTTCTTAGGTACCACTAGTGATGGTACATTGACGTGTACCATTGTGCACACACCATTCCACAGGGGAGTCAGTGTATGATATGCCTTTTCTCCACAGGCCCAATAATGGTCCATTATTACTGCTGTTCCCGCTCCCCCCTCAGGTAACTCCATTACGCTTGCACAATTGGTGTTATATCCTACGTCCACCTCTCCTTTATGCTGGTAGCATACTTTGGGCGCAGTCAATGGTAGTATAGTTATCGGGTCTTCATCTTCTTCTACCCATGTGAGCATTGGTACATACTTGATCCACGTCGTCCAACATCGATGATTGTGTGTCTCGATAGTTGAGATAGTTTCTTTTGTTACCATGTTGCTGCCAATCACTCCTATCTCCCAGCTGTTGCCCAGGAACACCTTTCCTGTTATCGTCAGTAGCGGCCTCTCCCAGCATCCTTGTTTACCCGGAACTTCAGTGGCGTACCAATCACATGGTAGATACTGCAGTGTTACCTTCTTTGTTTCTCCTTTTGCAGGGCCACTTGTTATGTACCTGAATGCTTCAGCATGTAAACTGGTCTTGTGATAACTCAGATAGGTCTTGAGGAAGTTGTTTTCATATGGGTATGAGTCTCGTGTTTTCCATGTCATGTGCACTACTGTTCCTTGAAATCTTCCTTTCGTTTGGAACAGGGCCAAATATATTATGCACTGTGCTGTTTTTTCATCTATTTCTGTGGCAACAAATGTTCGTGAAGCGCTCATGGCGTATGGTATTAATGAGCAAACGTAACAGCTGTCCTCAGTTGTCTGCTTACCAATGCGGGTCATGTGCTGGTACCATATGTTGTTTGTGACGTGTGCCGAATCTTGTACATAATTATCAATACCTTTATTGTCTGAGTATGTGCTGCGTTTAACTCTATTTTGCTTGGGTGCAAAATTACTATTACCACCTGACGTAACTCCTGTTGCAGCAGGGGACGGGGGTATATTAAGTTTGGGTGCAGCAATAAAATCAATAGCATAGCTGTACTGCCAGACAGAAGCAGCCAAGAACCCGGTGATCATAAAAATCCCTATTACTTTTATTACATATGCTAATTTCACCGGCATTTTGCTCTTACCTTGCTGCGGTCCTGGCAGCTTATTCTTGCGACGTTATAGTTGGCCGCCTGAAAATTCTCAAAAGTGCTGGTTATTAGATGTTAGTTTTGTTACCTTTAAGCTCTCCCTATCAAGTAGTCATTCAGTGCCCAGGCGAAGAGCTGCTCCCACGCTACTCTAAGTGATGGGTCTCTTAGGACTGGCAAGTATGGGTGGAGGTGGGGCATGTGATATTCTATGGCCAGGAGGAAGGCTGTGTAGTATACACGTACCCTTCTCCTTTTTAAGTATGTTGGCCTCTTTATTTCGTATACAAATTGGTGTGACAATTCTTCTGGGTAGTTATCGTCTGGCAGCACCATCTACACCTGCACACTGAATTTGTTAATTAGCTTTTCTTAACAATACAATATTACGCAGTTCCTGTATGTGCGAGAGAAAAAGAGAACATTCACGTGTTTACATGTGTATTGGTGCAAGCAATGTCCTTCAGTTTTAGTTACCACTGTACTTAGCAGTCAATGGGGGGGGGGTTTGCGCTCAGATGGCGGAAGTATTTTTACTCTTTGAGCGTGTGACCATGGGGTGGGCAGTATGGGGATCACCCGCTTCTTCGTCAGTTATTGTCTCCGAGGGAACAATTGGGTCGTCGTCTGTGGTGGAACTTTCTTCCGCTGTCGGCGATGTTGTTGCTGTTCTTCCAATGGATCTGTCGTTGGCGCTGGGGTGGGTCTGCAGTTTGTAGATCTTTACGTCATGTAGGTGGTTCCATGCACGCTTATCCTTTAGTTTTACTGCTCTTGTTGATACGTCCTCTACCAGATGGGGGCCAGTGAACCTCTTCTGGTTCCACTTTCTATTGAAATTGCGAAGTAGTACGTGGTCACCTTTGGCAAGTTTGCACGAGTTCTCCTTTCCCAATTCCGTACTTTCGTCTTTTTCTTGATTGCTGGTAGACCCGCCCCGTGTGCGCTCGAGCTGTTGAGACACAAACACGACACTAGTAATCAAAGAAGACACATATTGATACATTTCATCACCTAACACATTCACTGAACTTTCGTTGTCGGTGAATGCCCTTGACGTTGGTGTTAGGGGAAGGCGCATTTGACGTCCAGTAACCACTTCGTGAGGGGTGAGGTGGTGGTTGGACCCTGGCCTGTTTCTGAGTTCAAACAATGCTAACGGAAGGCAATACAACCAACTTTTCTTTGTTGTTTGTTGTATTTTAGCAATTGCCTCCTTCAATAGGCCATTCAGGCGTTCACATACACCATTAGCCTGTGGGTGGTATGCACATGCAAATGTGTGTTTAATGTTCAGCAGGGATGTGATATGCTGGAACATTTCATTTGCGAAATGGGGGCCGTTGTCTGATCTTAACACCTCGCACACTCCCCACCTGGGGAAGACCTCCCTTACTATGAATTTGGCTGCTCTAAACGCATCAGGGTGTGAACAGGGCCCTGCTTCAATCCACCTAGAAAATGGGCATACTACTACAATCATATACCTATTGCCTTGACAGATGTTGATCATATCAACATAGTCAATGTGAAGGTGCCGAAAAGGTCCTTCTGGCCGGGGTATGGTACCTCTTATCACTTTTAGAGTATGACCGGCCGTAAACTGTTGACATGTTAGGCAATTGCTGATAAAATTTGACACATGAGAGGTTAACTCGGGACAAAACCAATCTTCTCTAATTTGTGCTGCAATTATTTCCTTGCCTGTATGGGCAGGGTGATGTAATTGGCTCAAGGCGGTATTTAACAGTGCCACTGGTATTACAACTTTCCCAGTGCCACCCTGGCGCCATAGTGCGTCGGTTGGTGACATTGTGCATCCTCTTTTCACCCATACTTCTTTTTCGGCCATTGGTGCAGCCGCTTGTAGCTCCATAATCTGTGTGGCTGGGAGATGGGTGTACCCTTCTCTTATTAACATCTCCCTCGCTATTCCCCTCCCTCTCCCTCTCTGTGAGTCGGTGGGGTTCCATATCTCACCAAAATATGCAGCATATTTCGCATGTGCGTCTGCTGCTGCATTTCCTTTTGAGACGTAGTCTTCTCCATTGGTGTGTGCGGTGCATTTTACTAGGGCTAGTTCTTGGGGATCGTTTATTACTTCAATTAGTTCAGCCAACAAGAGGGCATGTTGTACTGGAGTGCCATCAGCTCTCCTAAACCCTCTTCTTCTCCATTTTGATAGCCCTGAGTGGACAGTGGATGTAACATATGCACTGTCGGAATATATAGTTACTCTTTTATTAAAACTTTCCTTTAATGCCAATATGAGTGCAACGAGTTCCGCCGCTTGAGCAGAGTAATGCTGTGGTAATTGTACACACTTCATAGCCACACACACCGACGCCTCCATCATTTTTACTACTGCTGCCCCAGTCCTTCGTATCCCATCTCCTTGATCAATAGTTGATGACCCATCAATAAACAAAAGCTCACCTCCCTCTAGTGCGTTTTCTTCAACTTTCCTAGTACATGAGTATAGTTCAGTTACTTGGGTGCAGTCGTGGGCGTAATCTCCCTCTTCAATTACTTCTGCTAGGAACCTTGCAGGGTTAACCGTGCTACATCTAACAATTGCTAGTTCAGCTTTAGACAAAATAATCTCATAACCTGATGCCCTCTGTGTCGTTAATGTGGACTTAGGTTTATTCAATATCGCAAATAGTGCATGTTCCACAAATAGTGTAGTTGGACACCCCATAGTTATTGCTGATGCTTTTTCTACTGCAAAAGCAGCTGCAGCGAGACCTTGTTCACAAGAGAAGTGGCCTAACATTATAGGGTCTAAGTGACCGCTGTAAAATGCTACTGGTTTATAGCCCATGCTAGTTTTTTGGGCCAACACTGCTTTCATCACTGCTGAGTCGCAATGTGAAAATATAAAGAAGCGCCGCTCATAGTCTGGGGATGCCAGTACTGGAGCAGTTGATATTGCGTCTTTTAATTCGTCAAATGCCTCCCTCATTTCCATAGTCCATCCCAACTTTTTCTCCCCTTTATTTGCTTCCTTCAAACCCTCAAGCAGGGGTCCTATGTATGAGCTGTAATCAAATACCCATGCTCTACAGTAGTTGCACAGCCCCAGAAATTGCTGCAGTTCTCTCACAGTCTGTGGCACGGGAGTGCTTGAGATGGCCTGTGCTCTTTGTGGTGCAATCCTTCTTCCATGTTGGGATATCAGTTGGCCAATGTAAAGTACCTGTTCCTGACAGTATTGTATCTTTTCCATGTCTACCTTGTACCCCTTTTCTGCCAGTATCGTCAACATTTTTAAGGAGTCCTCTCTACATTTGCTTTCGTTTGTACTACAAATTATTATGTCATCCACATACTGTAACACTGTGCTTTCCACCTCAACGTTACCCAAATCCATCTGTATTACTCTATTGAAAATTGAGGGTGATTCACAATACCCCTGTGGTAATCTGGTATGTTTCCACTTTGTATTTCGGTAAGTAAAGCTTGTCAAATCTTGTGAGTCTGGGTGTAATGGTATTGAGAAAAAAGCATTTTTAAGGTCAATCACTGTAAATCGTGATGCTTCTGCCGGAATGCCACACAATATTGTGGCCGGGTTTGCTGTTACTGGATACTCTGCTTCTACTATGTTGTTCAAGGGTCTGAGGTCCTGTATGAAGCGCCAAGACCCCCCTTTAGCCTTGCGCACCGGGTACACAGCTGTGTTACATGGTGATTCTGAGGGGACCAATATGCCATTGTTTATAAGGGCCGTTATGGTTTCATATATGCCCTCATCTGCCTCTTTTGACAATGGGTACTGTTTCACTCTTGGTAGTATGGCACCCTTTTTCAATTTTATCCTTACACCCCCTATGCTTTTTATGCATCCTACGTCATAAGGGCTAATAGTCCATAATGATTTGGGCACCTTTGACATATCCTCCTTAAAAAATGGGACTGGGGTGCCTGCGGGTGCCTCAAGTGCCATTGCAATTTTCTGTGCTACTTGTCTGTGAGCCACTCTTAGCCATATTTCTACACTCATCATGAACACCATTTCATTTTCTTCCTTTTCTTCTGAGAACAGCTCTTCATCTGACACCTGGGTCAGCCTACATCCTTCTGCTAGTGCTATCACCGCCCTCCATGCTCTCCCTTCTTTATCTTGGGCGTGCACAGCAACATAATCAGCCGTTGCAATAATGCTCTCAATGTCCACTACAAACACCTTCCCTTCTAGTTCATTAGCTGGTGTTTCTGGTCGGAATAGATAGGCTGCTGGTCTCCTCCATATTTTCCCTTCTATCCCTGGCATCCATGCAAATGCCATGTCTGTGCCATATTGGAATATCTCGCCATCTACTGGCTCCGCCCTAATCGCTGTCTGTCCACAGTATGCTTGCAAAATCTGTCGTGCTGCGAGCATGTTAATCCCTGGAGTAGAGCAAATTATGCCATCCTCTGTAAAGGAGATCGTCATGTTCAACCTGTTCATTATGTCCCTCCCCAGTATATTTACTGGTGAGGCACTATAATACAAAAGTGGAACTGACAGATCATAATCTCCAATAGATAACGGAACGTTATCAGTGAATGGAACCAACCCTTTGGCCCCAGAAAATCCTTGGGTGTTCATGGCTTCGCCTGACATCTTAAATTTACCTTCCCTTATGCAAGACCGGGTTGCCCCGGTGTCAACAAGAAATGATAATTTTTTGTCACCTATCGTTACCTCTATGCGTGGTTCCTCCGCACTATTAGGTGTTACTGACAGGATGGGACACACCAAGGCCGTCTGTGGGCTGGCCTATTGGGGGTACAATGATTGGCCTTTCCCTGTGTAAGGGTTGTGTCCCAACACCGTCACCCCACCCAATTGTGTTCGTTCATTTTGTGGTGGTGGTTGTATTAACGCTACTTGTTGTTGTGGCGGTGGCAGATACTGTGTTATTTGTTGTTGTGGCAGTGAATAGGTTTGTGGCTGTTGTGGCTGTTGTGGTTGGCCACTCCCTTGTTGTGACATCTGCTGCTGTTGTATGCCCTGCTGTTCTTGTGATGTCCTAGGTTGTGCTTGTTCATTCCATGCTGGTGTTCCTGGCCTGACCCTACATGTACGTGACATGTGCCCTAATAGTCCGCAGCTCCAACACACGGGTGGTTCCCTGTTTTGCCATGGGAAGCTCCCTGTGTTGTCTTGGTATACGGGTTGCCCTGTGGGGTAGTTATTTCTGAGTCCCCCAGCCTGTTGTTGGGTATTATATCCATATCCTCTCCCTCTCATAAACCCTCCTCTCCCTCTGTTATAACTATAATACCCAGTTCCTTGCATTGGGTACCCTCCTCCCATGTTTGGTGCGTGTAATTGCAGAGGCGGCACTTGCTCTATTACCCCTTGTGGAGGCGCTATTTGAGCGGGATCTTGTGCAGCCACTACTTGCGTTGGGCTTTGGGCCATTGGTGTGGGCGTAGTTATTAGTGCCCCTTCCATTGTGTATTTAGTAAGTTTTTTCTGTACTAATTTGGCCTCTTCTGTTTTCCTATCCTCTTCCTTTTGTTTCATTTTTCCTTGCCATGTTCTGCAGTGATGTACTATAGTCAGTTGTATTTCTGGCCATGGTTTTGCTTCCATCCCCACTACTTTCTTTAGTTGTTTTTGAACTCCTTCTGGGAGCCCTTGTACTAGTATATGATAAAATATGGCTGGTGTTTTGTCCCATTGTTCTCTAGTTTCCATGCGCCACTTCTCTTGAATATCCTGGATATAATCAACAGGATCCTCATTTTCGCCCATCTTACGGGAAGTAATGGCTCCTATGTCTGATGTGTCTGGGTACTGTACTCTCAGTGCCTGCCATAGCGCATGTCTGCAGTTTGCAAATGGTGCCCCATCATGCGATGTGTTCGTTATTGTTACCCCATGGAATCCTGCTCTTTTCCAAATGTCATCCGCTCTATCCCCTAATATTGATATTAACAGGCCCTTCACGTCTCCTACTGCTAGTTTCTGTCCTGCGGTGTGTTTTTCCATTTCATATATCCACTTACCCGCACCTCCACTTAGTGATGGGAGCCTACATTTTATATTTTCCTTATCCGTATGTTTCCAAGGTACATACTGTGGTCTAGCCCCTCCTCTCTCTAGCAGTGGCATTAAATTCTGTCTTGCGTCACCCTTTACGCTCCATAATGTTGAGTCTTCACACCCCTCCTCTTCCCCCATTTCTTTTACTACTTCAAATTCTTCCTTACTACCTCTGCTCCTACCTCCCTCTTCTTCCTTTCCCCTTTTTCCATCATTTCCTGTGTTCAATATAGGTATGTTTATTTGTCTGTCTTGCCTGCGACTAGGGAGGTCCCTAAGCCGACATGCATAAGGTGTAAGTTCATTCATGAAGGGCGCGAGCTTTATTCTGTGCAGAGAGCGCGCGGTGGTTGAACATGTAGGGCGTGACGTGGAAGGGCGCGGTGGTGATGTGGGTGGCGTGGTTTCATTGGTTTGTGTTTCCCCTATTCTTTTCACTTCCTCCTTACTTCTCTCCAGCTCCTCCCATCTTCTACTCATCCAGGGCGAATCTATGTTTGTTCTAGTGAGGTATAGTTTATCTAAGCTTTCCCTTTCACTCTTCCTTCCATCCTTCTCCACTTCTCCTTCCTCCTCACTGCAAAAATCATTCATAAATGGCACCCCCCACTCTGCCTTTTTTCCTTTTATTGTTACTGTTTTTAAGTCTATTAGGTCTCTTTCTCCCTTTCCGTTGTTACCAACTGTTCCCCTTAGTGCTGATGTTGTTGCTACCTCTCTATTCTTATATACATCTCCCCATCTTTCACTCTCCCAACCCCTCTCTTCAATTCCTCCTTCACTCCTCTCCTCCATTTCCCTACTATTTTCCTCCCTTTTCCTTTTCAACTCCTCCATTACTTCGTTGCTCATCTCTTCCAATATCCTTTCATCCTCTTTCTTCCTTTCCCATTTCACCCTTTCTCTTTCTACTATACTCTCTATTACCTTCCCCTCTTCATATTTCTTAGTTGCCTCTGATATTAACCTCCTCCTCCATATTTCCATTTCTTTCTCCTTTTCTTCTTCTTCCTTCTTCTTCTCTCTCAGCACTACTCTTGATATCCTATCTGCTGCTCCTTTTACCCTTTCAGCTTCTCTCTTTTGTTCCTCACTTCGTTCCCTTAATTTTTCCAATTCGTCCTTACCTTCTTTCCTTTTCCTCACTCTCTCTTTTTCCTCCCGCTCAAGTTGTTTAACCAGTTCATTCTGCTCATCCCTTAGTTCTGCTAATCTTCCCTCCAAAATCTCTTCCTTCTGCCGTAGTAGTTCCTCTCCCCTCATTTCACTCTCTCTGGCACTATCCTCGTTTGTTCTCTTTACCGCCTCCCTTTCTTCTCCAGTTAGTGAGCCTCGTAATTTCAACAATATCTGTGCAGCTACCCACTCATCGTTTCCTATCTCTACAGTCTGCTCTTCTCTAATCCTCTTGTCCCCCATTGGTATCTTCCCATGAGCCACATATGGTGGAGGGCTGTATGCCGGGTTTGAGTATCCTTCAGCCGCCCTTAACTGTCCTATTTCTCCTAATTCTCTTAAAGGGTACAACCCTCCTCCCTCTGTTTTCACACCCGGTGTTATGGCTATCTCATTGCTCGGTTCCTTTTTTATGTCATCTGATTTATTAATCTTTTCTCCTCCCTGTCTTTCGATCCCCGTATTCTTTGTGCTTTCGCACTCCTTTTCCCCACCCGTTCCTTCTTTCTTAATCTCCTCTTCTTCCGGTGTTTCCCCCATAGTGAACATTCCATTTGGTCCTGGTCGAGACCCCTGGAACATCCTCCATAAGTTAAACACCTCCACATGGTTTGCTAACTTCTTCCCCTTGTATGTATTGTGCAGATGGTTTAGTAGTGAATGTTGGGCATATGGATCGAAACTGCCATTAGGCGGCCATGGTGTTAACATTTTATTGTCTGTCCCCTGGGTCCACTCTATGCTGTACTTAATTAACTTCTCCCTATGTGGTGGCAGTGTGGTGCATATGTGCTGTAGTGGGGTAGTGAGGGTGTTCCCCCACCCTCCCGACCCTCTCCCG
Organism: Ambystoma mexicanum; assembly: GCF_040938575.1. Classification (NCBI taxonomy): domain Eukaryota; kingdom Metazoa; phylum Chordata; class Amphibia; order Caudata; family Ambystomatidae; genus Ambystoma; species Ambystoma mexicanum. Next base: position 1,182,728,466 of record NC_090926.1, read on the forward strand.
TATGACATAATTTCACTCCCCGTGTTACCCTTCCCCTTACTTAGCAGTTTACAATATACAACCTTGTATTGCTTACCTCGCCCCGCAAGTGTGGGGACTTACGATAATCCTCTGACAAATTATGCAATAATAATAGATATGATGTTATATTATATTCCTTCCCCTACGGCCCCCTGCGGCCGAAGCGCACGCAGCCCCCTGCGGCTGCGTACCCCTTACGATGATCTTATACAGTCGTCCTGTTTCTCCGTTCTCCTCCCCCTTTTACACTTGCCGTGGCCGGCGTTCTCCGTGCGCAGCCACGCCCCTTTCCCCTTCTTCTTTCGATCCACTGGTTTATAGTTTATCTCCGTACCAGCTCCTTTATCATGCTTCTCTTTCCCACCACTCTAAAACCCAAAATTCCTTGTGCTCGCTATATCCTATTAAATCCCTACTGGTGACGTCACCGATTTCTTCGAGCTACTGGTATATTCTTGTTATGGTTTTTTAAGTTCAAAATACACTTACAATCTACCCCGCTAACCCTACAGCTGTCTTCCTGTCTCTCCTGGAACAAGGTAATCTCATCAATATTATAACCGGACTGCGCACACTGCGTCGCCTCGCGTGTGATACGCCCCTCAACAGGAGGGCTTAACCAGCCAATTATCTTCCGTTTTGGGCAACTATGTGACTAGCTACCGGCCACAGGGAAACGTCATCTACCTATCGAGTTTCTTGCTCGAACAATAGGGAACCTCATCTACTCATTGATCAATAAATGTCAAGTCGTAGGAAACCACACACACCCATCCTCACACTTAATCGCAATTTAGACCATCAGTGTCTTACGAGCGGCTGCACGTGATGTTTTCGTGCCCCGCCCCCCTCTTTCGCGTAACGTTAGCTCACTTGTTACGAGCGGCTGCACGTGATGTTTTCGTGCCCCGCCCCCCTCTTTCGCGTAACGTTAGCCCACTGTTCTCGCACTCGTTTTGCTACCATTCATTCCATTTGCAACACTCAGTTAAACCTTCGCCGCACATCTCTACAATACCTCCCCCCTCCCTTATTTACTTCCTCCCCCTCCCTCACAATTTCGCATTGCTTGTTGTGCGTGTCATGCTCACCAAGTTCTCTCGATGCAGGGCCGCTCGACTGCGTGCACCCTCCAAGCGGCTCGCCACCTCCCCTCGTCTGGACCACGTCTGGACACTCGCCGACCGCGGGCGGGATACTTCTCAACCGGCTCCCGAGGGCCAATATCCGGATTGCGCTGTCCGGTCTTCTCGCGGCTCCGCGATGGTCCTGTAGTCCTCAGAAGGGGGCAACGGCAGAGGGGGCCGCGCCGCCGGGCCTCCCCGCAACGGGAGTGCCTGGAAAACTAAAAATAAAAGTTGATCTTAAACAGATCTCAGCAGTGCCTCCAACTTGTCGGGGGGAAATTCTGCCGGGGTCGGCCGGGCCGTCTGCAGACCTCCGGGCAGGGAGGCCCCAACACCTCCCGTATATCCCAGGTGTGAGATAGAGTATGAGACGCACACAAGGAGCAAGGCGACTCTGCTGTTTATTTATGCAAAACGGCAGGGATGGGTCAAGGAGCGTACGCGTTCGTCCTGACACACACATAATCGTGGGGCTCGCAGGCCCTTTTTACTACATTATGACGCGCTACTTGCGTCACTTCAGAAAGTTAACAAAAAACCTATCGCCACTCTTAATTGGTTGCTCGAGTGGTAGGGTTAGTATAGTAAACATATAGAGAATGATATTAGTGGTCAAGGTGTAGTCAGGTGGTAGATCTGGGTTGTACCTTCAATTAGATACATAAGAATTGTTACATGAAGACCCCTGAGGATTGGCTAATGTTACTGACGTCTGAGATAAGAGCCCCATGTTCTGATTGGTGCATCCGTGAGCTCCCCAGCCTGGGACCACCGTTGTTCCCAGCTCTCGGTGTACCTGTGTTTGCAACAATGTTTCAATATGGGTACATGCAGACAATGTGAGGATTTATTTATAGGTGGGAGCTGACCGTTCCCACTGTAGCAGGTGTCCATTGAGCCTTTCAAGTGTCCCGGCCTGTGTCTCGTAGTGAGGGACCCAGACGCCCTTTCTCTCCTGGGTTTTGGCATCTCGTCAGGTTCGGCTTGGTCACGTGAGGCGGGACCGTGTTTGAGGCAGAATTCTGCACAATTAATATTGTTTTTCCACTGTGTGTCTGGTTTAATTTGTAGATATGATTTTAACGTTGGTACGCGGAGTGCGAGGTTGCAACATCGTGCCTTTGATGATTTGTTCTTGGATGTGGGTTTGCAACATTGCGACCTTGGCTGGTTGCTCCACCAGACTCATTCTGCAAGATCAGCAACCTGACTTTTGCTTTGTTAATGTCCACGGAACTCTTGCTGAGGCCTACTTGGGCCTGGTGCATAAGTGATCCATTTCGTGCATGGGTGCTTTAGATTATAGTGGCATATATTTCCATGACCAATATCGTGTTTCCATTATACCTCTCATGGTGGTAACGGGTTTCAAGGGAAGCGTGAGCAAGCGTTATAGATGAGTTCATGATGCGTCTTGCGTTTCTGCACTCTGAAAGCCTATGTAAAAATAATAAAGATGCACGTCCGTGAATATGCCTGTCGCCTACGTCAGAGCACTGAGTATGTTCTTCGTGTAGATTGGTGTGGAAATGTTAAGTGGGTATATTTATACAGATGTGCTTCCCGTTGTCTAGGTCGTCATGGCATCTCTAACGACGTGTGGTTTTTAGTCTAGCTGATCCGAGCCGCAGGTGTCGGCATGGCCAGTGCGGGCTGCTGGGCAGGCAGGTGGACACATCCGTATGTTCCTGTACCAGGGTACCTGGTCGTCTGGTAGATGGACAAATTCTTCTCGCGGCGGGTGTCTGGGCCGTGACCCTCTAGGCCAAGCGCGAGAGGTGAAGGACGGGAGCCTGGTCTTCCATTCTCCCACTTCAAGGGGGATCCAGAACAAGGCACTTGCTCATAACAAGTATGGTGGTGCGAGAAAAAATTGGGGGTAATGGAATTACGGCCACTTTTCCCATGCCACCACACTACGTGTATGGCCCTGCCTGGAGTGGGGGATTTACCTCCAGCATCGTGCTGGAGGTAAATCCTCCCACTATCTGCCAACAATCGGCAATATCAGCAGAATAACCACAGTGCTAATTCCACCGGCGGTAATTCTGCCATAATGCCCCATGGAGTCCAAATGGGGATTAACTCTGCCACCACCACTGGTAATCTAGCGGTAATTCCACCGGACCAAGTGTCAGTAACCATAACGGTAATTCCTTTGGGTGTTATTCCGGCAGATTTACTGCCAGAATACTGCCCAACTCGTAATGAGGCCCTGTGTGTGACATATATACTGTTGTGTTACAAACATTTGTGAGTGTGAATGAGGTTGGCTCTTTCCTAAGCATATTATACATAGTATGTATATCTAGGGAGAACTACCATGTGACGACAGACTTCTTTGCAGAACTTGTCACCCAATGATGATCAGCATCTATGGGTGCTTGCTCTTGAGTAGAATATATGCCTCACTCATGAACCTTTTCCATAGTTTAGAAATGTCTGAAAAAGTATTTGCGCAGATCAAAGTCTGGTCACCTGCTGATACTTTGGTTAGGTGAGTTCACAAGGTGAGGGCATCTCTGAAATGGCGTGATATGTAAGTGGTACCAACCAGAGCTTTCTATCTACGTCCATCCATAATCGGTACCAAAGAGCACATTTCACTGCCATGGTTTTCGTCTCACGATAGTTAGATGTTCTTTTGGGATTTCAACATAAATGAGTGAGGTAATCCAGAGTGGATCCTTTGCTTTCTCTGTCCAGAGAGAACCAGCTGATCAGCTTTACCTCTCCACTGGCAGCCAACAGTGATTTCCTGTATAATCCCTGTCTATGGAGAATAAAAGACAGAAAAACGTTTCCACATGGTTGAGTTTTCTGTTATTGCCAAGCGAGGCTGTGATGGGCCCTAGATACTCTGCTGGTTTGTGATATTGTTTATGCGAGCCCCCCAGTCCTAAGGCATACTTGAAGTGGTAGCAGACGATGGTACGCTTCGATCGGTAGGCACAATGCTGTCTCGTGGGGTGATCAATGGAGACTGAGAGAGTCACGGGAGGCGCACACTGTGAAGAGGTGCTCAGGTACCATATTGGCTAAATTTCTGCCCGCTTTCCGTGAGACGCCCAGGAGACCAGAAGGGCAGACTGGCAGGTTGGGGGAGACCCGGTCGCCGAGCGATGTCAGCTCGCTATAGTGTAAGCATAGACTCAGTCATATGGCAAACAGGGGAAGGGGTGGACAGATGTTGGGTGTTTGGTGGTGTTGGGCACCTTGGTGGTGCTAATAAGTGGAGGTGGATGTTAATTAAAACATCTGGTGTAAAGGTGAAATAAAGTGAGTGTGTTTGGTAACAGTGGAAGTGTCGAAAACCCTGACCTGGGGTCAAGTAAGTATTAATGTAATGTATTTGAGTGATGGTATGGGCGATGCACCTTTGCAAAACCTGTGTAAGTCCTTTCCACGCTTTAAGGACAAGATTTGCAAATATAGCGTGGAATGGACATGAGGTACAGAGGGCAAGTTGCCTAAGCCATGGCCAAAGGAAGGGAGCTTCTCCAAATGTGTGCAGCAACCATTGCATGTGCATGTACACAAGGCTTACAAGGGGAAGACGTTGAGCAAACGAATGGCTATATTTGAGTTGTGGAAAATATTTCTGTATGATGGTGGACTTGGAGCAGCAGCATTAGATGCTGAGCCAACAAGAGGCCGGTGGTTTAAATCCCTCTGCCACTTTTCCCCTCTTCGTCCTGACAGTAAGAATGAAAGCACAGCAATGGGGATTCAGCGATTATATCCAGAGAGGGTATTCAGAGGAGCGCCAGTGTATACCAATCACATATTTGCACCTCCAGCATGTAGCAAAAGGGAGAAGAAAGACGAAACTGACAAGCAACTAAGGGAGCGCAAAAAGCACAATCGGCAAAATCAAGGAACGCAGCGAGATTCAGGCCAATGGAAACAGAATGACACAGGGGCAGGGGAAAGCACGGAGGGACAGGAGCACACACTTCCGAACGAGTGGGTAGGCAGGCAGATATTTCTTAAACTAGATGGAAATGTAGTAGGAGAGACAGGAGGCACTAAAAACAAAGCAGTTGTAAGGATGTAGATTAAGCAACAGAATGGACATCGGTAATGGAAGAAGTAGAGAGATGAGAGAAAGAGAAGGAAGAGAACCAAAAGGTAGGCAGAGACAAGCATAAGGCAGAAGTGTGAGAGTGAGTGGAGTGAGAAGCACAGAAACAGAGAGCTTGAGGACAAGAAGGGGGGCAGGAAAAGAGAGGGAAATACAAGTGCAGATAAAAAAGGACAAGAGAAAATTGGAGCTGGAACGGCTTCTTAGAGAGCGACGACGTGGAGAAAAGGACAGGCACTCTGTGAAGAAAGTGCAAGTAAAGATGGTTTAGCACGTTTCAGTGATGATAAAGAGTGAGAGAGAGACGCAAGGGATAGGAGAGTGAGACTGAGGCGGGAAACGTAGCAGAGTTACTTCACGGATAGACAGAGATGTCATCGCTTCCTCCATGAGAGGGGAGTGCGGGAGAACAAGTCACTTAGAAGAGAGGCAGCAGGAAGGCGCAGTGTGGAGGAGTCTCAGCTTCCAGTAGAACTTTGACAGCGCTGATTAGGACGGTTTCGGTCGAACTGACCGAAAAAAAAGTTTGAAACGACCAAAAGGGTTTACCGGTGCCCTTACCGGTACCGGTAAACCCTTACTGAACTACGTGTAATGAGGCCCTTTGTTTTCACCCACGTGACCCAGCAGAGCTGAACAATGGCTATTTACTTGTGGTGAGAAGAGGAGCGATTCCCAGAGAAACAGAGAAGATGGATACATGCGTTGACCACCAATTGTCCACCAAAACTGAAGGCACTCTCTCAGACTTGGTGATCAGACCAGTGGCAACAATGGGGAACACAAAGCCCTTCCCATTACCGTGAAAATGTACGCCGAGCGCTGTGAACAGAATAGGGTCCCAGGCCTGGGTGGACCCGTTTTAGACAATCCAGAGCTTGAATCATAGGGTGGTGTAGAATATTGCACAGGTCAATGGTCTTTGTGCGACCCTGCAACAATGTAATAGATAGTTTTTGGGGAAGATTCAGGGAAGACACCGGACATGTTAGAACAATGGAAACTCTAATGTATACTCTCTCCATAGGTAATGTACTTAAGCTCCCCATTGGGATACCTCTTAGGTTTTTTGGGATGGAGTTGATGTTTGTGATGTCAACGGGGTATAAAACTAGGTGACATCTGCTCAGGAGCTGTGATTGCTGGATATTCGTGATTTTCTGTATGATCCTTGTCTATTGAAGAAGAAAAGCATCTTTTTCCCATATTTGAGTCTTCCGCTATTGCCAGGGGAGGCTCTGATGGGCCCTAGATACTCTGATGGTGCTGGTTTGTGATATTGTTTATGCAGACCCCCAGTCTTCTGGCATACTTCAGTGTCTGGAGATGATAGTGGTTCTCTTGTTCAGAAGCAATGCCTGTCAGTTTGGTGTTGTACTGTTTTTGTGGGCCGCGTCAGGTGCTAGGCAGATGGATAATTCTCGCGTACAGTGGCATAGAGTGCTAAGGCATATTTGAACACCCTGGGTGTGCACCATCGCACAGAACATTTCATCGGCCTTGTCTGTTCAAAGTAGGGATGGACTCACACCCTTGAGAAAATTCAACATTAAACGAATTAAGTAAAAAGTTAATCTAGAGTCCATCATCTTTAGAAGTGCATGCTCCAGGCTTGGTCCCATCCCCGATTGGCATATTTATTTTCGTGTCCATAGAATGTTTAGCTGGAGTGAATCGTTCCAACCAATTACAGCAGTAAAGCTAATCAATACCTTGAGATTACAAATCCTTCCTGACAGGCCTCCTCCTGAATGATGTCCCCCGGCAATCAATAGCCCTGTATAAGCGCCATGAGCCCCGTACAGCTGGGCGTCCACCTTCCGAAAGTTAAACACTTTCTTTTCCAAGAGTTCGCTATTGATTCCATGTCCTAATCGCCTTTTCATCAGACTGCACCCTGCCAAGCGGCATCATCTGAAGGAATGGCAGAGGGAGAGAGTGACACATGATGTCCTTCACTCTCTCCCGGCTGCTATCTTTGACTGATCTCCCGTATCATAAAAAGAGAGATAGGGTGGCTGTTTCTTTTTTTTCAACCAAAAAAAGACATTGGGCCTCATTCTGAGTTTGGAGCCCATGGCTGCCTCCAAAATCGGTCCTACTCCGGTCTGGTGAAGGGAGTAATTACGGGTGCAGTCTGAGGTCGGCGGGACCGGTAATTCCCCATTCATCAGAGCCATTCCCCATACCCATTTCAACCCCCATTGGGCTCAATGGGAAGGGGGAAGGCGGCAATAATGGTACCATAAATTACGGTACTGTTATTGACCCCGGTATCCCTTTGCGGGTCCCATTCATAACGCCTGGTAAAACCAGGCGTTAAGGGAGGGCCCGCAAAGGGAACCCGGAATAGAGTGCAAAGGGATTACCGGCATCAGTGTCCTTACCGGTGCCGGTAATCCCTTTACGCCCACCTCGGAATGAGGCCCATTGGGCTTTATTACGAGTTTGGTGGTATCTGTGCGGTAAATCCACCCACATACTACCAACCTGTATTACTGTTACCACTACTTGGTCTGGTGGTATTATCGCTGGATTCCAAGTGGCTGTAGGCAGTTTTTGTCCCCATTTATTTGCACTCCATAGGACTCCATGTTTTTTTTGGGCAGAATTACTGCAGCTCATAGATGGTGAATCCTCCATCTTTACACCAAACTTATAGATAGGCGGTACGGTAATGCAGCTATATACATTAATGCTGCCGCATTTTACCCGCACTGCCCAACTTGTAATGAGTCCCATCATGATTTTGTTCTTGGGTACAACCTCAGATTCTACTCCTGCCTGGTGATATGCATGGCAATTTCTACCCACCCACAAAATGCAGCAGAGCCAAAAATCATCAATCAAGTTCCTTCTTAGAATTTGAAGGAAGGGAATACAGTTGCTACGGAATTGCCAGCATCTTTTTTTATAAGTGCCCTTCCTAGTTACATCTGTGTACCATTTCACCTCTAAGGCAGAGTGCAATTTTTGCAGATCCATTCTTAGCAATATTTATTTATTTATTTATAACTAGTATACAGGCCGGTAAACACGGGCCAAAGTGCAGGTTTTCATTCACACAGTAGGACCACTATATATCCTAAGCCTGCGGCTCCCTCTAGCGGTGACAACAGGCTAAGCTCTACAAATTGGACCGCTGCATATCCTAAAGCAACAGCAGCCTCTAGCGGAGCATTCTGTATAGGTTTGGGCAGCCTCTACTGTGCATGACGGCATCGGACACACATACATCTGGCCTTTTCTTATTAAGAAGATAAATGCTGCACTTCGAGGGCATGATGGTAATGGCCCTCGGAACAAGATTACAAGCACGAGCGAAGTGAGGTCCTTTGACGAGGGCCTAAGGAAGTTACCACTTGGTAATGGGCTGAGGAGGGAATCATCATCGCTATAAGAACTTTCCACCAATGAGGGGTGAATGTTCTTCTTCAAGCAAGCAGAAATATTTGAAAGTTTTGACAGAAAACCTACAGCAGCCATTATTGCCACCAGTGACTTCCAATGTTCTAATTAAACTTCATCAGTGGCGGCGTGTTATGTTATGTTACTTTGCATTTATATAGCGCCTTATGTACCGTTGGTATGATCTGAAGGCGCTGGTAGGTTGAACGCCCTCGGGAACCGTAGCTCAAGTCAGTAGAGATAGAGAGAGTCATAAGGTGCGTGTGAGCACCGGATATGTGTGCGGCAGGTGTGGCACTCGTATGATAGCTGCTACTTAGCGGCAGGTGTGGTGGTTTGGAGATCAGGAGTATGTGTTCATTCTGGCAGAGTGATACCGAGACTGATTCTGGCTGCATTAGGACTGAGGAGAATGCCTAGGCTGGCGGGTGTGCAGCCAGTTGTGTTTAGTTAGGATGATGGGAAGTATGTGGCAGGTGTTGGTATGAGAACAGCTATACCGAATGTGTCATAGTATTGCTGTGTCCTAGTTGAGCTGTGGTGTATAGAAGAGAGTAAGCATGGTGATGTGATATGGTGGTTTTCAGTAGGTGTTTGAGATCGAGCGTACATCTGAACCATTTATTCTATCCGTTTTATTCACCCAGTCTGTTCAATCGGCTTCGTCTGTTCACACATTTTGCCTGGTTCTTTATTTGGTTAATTAGTCATTCCATTCATTCTATCATTCGATCGTTCATCTACATAAACTGTTCAGCCATCTCCATCCGGTTCTGCCCACTCTATCCGTTCTGCCTATTCCATCTGTTCTATCCACTCCATCCTTTACACTCGATTTGATTGTTCCTTTCCATCTACTCCATCTGTTCCATCCATTCCATCGGTTCCATCCATTCCATCCACTCCATCCGTCCCTGCACTCCATCCGTTCCATGCACTCTATCCGTTCCATGCACTCTATCCGTTCCATGCACTTTATTGGTAGCATGCATTTTATCCGTTCAATGCACTCAATCTTTTCCATGCACTCCTTCCGTTCCATGGACTCCATCCGTTTCATGGACTCCATCCATTCTATGGATTCATCTCTTCCATGCACTCTATCAGTTTCATGTACTCCATCTGTTCGATATACTCTATCTATCTGTTCCATACACTCCATCTGTTCCGTCCACTTCATTTATTTCATGCGTTGAAACCGTGCCATCAGTTACATTCGTTCCCACTACTCTGTCCGTTTGAATCCTCTGTCCATTCTATCACTCGATCCGTTTCACCACTCAAACCGTTGCGTCTACTCCATCCCTTCAGTCCGCGCCATCCGTTGTGACTACATTGCATGGGGGCATTGGGGGCGGTGGAGAAGGCCACGCCCAAAGAGTGGCAGAGTTCGGGGCAATCCCAGCCAGGGAGGAGAGTACGCAGCGGCTTGAACCATGGGCAGGTTTCCCGATGGCCACATGCGAGCCAAAATCGGACGAAGGGCACTGAGTCCATCAGGAACACTTAAGATTCCTCATCTTCAAGATTCAGTGGCCCGAGGAGGAAGTACTCCGTGCAGTACAAAGCTGGAGCGTATGTCCGGTGCCTTGCAGAAACCATGGGCGCAAGGGGACACCGAGAACATTCAGCAGTAGAACATTGCCCTTCTTTTGGGCCACTTTGAAAGTATGGTCGTGAACCATGATGCTTTTGGTCTGGGACTGCCCCCTGTGTTGTGCCTGTTGTTTCCAAAATGTAAAACCAGTGTCTGTCTTTTGTTAGTTAGTAGGTTAGGTCTCTAGGTAGGTTTCTTCCTCACAACAAGAGGGGTGGGGGGCAAATGGGGGGGCCAATGGGGGCTGACACCACTAAGGGGTTGTCCAAGCCACCGTAGGGGCGCCATAGGGACATCCCACCCATATAGAGGGTCTCTCCACCCCTCCTGCAGGATGGGTGGGGAGCCAGTCCACAGGGTACAGGCTTTCAGCGCCCCCTTGGGGACTGTTTATAAACTGGGGAAGGGCTGGAGCCCAGTCTCTTTCCAGTGCCTCCCCAGCTTGTGATTTATTTAAGTGGAGGGGTCTAAATATATACCACAAATATGCGATGCATGCACACTCTGCTCCCAGGCCTTTGACTGAATGAATCAAAGCAGAGACCTGCACAATAAGTACTGTTCACCAGCTTGTGACCGTCCCATTCAGAGCTGCAGTACCACAGCCTGCATCCCCAATGGGCCATGCAAGGCTGGGAGAGCTAAATTCCTCAGCCTTGTATGGCCTGTTGAACTTGCATATATGGGTAAAAACGTTCAAAGGGAAACTGTGTTTCCCTTTGAGAGTAATATCCAGCCCAGGAGCACTCCCTCAGCTGCTTGTTTCAGTTGAAGGCGATCAATTAATACAAATAATGCTTTTATTGGCTTATGCAACAGTTCTATTAGCATTCTGTGCTTTCTGCAGAAGGCTTCTTCGTAAATGTTCAATCTAATTGGGCATTCATGCCGTTATGGCTATGAGTATATAGGCAGAGACGGCTGGCAGTACAAAAAATGACCTGGGTCGTCACAGGCTGTGGGTACGTGCTACTCTGCCGACAGCCTTGGAATGCAGCCTTATAAACAATCTGAGGGCTCCTCCAGATCGTAAGACCTGCAACTTATCCAATGGTAACATAAAATAACATCTAATATTGGCTTCACAGATCCAGTGTGAATCCCATACTGGGGGTTATGGGACCTGAAGATCGAGCTGAAGAACCCAGAGGTCGCAAAGAATTGGTTGAGGCTACATCATTGCTTCTGGTGGCTTCGGAATACGGTATTCAGAAAGCTTCGAAGGCTGAAAAAAGCAATCTGCAGGCTATAATAATTCGTACAGCCTGAAGATTGTCCAATGAGAATGCTGTTTGCGTGTACCAATGGATATATTATGAAATAAACACTGGAATATCAAGATGTTATGTACATTCTGCTATTCTTTCCGGGATATGGCTTGGGCAGAATTTTAGCCATCAATTTCTGCACATGTGCAAGTCCTCCATTTGCTGGTTTTGCATGTGGTGCCAATTTCGAGGTGTTCAACAGCCTTTCGCATTATGGAATGTCAAGATCTTCCTTTCATACTTAAGGTGACCTCCTTTCTAGTCCACTTCCATCCAACATTTCTAGTTTGCTATAATAACTATACAATACATTCTGGTTCTTACACCCCAATATTGACCAGCTGACCACTTCATGTCCTCTCTGTCAATCGTCTAAGTGGGCATGGTCTCGGCTAATGCCTAAAGTTGGTTCATATCATTTCTGTCAGAGCACTGCCAACGGGTAAGGTTAGGAGGTTTTCTGTCAGATTCCATCAGACAGGAGTGTGGGGTCTCTCGAGGATCCTCGCTATCACCTCTGTTATTTAGCTTATATCTGAGGCCACCCACAAACATATTGCATAAACATGGGGTAGGGTTCCAGTCATATGCTGATGATACGCAGTTGTTCATAAGACTTGACCATGTGGAGGAAGCCTTTGCAAGGATAGCAGTCTGTCTAGACGAAATCAGTAGTTGGAAGTCGACCAACTCCCTGATGCTTAATTCTAACAAGAGGAAAATTGCCCTGTTCGGTCCAAAACATCTCCTTAATAAGGAGAGATGTCCCCTGCCCCTGGTCCTATTTGGTACAGAATTAAAATTCTGGGTTGCGAAGTTCAAATTGGAGCCAAAGTGCAGGCGGTTTTCTACTCGCTGTAACTACTTAGGCAAACTCTTCCTCTTGTCCCGGTGAGTGACCATGCGGTAGTGATGTGCGCTATAGTGAACTCACAGTCGGACTACTGTAACAGCCTTTTGGCTGGAGCACCGGAACAACAGGTTTAATGACTTCAAAAGGTGCAAAATGACGCAAGTTGAATGGTGTTTAAGGTTAGTAAGCCCACACACATCTCGGGATTATGGAGATCCTTACTTTGGTTAGCTCTGGAGGATAGGATCAGGTTTAAGATCATCTGCCTGATTTATAAATGTCTGAAATTGCATATTTTATGGAAAAACTAACGCTTTATCTGCCAACACGGGCCCTCAGATCGCAGGATACATTTGTTTTGACGGTTCCCCTATCGTACTTTGTATTCAGATGCGACCAGAGATTCTCCGTCTTTGGCCTCAAAGAATACAATCGTCTCCCACTAGAGATTAGGAAGTTGGAGCTTTTTCCTAGGTTTCGCAAAGCAGTAGAAATTGACTTGTTTAAATAAGTACTGAAACCGCAAGTCACCTCATCCTTTACTCGCCTGTCCATCAGCTCATGACCATTTAAAATGGTTGTTATATATATCCTCATCACATTAGATTCGATTTGGTTCGTAAAGAGCGCATTACAAATATCTCAATCAATCAATCAACAAGAACGTTTTTACAAGGGCCTCATAGTGTTCAGTGATGTCCGTCATGCATGGCTGTATTAGACACAAATAACTTTTGGATACCACTTCTGTCTAGTTCTTCATAGGCTAGAGTGTCAGTTAGCCCTCATCATCTTTCAATTGTATGGTTTGGCATAATCCCCCATTACAAAGAACGACATTGCAGAAGGCAGCTAGTCTGCCTTCTACAGGCCCACTCTTTGCGTCTCCCCACTCTTTCCCTCTGCTTTCAGGGGGAGCCCCCCGCACCCCATGTTTCTGCTCTGTGGCCTTCACCCACAACCGCCACTATTGCCCACTGACACTCACCACACTTATCTTCCCCCCTGTTTCCCATCTGCCGTGCGTCGTCAAATTGCACGTTGGACTTTGACTGGCCCTCTTCTATGCGTCATTCTTCCCTGCACCGTCCATAGACCTGAACCATGTCTATGAGCTGTGAGGGTCTAGGAGTTAGAGGCAGACACAAGGGTAGCATGTTGATTGGCTAAAACATTTATTAACAACAAAAATGGGGGAGGGTTGGAGAAAATCGTAACCCTACTTCTATGACGGCTTTCCCTGCCTCAACAAAACTAGCTAACGTTCTGTGTCAGGATGTCTTAAGTAATGTTCGCAGTCCTGTGTCCAAATCCTAACCTGTCCCTTACAAGCTAAATCTAATATAATGTGACAAGGGAAATGTCTTTTGGCTGCCGACTTGCAGCCCAGCTGTGTAGTTCCAACAAAAGTTCCAAAAAGGTTTCGAAAAGCAAGCAAAAAAACTTCCACAAGACGAAAGGCGTTAGTTCAGTTTTCCCTTAGTCTTTCCCGCTTTACAGTTCAAAGCAAAAGTTTCAACACGTATAGAAAAAGCAAACAAAAGTTCTGCAAGACTCAAGGGCTTGGATTTGTTTTCCAAGAGCCTTCCAGCTTCATCCAAAGTGATCTGCAGCTCTGCTTTACAGTTCAAAACAAAGGTTCCAACAAGTGTAGAAAAACCAAATAAAAGATCCACAAGACTCAAGGGGTTCTCTTCCTTTCCACAGAGTCTTTTCCACTTTATCCAAAGTATGTTCTGTGTCTTTGATGCTCAAGATGTGTCCTTCTCTATGTTTGGCAGACCTGCCTCACAGGCCCTGCGACAAGGAAGATTGACCTGAACTTGGGGGTCTCATGCCCTTTGTGAGGTGACCGGCTTCCAGGGTACTGTGAGGAGGAAGAATAGTCTGGCTCGGTCTCCCAGGTTGTGTTGAAGGTCACCTTCTCCACTCTCCTGCCAAGTGGAGTAATCCACAATCTTGCTCTCAGTGTCCTGCTCTATGGCTTCACTTCCACCCACATCCTTGGTTAACTCTCTTGTCATATCTGCACATAAGGTTTGAATTTCTCCTTGTCACTGGCCGGTGTCTATCTCCTCATTGAGGGTCCAAGACCCACTTTGCTTAGTTAAACCCACTGTTCTCTTTATCTGATACTTCTTGATACCACAGCCTTGGTTGTCTCCTCTGCCAATGTGTGTGAGTGTCAATTGTAAGTGCAATGTTCATATATCCTCGTAATGCTCTTTGGTATTTGTTTTCCGCATGCGGGTCCCAGAACCTATATTCTTGGTATCTCAGTTCCTGGGGGAAGGGGTTCAAACAGGACTCTCCATGTCTTCCCACTTCGCATGTCTGATGACAGTGGTGCTCTCTGGGGACCCCTGACCTCGGACTTAGCCACCCCAGTACCTGTGCAGACTTGGCTCTCATCCTCCAGTCTAACACAGGCTCCACTGGCATCTTGGGAGAACACCAGCTCCATGGAGGTCTAGCCACTTCCTCTGGTGTCTGGGTGCACCCCGTGGCTTGTGTATGGACCAGGCTGGTCCTTCACTGCCCAACCACTTGTCTCTGCCATGTTATGCTTCTGGTGTCCTCGACATCCAGACGTCTAGATATCTGCGATATCTGCTCCTCCAGCGTGCCCTGCCAGCACCGTCCACCACCAGCTGTGTCCTGAAGTGAGCGGTTGCTGCTCTCTCGGTTACTCAAGGGAGAATCTCCTTTGCCTGGCTTGCTGAGGTCCCGTTCCTTACAAAAAGACGGAAGATTCCATCTCTCCGTTCCCACTCCTACTTTGAATGACAGCCTGCCAAACAGCTAATATGAATGAATAGACTGCATGTCTTGCTTCTTGGTATCGATCCATATTGCTCTTCTTCGTCACAGTACTACCATTGGGTACCTCATGGGAGATTTCCTTCCCAGTGTTTTCCACATGTGATGTGGAGCATCAGTACAAACATTGTGACATCTGGTGGGGGGGGGGAGAAGGGTTTTGAGGGAAGGTGGGAGTGTCAAATTGATACCACATTCTCCTCATGTGGTCATTATTCTCAATGGGGCCCTTCCTCCCCATGAGATCTTCCCGCTGAGTACCACCCCCAGTGGGACTATCGCGAGGCGGCCTCACCAACCTGGCCTCATGGTAGAGGGCTTCCCCATATAAAGGAGCAACAACACCTCTGGATTCATCACACAGCATAACATGGGAATGGTAAGGTTGTTTCTGATGCAAAACCTGAGTCCCGTTTGTAGCATTAGCCATCAATTATCCAAAGAGGGCTTGGAATGGCTACTTCATCTTCCATTTCCAAAGTCAAGTCCATATCAATAATACCAGTCTGCATATCAAAATCAGCGCCTCCTGTTTCCGTTTTCTCAAATGGTCTGTTTTTGGGGCAGAAAGCAGTGGCATAATTTCCCCAAATCCTAGCGATATTGGACATCACATCTATTTGAAAGACAGATCATGATGTTGATCCTGAGGTAAAGTTTTTTATATTTCTTTTAAATAGTGCATGTATAGTCTAAATGATGTGTCTCATACAGAATACACAGGAGTAATAGACAGTCTACAAAGAGCCGACCGACCTCCTTTCATAGTCCTCGTTTCGCTTTCCACTCCTCCTACACAATGCCCCAGGAGAGAACAAACACAACATATATTTTATTTGTCAAAATTGCAGGTGTGATCTTAAATAACTCCACATCCTCCCACCTAACAGGGAAAGGATGGACATGGGGGGAGGAAGAGGAGAAGGAGGAGGACAGATAGACCTTCATCTCCTTAGTAGTTAACACTGCATTACATAAGAAACCATCCAGGCTGAATCCAGAACAATAATCCTTTAAATATGCTCCATAGATACATTGTGCCCTGAAACTGGCACCTCTGTTAAAATGCAAAGGTTTGAAGAAGGTTTGCATATTCTTCTGGAAATCCGTAGACAGGAAAGGGAGACGCTTGTCTCCAGAATCACGGGTATCTCCCCTTTGGGTGGACATTGACTTGGGACAAACCATTTTCTGCTTTCCTCATGAAATGTCCAATCGGCCATGTCCTAGAGTGGTGAACATTTCTCCTATTGACCCCGCTCCGCCGAGGAGGATGCCTCCAGATGGTCACTGCCACATCTAATTTTATATTTTGGGGGTTCATCATTGAAAGTTCTCTCCTCATTAGGTCCTCTGCACTCCTAATAGTACTCTGAGTGCTGTGAAGGGCCAAATTCATCAGAGCCAATGTCAGGTGCCAAATCCGCATAACATATGTCGTCAAATCAATCTTTATGGTCCTTGTCAAATCACTAATCACCCCCAATGGTAACATGGCTCCAGAATGGCACTGCTACCCTTCATGGCATCTGACACTACCAGAAGGAATATTCCAGCTCTTAAATGTTCTCTGAGGGCCGCCACAGCCCCCCTCCATTCATGTATGCTTCCATATGGACTCCTGTGTCATCAGACATCCCTGGTTCAGTTTTCTTGCCTTCCACCCTCAGCTCCCATACTCATCACAGTGTTGCAGCCACCTGGTGGCCAAACAGCGTTGAATGCATATCCCTGCACTCTCTGTCAGACTGTAACTGGCACCAGGTGAGATGGACTCTCCATGTTTCCATCTCTGAGGGGTCTTCTGTAAACACAGCCCCCCCCACTTGCACCTACAGATCCCCCAAACCATACTGTTGCCAAAAACAGCTGCCCTGCCACACTTCTTCGCCGCAGACTATTTAATGAAAGACAAGGTTATTGTTATTGTGTCTTCACAATATCTGAGGGCCTTGCCTTTGCATGGGTCCCCTAATTTGAGTGGCGGTCAATTATTCCTTGTTAACGTCTGCTGGAATCTTCACTATTGCTTCACTAAAGGGAATGTATGTAATTATGTGTTGGGTTTTATAAAGTGCACATGTAGCTGTGAAGCAATGTACTGATGTACCACAATGTACCACAACGAATACAGTAATAGGAGTATTAGGAGGCCCTTACATAGATTAAATTGGAAGATTGGGCTATTTATGGTACACTGGGAAGCACATGGAGAGAGGGGAGACAGAGAAAGTGCAATGTTTGAAGTTGGTAGCAGATAACCTGACTGTTTAACATTGAAGATGGATTACTAAGTAGACGATTTCCCCAAAATGACATGTTTACTACTTGCAGATTATGCACCTGACAAAGATAATGATAATGAAAATTATGTGTTATTTATATAGCGCCTTAATCCAAAGCGCTAGATCATCAACCATCTCCCATATCCACGGCTCGCCTTAGAGGGGCTGTTGTGGTTGCTCATTCACTTGCTGGGCTCTCTCTTTTAAACATCCACACAGCACTCTTACAGAGGTCAGAGGAATGGGTTATAGACTAATTCTGTACCCCTGGTAATCTGACATTACAAATGGCATTTTCCCACAAGGCCATTCTTTTGCTGAAAAAAAGCCAACAACTTTACAATTATTTTGCCTCCCTGATTTTCTCCATTATGTAAGGGTGCAGGAGAGAGAGGGTGACACTGGGTTTACATTTTTCACAATTGTGTATTAAGATATTAAAGAAAAAAACTGTATTGCCCTATCACAAATGAGGGGTTTCCCTGCCTCAACCGAGACTAAAGAACTGTCAGAATGTCAGTCAAGCAATCACTGTCCCTTGCCCTTACACTCTACAACTAAGGATATCTAATAACACACATGTTCCTCCACCAGGGGAATTACTCGTTTCTCCTGGTGGATGCTGAGAGTTATTCTTGAAAACTGTCCAAAGAGTTTTCACGCAATAGGGAATGACTCCCTTCCCCTGATGTCGATATCTGATTCCACAAAAGTTCACACAAAGTAAATATATCCTGATCCAGTAGAATTACTCTTTTCTCCTGGACAAGGTATGGGCGCCCATGTCCTATCAAGCGTCTATAGGGAATAGCCGTCTTCCTCTGATGCCCATCAGTTCACCTAGACCGTTACACAGTCAGCAAAACAAAAGCAGTGAGGGCTTGAATGTTTAGAATTCATCTTTACCTCTGTCATTGCTCTGGACAACCCCCCAGACCATCGTTCTTCACCTGCCAAGCCATTACAGCAGGGGAAATATCATATCCCCCCCAAAGTGTCATCCAATATTACACAGTCATTCAATAGAGGTTGCCATTCTTTCCAAGTGTAAGCAAACTTCCACTAATTCTTACTGTTATTTTCTTTGTCTGGGTGCCCGACCCTTTTCTAACTGCCTTCGCCTGGGTGCCAGACCCTTCTTTTGCATTCAGAAGGCTTCTCCTCCCCACTAAATTGAGGATGACCTTCTCCTTGACCCTTCTCTGGTGGTCAGTGATTTTGAGTTTCTCCACTGACACAAGGAGGCTTTTCTCAGATGAACAATGCATACACTTCACCCATAGGGGGAATATTGGGTAGTGGCTGCACCTCCCTATCCTCATGAGAGAAGTGACAACACCTAGTGACTCGTCACATACTCTTACCCAATGGCTACTGGCTTCCCCATTTCCCTCTAAGGTTAATCATGCCTTTTCCCTCTTCCTTTCCCTTCCTTTTCTCTACTTGGAAACAAAAGGACTGTAAATCTAAAAACCAGCGCATTATCCTTAGGTTCGTGTCCTTCTGTAAACTGAGCCAAGTGAGCAATGAATTATCGGTGCTTGACTTAAACTTCCTACCTGTTAAGCAATACTTTAAATACCCGATTTGCCACTTTATGGCTAGTGCCTCTAGCTCGATGTTAGTATAGATTCTTTCTCGGGGAAACACTTACTGCTGCTCATCATAGTTTTGAGAGAGCATGATTTGAAGAATAAACTCTATGTTACTTTTAGGGACCTTCAGTCTTTTTTCGCTGCACAGAATGTATTTGGGCATGTCAGAACTGCCTGATCCTCTTTCTGCCAGCGTACTTTCTATGGATCGACATTCTTTAACTTATCGGTGAGACAAGAGGGTGGTGAAGTAGTTCGGGATGAATATCCTGTAGTAACCAGTAAGTCATAAGAGTGCTCTTAGGTCCCTGTTCACTTTGGGGCAGGTGTATCGCATTTATTGTCCATAGGGTTGGACTAACCTATTTCCGACAAGGAACCCCAACTTTTTTGCTGCTGATTCGGCCAAGTGATATTTCTTGGCGTTAGCGGTTAGGCACGCTTTCCTCAGACCTCTAGTTATCTCACGTATGTGGAACATGTGGTATGCCCCGGTTTGACTGTGGATCACTCTGTCGGCCAAATATGCTCTGCAAAAGTTGGAAAAGGGTTGCCCTATTTGGTCCATTAATCTCTGGAAAGTGGCTGGAGATCAATGGACTCTGAAAGGTAGGAAATGAAATAGCCCTCTAGGGGTGGAGAAGGCTGTTTTTTCTTTGTCCACTGGATTTAATGGTACATTCCAATTGTCCTTATTGAGATCAATCGTGGAGAGGGATTCTGTGGATCAAAGTTGATTGATGAAGTCATCGATGCATGTCATTGGGTAATTGTCTAACTTGGATATGTGGTAAACTTCTGGATGTCGATACAGAAACTCCACGATTGAACGGGTTTGGCCACCAGGACTATCGGTGAGGACCATGGACTTTCGGATGGTCCGATAATATCGGCAGTAATAATATTCTCCAGTTCCTGGAGGACGATTTCCTTTCCTGCCTCTGGGATCCGATAAGGTGGTGTTTAATCCATTCAGTTGCACAAGATCATTAACAATGCATCGATGAATTGATCTTAGAGATCATGTATTTGTTCTTGTTTCTCTTTAGGGAGGTAGGAAGGGACTAAGCTGTTCTCAGTCTCGAATAGAGAGGGTAATGCAACCATTACTATGGATGAGGATTCTACTGGGTCTTCCTTCCACTCATTGATGAGGTTAATGTGGTAAATTTGAGATCCAAGTCTCCTATCTGGTTGAGCAATTTGATAGTTATATGGCCCTGTCTTTTCTAATCTGCTACCTGTATTAAACCCCCACAGCCGCCCCTCCACCCCCATAGGGTTTTGTAATTTCTGTTTATTTGATTCTTTTTTATTTTTATTTTTTATTTTATTTATTAATTTGATATAGTTTAATACATACGTACAAACTTTACACATATTCCACATAAAAGCGTAAAACAGTAAAAAAATAAATAAATAGATGATGATTAGGTATTCATCCTCATAGAATCCTATAATCATATGATATTTCAAAATGTACAAGATTTACAGCTATATAGCCTCCCATACATACCTAAATAAAATACATAAACATCTTTGTTTAACTATGTTTCTTGAACAGGTGTAGATAAGAGAGAGAAGGGATAGACAAGCATGCATGTGCATTTCCAATTACATAATTAATACTCCATGGCTCCCTCTGTGGGTTTGTAGTGCACAAGCAAAAGCGTCCCGCCATACCTGGTATAGTGCCATATGTAGTTTTGGGTTAAGTGTATTGATACATTGTATCCAGAATTCTGCTTGTTCTATGAATTCAGGGTTATGCACAAATCTACCCAGGTGTTTGATATAGCTAGCTCTCATCCCAGTACACGAAGTTAGAACATGTCGAGCAGTTTCAAGTTCATTGGGCAGATCACAGATTCTACAATACCTCTCCGTTTTTGCTAGACCCATCTCCTGACCCCTGGCCGCCAATATTGGGAGATGGTTAATACGAAGGAGTAGAAGAAAGCGCCTCAATTGATCCGACGGACAGAGGTTTAAATAAGGCTGCGCCTTCATAAAAATGTAGAGAACGTGTGAGACAAAGCTATAACTTTTCAGTCCTTCAAGATGAATATAATTACACTGCCAGTCCCATAGCTTGAGACGGTACGCAAAATTGTTGAACAAGCAATTGTTTTCTCGACCCCACTCCGGCTGCCAGCAGGTTTCCTCACTTAGGTTTTCCATCTGGGTTTCAAAGTTTTTCAATTTGCCTGCCTCCATCTCCCTGCTAATACTAATTAGGAGGCCATTTCCAGGGTCGTTCTTAAGACGGATATATAATTCCATTCGTTTTTTCAAAACCATGGCTCTGAGGGAACCAATTCCTAGTTCCAGTCTAATCAGGGCCATGGGTATACATTGGGGGAGGCCGAGGATTTTCCTCCAGAAATTACCCTCAACCAGCTGTAGCCATCCCAGGTTCATATTGTAGAGGGGATCCAGCCCATAGGTGACCATCGGGGCAAGACATTGGATATACAGCTGTTGTGCCGCCCATATAGAGAAACCACTCCGTTCTCGCGTGAATTTGTATATGAGTGCTGTAAGTTGAGTTGCTTTTGTTCTGCGTAATTGAATACAAGTGAGATAATTTCCCTTGTGATCAAATTCAACACCTAGATATTTATAGCTGGGGGTATAGTTAATTTCAGTCACTCCTATCATCATACGGGGTCTGGCTACCTTTCCAGCTGAGAACAATAATAGATTTGTTTTGCTGATGTTAATCTCAAATTCGTTGGCCTCCGCATAATCCCATAGCTGTTTAGCAGATCTTAGGATCCCATTAAAGGTATGGTCGAGGATCACTAAATCATCTGCATATGCGAGCATGGGACAATGACTAGGGCCAATCTTTGGTGGGCAGTTGTTGATCCCCTGTAAGCATTCTGACGCATCAGATACGAATAAGTTGTACAGAGTGGGGGCTGTGACACAACCCTGCTTCACTCCTCTGGTCTGTAGGACGGGTTTAGTCACTGCCCCAGCGTTATCTAATCGAACCTGTACCGTATTATTTGTGTGTAGGAGTTCTAAATAATAAAGTAAGGTTTCAGGGCATCCCAATCTACTGAGTTTCTTCCATAGGAGAGAACGATTCACCGAATCAAAAGCAGCCCTAAAATCTATAAAGAGTGCATACAATGGTGGATTAGAATGTGTTAAGGCCTTAATTCTCAATGTATTCATTATGAATAGATTATGTGTGGTCGAATATCCAGCCCTAAAGCCACATTGAAATTTATCCAAAATGCCCGTGCTCTCAACCCATCTTAGGAGTTCACTAAGTATAAGAGCAGCAAATATCTTGCCAGTGCAATCCAACATGGACAATAGCCTATAGTTTTCAGGTTCGGTTCTATTGCCTTTTTTAAATACAGGTATGAGGATTGCTGTCTGCCAAGATGGTGGTATTTGGCCCTCCCGTAGAATCTTCCCAAAAAGAATTTTAAGTAGGCAGGCCCAGAAAAGGGGATTTCGCTTCAGCACCGCATTGGAGAGTCCATTAGGCCCCGGGGCACGGGACGAATTTAACTCCTCAATTCGGCTTTGAAGCTCTTTAATAGTTACCACAAAAGGGTGAGCTTTAGGTTACATATGCACCGGGGTGTTAGTAATATTACTAATCCCACCATTACGCTTTTCCAGGTAAGCGATCCATTCAGTGTTGCCTATAGGGTTGACCATATAAGTGGATTTCTGTCCTCTGACTTCACCTAGCATAGACCAGATCTTCCGAGTGTTTCTACTACACAGTGTGCTGACCATGTGTTGCCAATTTTCCAATTTTCTTGACCTTTTGTGTATTTTTAGCCACCACCGATAATCATTTTTCACTTTCCTCAGCTTAATGGCAGTTTCCATTCTAGTTAGAGGGCCATTTCTAATCCGTCGGATATCACTTCTAAGCTTTCGCTTTCTATCTCTAATGTCCCTATCATAAACAACCTCTTTCACGGAATTTCCCACCATCTTTCTCATTTTACAGGAGCCGTGTTTACCCGAGAAATCACTAATCCATTTCTCAATTTGCACTGGTGACATATGATAGAATTGCTTGATCAAATCAGGGCCCCATTCTTCCATAGCCATAGTGGCCTTTGATATATTTTTATCCGACCAGGAAATACGATTATGAGAGTGGTTGCTCACCAAGTGCCCCAGATTGACTTCCTCCCTTTTGTGGGCCGAAACTCCCATAGTTAGAATCAGGGGGTCATGGTCACTCCATTCACATTCTTTTACCACCATATCACAAACTATCAGGGCCACCTCCCAGCTAGTGAAGATGTAGTCAAGAGTGCTTCCCGATCTACTGTTTCTCCAAGTATTCCTACCCGGCCTGTCACTTTGTGTGCGCCCATTAATTATTTCGAGTTCCCAACAGCCAAAAAAACCAAGCCAACCCTCCCCCTCCTTATCCGTAGACGGGAGGTCCCATGAGCTGTTCTTGGATAACAGAGGGTTATTACCAGTGCCTCCACCATTGTTGATATGACAATTTAAGTCCCCAGCAACAACAACAAGGAACTTCTCATTGTTTGCTCTCCATTCCGCAAAAAGTTCATGCATGGTTTCTTGGATGAGTTCTCTTAGTCTTGCACCTGGGGGATTGTAAATATTGACTATTAGTATTCTTTCACTTCGTCCTTTTATATTGAGAGTCACTTCAACGGCACATATATAATCACAATTAACCGCTGGTCAATGTTCCCTCTAAGCTGTGCGCATGTGCGCTTGCCCAGCTTCCTTCTGGGTGCCGCTCAGAAGATTTTTAACAGCGCACACAGGCAATTCTCACCTATTCAAAAAGATTTCATGAGTAACAGGCCACAGTAATTACCTGACATTTTCTGTCTCTTAAAATAACAACTACTCTTGATATTCTGCTCATTTGCATTACACTACTATGCAAGGGTGACCGTAAACACCTAAAATCCCTAACAGCAACTAATATGAAAAACTGGCTCCATGAACAGAATAATCTAACCAAGATATGCCTGCACACCTTAACCAAATAATGTTCCCTCGCCATCCATGACTCTTAAACTTGACTCTACCACAATGTTACCTTATGACTTTAACTTCTGCCCCAGAACACATTAAGATACTACCAGACAACCTTGACTCTTTCTCCCTTGGCTCAAGGTTAGTAGACGTGTACCTACATCCACTTATTTTATGTTTGTTGTAGTATGAATAACGTTCACACGCCAGAATTTCTGTTACTCATTGTGCCTTTCCAAAAGCATCGCCTACACTATACAACCGAACTACCAGCTCAAATATCGGATTACTGTATGTAAGCAGGCTACCTGGATGTGTAATGTTATCCATACTTCCTCTACTTAGTACACATGTCACGCAAGTGCTTTGAAGTGGCCCCCTTGCAAGATAACGCAGTATAAAACTCAAATATGAATTTGCCCTCTAATGAGTTTGAGAAGACAAATGTGATGCTCAGCGTCTCCTACTTTAACATAACCCTTTAAGTTGAGAGCAACATTGTAATATCATCTACTTAGCTTACAAGGGATAATGGACATGGGCTATGCCTGGGATTACTCATCCATAGTATCGGGGCATTGGATATTCAGACAGGAGAATGCTTTTCACACAATCTGCATCGTTGCCAAGTGTTCAGAGCTCCTTTGGGCATAGACTTTCACACATTATATGGTAACTCATTGCTATGCAGAAACGGTTTCACTGAGCATTGTGTAATCCCATACAATGATATAAGGGTGGTGTATGCTGCAAACAATCATGTATGCACTGTAAAATAATTGTGTACATGCAGAGTCATGACATTCTTAAAATGCACATAATATGTCGAGGCACTAAATATTCCTTGCTTGCAAAGTATTGTGGGTCTGCAAATATCCCACTGAGTTTTCACTACTACAATCCCTCACGTTTTACAGTTCTCTATCAACTAGTATTGGATGCTAGCACAGGGGCCCGGGAAAGGTATGGGTGGAAGAGCACAGGTCATTATCACTCCTTGCGGGTGATGGACAAAGCAGCACACAAGTCAGAAGTTTTGGCAGTACACTGAAGGAAATGTGTTGCATGTTTGCTACAGGATAGGAAAGTCTAGTACCCGTCTAGACAACAGCACCTTCTTTTTCTTTCTACGTTCAGCTGCTGAGGGCTTTTCAATATAACCATGTGTTCTGTGTGTATTGTCTCTAGCATCCCCCTGCATCTTATTTAACTGATAACAAAGAATTACAGAAGAGGGATCCATAGTTACTGAAGAAGGCACTCAATCAGTTGTATCAATGATGAATTGATGCTATTCAACAAGGCTCCATAATAAACCTCAGTAAGGCTCTTGTTTAATTTTTCCTAAGCTGTGGTGCGGAAGGGTGGGCGGCAAAACTATAGACTTCATTATGTGCCCTGTCATTTCACTTCCTATGTCAGGGGTACAAGCAGAACTCGAATCAGATTTTGCGCTCTACTTGGAGTCAAATGATTTTTCAGGGAGTAAAAAAGTAATAGGGATATTTTCTGATTATTAAAAGATGTTCTTCCCTTTACAACTCCTAATGAGATTGGGGATTAATAGTATTAGAGTTCCTACCCGTGCTGCTGGTCACTTATTCGAAAATCAGTGGTGCTTTGTGGGCTGAAGCAACAATATGTTCATTGTTTCTAATTTTTGTTAGGCACATTTTCATTTTTTAGGGAGTAAAAATTGATGGTGCATACGTCTCTTAGCTGTAGGCTGGTGCTATCACTACCTACAGGAGAACGTAATGTGGGTAGTAAACAGAAGCACAGGAATTTTTGATCATCATATTCTGAGGTGCAGTTATTCTGATGCAATAATCATACTTACACAAATTATTAGAAGCATGTTTTCCTGGCTCTTGAATTACTTCATTAAAGTGGCCCTTAAACTCCTATCAGCATGTTTTTGAGGCATTGCTTTTAATTAAGCAATATGACCCGAGCGGCGGGGGCATTACTGACTCGCTTCGCTCGGGCCTATAACTATGGGCCCCGGGGCATTACCTGAGTCGGTAATGCCCCCACCGCGAGGGTCATATTGCTTTTAGTACCCCGGCCCACATTATGTGTGTGACCGGGGCACTAAAAGCATTTTTTTCTGTCCCAAAAAGCCGCAGCGTTTCGGGACAGAAAAAAAAACGACCAAGAAAATGGCCGCCGGGAAAGGGAAAACGGGAGTCCGTTTTCTGTTTCCATGGCAGCCATCGGGAGCGGACGCGTTGGGAACACAAGTGTTCCCAGCGCGTCCGCTCCCGAAAAAAAAGAAGCAGAAGGTAAGTAGGGTTTGGAGGGCGGTACGGCAGGGGAAGGTATATAAAAAAAAAAAAAACGTACCTGCGTCCATGCTAGGGGACGATGAAGCCTCCAGCCGTGTGTCTCCACACTGCTGGAGCCTGCAATCGTTCCCCAGTGGGGACGCAGCAACAAAAAGGTAAGTGGGGCGGGGAGGGCAGGGAGGAGGGTGGGTAGGAAAAAAACAAAAAAAAAAGCTTACCAGAGTCCCCAGAGGGGGTGAAGGCAGGTTCTCAGCTGTGGGGAGGCTCGGAGCGGGGATGGCCCCGCTTCGAGCCTCCTCATTGGCTGAGGGGCTGCCACGCCCCCCGCCGGGGACAAAGGCCGTACAATCCCGACAGAGGGATTCCCGGCCTGGTAATGACCCGGCGAGGGCCAATCAGAATGGCTCTTGCATTCTGATTGCGCCCTCGCCGGGTACTAATTGCCATTAATCCATTGGCAAATGTTGTATTCTGTCTGAATTTCTTGACAGCCACGTCAGTTATGACAAGATATATGTGTTTTCTAGTACACTTGAGAGATTTCCCATTGGCATAAAATATTTGCATGGTACTTTGGCAGAAATTGAAGTCTTGGACTGGTTGATGAGTTTTCTGTATAATCACATATGACATATTTTATTTTAACCTATGTGTTTGGAAAAAGTGTTTTAAGCTTTGTCAAGAATTGCAGTGGCTGGGAAGAGAAAATTCCTTTTCCAACTCTCTTCTGTGACAGCAGTTCACTAAATATGCACACTCACATGCATGGCCAGCTGGGGAGCAGGTGTAAGTGGATCTAGGTCACCAGGTCTAAGCCCTGCCCACCTGGTGCCTTCCTGCTTGCCGCTCTTTTGCCTACTTAAGGAGCCCTCCAGCTTCTTTTCATTTGCAGCTGGAGAGCAGGTGTAAGTGGATCTAGGTCACCTGGCCTAAACACCACCCACCTTCTTAGCCCTGCCTCTTCTTTCCTGCTCTTAACTCTTAGATCAAGGGTGTCTATCGCCCGGGCGTCCAAAGTGAAGGGCAGTCGAAGAAAAGGGCAATTCCTGTTTGGACCTGTTTGGACAATGGTGATCCAGGGTCCGACCCCCTGCTAAAACAGCAGGTAAGCATGCACCAACATATGTTTACACCCTCTGTGCCCACAGGCCATCCCCACCCTCTCTGGTCCCCCTGTGTTGTTCCCTTGCCCCCCCCCCCTTCCTGCACACAGGAGTCTGTCCTGATACATTCTGGTTTCACCATCACCGTCTTGTGGTCAATGCTGGTTTTTACTTTTATGGACTTCATTGATTCACGATGCGTCACCCTTTCTCAACTCTCATGCTGGACTTCCTTTGCATCTTGTACTCATGGTGGCCCTGAATCATGCTGTTCCCATCTTCATCTTGTATCCTGGCTTGCAACATTACGTGTTACTACTGACTTCTGCAATTGTATTCGCTCTCCCCTCTTGCTTCTCCACTCTTTTTGACTGCTTACTCTCTGTTCTCTCCTCCCCTCTCCCTTTTCCTATCTCCTCCCCGCCTCCCCTTACTTTCTTCTATGCACTTACTCTATCAGAATTGTCCCTGGACCTAGTATGATAGCAACCTCGTCTGTCGCTCCCCCATCCCCTTACTTTCCCCCCACCACCCCCTCCATTACTATCTGAAACGTTTTCAGGCCTAGTATGATAGTCGCTTGTTTTGTACCTCCCCTCACTTCTGCACCCCTCTCCCTCACCTTTTGTTTTCCTCTGGCTCTACCAGAAATGTCGTCAGGCCTAGTACGGTAGCCGCCTGTCTGTTTCCCTTTCCTTCCCACTCCCCCCTCTATTCCTTGCCTATGTTTTAGCAATTGAAATGTCGTCAGGCCGGGTACGATAGTTAATTTCACATCCTTACTGTTCATGGCCTGTAAGAATGGCGTTGTATTTTCCCTTATTCCCTCCCTTGCCTTGAAGCGCTTTGAAACACATTGTGTATAGGCGCTATATAAATAAACTATCATATCATATCATATCACAAAGTGGCTTACCTCATTAGTCAGTTGCGCACATGGATAATAATGTGCGTACAACAGCCAACCAATTCCGCACATAGAGATAAATAATTAGAGGGAACATTGCCGCTGGTATCTTTTTACTCAGGATCTTGTTAGTCACTCCAATAGATAGACCCCCGTAGGGGCGCCCCCGCTCTCCTTTTTTCGCCAGCGTGTGATATGTCATATACCCGTTGATATCCATAGGAGATGTCCACCAAGTTTCTTGCAATAATATAATAGGGTAGTTGTTGATGAATGCCAGAGAGCCCTTATCCGATAAAAGATGCTGATGTCCATGGGTGTTCCAGCTCAATAGTAAGCAATCTCATGGTTGCCGAAGCACCATCGGTAACGAGTCTGCTATCCATTTCAGAGTACTCTGAATATCAGTTAATTGGACCTTCTCCTTAGGTTGTTGCGGGGGTCTGCCAGTCTTATTCTCAGATGTCCCATAATCCTTGCTGGGCAAGCATGGATCTTCCTTATCTTTATTCGCATCAACGTCCACACCAATCTGCATTAGAGATTTCTTATGTGTTCGAATCAGCTGTGCCGATGCTAGCACACTACAATGCAGGGCAGAAACATTTGGATTGCGCACCTCCAGTGGTTCGACAAACAGGAAGTCTTCCGACCGTATAACACGCAACTGTGGTATCATGTGTAGTTTAGCTAGTACTTCCGTCCTTGTCAGCCATACGTCTCTTTTTTTCTGGTGCAGATTTTTGATTATGCAGATTTTACTTGCACCGGTGTCTTCCACTTCCTCCGATTCCTCTCCCCCCACGGATGCACGCACCTCTTCACCATCCGTTTTTTCAATTCGACCTGGTGTCGAGCATTTAGTCGATTCACCGATGATACTGATCGATAATTCAGAGTCCACGACTTCATGGGCCATGCTTTTAGCTTCATGCAATGGGTCTGGAATTATCCAACCTGATAGAGATCCCATCCCCTTTCTTGCACGTTTCTTTGTCTTCCGACCCCTTCTCTTGCTTTTTTTTGATCGAGCAGCCGTGGGAATGGTAGCTGGTAGGGGGGAGGCGATTCCTACCACTGCGTTCTTTGCAGCATCTCGTTTCTGTTGTCTGCGTTGCTTTTTGGTTAAAGGTACTGCCGTATTAACCTCCTCGGTCTCCTCCGGGTTTGTTATGTCCGGCTGATCTGTAAATATTGGAGCTTCATCCATTGCAGGGGGTATTAATGATGTAGGATCCATGCTCCCAGTCAGATTCGTCGTCCTCAATTGCATGATGGTGTTAGTGTGAATCCTCCCACACAACTGTAATAAAATTTTCAGCGCAAATTGGAGAGATGCCATAGAAGCCTGCAACTCTGCTATGGCTAAGCCGTTGGAGTCTTTCGGCATCCCATTGCACAGCTCGCCAGTGTGGTCCAATTCTTCAGGATCCATGAAGAGACTGGGGGATGCAGATAGTCGTCCCATCGTTGGTTGCACTGATGGGATGGGTGTGGGCTGAATGGAAAGTATACCTGATAGATCAGAGATTGAGTTGCCTGTGCAGTTATCCGTGCCTTTAGGACTGGGGATCTCTATGTCCTTTTGATGTTCCTTATGCGCTGGATTCAGGATCTGCGCTTCCACCACAATTGTAGGTCTTTCAACTGAGGTTACTGATCTGCTTGAAGTTGCCATTGATTTTTGGATAGATAAGCAAAGCTCCAGTAATGAATTATTGTTGATGTCTTGATAATTGGTAGAGTCTAAAACGTCAC
Organism: Ambystoma mexicanum; assembly: GCF_040938575.1. Classification (NCBI taxonomy): domain Eukaryota; kingdom Metazoa; phylum Chordata; class Amphibia; order Caudata; family Ambystomatidae; genus Ambystoma; species Ambystoma mexicanum. The sequence goes on from NC_090926.1 coordinate 1,182,758,584, forward strand.
TGCCATTATGAGTGGGCGAAAGAGTCTCCTTTTCCGGTGCGGCAATATCCGCCCCCGTATTAACTTTGGGCTTACCCTTCCCAAACATGGCAGGAATAGTACCTTTTCCAGGTATAACACTGTCCCCATTTATTGTTGCCTTATTTGCGATCTTAGGGGGTAGTTTCTCCACTTTTTCATTATTACCTTTCCGTAGGTTGTACCTAGTGTTTCCTGCTTTTGTTTTAGTCATTCTCCTTACGGAGCACACCACCGCACGTCTGACTGGGGGGTATGCCGTAAATTGCAATAGGACTGAGATCGTGTTATGCAGGCTATATATCGGTCACCGATATGTGTCGTGGCTCACTGTGACAGATTGAGCGATGATAGGGATCAAAGAGGTAGAATCGCCCTCCGCAGTCTCCCGGCCCAACTGCCGTCTGTGTGGGTGTATCAGATTCCTTACCGCTCTTCCGGTGCACCTTATGTAGATCCTGGAGGGGTTTAAGATTCTCGTCCCCCGCCGTCCACTGCTGTCCACAAGTGACCACAAAGGACCACTTGTCCTCCCACTTCTCCGCGCGCGCTCCGCGCTGGAAATGATGTTAAGTAGAGTTGGTAGCTGCTCACTGCTGCAAAGCTCCGCCTCCAAGTAGTGTTCAGGGAAAAAATACTCAGCGCACCACAAAGGACCACTTGTCCTCCCACTTCTCCGCGCGCGCTCCGCGCTGGAAATGATGTTAAGTAGAGTTGGTAGCTGCTCACTGCTGCAAAGCTCCGCCTCCAAGTAGTGTTCAGGGAAAAAATACTCAGCGCACCACAAAGGACCACTTGTCCTCCCACTTCTCCGCGCGCGCTCCGCGCTGGAAATGATGTTAAGTAGAGTTGGTAGCTGCTCACTGCTGCAAAGCTCCGCCTCCAAGTAGTGTTCAGGGAAAAAATACTCAGCGCACCACAAAGGACCACTTGTCCTCCCACTTCTCCGCGCGCGCTCCGCGCTGGAAATGATGTTAAGTAGAGTTGGTAGCTGCTCACTGCTGCAAAGCTCCGCCTCCAAGTAGTGTTCAGGGAAAAAATACTCAGCGCACCACAAAGGACCACTTGTCCTCCCACTTCTCCGCGCGCGCTCCGCGCTGGAAATTATGTTAAGTAGAGTTGGTAGCTGCTCACTGCTGCAAAGCTCCGCCTCCAAGTAGTGTTCAAAGGACCACTTGTCCTCCCACTTCTCAGTTATTTGATTCTAACTACACCCGGGTGCCATAAAAATGGCGTCAATCTCTTGTGCAAAACTTTGAAAAACACTCTTCTCAGTATTATGAGAAGATTATGAAAGAGCTACAGGAAGTGCAACTTTCCTAATTATGGAGATAGGGAGTTAGGTCCATTGATCTAGTTTGGAATGAGGCGTCCTAATGTAATGATCAATGTTAATTTGGTGTATTATCATATTGTCCAGGACTCCCAAGTATTTAATAAACCTAGGCGACCAGTTTAGTCCCATCAAATTAGCTGCAGTCATTTAAAAAAAAAAATGTGTTTGTTGGTGCATTTGTAGTTACAGTGCACATTAGTCATGTTCTTGCATTGCAAGCAGTGCATCCAAAACAAATAATACAAACAACAAAATAACTTAGTGAAGAGAAAACGAAGAGCATTTTTTGCCAGACCTTGCTCAGTAACACGACCGTGCTTTTCCAGCGAGGGGATCTGTTTCAGTACATACAATTTGAATATTAAAAGATACCACATGTGTGTCCAACAATGTGTGTAGAGAGTATTCATGGGGGCCTGTGGTCCGAAGGGTAAGAAACAGAGTTGACAAGTGCTTTCCATGCTTCAAAGCTGAGTGTGACATACTCCCCATGTGTCTCTAGTGTCCATCCCCATGAGTGTATTCAGTTTCGATGGAGCACTTACATTTTCTGAGCCATGCTACAAACGGTGGGCCTCTGCTTGATTTCCAGTTCATTGTTATGCAACTTTTGGCCAGTATGCAAGCTAGGTCCATACATATGCAAATGTGTTTCTGCTTGCTCAATCTAGGGTACGGTCCCAGTATGTGCTTAGGGGAACACCTCTGACTTGGCCCACCTAATCACCAAAGCAAAGCACGCCACGAAAGCAATTATGACTTTAATTATTGCCATCATATTTACCTTGTATTTTTTAACATACAGTATCACATGCTATTCCTATGCAACATTGTTTCTGCTTATGCCTCAACATGTTCGCTATGGATTCTATGACCATCACAAACAGCAGAGTCAAGAGTGGGCACCCCTGCCTTTTGCCCATCTCCAGACCAAATGTGGAAGAGTACATGATCCCGACCCAGATCTTTGCAAGCAGGCTTGCAAAAAGCTTTATATTATTGATGAAACACTCCCCAAAGCCATAGGTCCTCATCACCTCGAATAAAAACTCCCATGAGACATAGTGTAGAGGAGGTCCCAAATAAAGCCTGCACTGCAGTCACCCATTTTGAACTACCAGGAACGTTCACCCCAAACTATGATGAGCAAATAAACCAGCAGAGAGCCACAGTAGGGCCCTGCCCAGTACCTATCATAAGAGCAACAACTATTGAAGTACCAGTACCCAGAAAACCATGGTCAGTAAGGTATCCACTAAGGAAACCCTACCAGCAAATGAGACAAGGAAGATTGCCTAAGTACCGTCCCGAAAGAGACCAAAAAGGTCTTAATGGAAGACGAATGGTGACGTCATGAGGACTCAGACTGACTCGTAGATATAAGAAATGATGACCCAAGAATGACACAAAGAGACAAAACGTCATGAGAAAAGAGATCGTGAACCTAAAAGTGATAGAAAGCTATCAAAATGTGAGAGTTAATCTGTAAGCAAAATGAATACAGTTGACCAGTTTACACCTGTACATATGCTTGAAACCACAAGAAAGCAAAGAAAACAGTACAGCTTGCTATGCTAATTAAAAGAATAGTGCTGCATGCGCCATCATACATAATCTGCCTCAAAATGAAGCACAGTATTATAAGTGCAATTCCACTTTGCAAACAAAGCAGAATCAACCCAGGTCAACTAAAGGCCAAATTATCAGAGATTCATATTCTAGCAAAACGAGAAGAGACGGCTGAATCGAAACTCAGCAAGAGCAACTCGTGCCAGGAGAGCCAAGGTCAAGCTAATAGAAGTGGAACAGTAGCTACGTATAATTGAAACTTAAGCACAAAATATCCCGTCTCTGGAAGGTCGAGATAAGGAAGTGTAGGCAGGTGGCTGAGCTAAATAAGAATCAATTACAAAAATTGAGAGAAACGAGAAGAATTCACGGTGTGTAAATCACATGACAAGCCGAGCGAGAAGAGCACAGGTTCAAACCTACGCTTGGCATCTGCCCCAGCAGAATACATTAGACATTTTCCAGACAGAAGATGCAGTTTCGAGGCCAACCACATTGAGATAATTGACACATAGTTGCTGAAGTGATTATTGATTGTAACTATAATTGGATAAGGGCTGGATAACTGGGTGGCACCCCACACCTGCTTGACCGTTCTGCATGCTGCTAAGCGAAGTGGAAGAATATGCATGGGTTGGTGCCAACCCAATCACAAGTGACCAAATAATCTAGGGTCCTATAGTTGTAAAACCTATAGGACGTCATACTTTTATTGAAGTCTACGATAGTCATTTTTGAAGGAAGGGCTTAGTTGCCCACCTGACAGTGTTTATCCAATCTCCTTACTCCGTTCCCATATGCAGATATAGTACCTATATTAAAGCAACCTTTTCCTAGCCAATAGAAAAGCATATCAACGTTTGAGTGTTAAACGTCAATGATGACGAGTTTGCAGTATAAATGTTATGATTTGTGTGAAGTTCGTTGGAGTTGAAGTGAGAAGGATGATCGCAATACTGCTGATTTCCACGACTTCTCGTTTTTGTACTGGTCATTAAACGGACTCCTTTGCCAAACCATTGTGTAGTCCTTATTGATTGGTGTTGGAGTAATACATCTGCATCCCCATCCATCTCAAAGGTGCAGCTATCTCATCTTCAAGTACTTCGGAGCAAACCTCAGCTCAATGGGCTGGCTGGGGGTCTCCGGAGTACACTTGGTAGCAGAGATTTGATGGTTATCGATTATCGATTATTGACTAGAATAAGACACCCATTGACCATCGACATAAAGTAACTCTAGGTCTTCGGCAATATCACAAGTCATTTGCCATTCGGCTGAGTAGACCGTGAAGCTCCCCGTAGGCAGTGGTAGTATAAGGAAGACTGCAGTCCTGGGCCTGAAGGGACACATGTTCCCCACACTTCCCTTCCCGTTCCTACGGGCAGCTGAGCGGGTGAAAAGCCGAAGAAGGCAGTAACAAAGGCAGTGATCCCGAGGGTCCAGAGAGGAACTATGCGAACGGTGAGTAACAAAAATTGAATGTTTTGGCAAATAGTGCATGCCTTAGAACAAGGAAAAGGAAAAAGGTAACGGAGGGAGGCGGGAGAAAACAAAATATAGTCAGAAGTAGAGAAGAATGTATATGTATATATAAGGGGATAATGACTCGAGAATAATTAAGTAAATAAAGGTTTCCGGGGAGGATGCCCGAGAAGTGAGAGGGTACCAGGGAAGACACCCGAGAAGTGAGAGTATTCGCCTTATTCCTACGCTTTTAATACAAGCGGCTAGAAGAAACGTGTACCCATAGTCCCAACTACAAAGGAACGACTAGGCTACCACGACGATTAAAGACGTTGTGAAAGGGCTACGTTTACACTCCATGAAGGGGTAATGATTAGAGGCAGAGATAACTCTGACCAGCTGGTGTTCGTCTAGTCTGTCATGCGTCTGTTTACATGTTTTTTTGTTGTGACGTCATATACCAAAAGTTTTCTTTGAGAAAACTGATTTAAATTTTACGCAATTTAACAACTGAGATAAAATCACATACGAATTGATGTTTTTTGAGTAAATTAAAAGGTATAACATTTTGTGAAAAATTTGGATTGGAACTTGCAGTGTTTGGTGCTCGCTCATACTGTTGGAACTGTTTAAATCACACAAAAGTGTTGACAAGTGTTATAAAAGAGGAAAAGGAACAGATTTAAGCATGGAGGACATACCTCCATTGACACACCTATGTAAACAGCTGCCGAACACGCACCCAAATTGAAGAAATACAGTACAGAGTGGGTTAAAGGAAATGCCCACAAGATATTTATGCAATGGCCACAGAGCGGGTCCTTATCTAAAGCCGTCTTGCAACACATGATGACATATTTGCATGCCACATACACGGGCAAGAAGCTAGAAAAACGCTTAGCTATTCTAGAGCTGTAGAAAATGTACGAACAAGAGAAGGGAGAGGAGCCGCCAGTAGATTGGATACTTAATGTATGCTCAGAGGGGGGTGAGACCCCTACCGTGTCACCCGCCCCATTCCGAACCAAAGGGTTACGAAAGTAAGGAAGAGGGATTATACCCGCTGAGAGAGCTTAAAGCAGCTACGCGGTACAGCAACCCGGCATATGAGTCACCTACACACAGTAGTGATGAAAATCAAGGGAAAGATAAGGATAAGGAGAGACGTGGTGACAAAAGAAGAGATCAGGCACAGACAAGTGCATCTCTCGACAAAGAGAGAGAAGGGAAAAGATGGAAGGGAAACGAAGATAGAACTGATGAGATAGCATTCGCAAAAAACGAATGGATGGGAGTACACATTTTATTAAAACTTGATGGCAAAGGCATTGATGACTCGAAACAAAAAGAGAGGATAGAGGATGTACAGGGAAAGGGAAAAGAGAAGGAATTAAGAGACGAAAGAATAAGAAAGAAAGACAGACAAAGGAAAGAACAGCTATATCGCGAAGAGCAAGAAAGAAAGCTCGTTCGCAACCCAAGAGCAGCCAATGATCCAGACAGACAGAAACAGCAAAGGTTAGAGGAAGAACAAAGATTACAAGAGAAAAGAATAAAGAGACAAAGAGATGAGGAAATTTGAAGGGCAGATGAACGTAGAAATGAAAAGAAAAAGGAAGAAGATAGAGTCAGAGAGGAGACGAGGAAGCGCAAAGAATTTGATGACGGTGTAGAACGTATGCGAAGACAGAGAGCACGCAATCTTGAATATCTGGGGAGAGAGGTTAGGAAACCCACTCCAGTAGTAGATTGGGAAGACATAGAAGAATTCTTTTCTGCGTACAATTCAGTACGAGGCACATCTAGGGCACATATGGAAAATGACTTCGAAACCCGAAGCATCGGAGAAACGATTGATAAAATATATGATGAGATGGGACTGGAACAAACACCCCAAGGGGCAGGGGAAGATGAGCGCCTGGAGAGCACCCAGCTCTATGACACGGAGGATGTCACCCGAAGTAGTGGGAATAGGGAACTATCCCTGGACAGTTTAGAAATCAGTAGGAACCTAAACGATGCAAGAAGTTGCACGAATTGGTGACAGACAATGTCTGACACTGAGAGAGAGGAGAGTGAGGAAAATGAGGAAGAGAGACGCAGTGAAAGGCGACTGCCAAGGGGAAAAGAAATAAGATGGTCAGACACTAGTACCAAGGGCATCGGAATCAGCCATGCAGTCAGACGGGCATGGAGAAGTATCAGACGGTCAGAGGGGGGTGTCTTCACTGCCCTACCTGGACCGATTTAGGTCCCTACCAGGCAGCGACGATGCGGGAATATCACCCCTGCCTTAGATAGAAGAACCATAAGGGAAGAAATAGAGGGTTACACATCCCAGTTTCCGTTGCTCGAGAAAGGGGGAGTGAGACCGCAATATATTCCATGGCCACACATGGATCGAGAACATTTGAAAAACAAGCTTCCAATGCTGACGTCGGGAGCCGGCAAGTGGCTACAGGAGTTAGAAAAGATGACAGGAGGAAACACGCTAGCTATAGGGGACATCAAAGGTCTTCTAATCGCCATATTTGGTGAGAGAGCAGACGATGTGTGGACACAAGCAGGCTACCCTGGTGTAACCACAATTAATACCTCGCATGACGGAGCTCCATTCAACAATTGTAGAGCCGCAGTATGGAAAGCACTATGAGTGCTTTACCCAGACACTTCAGATATGGGAACTATAATGACACGGAAAATGAAGGAGTCTGAGGATCCGTTGATTTACGTACAGAATTTTCAATACGCTCGGATGCTCGAGACTCATTAATCGTGGACGAAATCTAAACCTGTGTTTTACCATATATTGTGCCAAGGGCTGCCAGAGCCGGTGTAGAAACAACTTAAGAAATTGATGGGAATTGAAGCCAAGCCTTGGGCTGAAATACATTTGACCATCACACAGTATTGTAGACTGCTGCAAGAAAGAATCACAAAAAAGAAGCTGCACGTAAGGGCGAGGAAGCAAAATTGGTGCAAAAGAAATTGTCAAAATAAGCTCTTGAGGGAGCCGTGATAACTAGCGCAGCTGAATCGAGCATGCAGCAGGTGACTAATCCGCAGCAGAATAATCAGAGCAGTACTGGGTTTTACCCCAGGGGAAGAGGATTTAGGGGAAGAGGATGGCAGAGCAATCAGGGAGGTTTCCAAAATAATCAAGGAGGTTTTCAAAATATGCAAAATGGTAACCAAGATATGTCAAATGGGCAAATGATCCGACCACCGCCAGTATGTTGGCTGTGTGGGATGACAGGGCACCTGACACGCACATGCAGAAACCATGGCATGATGCAGAAAGGCCAAGGGACAGGAGCAGGTATGGTGAATCCACCTGCAGTTTTACAGCAAGGTGTTGCACAGAATCACACAGTGCAACGACAAGCGCAAGGAGTGCAACAAGGTGTGCAACCTCAGAGCATGGGAAATGTTCCACAAGGACAATCCCAACAGGCACCGTTGCAATTATCACAGACGATGAGCATAGGGCACAGGGCAGATCCCAAACCTTGGAATGGGAAGTGACCCTGGGGATGGAGGAAATCCACCTCTACATAGTGGGCCAAATTTGTATATGGACTAGGACATCTCACTGGGAACCCTGATGTGTTCTATCCTATCAGCGACACCAGACCCTCACAGTGAACCTAGCGTGGATGTCGTTATAGGGGATAAAGAATATTCCTTCTTAGTTGACACGGGTGCAACACGCTTGTGCATACATGAAGGCAAGTTTTCCTTGTCCGGCAAGGCCATAAATACTCAAAGATTTACAGGAGCTACAAGTCGTGTTCCCTTCAAAAATGCACTTCCAGTCTCCATAGGAGAATGTGAAATGAATGTACATTTATTATACTCTCGACAGACCCCAGTAAACATTTTGGGTTGAGATTTAATGACAAATTAAACATGACAATCTCGTCCACGGAGGAGGGCATAGTATGTTGCACTCCAGGAATGCACTACTCAAATGTATGCGAAATAATAAGGGCATACTCAGGACACATAGCCATGAGAGCCATACCATTAGAGCCAGACATTTTCGCACATGGTATGCGTGTGCTTATGGCAGGATTGCCAGGCCTTGCAGACAAAATCATGAGAACCCCAGAATACCGATGCATGAGGAGAAGGTACAAGTATTTCCCTTGATGATACACACAGCTGCAATACGAGGGAAAGTGGCCTTGATTGACAGTTATGATGACGAGGGCCGACAATGGTGCGCAATAATTGCCATTGAAGAAGGCTATCGAGTGAAAGACGTCACCGATGATCTGTTTGAAGAACAAGCAGATGTGGGAGAGACAATGCTGGAAGTGAATCTGACCTTTAGGGTAAAAATGATTAAAAGACAAGTACCTCAGAGAATGATGTTGGCACGACAGCGTCCTGAATATTTGGATGACGATATGGCCCAGATGCCTGTCTCAGTATGGACTACAGGTCTCTATGACGTAGGCCTCTTGAAGGGGATTGGAGAAGTGAAGATCAAATTGAAACGAGGAGCAATTCTACCAAAAGCCCAACAATATCCCATGTCCAGAGAGGCAGATGAGGGCTTTTTTAAACAATTTCTGCAATGATGGAGCAGGGCATCTTAGTGACGTCAGAGTCGTCATGCAATACTGTGGTTTATCCGATCAAAAAATCAAAGGGAGGGTCTTGGCTTTTAATTCAGGATTTACACCCAATAAACGATATTGTTGAGGCAGAGTTCCCTTTAGTCCCTAACCCGGCTACAATCCTATGTAATATACCCATTGAGGCAAAATATTTCACAGTGTTTGACTTGAAAAATGCATTTTTCTCAATCCTGTTGCACTGTGACTCACAAGATCTGACATCATTCACATTCATACAGATGATCTGAAAAGCACGAGACTACCCCAGGGGTACTGTGAGTCTCCATCTATTTTTAACAGAGTCTTACAGATGTACTTGAACAATATTGCACTAAAAAGTGTCATCCTGCAATACGTGGATGACATCTTAATTTGCAGCACAATAGAAGAGCAGTGCAGGCACAATTCTGTTCAGCTATTGACTATACTGGCTGAGAAAGGATATAAAGTTGACAAGGAAAAGTTACAATATTGTCAACAAGAAGTGCTGTACATAGGCCAGCTAATCTCACATGAGGGAAAGAGAGTGACCCCCGAAAGGGCTGAATCCAAACTGAACACGGCTAAGCCACACACGATAAAACAGATGCAGAGATTTCTAGGCCTGTGCAACTATATCAGGGCATGGGTCTTCGACTACAGCTCCTATACTAAGCCTTTACTTCAGGCCCTTAAGAAGGCCCAAATAATGAAGGAAAAGATTGAGTGGTCTGAGACCATGGAGAAAGGGTTTGCTGAACTCAAATGAGCTATTTGCACAGCACCAGATCTTGGGATTCCCAATTATGCAGATTAATTTTACCTGTTTTCACACACGAAAGGCAGCGTTATGACAGCAGTACTCACACAGAGGACCACATTGGGATACAAGCCCCTGGCATACTATGGTGGGAATTTGGGCCCAGTGATGAGAGGTCACTTCCCCTGTGAACAAAGGTTAGCTGCCACAGTGCTCGCCATGGAGAAGGCTACAAACATTGTGATGGGGAGCTCCATGATGCTGTACGTCGAGCACTCATTATTTGCCATTCTAGAGAAACCAAAGGGCACATTGACATCTCAGAGAGCTTCTGCTTATGAAGTGATCATATTGAATCCATCTATCAAGATTTCTGATGTAAAATAGTGAACCCAGCTACATTTATAGCAGAGCCAGTCACTGAAGGAGAGCCAATACATGACTGTGCAAACTATGAAGAATTCTATGATGAAATTCCCAGGGTGAAAGAAAATGCCTTGGCAGAAGGAGAAATCGTCTTCATTGAAAGGCCTTTGAGGATCGATCAAAATGATGGTCAAAGATACACAGGCGTTGCTGTAACGAAGCATACAGCACATGGAGAGTTTTGAGTACTTATTAGTGCGCGAATACCATCTCACTATTCAGCACAGGCTGCAGAATTATTGGCGTTGATACTCGCCATTGAGAATCACGCAGACCAGGAAGTAACGGTGTACAGTGACTCTGCCTATGTGACGCCGACAGTGCACGTGGGCCTAGCGTGCTCGAAACGGAGGGGCTACCTCCGAGGAGACTGCAAGCCAGTGCAGCACGCAGCCTTGTTGGACAGGCTGATTAAGGCACTACAGCTCCCAGTGAGCATAGTGGTCGTGACATGTGCCGCCCATGCAAAATGGACAGGTTTTATCTCACGCGGAAATCAAGCAGCAGACACGGAAGCCAAGCGCATGGCATCCAAATGTGAGATGATCATGGCAGTGGAAGTTATCCATGCCAACGAGCGAATGATGGTTACACGAACTGCACCTGAAAGTTACAGTAATTTGTGGCAAATGCAGCTATTGGAACTCCAACGGGAGGCACCACAGGAAGAGAAGAACCTGTGGAAACATTGAGGGTGTTCTTTAAACCCAAAAAGGTTTACTAATTAATGATACCTGGTATTTCACCAATAGAAAAATGGGTCTGCTGTTATATTACGGGCCAAAAAGGAACAGGAAATATAAACAGAAGATTCACAAGATCCAGTCTCAAGCAATCCAAGCCAAAGCCAATTTTAAAAACTTAGTGATCAATTTGTCAGATAAACAACTTTCGCAAACTCAAACCAATGTACTTAACTATGGCCTCTCCTTTGACCCCAGCATTAGATCTGATATGACAAAGGTACAAATAGACCTTTACAAATTTACCAGAAAACTGAAACTTAAAAAATATTTTCACAATAAACAAAGTTTTTTTACACCTCATATCTCACAACCCGCCGTCAGTACCAGGAGCATTCAAGAAATTGAAAATATTCTCCTTCTTGCTAATCTCACTGGCGATCACAACCAATCAGTACTTGAGACCCAAAGAGAACTAGGGGTTCACCTACGAAATATGGACATTCAAGAACTTAAAAATAGATCTAAATTTACTCCACCTTCGGTAGGAGATAATGCAATAGAAATCTTTTACAGAGCAATTACTAGAGAAATACACCAACACATTGATGGTGGTCATCAGAGGGGACTTATCAGTAAGAATCATAATCTATCCAAATCGGAATATCAAGCACTTAGAAATTTAGCCACTGACAACTCCCTGGTAATTAAGGAAGCAGCTAAAGGGAGAAACATTGTGATTTTGAATAAACAAGATTATATTACTGTGGCTAGAGAACATCTTGCGACACCTGGCTGCTATCAAATCTTGACCCATAACCCTATGGCTGAGACGGTTGAAGCACTACGAACCATGATACAACAGATGAAGAAAAATCATTTTTGGTTAACCCCAGACCCCGAATGCCGACCATGTATTTCTTACCTAAGATACACAAACCCTTTACTCACTAACCATCAGTACGTCCGATCATGAGTGGTCAAGGAGGGGCCACAGAAAATATAGCTACATACATCGATACCTGTATTAAGGATCTAGTACCAACAATTCCAGCTTACCTGAAAAATACGCTACACACGCTACAAATTCTCAATAATATCAAATGGGAATCTCACTTTTTTCTGGTTACCCTGGATATTACTGCACTATATACTTCTATCGAACATACATTGGCACTAAAGACTATTGACCATACTTTTAGATCACACTCAGCCTCACATTCATTACATGTTCAAATGCTAAAGAGCTTTGTAGAATTTACTCTAAAACATAATCACTTTATTTTTGATGAAAAATACTACACCCACACTAAGGGAGTTGCATTGGGAGCTAAATATGCTCCGGCATTAGCTAATCTATTTATGGCATATTTTGAAGACCTGCACATCTTCCATAATAATCCTTTCAGTCAATATATTCCAGTTTTGAGAAGATATATAGATGATGTTTTTGCTACATGGTCAGGCACACTCACTCAATTTAATCAATTTTTGAGCTTTCTAAACCCGAACCGTTTTGGTATCCAGTTTACTGGGAATATTAATGCTTCAGAAATTATGTTCCTAGTTATCAAAATCTAAATAGTGAACAATACTGTACAGACTTGTACATTTCGTAAAGAGAGTGCTGTGAACTCAATTCTACATGCCAACAACAGTCATAGAAAATGTGTGATTAATAATATTCCACGGTGTGAATTTTTGAGAGCCCGCAGGAACTGCAGTGAGGCCACTAACTTTGAAAAAGAATGTAAGTTAATAAGATCCAGATTTCAAGAAAGAGGCTACAGAAATCCAATAATTAACAAAGCCTTGCAAGATGTTAAATCTTTTGAACGCTCATCAATTCTATTGCAGAATTCAAATTCTCAAGCCAAAAATCCTACTGCTGTCCCTCAATATGTTAACTTTATCACTAAATTCTCTAGTGACTCTAAATGTATTTATCATATTTTAAACAAGCATTGGAGCCTGTTATTACTAGACCCAGACCTGGTACCTTACATCTCAGAAAAAAGGAGTATTATATTCTCAAAAGCTCCAACCCTAAAAAATCTTCTAAGCCCCTCATTTTTGGAATCTGGTTCTAACAGACAGGAAAACTGGCCATCCTCAAAGACCAAACCCAGTGGTTCTTACATATGTGGGACCTGTAACTTTTGCAAGTTTGCCATCTCACCAACCAAAATATTTACATGTCATGGTGACCTTAAAATTAACATTACTGATTTTATTAATTGTCGCTCTAAGTATATTATATATGCCATTATATGTGTATGTAAGAAGGTATATGTTCGCAGTACTATCCGAGAGCTAAGAATAAGGATTAGAGAACACCTTGCAAATTTAAACATTCAAGATGCCAAACTACCGCTTGCACAGCATTGGCAAATGGAACATCAGTTGGCTGATCGATGCAACATCAAATTTGTGGGACTCAAGCATTTTAAGCCACATATAAGAGGCGGAGACGGGCAACTGAGACTTCACCAAGAAGAAGCACGAATGATCTGCAAATTACGATGTGTTCAGCTTGGATTAAACCAGGAACATGAACTAAATGTATTTTTTATAATTTTAGCACCCTACAGCTTTTGGAATTTGCAGAATTGGTTGATGCTTCACATCCCAATTAGGCCATATCTATCTAGTACCATAAGAACGGCGCACCGATCTTAAGTTAATCAAATTTGAATCACCAGTATTTTATACACAAGTGGGTTCACTTTAAATCTAAAATTAGGTTATCAAGAACCTACCGTATACCTACAATGTTTATACTAATTCAAGTATCCAGATGTTAGACTTGTTATCTCAACCGTACCATTCATTTTACTTCTATTTGTTAATCCTCCTTGATTTCCTTATTGTCAAAACTAATAACTAGTCAAATAATTCACATTGGAACCAACGTGTTACCTCACTTGATTATTCCTTATAACATATCATTATTCTGCCACACTAAGATTTGCTCACAAAGTCCAGAACCATATCACATATTTCATACTTAGTGAGTCTAAAAAATACTGTGTCACCATTAAAGCCTACCTCGTGACTAATATAGGCACACTTACCAAGGAATGTACGACTCTGAGTCATTACAAATGCATAAACAAGATGCTGCTATGTGCATTTACTTTGGAGTATTTGCTAACCCAATTATGGGCTTAATTAGTTCCCTTGTTTAATGTAGGCAACCATACATGGATTAGATCTTTAAACGTATATATTTAGCATCTCTCACAACCCTATAGCCATGTTCTAAAATAATAGTTAAAATACCTTGTGACTAATGGTGGCACATTTACCAAAGACTGCACGACTCCAAGGTATTATAAATACTACAGCAAGATGCTCCTATGTGCACCTACTTTTTAGTATTCTTGAACCCAATTATGGGCTTAATTGGTTCCCTTCTATAATGCAGACAAGCATACACGGTTTAGATCTTCTGATACATATATTCAGCTTTTTTCACAGCTCTATAGGCATGTTTTAAAATAATATCTAAAATACCAAACCAACACTATAGTTTTCTTTAAATGAAGAGACAAATGGTGTCTCATTCTATCACGGCACGGCACTCTTTCTAAAAGCCTTCTTGTGACTAAGCTGACCCGAGTTGCTAGGTAACTCTCAAGCAACCGAGCCACGTGACCATAAACTATATTAGCACCTAGGGCAGTGATAGGTTCCTTGAGACAACACCTACATTCCTCAAGCCTCCGCGCAGTCATCGGGCGGGGATGGCAGTAACTTTCAGCACTGCACGCATTGAAGCACAACGTGTAAATGAGAACAAGCCAATGTTTAAGGAAACCATGTTACTGGCGAACGCCTTTTACATATGCTTTTTGTTTTGTTCTCTGTCTCCGTTCATTGCCGTTAGAAAACATAACTTTGCGGGGACAGTAGTAACCTTCAGCACTGCACGCATTGAAGCGCAGAAATGGGTAAGCTGACATTTGCTCAGCATTCACACGAGCACAAACAATTGTTTAAGGAAATCATGTTACTGGCGAACGCCTTTTACGTACGCTTTTCACTTTGCTTTCTGTCTCCGTTTATGACTCTGCAACATCAGCGCATTTAAATTGGAACACACAACAAGTCGTCTGAATGGGACTTTTTTCAGAATATCATTGCTGTTTGAAAACACAACTCTATCGTGTGAAATTTCACTCTAAATGGCGGGTAAGCCCCAGAATCTTTACCAAACTTAATTGGCCATTCTCTAAATTATTTTTGGCCCGTAATATAACAGCAGACCCATTTTTCTATTCGTGAAATACCAGGTATCGTTAATTAGTAAACCTTTTTGGGATGTGAAAATGCTCAACACGTGTAATGATATGTAAGAATGTATTTAAACATCTCAAGCATCCTAATGATTATAACTCTCCTTGTTTGTTCACTCCTCCATCCATCTGTTTTTTTCCTTTTTTTCTCTTCTTATTTTTTATATTTTTTATTGGTTCTTTTGCAATTCAAATTGAAATGGTGTCAAAACATATGTGATGGAAATCATTTCTTCTGATATATGTAACTTTTATTATTTTTTATACTATTGGTGCAATTATTGTTCTCAGCTACCAGTTTGATATGTTTACGCCCTGAGGACGGCCCAGAATAGGGTTGAAACACGTGTTGGTGTGGCGTTTTTGTATGGAACAATAAACTACTATTGATGCAAAACATATAATTACTAATTCAAAGTACTTTCCAGTCTGGACTTTTGCTAGTTCTACATATGCACCTAAAACTGCTCTGACTAGTAGTACTCTTTAGCCTGGAAATTTGCCAAATTTATATATATGTTTAAAAATTGCTTTAACCAGTATTAGCTAAACATTGGTTAGTAGTGCAGATAGTGAGGTGTTTCTTAAAGGCACTATCCAGTATGTTTGAAGGGTTTTTTGAGAAATTACCCCTCAATCCCCACTACTGACGCGTAACCCCCTTCCCATCCCCAATTTGCAAAAAAATGTTTGTTTTTGTGTGCATCTCCAAGCATAGGATACATTTCTTAGTTTTGGTTTTGGTTGTTCTTTAAACCTCTCTGACAGCTTGTGGCGACAAGACAGCACTGGTAAACCAGTAATTCCTGTAGCCTTATTAAAAATAGCGCTGGAGCAGCTACATTATCCTGCACATATGACAAAAGAGAATTTAGCAGCAACGCTCACAGAAGACTGGTTCATACCGAATTTAGCTGAGCATGTTGCATTTCTTTTGGTAAACTGTATAATCTGCCAGCAATTCACGGCTGGGCGCACATTAAAAGTAATGAAAGGAGTCCTCCCCAGGCCAAATGGGCCTTTTGAGCACTTGCATTTACGTCAACATGATTCAAGTATTCAACGGGTACAGATACTTAATTGTTGTGGTGTGTCAATTCTCTATATGGATTGAGGCAGGGCCATGTACCCACCCAGACTCTACCTGTGCGGCCAAAATTTAGTGAGGGAAGTGTTCCCCAGGTGGGGGGTGTGCGAAGTTATGAGATCAGATAATGGAGCTAATTTTATAAATGAGACGTTTGAACAGATTAGCTTGTTGCTTGGTATAAAGCACAAGTTCTCGTCGGTGTATCATCCACAAGGTAATGGAATCGGTGAGAAGCTCAACGGCTTGTTAAAGGAAAGGATAGCCAAGTTGAAGCTTACTCTAAAGAAGGGATGTTGCACTGCCTTCCACTGGCACTGTATAAACTTCGGAACCAACCCGGTTCTGACCATCATTTTACGCCGCACGAAATAGCCAGAGGAAGAAGAATGAGTACTTCTTTAACCCCACGAGATAGAGCTAGATGTGATGCTCAGTCAACAGGAAAGGTTTTAGGTTCTTAAATGCACAACTATCTGAACTGCATGACATCCTGCCTTACTTTAATTTCAGACCAGCTGCAGCGACAACGAAAGGGGTGTAGGGCAGCACTGAACACAGAAGTAGATGCTACAACCGACCCAGCTCAAGGATTTTGTCTACCACCCATCTTCCCTGGAGACACCGTCCTCGTGAAAAATCATACAAGGAAAAAAGTGGGACGAGCCAAGATTCAACTATCCTTTTACAGTGGAGGACTGCACTCCAACCACAGTGAAAATACAAGGCAGGAGAGCTTGGATTTTTCTCGGCGATATCAAACCTTACATAGGAGAAGGCCCCCCGCCTGCACCCCAACGAGAGGAATCGACGAGCGACGGGGAAGAACCACAGCACGTGCAGGCAAGATCCATGACAAGGAAGAAGGACGCATGACCAGCTAGACAAGGACAAAGAACTTTTTGCAAGTTGTGCCTTAAATTGGACACTTCCTCTAAGAAAAAACAGGATAAGGACATACAAAACGGACACTCTGTGCATCCCAGTTGCAGGGTGAAGAAGAAAAAGTGCACAAATAAGACACAACATGGTCTGCTGACTTTGAACTTTAGACTGAGGCACACCTGAGCCTGGATGAGAAAAGGATATGCCAAATTTTGAACAAGAATATTTACATTGGAAGCAAATACAGTATCCCAATTTGTTCAATACTGAGACACTATTTGGAATCACTTAAGGAGTCCCACAGTAGAGACATCACAATGGACATAATAACCTATCCTGTTCTAGTGTTAAGATCATACCCATCATTGGTAGGGAGGCTCACCAATGTCACAGACTTTCTTCAAGATCCTGAAAAAAAAAAACAATAAGACAACTACTTACTGTCATTGCCAAGCAATTTCTCCTACTTCCCGAGTACATGGAGGAGAAACCAAATGTCCCAAACGCAGACGGAAATAAATGAACTCATCAACGCATTGTTCTTTCACCTAATCGAGGACTGTCCAACTCTTGTCGGAAGAACAACAGACACACTTACGTTTCTTTGAGACTCAGCAAATACAGAACATTTAAGCTATCTTTTAAATAAGATAGTGATCCTGGTCGCACTCCATGTGACCGGATAGTGCAGACATTGTTCACATTAAGGAAGTGAACATATAATCCTGAACTCCAGCAAAGATAGGACGGATGTCCCTGTCACCGGAAGACAGTAAGTTGGCACACAATGTCCTCTTTCGCCTAGTCACCGACTTTCCAGAGCTAGTGGGGAGGCCATTTGATGTTGACGTCCTCACATTCATCAGAGATCCAGCTAATATTGCCCAGATGGGAATGCTCTTGCATGGAATCGTGCTTCAAGTAGAACTCTCTAACCATCAGAGGAGCTATCTGAGGAGATTCTGAAAAGCCTTCCGCCGAGGGACAGACCGAGGAAGCCGTGTCAAGAACTTTACTTGTTGTATTTGTAGTTATTTTTTTCCCTATTTTCTTCATACTGATCAGCATACAATATGTCTTCAGGACTGAAACAAATCTGAGGCGTGGATTGGGAGCTTACGTACTTCGAACATGCACAGTAAATGTACTTACTAAAGTGTTATTCAATTTGATTTTTTCTATAGTTCTAAGCAAAGGAACTGTATCCTGAGATAATTGAGATAAGAGACTATTCGTCACCCGCAAGAGAGGGGACACTTGTGGAACACTTCAAACCCTTACCCACAGAGTCCGAAAGACAATAGTGTGTAAAAGAATACAATAAAACATTGACATTTGGTGAATGATCAAGATAGGGGTCCAAGCAGAAATGTAGCCCTCCCACAAGAAGAGAGGCACCCATGGTTCGCTGGACATAAATGCTGTTGCCTGACATACAGGGGCATAATGTATTTGTGTTTCATATTCATCATTGTTTTACTGTCATTAACAATCAGAACTGCATTCTTTATCGGTGCACAAAGCGTTCCAATTCCAGTGCACCCACCCAATGATGCACGCATGAAACCCACAAAAGCACCCAGACCTTACATAGAAATTCCATTCTCTGGAAGATCTGAAGGAGGAATGAATGAACTTGAAATGGATGTGATTAGCAAGGACACTCACTCACTTATGGTCACAAACAAACAGAAAATCCGGAGACAGGGTCGGCACGGAATGAATGAAGTAAAGTTATTGACAACTACACGCACGCACACACTGAATGCACACGAAACAGGCCTAATGTCAATGACTGCAGAACCACAAACCAAAGCAATAGAGAATAAGAGACTGCCTGCCATAAGAGACTCCACAGCAGATGTTGTGAGAGAACAAGAAGAGTTAAGAGGTACACCACAGAAGCAGTCATATCAGAAACTCTTAAGACAACAAAAGCCTACTCGGAAAAACTCTCTGCACGGATAGAACTGACAGTAGACTCATTATTTCCACACATAACCAGAGCGAGGAAACGGCAAGAGGAACTGAAGAACAAAACTGCAAATGACTGTACTACCAAGCACATATGTTCCAACACAAGAGACAAGTACCAGTTCTACGATGCAACCATACACCGGACCAGCGTCAGGGTGGTTGTCATGGGCATTTATAACCCACAGGAAAAAGATGTATGAGGAGAGGGAAAAGCTGCAAGACTTTTGTCCACTCAAATGGCGCAGATGAGGAAGCCTGCACCATGGACCGGGATACCTGAACATCCCCCAGCAAGGAAAAGCCATACAGAGGCATTCAGGGATGTAGTTATAGCCAACCACATGAAAACCTTAAGAATCAAGAGAAGCATGCATGGAGATGACAATGAACTAAATGACTACCTAGACAGCACAGCACATCTGGTAAATAGCATTTGGTACCAACACATGAAGGAAGTTGGAAGACGAAATTCTGAAGGGGAATGCATTGTTTGTGCATTCCTACCATACAGCATGGGGATGTCCACGATCTTCGTGGCTGTAGAAATTGATGTCCAGACAGCAAACTATCTTTCACAAGTAGCCATGTGCAAAACTAGAGGACAGTTTATGGGAAGTGACGCTTCCCTAATATGGGCAACTGAAAAAGCCTATCCCGATGAAGATGATTATGTACAAGACATAAAGACAAGAAATAGAGCTCAAACTAGAAATCATGTGATCAGATACGAGAAACCTGCCGATAAAGGAGCGGAAATAAGAAGGGAAGCAAAGGTAAATGTCTAAGGAAAGACTCCAGAAGAAGCTCGTAATTGGAAGAAGAAAGGCCAAATGCAGATTTGGGGAACAGTGCTTTCACCAGACGAATGGGAGAAAGGAGTAGTGATTTGCAGAGCATGGATGGTTGCTGGAGCTTGCAAGGAAGCAATTGAAAATTCACAAAGGCTATGAAAGCCATTAAGGCCTAAGCTTGCAAAACTACTGACATGGGTCGAAGACAGAGGAGAACCTTACAGATAGTGCCACTGGAAAGCCGAAAATATGCTTCGGGAATAATGGCACAAGAAAGATAGGAGAGAATCAGAACTGTGGACACATTTTTGATGCTCCAGCAATGGTTCACGGAACTGCAGTAATTATGGATCATTATTGGGCATGTGGATCCAAAGCAAACATCAGACTGCCGAGAAACTGCCCAATAGTGAACGTCGATGTTCCAGCATTAGTGATCCCGAAGAGTGACTTGAATATTGAGTTTCCCATAAACAGATGCTCACCTGAGGAAGAAAAGATCTGTGGAGCTGCTGATGCGAATGAAGAGAGAACATTATTTCTTTGCTAAATCAGAAGAAGCATTTCATGCAATCCCATATGAACACAGGCTGTTCAGCCTCATCTCATCACTGTTCACAATGATTTTTATGCCAAGAATCCAAGTTTAAGTAAATACTAAATGGTTATAGATAACCAGATGGGAGTTACTACAGACCATCAACACAACACAAAAAGGATTCAATGCGATTAGGGAAGAGTTAAGAGGCATCCGACTGATGACTCTCCAGAACAGTTATGTCCTTGACATGATCACAGCTATGGATGGAGGATTTTGTGCAAAAATCAGAGAATCATGTTGCACATTTATACGGTCTCACGATGAGGAAAATTGAACTTTAACAGAAGCCACAGGTATGCTGACGAAGCTACAGAACCAGATATTCACGAAACTGACGAAGTTGATGATGATAGCTGGTTTGGATCACTATTCTCGTGGGTTCCACAATGGATGGCAGATGCATTCAAGTTTTTGGGAGCCCTGCTAGTGATGATATTACTAGGATTTTGTGTTATCAAGATAATTATCTCTCAATGCCAGAAAACTGTGAAGAAAGCCATAGGGATGAAAATCATGATTGATGTCAAGCCAGGATGGAAACCCAAAGACCTGACTGATGAAGAAATAAGAGACTTTGTGAAGGCCAGCAGGCATGGACCAGAAGGAACACAGTTTCTCTATCCCAGGAAACACAGACAGTATGTAGGAATATGGGTTTACTGTAGCCCAAATGGACAATGTCAACTAATGACATGGAATAAAGACAAACATGTAAGGACAGCAGGAAGCCTGAAAGGAGTATTAAAAATATGTACTCCAAAGAGACACTTCTTCAAACCATCATGAATAGACCCAGAAGATGAAGAAGGAATGTACCCAGGTGATGGAGTGAAGATAAATATAGAAGAATCAAGTGAATCAAATCCAAACAAGGAGGTGAAAGTGGTTGAGGAATCGCCCAGAGGGGGGAGTGTAGAGGAGGTCCCAAATAAAGCCTGCAGTCCAGTCGCCAATTTTGAAGTATCAAGAATGTTCACAACAAAATATGTGACGTATGAAGGGCAAATAAACCAGCAGAGAGCCGCAGTAGGGCTCTGCCCATTACCTATCAGAAGAGCAACACCTATTGAAGTACCAGTACCCAGAAAACCATGGACAGTAAGTTATCCACTAACGAAACCCTACCAGCAAATGAGACGAAATGAAGATTGCCTAAGTACCGTCCCAGAAGAAACCAAAAAGGTCTTAATGGAAGACAAATGGTGACATCACAAGGAATCGGACGGACTCACAGATAGAAGAAATGACGACCCAAGAATGACACAAAGAGACGAAACATCATGAAAAAGAGATTGTGAACCTAAACGTGATAGAAAGCTATCAAAACGTAAGAGAGTTAAGCTGTAAGCAAAATGAATACAGTCGACCAGTTTACACCTGTACATATGCTTGAAACCACAAGAAAGCAAAGAAAACAGTACAGCTTGCTATGCTAAGTAGAAGAATAGTGCGGCATGCACCATTATACATAATCTACCTCAAAACGAAACACAGTATTAAAAGTGCAATTCCACTTTGCAAATGAAGCAGAATCAACCCAGGTTACTAAAGGCCAAATGATCAGAGATACATAGGGCCTCATTACAACCTTGGCGCTAAGTGCACCAACTTTACCACCATGGTGTAAACTTCATTTACACCATGGTGGATGGCGGATTTACCGCCCCATTCCAAGGTGAGTGGGGCGGTAAATCCCCATTTCCCATTTTCCCTTCCCCATTCCCATTTTTGCCCCATAGGGCATAATGGGAGTGGGGAAGGCGCTAATTACGCTGCCGTAAATTACGGCGGTGTAATTAGCACCATGGCAGGTTAGCGCCATGGATTTTAACGCCTGCTAAAAGCAGGCGTTAAAATCAGAATCAGGCGTTAAGGGTTAACAGTGGCGTTAACCCTTAGCGCCTGAGTTGTAATGAGGCCCATAGTCTATCAAAACGAGAAAAGACGGCTGAATCGAAACTCAGCAAGAGCAACTCGTGCCAGTAGAGCCAAGGTCAAGCTAATAGAAGAGGAACAGTAGCTACGTATAATTGAAACTTAAGCAGAGCATATCCTGTCTCTGAAAGGTCGAGATAAGGAAGCGTAGGCAGGTGGCTGAGCTAAATAAGAATCAAATACACAAATTGAGAAAAACGAGACAAATTCACGGTGTGTAAATCACATGACCAGCCCAGCGAGAAGAGCACGGGTTCACACCTACTCTTGGCATCCGTCCCAGCAGAAGATATCAGAACTTTTCCAGACAGAAGATGCAGTTTCGAGGCCAACCACATTGAGATAATTGACGCATAGTTTCTGAAGCGATGATTGATTGTAACTATAATTGGATATGGGCCGGATAACTGGGGGGCACCCCGCACATGGTTGACCGTTCTGCATGCTGCTAAGCGAAGTGGAAGAATATGCATGGGTTGGTGCCAAACTAATCACAAGGGACCAAATAATCTAAGGTCCTATAGTTGTAGAACCAATAGGACATTGTACTTTTAGTGACGTCTACGATAGTCATTTTTGAAGGAAGGGCTTAGTTGCCCACCTGACAGTGTTTATCCAATCCCCTCACTCCGTTACCATATACAGATATAGTACCTATATTAAAGTTACCCTTTCCTAACCAATAGAAAAGCATATCAACTTTTGAGTGTTAAACATCAATGATGATGAGTTTTCAGTATAAATGTTATAATTTGTGTGAAGTTCATTGGAGTTAAAGAGAGAAGGACGATTGCATCACTGCTGATTTCTATGACTCCCTGTTTTTTGTACTTGTCATTAAACGGACTCCCTTTGCCAAACCATTGAGTTGTCCTTATTGATTGGTCTTGAAATAATAAATCTGCACCCCCATCCATCTCAAAGGTGCAGCTATCTCGTCTTAAAGTACTTCGGAGCAAACCTCGGCTCTATGGGCCGGCCGGGGGTCTCCAGAGTACGATAGTCAAAAGACTTTTTGTCGTCTAGCCAAAAGTGCAGGGTTAATGTGTGCCATGACATTGAACAACCTCCTAAGGTTCGACGACGCAAGTATCCCTTGGATAATTCCAGATTTTTCTGCATGTATTAAAAGGGCATTAGAGGTTGTAATCGACTAAACAGTAGGCGAGGAGTTCGTAGGTGGTGATTAGTGCCTCCAGCCAATCCCTAGCCTCTGACAACTGTAAGGAAGTCAGAAGCTGGTACAAATATAAGCTGATTTCATCAGCGTATAGCTCTTTATAGTATTACAAGGCATCAACTATTGCTCTATGCTCTGTGCAGAGCTTGTTTGCATTATTGCTTACAAACATCACTTCCGGAGGGGACTGTTCAGTTATAATTAACCAGGCCAGTGGTTTACTCGTCCTCCCTGACTCTGCATACCTCTTAACCAAAGCAAAGTTTTTAATTCTCTTTCAGTCTGCGATCTGACGTTATCCTGTTCCTGCTTGATATCCGCCAAGTCTTCTGGAGATTCGAATATACCATACTTTTTCTCCAGCCCCTTAAGCTTGAGCTCTGAGGCCGATAGCTCTCTTCTAACGGTGCGTAGAACACTGTGCTCCATCACTATGGCTGTACTGCTTAAATATGTCTAGAAAGCCTACCACAACATGCTAATACTTGACACTGTGCCCTCATTCAATTCAAAGTATTGATTTATGTGCTCATATATGTTTGTTTCAAAGGCTATGTCTAATAATGAGTCTGGCTAGAATCTCCATGAAGGTTGAAGGTGCCTGGTCCCAACATGATACACCATATACCAATTAAAAGGAAGCACCCTAGTAGGGAATGAGAACAGGAGATAGGTTGCAAGATGAACACAGTTTTATATCAATAAAGATATGCACGCAGATAACACAAGCAGCACATTATGAATAAAACAATCATCATGTTCGATGTAACGCCATATAGTACAATATAACAGTTTCCGTTGGTTGGCCCACACGGCACAGTATGGAGTGTATGTGATGTCAGGCTCCAATTTGTTGCGGTGGCTGGTGCGGTCAGTTGGTCCGTTGGTCAGCTGGGCTCATCTTGAGGTGAAGGTTAGGCTTAGTTCACAAAGTGTCACAATCCTAACTAATCACGACTACACAATGACCATTGACATGCAAAGAGTAATGTTAGACATGAAACCATTACTTAGATGGAGATGGCTGTAAAATGTGGACCAACATATGCACATTCTAACCCATGCCTTTAGGGGGGAAAGGGTACCTTTGGCCCTTCTCCCAGGTGCATTATCTACAGGGTCTCATCTGTGATTTATTCTCCCGGTGCCTCACGATTCAAACAAATAGATGGATGGATTTTAGTTTAGAGGAGGATAGAGGAACACACGGGTTTTTGTATATGGTGGGCAATTTATGGTAGTTTGGGGGAAGGGTCTTCCAACAGTTATGTTCAAAGAGAGTGGAGAATGCGGGCAAAGGGTATGTAATCTGTAACTTCTAAAGGTGGGGGGTTGAAGGGGCACAGGCAGGTTTGTTTGTGGAGATGGATGAGCATGTAGGTCAGGGTTTGTTCCAGTCACACGCAGGGCAATGAGCTCAGAGGAAGAGAGTAAGATACTGAATATTAGCAACAATACATGGCCAAGCGCTTCTGTCAAAATGGGTCTTGCCAGGAGGAGGAGGGGGGATGCTGGGCTTTCTGTGTGCGGCGCTGGACAGAGGGAGGGATGGCTTTTTAGAAATAATGACGGGGACTTGAAAAAGATGCCGTTTTAGGGTGGCACAAAATGGAGTCTGTACGTCTCACCAGATGGTTTTGTTTACTGTCTTTTTGTGATTACGTTGAGGCCAAATTATTAGAAGAGACAAACAAACGTGGGTTAAGTCTCCCACCATCTTGGTGAACACAAGTCCATTTCATGTGTGAATGTCAGGGGGGGTTTGAAAAGACCTTTCCTCCCGTACACGGTCTAACCCTCACATCAGCACCCAAACATATGGTCAGTGATCGGAGAAAATATGTGAATAACAGAGCTTGGCATAATCTGGGGCATCAGCGACCATTACACCATCCAATAAAATCTACGAGCAGCTGAATCGTGCACCGAGGAGTAATATGTGTATTCCTTCTGCTGTGGGTGAAGGCACCGCCACACATCCACTTAGTCCCCCCTTCAAACCTTCCAGGATAATCTGTGCAGCCTTGCATTGTCTTCTATGCAAATTCTTTTCACAGTCTAGTTCTGGAGGCAGCGCAACATAAAAATTCCCACCTCGTAGCTTGAGCTTCCGACACCATGTTACATATTGAAAAAATAGAAGTCAGGGCCCATATGAATTTACATTTAACTCCTCCTGTCCCCCTACAGAACAGTGTACCTTCACACATCTGCCCAACGGGTCGGCTTCGCAAGAAAAACAACTAAAAGTAATTGATGAATGTATCATCGTCCATACCCCCTGCAATTGTGTAGAGTACTCTGTGTAATACCTAGAATGCCTCAACAGTCGTACAAAGACTTTGCTTAACGCTACAGTAGTGTGTTGTCTCTTGCAGCAGTGTGACGTGCACCTTGTGTCGCTCCATATATAGTATAATTGTGCACGCCTTAACCCGGTTGTTCAAACGACTTACATTACAGCTGATACAAGTTAATTACGTGCCCATATTAAATGTATTACAGCAAGTGTTCCATATATAGACATGCTAATAAGTTTCATGTTTGTGCCACTCACATTAAGCTGTATATTCATCAATTTTTGGTTTTGGCATTTTTTGGTATTGCCAAAAACATAGTTACTGTATATGAAAAGGGGACTTCAGGAGCGGTGTATGGCTTTGGCATGGCAACTTGCCGATGCTTGGCTATGAAATGGTCGAAGTACCAGCTGGGCCTCTACCCTCTCGCTCACGTCTGCTGGCCTTCTGCTGTTGCCGGGGAGATGTGTGGCACTCCGAAGTTGTTGCAAAATAAATGCACAAAACTAAATGTTCGTTATATTTTGTTTTGTATGCACCAATGCTTTGTGTTATTTAAATTTATGTCGGGCTATGTCCTCTGCAGATTGATCTATTTTCAAGCCACAGGAGAGTCCGGAGAGAGGGGGCTGTTTTCTACCCCTTTTTTTTCTACTCCTTTGAAAGCTTCCAGTCCTCCTTGTTTGGAACAAAATAGCGTCCCTGGCAGCAAAAAGTGCTACCCTTTTAAATGTCACGTTAGGAAATGGGCATACAGTTCTTAAACTATATGCAGTTCGACAATCCTGGGTCTGATTGAATTGCCTCCAGGACAAAGTCCGGTCAAGATGGCCGCAACTACTATTTGTTTGTTAATTGAAAAACAGCGGCTGGGGAAGTAGGTGTCTGGGTGACAGGGAGATTCCTTTCCCCGCAAAAGACTGTGGGCCTCATCATGAGTTGGGCTATTAGCATTACCGGCAAACCCCCCGGCGCTATTAGCGCCAGATCACGGGTTTGGCGGAATGGTAAGTCCCCATTCCCCATTGGGTCTTAAAGGGAATTCCCCATTCCCCATTGGGCCCAATGGGGAATATTCGGTGCTGCTACCACCAGCAGTATTAGCACAGATGTAATAGCGCTGAAAATCGGAAAAATCGCGGTGGATTTGCCACCAGCTCAGAGCTGGGAGTAAATCCTGCCAGACCCATGATTTGGCAGACCCTTAAATGCGGCGGTAATAGCGTTACTGCCGTTTTTAAGGGTTACCGCCAAACTCGTGATAAGGCAGTGTGTTTTGTGTGGGAAGTGCGCCCATGTCCGGACTAAATACAGTCCGGGTTGTACGTGATTGTATTTCATAGCCCTCTATAATGTGCAGAAGGGTTTAGGTGAACTATAAGTTCCATAATTGAAATGAAAGAACTAGGAGCGGATGTCTGCTCCAGATTGACTGGGCAACACGAGGGTGGGGTGCAGGGTTCAAGGCTATAGACCTGGGCAAGGGTGACGAACTGGCGGCAGGGCTTTCAACGGTCAAAGAATAAAATAAACAGGAGGCTGGAATCACTAAACAGGGCCGGACTGGGGTATACAATTGTCTCGTGAACCAATGGAAGGGATGTGAAGGACCCAACCCTGCTTGCCTAAAAGTGATCAGTAACATTGAGGGAAATTAGTTCACAGAAGTTAGTCTTTAGATGCACAGAATATCATGGGCAGGACATTGAAAGCATGTTGCCATTATTGGGCGTGAGGCGGTTACAGTGTGGAGTCCAGTTGCGAGTTGTCACGGTTGATGTCGGCCTGGGCTCAAGTCAAGGGTATAAGTGGGTGACGGTGTCCCCCGGGACGGGAGGATGACTGGCGCTCATAAGAAAGTCACCCCACCCACCATCTCTCTCCCCCACGGACCCTACCACCGCTCTCTCTACCCCCACCCACCCACACTACCACCACTCTCTACCCCCACTCTCTCTACCCCTGCCCAACCTACCCTTACTCTCTCTATCCTTACCCACCCTACCGCCACTCTCATCACCCCCACCCACCCACACTCCCCCACTCTATCTACAACCACCCAACCACCCTGTCCCCAACTCTCTCTACCCCAACCCACCCTACCCCCACTCTATATACCCCCACCCACCCTACCCCCACTCTCTATACCTCCCGCCCACCCACCGTACCCCCACTCTCTATACCCCCCACCCACCCACCCTACCCTCACTCTCTATACCCCCATCCACCCACCCTACCCCCACCCACCCACCCTATCCCCACTCTCTATACCCCCACCCACCCACCCTATCCCCACTCTCTATACCCCCACCCACCCACCCTATCCCCACTCTCTGTACCCCCACCCACCCTACCCCCACTCTCTATACGCCCAATACCCCTACTCTCTATACACCCACACACCCAACCCCCACACTCTCTACCCCCACCCTCTCTATCCCACCCACCCACCATAAGCAATGGTGCCAGTTCTTCCATGAACCCATCCCCATGGAATCATAATGGACTCCACAGGAATGGGGAACAACATTAACCGGTACCTAGCTTGCCAGGCCGACGGAACTTGTAATGTCCCGGTAGAACCGGCAAGATAGGTGCCAGTAAAATGTCACTGGCCGGCGTCAACCCACTGGTAGCACCAGCAGGGTTACCGCCGGACTCGTAATGAGGACCATAGTCTTGGCAAAGGAGTCCACACTGCTCTGTTCTTTGACAGCTGCATGGGTCATGCCTCAACTGCAGCCCGAGAATCATTCACATGGTAGTACTGTTCCAAACAGCTGCGTACTACATGTCACACTCTGCAGACCCCTTGTACTCACATGCTGAATTAAGGAAGCTTTAAACACACCAGGTCGTGATTCCCAGGAAAAGTGCTGATGCACTCTGGTACGCTCCTGCAGCTGAGTCACCCTGTGCCCTCTTTCCCACTGCACACATATCAGGGCCACGCTCTGCAGCTAGTCCAAGCATCACACATCCCCCTCCTCTAGGGTCCCAGGAGAACAATGGTTCCGGCCACCCCAGGCAAGGGGGGCGTCAGCAGTCTCCGGTGACAGCCCCGGGACCGGAACCAGCCGGTGAGTCTCAAGGCACTGAACGTCACCAACGTGCCCTGTGACCAGGTTACCAACACAATAAAAGGGATGAGCGATTTCCCGCTCATCAGTCAGTACCAATGGACTTCTGCCTGCTGTGCTAATGTTTGCTGAGCTGTGCTGCGCTGGTGCTGCGTATCAGGCAGAGAGTCTGCCCTGAAGGGCCCTCCACCAGGACAGTGCCCCTGTGAGGCAACGCTGACCCTGATCTCTCCCTAGTTAGCAGAGCCCCTGCTGGGCAATTCTGCGTTTGTATTCTGGAGCCCCTGCTGGGCATTTCTGACGGCTGTATACTGTGATGGCCTGAGTGCCCCAGGCCCTGGTCTGACTGTGTGTCTATGATCCAACAGGTTGTTCCCTGTGACTGCGTATGTCGGCTGGGTGCCCCCCAGCAACTCTGTGCCTGGACCTTGGGCTCCGGGTCCAGGCACAATACTGATGAACTGGTCTCAGCAGGGGTATTGCTAGGGGTGGGGGGCTTAGGGGGTTAAAGCCCCTGATCTTTTGGTTGTAGCCCCGGATAGAATCTCAGGAGCTACAGCCAAAAGACTAGATCGCCACTGCCCCTTCCAGCAAGCCCCATGTGCATGCACTCAGTGGAGGAGCCCACATGTAAACAGGAAGGATTACCATGAACCGCAGCTCTGCTCCAGACATACAAGGTCCCTGCCGCTACCACCAGGAGTTTATGGGGCCACTGCACGGGTTAGGGCTCTGATACGAGTGTTATTGCTGTCAGGATTGTTTCCTCTTCAGACAGCCACCATGCTCAGCTGCTCCACAGCACCCCAACTAAGGAACATTTATAGTAGTAGCCAATAGTATGTACATTTTGTATTGTATTGTATTTAACAAAACCAGAGAGAATCAGATACACAGCATTATGGAACGAAACAGAACAGCTTTTGTGAGGAATTCAACCATCTTGGCTTTTTTGATTTTTTTTAATTAAAATTATCGATGGGAGATCAGCCTTTGAAAATGTGTAGCTATTCCACACACATTTTCCCTGATCACTGCATGACAAAGGCATAGTCGCATGTACACCGTGAGGACTCAGCCTACGATCAAAAGCATCTCAGAGGGGAAAAGCGACACCTTCCTAAGGCCATGATCAGCCTAATTAAAATATCAAAGGCTGCACAGATCTGCCACCATATTGTCGAATCTGCTGGTGGCAGTGCATACTGATAAGAATTAATTGGAACAGGCCTGCGACAGGCTTGGTCGCAGAATAACAAGAGGAAGGCATGACTAGCACCTCTTGATATGCAATATGTCACCTTGAAGCCAGCTCCCACCCATCTGTATGAAAGGCAGTGAATGTGATATCTGGATCCACTATTTACCTTCGGCAACCCCTTTCAGATGGAAGAAGTATGTGATTTAAGGGAGACAGGAAGTCTGCTCTCGTCACACAGATCAAGGGAGACCTGCGCTTTGATCAAGAGCCACAGATGGCTCACTTAACCAGATAGACACTTTGATCTACAACAGACAGGAAGATGGGTGGGTCTTAGGAGTACTCTGCCCAGTATCCAACTACGGCATCTAAGTCTAGTCTCCCTAGTTTATCTAGTAGTAACATTATGTACTCCTTCCTGCCTAACCCAGCCCACCAAGCAACAGTAAACCATAAAAGCATCTGAACTCCTGGTTTACACCCCACCTAAAAAACTTAAGACTACAGAAGAGAAAATGCAAAACAGCATGGAACCAGCATCCGACCGCGGAAAATAAAACTAACCTAATAAACATCTCTTCGCAATACAAAAAAGGTATTATCCTGGCCAAACAAGAAACTTATAATAACAGGATCACTCAAGCCAACTCCAGTATGAAGGAGCTATTCTCCATCCTAATAGAATTGGAAACTCCTATAGCAGTACAGGATGACTCCATCAAAGATAAAACCTGGTGTACAGACATACAACTGGCACTAACCAACAAAGTGGCCAACCTCCAAACTAAAATTGCCCTAAAGAAAGCCTCATTACCAACTCAACCTCCGTTGGACAAAATTCCCACACCCAAACCCAAAGAATCTACCCTATTCCGTTTCTCCAAGGTCTCGGTAATTGAGGTAGAGAAGACCATTCTGACGCTTAAACCCTCTAATTGCAAAGGTGACCAATGCCCCGCACAACTGATCAAGGACGCGGCTAGAGATCTAGCCCCCTTCATCACAAAACATATTAATGCCTCCTTCACTATGGGCGCCATCCCTCGCAATCTAAAGGAATCTTGGGTACTCCCCCTTCTAAAAAAGCAAACATTGGACCCCAACATTCCTACAAATTATAGACCCATCACCACAGTGCCTTTCTTACTAAAAATATTAGACAAGGTAGCGTACACCCAAATCCAGAACTTCCTTGAGATGAACCACCAATCCGGTTTCCGTCCGCAACACGGCACAGAAACTGCCTTTATCGATTTAAAGGCCCAAATAGACTCACTCAGAGACCAGGGCAAATTAGCTCTCCTCCTCCTTCTAGACCTATCAGCCGCCTTTGACTTGGTGGACCACAGAGTCCTATGCAATCACTTGGACTCGGCGGCCCACTTCTCAGGGGAGGCTATAGTCTGGATACAGTCATTCCTTAGTGACAGGATCATGAGGGTGTTCTCCCCCGCAGCGGCAGCAGACCCGATTCCCATCACCTGTGGAGTGCCCCAGGGATCCTGTGTCTCGCCGACACTCTATAATATATTCACCAAGCCACTCTTCGACGATCTCGATAATCTGGGTATCACATATACCAACTACGCAGACGATACCCAGATTCTCCTACCACTTACTGGGGATTACGTCGAAGATCTGGCTTTGGTGAACAGAGTCTATAGTATCGTTCAAGCATGGATGGCCAACCATGGCCTATGCTTGAACGATGACAAAACAGAGCTCATCATCCTGGGTACGGCAGCCCGCATCTCCAAACTCAACCAAAACTACTCAGCCTTCATCATCGATGGTAACACTATCAAGGTCGCTAGAGAAGTAAAAACCCTAGGTTTTTACCTTGATGCGACACTATCTTTAACCAAACAGGTGAACTCACTGGCCTCATCCACGGCCTATACATGCAAATTAATACGAGCTGGGAAACAATTCCTATCAGATGACAGCTGTCTTATCCTAGCTAGAGCCCTCATATTTTCAAAATTAGACTATTGTAACACCCTTTATATAGGGACAACCAAACAAATCATCAATAGAATCCAAGTGCTCCAAAATAATGCACTTAGAGCGGCCCTAAGTATCCCTAGAAGAGCACATATCTCAGAAATAAGACGTAAACACAAATGGCTTTCCACCCAAGAGAAAATCAACCTCAAATCTGCCTCCCTTAGCCACAAATGCTTAAACAACAAAGCCCCCCGCTACCTTTCAGAACGCTTCAACAGAAAACATCCCACTAGACTTACAAGGAGAGTCAGCCCTAACTGCCTCCTAGTGCCCAGATTTAACCTAGCCACCATTGGAGGATCCAGCTTCCCAGTCAAGACAGCGCAATTATGGAACGCCCTACCTCATGCACTTAGATCTGACCAAACGTTCAACAACTTCAGAAAGAATACCATAAAATGGCTCACTGAGAATTAGATATAAATGACTCTGCCTGCTCTGTAACCTGTAACTTGTAACTTACCTCAGGGTCCTGTGCGCACAATAAATAAATAAACAAACAAACAAACAAACAAACAAACAAACATGATATCACCCCTTACCTTTCCTGTTCCTGTTTCCTCTGGTCCTGAGCTCACGCATAACAGAAGATTGTTGGGGGGGACCCAAGATTGGTCCCTTAAGGTAGGCTTAGCCTGCACCAATAACTGGGGCCAATGTGGCTTTAAAAGATGGCTGAGCCCAGGGGTGATGCTAGGTCTGGAAAAGATCAGCGGCTAAGCTAATGACGGGACTGGCGGGACTCGTGGCTAGGTAGCATTTTGGTTGTATCACCTGAGCTTCCATCCGGGGCTACAACCTGAAGATCCGGGGCTATAGCCCCCTCTGCACCCCCTAACAACGCTTCTGGTTGAGCCACTCACCTAGGAGATCATCTGTTGACTTTGAAAGGAGTTAGAAGGAGGACTCATTTGGATCCTGGCTGAAGGTACAGTCTGCCTTATGTCTTCCGCCAGTGCAGGAAGGCCAGGATTTCCAAGAGGGAAGCAAGATCCCACTCCTAACATGTCCCAGGAAGCAGAGGACCTGTCCAGCAGCTCCAGAACCGGTACCAAGCCAGCACACAGCATGCCCTGCTTGGTTCTCACAGCAAGCTTCCTAGGTGGTAAGTGCCAGAGAGTCTCTGAACAAAGGACATGGCTGTTGCCGCAAACACTATCCTCAGCTTTGGGCAGTCTTCCTTAAACGATGACACGAGCCCTGCGAAGAAGTTGGGAGGCGTGCCACAACAAGCATCAACCAGCGTCCATCTTTTAAGGACATTTTTGAGGCAGTCCAGCACTCGAACCGCGACCGGCTGCACCACTGACTGTTGTCACGCTGCAGTCACTAAAGCCATCCGAGATGCCTCAACCAGCGTTCCTGATCCGCCAACCAGCACAGACAATGAGCATATAGCCCTTTAGGTAACGTGCATGCAATGAATAGGAATGCAGAATAACTCTGACACCAAATAATCAAATCAGCTCAGGAAGATGGCAAAGATTGCTGCTTTAATATCAATTATCTAAAACAGCGAGGTTCCAACAGACATCAAGCTCAAGCTCCCAATATATTCCACATAAGAACAGCCTTTTATACAAAAAATATGTAAGAAGTGACGTCATACTATGTGGCAAATGAGAAAAACCTACGAGGAATTGTGATATGTTCAAGGGGCACATCTAAGTATACTTTCTATAAGGCATAGGACTCTGATTGGCTATCTACTGTCAGGTGGACAACGTATGCCTACCTCTAAAACATGTTATCTTCAACACTATTATTTACACGGTATAGCATTGGCTCTCAAACTATAAGGCCCTTCATTATATGGCCCTCTACAATTGGTTGGCACGCTCGTGCAATGTCTGGAACATTTGGTTCACTTAGGAGCATGTAAGCTCATACCCAGGTACCAGGAGGTGGACTTGACTTTACCTCCCCACCCAATTTGCTCATCATCGCTCATCAACCCTGCTTTCTGTCATGAAGATTGCCTTTGAACTTGGCCTTGCAAAATATTCTTGTTTCTCGGAATATAAGGGAGTGCGAGCATGCACTATCGCTGTTCTAGGACTCAATTTCCATCCTTGGCTCACGTGACTGGAGACCACGATTTGGTCCATTTTGCAGCATTTAAATTTCTTAAATGAATAAAACTTGGCACTTATGGTGTCCTTTCCTTGCATCTTATCAAGGTATAATTCAGCTTCTCACTTTTTACTGACTTCAAGAATTGATACCCGGCCTCAGATGCTTCTGCTTTGATATCAGGCCAGACAGCCTCGCCATGCGCATCCACTTACTCCAACACAGTTCTCAGCCCTTTTCTCCATGGGTCTGGGCTTACTAAAATTCATGAGACCGATGTCCATCTTCTATACAATGGCGGCTTCGTCTGCAGTCTATTCACTACGCAAAGCCAGCTTCTATGATTACTTAGTATGCTTGCGTTACAGCGTCTGTACAGTTATTGAGTGGCTTGCATTTTCTTCAGTGCGTCACATACGTGCAATCTTCTTCTCGTATTATGAATGTTTTCTCGATTCTCAACTTCGTCATCAGTTTCTATAAAATCCACATATTCTCTTCAGTCAGTATCCTCAGGGTGTCACGCTTGTCTTCTTGTGATATCACTGGCTTCCCTTTCATTCTTTCTCATATTCATTTAGGGAGTTTCTCTCTCAGATTATCATGTCTTCGGGGATACAGTTGACAAGGTTTTCATAGTGGGATTATTCTTTCGAATACCTGCTGAGGTATGGTCACAACAGCTGGTGTCAAGCATGGCACAATCTCAGGCTTCAACATACAGGAGGTAGGGGGGTGGGATTTCCGGCAGAGTCATGCAGCTTCTCCTCTACACTCCCCCCTCTGGTCGAGTCATCGACCACCTCTTCAATGGTCTCCACATCTTGATATTTTCTCCTGAAGAAGTGCTTCTTTGGAGTCCAGATCTTCATCACCCCCCCACCCCCCTCAGTGTGCCGGCTGATTTGACATGCTCATCTACACTTCAGGTCATGTAGTTGCACTGGCCATTTGGATTACAATAGACCCAGGTTTCCTTAAGGTTGGGCATTGGGTTTCTGCTGAAAGTGTGACATATGTGTGCTGATTCATTGGTAAACTAGTGTAATCTTGAAGGTGGGTACTGGGGATAGAGACAATGCAACCTTTATGGCCTGATCCATTGGCAGTGTGGTTCCTTAAGTTTGGGCATTGGATTTTTATGCTGAAAGTGTGACCTGATTCACTGACAAGCTAGTTGAATCTTAAAGGAAGGTGGGCACCGGGGCAAGGACAATGAGATCTATGCTTCATGATTCCCTGGCACAGCAAATGGTACTGGGAAGGTTGTGTATTGGGTCTATGGTGAAAGTGTGACATAAGTGCCCTGATTCACTGGTAAGCTAGTGAAATCATGAAAGTGGGCAACAGGGACATAGAAAATGCAACCTATGCTTCATCATTCACTGGCACAGGAATGGGTACCTGAAGGTTGGGCATTGGGTTGAGGACAACAGTCTGACACGTGTGTTCTGCCTCACGGGCAAAGTAGATGAATGTTGAAGGTGAGCACTGGGATAGAGAAATTAGACCCATGTGTCCTGATTTATTGGCACTGGGATTTCCTTAAGGTTAGGCTTTGTGTTTACGGTGAAAGTGTGACACATGTGTCATGATTCACTGGTACGCTAGTGGAATCTTGAAGGTTGGCGCTGGGAATAGAGACAATGGGCCTCATTATGAGTTTGGATGTAGCCATGCCCTTAATAAGGGTATGGCTACTCCCAAACTCGGCTTCTGGTCCCGCAAAAGGGGACTTACCGGGCCATTCCGACCTTGGAGGGACCGGTAAATCCCTTTTGCGGGACCCATGGCCGGTACGTCCCCATTCCTATTTGAGCACCCATAAGGCTCAATGGGAATGGGTAGACCGTTGCTACCATCCTGGTCTGCTCGCGGGTGCCGCTCTGGACGCCTGGTCTAACCAGGCATCCAAAGCGGCACCTGTGAGCAAACTCGTAATGTTGTGGCATGGCAACAACAGCGCCGGTAGCACTACCTTACCTTACCACAACATTCGTATTGAGGCCCAATGAGACCTGTGTGTCCTGATTCACTGGCACTGAGGTTACATTAAGGTTGGGCATTGGGTTTATGTTGAAAGTGTGACATAAGTGCCTTGATTCACTGGTAAGCTAATGGAAATATGAAAGAGGGCAACAGGGATATAGAGAATGAGATCTATGCTTCGTGATTCACTGCCACAGCAATGGCTACCAGATGGTTGGGCATTGGGTATATGGTGACAGTGCGACATGTGTGTCCTGCTTCACAGACAAACTAGTGTGATGTTGAATGTGCACATTGGGAATACAGGGACAGTAAGACGCTGCTTCATATGCTTCACTGACACAGGAAAGGGTTCTTGAAGGTGGGGTCCTGGGTGTGGAGATAGTGAGATGAGGGCGTCCTGATTCACTGGCACATTGATTGTTTTTTGAGGTGAGGCATTAGGGGCAGATAGACAGTGAGACCTGTGTATTCCGATTCACTGATACAGGAATGGGTTCTTGAAGGTGGGACATTGGCTATAGAGACACAGAGACCAGTGTGTCCTAATTAACTGGCACTGCCTTTAGTTCTTGAAGGTGGGGCATTGTGGAAATAGAGAAAGTGAGACCTGTGTGTCCTGATTCACTCCCACAGGAATGGGTTCTTGAAGGTGGGGCATTGGGGACAGAGAGATATTGTAGCCTATGTGTCATGAGGTAGCATATAAGAGCACATAGCAGAATGCCATCTGAAGTACACTAAAGGGGAATCAGCATTTCTCTCACTTATCTTTATGCTGCGTTACTCAGATTTAGAGCATTCACTTCTGCCATTGACATGGTCTCCTGGTGCTCTGATACATAAGGAAGAGAGGTTGGTGGGTTAGGTTATGGGCGGTGCAAGATAGCTTTGCTGCAGACTGGAAGTGCTCACCTAGTGTTTGCAGGTCCATTCCTAGACGTTTTCTGTCAAGGGCTTAGAAGGATTTGTGTCCAGATGGGAGCCTCGTGTTCTCTGAATTCAACCAGCCACTTCCAATTTCTTACAAAAGATATCTCCACGGATCAAAAAGTCCAGTCCTCAAGACCCCAAGCAGAACAGGATTTCAGGCTAAACACTGACCACTGACCACCAGACTAGCTCCTGATTAAGGATTCACCCTCAAGTTCTTTTTAGGACATCCACGTATAAGTCATTTCAGTGGAAGTCCTAAAACATGAATTAGGTATTGAGGGTGAGACTTGGCTATCACTAGCAATTTAGAAATGTCTTTATTTCCAAAGGTGCTAAAAGATTCCTGTTAACATTTGAGGAAAGCTTCTTCCTTTCTATACCATACTATTGTAGTAACATTTTTGCCAGCAATGGGATTGCCACCGATTTTACCACTACGCCTAATTCCAGCATCTAGATGGTGTGAAATCCTCCATGTTACCTTTACAAATGGCATTACTGCAAAAATCCCTGAGGAGTCCTGAGGACACCACAAATTTGGATCAGCGCCAACTTTCCACCATTCAAAATCCGGCGTTGAATTAGCCACACCGAATGGCGGTAAGAGTAAACAAGTTTGGCAGCAATTCTGCATGAAAAGCATGGAATTACTGCCAATCTCGCCCTGGGGCCCCATGACGTCTTCGGGAATGGCAGGTCGCTGTGCTGCACATTTGGTCGCATACGAATTGGTCGCATTTCTTTTTTTATGAAATATTGGCGCAAATATATGTGGCGGTAATGATAAATATAAATGTTGGGGTGATCAGAAGGCGCTGCGGGGGTCTCCCTGCATATATTTGCAGCCAATTCGAGTTAGAGAAAAACATTAATAAACTCAACCTAATCGTATTCACCCAAATGTTTTTCGATGTAAACAACCCAAACGGAAGTCATCATTTCTCGGCCCCTCTAAACATCTTGTTTCCAGTCTGAGGGATACACAATCATCACTTTGATTTCTCAGCCTTCTCCTCTTTTATAGCCCACTTCCGCAGGCTCATTCTGCAGATGACTTCTGCATGGCAGATTTATTCCTCCATTATGTATGTAACCTGTTTATTTTCTCATTACTGTTTCATAGAGGATCAAATTTCCCTCCTGATTCAATTTTCCTGCCTCGCATTTTATTAGCTCCTCCGAGCTCTAAAAGTTGTTTGATAGCTATTGATTTTTTTGCTCCCCTCCTCTCGACTATGTTAGATTTCATCGCCCATTTAGCCCATACATTAGCAATTTTCCGTTGAAATGAGGAGCAATCCAGAAGCGCATCCGTCCTGATAAATGTCACGAGATTGAAGCCTTGTGGGATTGCGCTTAACTTGTGGGAAAGCGGCAGTGGACCAGAAGGAGAAGCAGGGGCAGGGCAGAGAGGAGCATCAAACTGTATAGATTTACAAGGCAGCCATTTTGATTTTCATTTAATTATTATGTAAAACCTCTAGCTAGCATGACGCCATTATGAGTATAGCGGTAACGGTAAACCTGCTAATTGGGCCAGTTTTACCCCTTCACCTTATTGTGGGTTTTATCATCAAGGATATACAAAATGCCTGCTTTCAGTGGAGGTGTTACATCCACCACTTCCCAATAAGGTCCTAGGGGACTGCAGAGAGTGGAGTCACTAAAACCATACATTAGGCAGTGATATACTGTTAATGATCATTCAATTTGGTAGCAGTCAGATTGCTGATACAGATAACTCACAACGAGGGCCATACATCTCCCCATTTGCTATACCCTGTGTTAAAGACCATTGTGGGTTGAGGCATGCACTCTATCAGTCCTCATGTCCTTCTTTTGTAATGTATGGCCTGCTTCACCATAACTACACTAGTAGCCTGATCTGTGATTGCTTTTTTTGCCTTTTTAGTTGTGTTTATTAGGTGGTGTTGAAGTGAGAAAATGGGAAAATACCCTCCCCCCATTCTCATCCAAACCATGGCCCAGGACATCAAGACCCAAGCACCCCTCGCGAGAGGAGTTCGACCCATTCACTTCATCACCAGACGACAAGAGCACCTGTGTCCACGGCCCACACCCCCAGGGAGCCTGCCCACTACCACGTCCTGGTCAAGCCTACATCAGCCTCATGGATCAACTCGATTAGACAACAGCCACAAACACCATCATCGTTAGAGATGCCATGACGACATAGCCAACAGACATGAACACACGTGCCACCATGCACACTGGTCACTCACACACCAACCTACACAAAGAACATACTCAGTGCTATGAAGCAGAGGACTGATACAGCCACAGACACGCATCATTGTTATTTTCCACATAGGCCTCCTACAGCACCGCAGAAATGCAAGACGCCTGAAAAACTTGTGTATACATGCTTGCAGATGCTTTCTCGCTATCTATCCCTATGAAGACGACACCCTATATATCTAATGCTGCTTGCAAAAGTCTGTTGACCCTGCGACCCCCATATTATGGACTATGTACTGCCACCCAGAAGCAAGGCCCAAAGTAGGCCGCAAAGCAAGAGTCCCGAGGCAGGAGCCTCTCAGACGAAAATCCTCTCAGACGAAAATGCAAAGCGCTGACCACGCAGAACGAGTCCCAATGAGAGCTCACAGCCAAGGCCGCAATGTTGCCATCTGCATGTCGCACTCCCCGCGCCAAGGTTACACCTGCCAACGCGGAATGCTCCTCAGAGCCGAAATACAAATCAAATGCTCATAATTCTGCTCCAGCCACGGTCTCTCCACATGTGACCAAGCCGAACTGACAAGATGCCAAGCTCACGAGACAGAAAATCGCTGGCTTTCCAGGTCTGGAACACGGTCTGCAACAACGAAGCGACAAGTTGGACACCTACAGCGATGGGAAAGACATGCACATCAGCCACTAGCCAGACCTGTCCATTGTCTGCCACTAACACATAGTTGCACATTGTTGCCAGCACCAGGTACATCGGGAGCTGGGAACAGCGATGGTCCCAGGCTTGGGGGCTCGCGAGGGAACCAATCAGAATACGAGGGGCTCACCACTGACGCCATTTTAGATAGCCAATCACCAAGCGTCCACTTGTAACAAATTCGGTGTAGCAACTGTTAGGGACAACCCAAGTGTACCACCTGACCTGTCCTTATCCAATAATCCTTTCTCCTATAGGTAACCATACTGACCCTACCACTCGGGGAGCCAACCCGAAGTGGCGTTAGGTTTTGGGACAGTTTTCCCAGGTGATGCAAGTAGCACGTCATAATACGGTAAAAAGGGCCTGCGAGACCCACTAGTGCTGAGAGTCTCTTCAGATGCATACGGGCTGAGAACTATCCCTGCCGTTACTATAATAAACAGCAGTCTCTACCTTGCTCTTTTGTGTGCCTCATACTCCTTTTGGGACGCGGGAGGAGTTGGGGCCTCCCCAGCACTGGCGGTCTGCGGACGGCTCTGCCGGCCCCTGGGAAAATACCCCGACAAGTTGGAGGCACTGCTGAGACCTGTTTGAGGTCTACCTAACCTAAGGGCACAACTACAACAGACAGGCCTCTTGCAATGAAGCAACCCAGCAGCACGGCCCCCTCTGCCGTTGCCCCCTTTTTGAGGACTACACGACCATCGCGGAACTGCGAGATGACCGGACAGCGCAATCCGGATATTGGCCGTCAGGAGCTGACTTGAGAAGTATCCCGCCCGCGGTTGGCGAGTGTCCAGACATGGTCCAGACGAGGGGAGGTGGCGAGCCGCTTTGGAGAGGCGCCCACGGTCGAGCGGTCCCAGCTCACGAGGACTTTATGTGAGTATGGCACACCCAACTAGCAATGTAATGTTGTGCGGGAGGTGGGAGGAATTGTAAAAGGGATGGCGGGCGGTTGTCACAGGGTGTTGAAAAAAGAAGATTTTGATTAATAAGCAGCAATAGGTGTGTGAAGCGCAGCAGGACAGGCAAGAGGGCCGTCCCCTGCAGCATCATGAAGTAAGTTGGGTGGGGCTTCAAGCACCCACGTACAACTGGCAGGTCGCGCTGATTGGTCTAGATCTAAGACACCTGTGTAAGGGAGGTGTGGCTTTCCTATGAATTGACTTTGTAGATCAATGATTAGATGAGGATCCCTACTAATTGAGTGTTGAAGCTCGTTAAGTAGATGATGTTTTCCCGCAGGAGGTTGCTAGATTGTTTCCCAAGTGCGGAATATAATTGGCCGGTTAAACTCCCCCAGGGCGGAGGCATATCATACGTGAGGTGACGCTGCGTGCGCAGTCCGATTGTAATAGGAAATTGATTGTTGCATACTCCACTCCAGACGTAGTGGGAAGACAGCTGTGGGGTTAACGGGGAGTAAAAGTGTCAAAGATAGCGTGTATTCATTGGTTCTGAAATTGTACAACCTCTACAAGATACTTAATATCTTGTAGAGGTTGGTGACGTCACCCATAGGGCTTGATTAGGACACAACAACCATCTCGTGTTTATCCAGGGGTGGTCGAGGGCAGAAAATACGAAAGGGTAGGTGCAAAGGGGGAGAGGCGGCCACGCACAGAGAATGCAGGTCGCACTTGAACGGGGAGGGGCAAAGGCAAAGAGGTGGCAGCGCATGGAGAACGCCAACCACGCTCGACAAAGGGGTTGCACCAGAAGAGGGCGGGGACTGAGCAGACAGTGGGGACGGGGAGGAGGAGGATATAAGTTGAAGGTGTGCCAAGTACAGGCAGCACAGGAAGGTGGGGCAGCTCAAAGGCACGCCACACAGGGGGCTTCGTGCGCCACGGTCAAAGGGGGCCATAGTTGAAACATCAGGATGAAAGAACAGCAAAAACAAAGCACTGTAAAATTGAAATTGCCTTCCTTTTCAGCGGACAGTCGGAAGTCCCCAGCTTACGGGGCCAGGTAAAAGGTTGACGTTGGGAAAAGTAAAATTGTAACAAGGCCACGTACACGGGTCGGGGGCAGGAGCAGGGTTGGGGTTCAGAGCAAGCGCTTTAACTACACCACTCCAGCACATCTGCACAACATTGTCACAGCACAAAGAGAAAATTATAAAATACAGCATTGAATGGACACAAGAAACAGACAACAAAATAAGGGTACCGTGGCCGCCCAACAGCAGCTTCGACACGTTTACCCAACGCTACTTGCTGACATATCTACATAATACATACAAAGGAAAAAAGTTAGCAAGCCATTTAGAGGTTTTTGATCTCTGGAAGATGTTCCAGGGAGGTACACCAGGAGCCCCAGGAATGTTCGCAGTACAGGGGTGAAGGAGGAGAAGGGGATAAGGGAAGAGAAGGAGGTAAAAGAGGAGAAGGTGACAGGAGGGGGTGGGGGTACGGCGCACAAAAACTGACCCAATACTGAAGAGAGTGAGGAGGAGGAGGCAGAAGGATTGTTCGCAGTATCAGAGGCAAAGGTGAAAAAAGAAGGGGCAGAGGGCATGCCAATGGCTAAGGTAGTGAAGAAGGAAGAAGGGGGGTTGTACCCAATAACAGAACTAAGAGAAGCCGACCCAACAGCAACTAACGGCTGCACAGGGGTACTCAAACCCTGCATACTGCCCCCCACCATAGGCACCAACAGATAGCTGCCAAAAGGGGATGGTGGCGATGGGCACGGCAGATTTAAACACAACACAGGCAGGCACGGGGCGGAAAGAGGGTCCTGGGAAACTTTGCAAACATAGGGCCAGATGA
Source organism: Ambystoma mexicanum (assembly GCF_040938575.1). Taxonomy (NCBI): domain Eukaryota; kingdom Metazoa; phylum Chordata; class Amphibia; order Caudata; family Ambystomatidae; genus Ambystoma; species Ambystoma mexicanum. The sequence goes on from NC_090926.1 coordinate 1,182,801,478, forward strand.
ATGGATAGCAGCACAGGTGCTTCTGAAACTCCGGGGGACACTAACAGGGGAAGCGGAGGACGCTGTGAGGAAGGTCAGCAAGGAAGAGATGGATAACATACAGACAGGGCACGAGGTAAGTAAAGGGAGAGAAGGGCGACTTTCACAAGAAGAGGAAGACATGCTGGAGGAAAGGTTGTCAGAATTGAGAGACGTACGAAGCGCACTGATCAGACAGTTCGAGGAGGAAACACAGGAAAGGAAGGAAGAGAAGAAAGCAAATAGGGAAGAGAAGGTGAGGATGAAGGAACAAACCGAAGAAAGAAAGAAGGAAAAAGCGCGCATACGGGCAATAGAAAATCGAGTGGCGCGCGCAGAGCAAAGGGAGATGAGAAGGAAGGAGGAGCGGGAAGAAAATGACAGGGGAATGGGACTGTGGAAAAAGAAGATTATGTAGGAAAGTGCGCAGAAATATGAAGAAGGAAAGGTTATAGAAAGCATCCTAAAAAGGGAAGGGGGAATATGGGGCGAAAAGAAGAAGAAGAGAAGATATTAGAAAAAGTGAGCGAAGAAGTAATGGAAGAGCTTTCCAAGAAACAAGCGGAAATAGGTGGCGAGGTAGTGAGAAAGAAGAATGAAGAAAAGGGAGAGAGGAGAGGAGCAAAAAAGTATACACGCCAGGATAAGGAGGTGGCAGCCACATCAACGCAGGGGGTTGCAGTTAAAGGAGGTGAATACACAGACATGGACCTAATAGATTTAAGGACAGTCAAAGTGGGGGGAAAACGCACAGAGTGGGGACTGACATTTCATGATGGATTTTGCAATGAGGAAGAGGAAGGGTCTTGCAAAGGTGGAAGAGATGGAAATAGGGAGAGTTTAGATAAATTATACATAACGTGCACTGCGAGTCACCATGAGTGTGCTGGACACGGGGAGAACAGAACACAAAAGAAACGAAAAGCAGAGAAGTGAACAGAAAAACACCACGACCACTAACGTCAACATCTGTACACACTCCATATGTCGGCAGAGTTAGGGACGTCCCAGGACGCAGGCAGGAAGAGCGAGCAAACACACCCATGGTGGGGCAAGAGGGTACCAGGAGGGGAAGGAAGAACATCGGAGGGGATAGAATAAACTACTGCAACATTGATAGCATTGAAGAGTTGCCAAATATGGAGGAATATGATGAATATACAAACATAACCCACACAGGCGGACACCGGGGGAGGTGAGGGAGTATGCCTTAATGCCAATGCTAGAAAGGGGAGGAGCTAGACCACAATATGTCCCCTGGAAGCATGCCGATAAGTAAAATATAAAATGCAGACTTCCATTTCTAAGTGGAGGAGCTGCGAAGTGGATATATAAGATGGAAAAACAAACTGCGGGGCAAAAACTAGTGGTGGGGGTGTGAAGGGGCTGCTAATTTCAATACGGGGGGAGGCCGCAGATGACATTTGGAAGAGGGTGGGAATCCCAGGGGTAACAATAAGCGACACATCACATGATGGAGCACCATTCGCCAACTGTAGGCACACACTCTGGCAGACATTGAGGGCCCAATACCCAGACATATCAGACATAGGAGTAATAACCTCACGCAAGATGTGTGAGAATGAAGATCCTGTTGATTACATCGAGGAGATTCAGGAAAAGTGGCACCTGGAAATGCGGGAACTGTGGGCCAAAACAATAGCAATTTTTTACCACATACTAATACAAGGGCTCCCGGAACAAAGTACAGAGGCAGTTGAAGCAATTAGTGGGAGTGGAAGCTAAGGCATGGCCAGAAATACAACTGACAATAGTGCACCACTGCAGGATGTGGCAAGAAAAGATGAAACAAAAGGAAGAAGATAGAAAGACAGAAGAAGCGAAGTTGGTCCAAAAATGAATATGCCATGGAAGGAGCACTGATAACAGCACCCGCACCCACGCAGGTCACAGTGACGCCAGACACAACACAACAACAGGTAGCACCATTACAGCAAGCACAGATAATGACACAGCAGATGCCTCCACCCCCACCATACACAGCGCACGCAGGAGGAGGTTATATGCAAATGGGAAATGGGTACTCAAATAACTACAGAGGAAGGGGCGGCCAAATGAGAGGAAGGGGCTATGGCCCACCCGCACATCAATGGGAAGGGTTCCAGGGTTACAATCAATATGGACAGCAGGGGTACCAAGACAACACGGTGGATTTCCATGGCAAGCACGGGAGCCACCGATATGCTGGATATGTGGAATGGTGGGACACATGTCACGCACTTGCAGAATGCGACCAGCACAAGCAGCTTGGGGAGAGCAAGGGCAGCAAGGGCCTATTGGGGAACAACAAGTTTACCAACAACAGCAAGAGACACAGCAACCACTAACACTACAGCAAGCACCAATGCAACAGCCCCAGCCACAAATACAAGCGTACACACAACAACCACAAATGCCACAACAACCACAACAACAGGCACAGCAAACACAACAGCATCCACAACTGCACATACAAACATACCCCCAACCACAGCAGCAGACAATTGCAAAACAACAACAGGTCCAAACAGTGCAGCAGCTCACACAAATACAGGACAATCCAATATCATTGACTGACACACCTGTAATACAGGCACAGCTGGGGAGGGTGACAATATTGCGTTACAACCCTTACACAGGGAATGGACAGTCACTATACCCACAATAGGACAGCCCACAGATGTCTTTGATGTGTTCCATCCTATTAGTAACACCTAACCCTGCGGAGGAACCATGCATACAGGTGGCGATAGGTGACAAAAATGTTTCCTTCCTAGTTGACACAGGGGCCACTAGGTCATGCATAAGGGAGGGAAAGTTCAACTTGTCAGGTGAAGCTATGAACACTCAAGGATTTTCTGGGGCTCGAGGGTTTGATTTCCTTCACTGATATCATCCCCTTATCTGTAGGGGATCAAGATATGTCTCTCCCGCTGATGTACTCAAAGCAATCACCAGTAAACATACTAGGGAGAGACATCATGAGCAGGTTGAATATGACCATCTCCTTTACTGAAAAGGGAATAATTGGCTCCACACAAGGCAGTAACATGCTCATAGCATGACAAATACTGCAGGTTTATTGTGGCAAAACAGTGGCCAGGGTAGAACCAGTAGATGGAGACATCTTCCAATATGGAACAGACATGGCAATAGCATGGCTACCAGGAATTGAAGGGAACATTTGGAGACCAGCATTTGGAGACCAGCAGCTTACCTTTTCAGACCCGAAACACCAGCTAGTGAAAAGGAAGGGACAATGATATCAGTGAGCATTGAGAGCATTGTTGCAACACCAGACTACATTGTAGTACATGCTTAGTGCTGACTAACACAGGTACCAGATGAGGAGCTCTTCTCGGACGATAATGGAGAGGGGGAGAGGGTGTTTGAGATGAGCGTTAACATTTGGTTGACAGTAACATACAAAGAAGTGGCACAAAAAATGGCCATGGCACTAGAGGCACCTGTCACTACAGCTGTGCCATTGTACGAGGAGGATCTGGAAGAGTACCAGCATCTCTATGGACCACCAGTCCATACGACGTGGGCTGCATAAAAAGCATTGGAGGAGTAAAAATAAAATTGATAAAAGGAGCAATGCTGCCAAGAGTAAAGCAATACCCACTATCAAAGGAAGCAGATGAGGGGATATATGAAACAATAACAGCCCTAATAAATAGAGGTATACTAGTACCATCAGAGTCCCCATGCAACACTACTGTGTACCCTGTGCGCAAAGCAAAGGGAGGGTCTTGGCATTTCATCCAGGATTTCAGACCCCTCAAGCACATTGTAGAAGGAGAATACCCTATAGCGGCTAATCCAGCCGCTATACTATGTGGAATACCAGCAGAGGAATCACAATTTACTGTGATTGACCTCAAAAACACATTTTTCTCAATACCTCTGCACCCTGACTCACAAGATCTGACAAGTTTCACATACCACAACACAAAGTGGAAACACACAAGGCTGCCCCAAGGGTATTGCAAGTCCCCATCCATCTTTAACAGAGTGATACAAATGGAGTTGGGTAACATTGACATTGAAAGCACGGTGCTGCAATACGTAGATGACATCATCATGTGCAGCACCACAGAGGAGAAGTGCAGGAAGGACTCTGTCAAGATGCTCACGGTGTTAGCAGAAAAAGGGTACAAGGTAGTCAAAGAAAGGTTGCAATACTGCCAAGAACAAGTGCTCTACATAGGCCAGCTCATTTCACAACATGGAAGGAACATTGCACTACAAAGGGCACAGGCCATAACAAACACACCACAGCCACAGACAGTGAGAGAACTGCAGCAGTATTTGGGCCTATGCAACTACTGTAGGGCATGGGTTTTTGACTACAGCTTGTACATAGGACCATTGCTTGAGGCCCTCAGAGAAGCACAGATGGGGGAGAAGAAGTTGGATGGACAAGAGAAATGACAGAGGCATTTGAGGAATTGAAACATGCCATATCCACAGCACCAGTACTGGCCACCCCAAACTATGAGGAACAATTGTTCATCTTTTCACATTGTGACTCAGCAGTAATGAAGGCAGTACTGACACAAAAAGCTAGCATGGGACACAAGCCAGTAGCATTTTACATGGACACATGGACCCTGTAATGTTAGGTCACTTCCCGTGCGAACAGAGCCTGGCCGGCGCAGCCTTTGCAGTAGAAAAATCATCCTAAATAACAATGGGCTGCCTCACCACACTGTACATGGAACATGCCCTTTTTGCAATACTGAACAAACCAAAATCAACCTTGACCACCAAAAGGGCATCAGGGTAATAAATAATTTTGTCCAGACCAGAACTAAAAATTGTAAGGTGCAGCAACGTGAACCCAGCAAGGTTTATAGCAGAGGTAGTAGAAGATGGCAACTACGCTCATGATTGCACACAGGCCATTGAATTTTACTCCAGCACAAGAAAAGTTGAGGAAAATGCCCTAGAGGGGGAGAGATGATGTACATTGATGGGTCCTCAACAATTGACCAGAGTGATGGGGTACGAAGGACAGGAGCAGCAGTGGTACGACTGAGAGACGACTGGACTTATGTCCCAATGAAATGTGTTCAGTTACCACAACACTATTCAGCGCAAGCAGCAGAACTAGTAGCCCTAATGTTAGCACTAAAGGAGAGCAATGACAAAAGAGTGACCATATATTTTGACAGTGCATATGTCACATCTACAGTACACTGAGGTCTAATTAAGTGTCAACGAAGAGGGTTCAGATGAGCAGACGGCACCCCGGTGCAGCATGCTCTACTACTTGCTGAACTAATCGAAGTAATTGAAGACCCTAGAGAAATAGCCCTGGTAAAGTGTCAGGCCCATACAAACGGGGATGATCCAATTTCAAAAGGTAACGAAAAAGCAGACGCACATGCTAAATATGCTGCATATTTTGGTGAGATTTGGACCCTGCCAGAAAAAGTAAAAGATAAGGGGAGGGCGGGGTCAAGACAGATGTTAATGAAGGATGGGTACACACACATCCCTGAAACTCAAATAATGGAATTACAAGCAGCAGCGCCTATGGCAGAGAAGGAACTATGAGTCAAAAGAGGATGCACAATGTCCCCCACAGACGCACTATGGCGACAAAATAACACAGGCAAAATAGTGATGCCCATAGCCTTATTTAAAACAGCATTGGCCCAACTACATCATCCCACACACACAGGAAAAGAGGTGTTTGCAGAACGAATAAAAGAGGCGTGGTTCTGTCCTGAGCTAAATTCACACGTTGCAAACTTTATTAGCAATTGTCTCACTTGTCAGCAATTTACGGCTGGTCACACGCTGCAAGTGATCAAAGGTACTATACCCCAGCCAGAAGGACCCTTTCTGCACCTACACATTGACTACATTGACATGATCAATGTATGTCAAGGATACAGATACATGATTATAGTAGTATGCCCATTTTCAAGGTGGATCGAGGCCTGTCCATGCTCCCATGCAAACGCCTTTAGAGCAGCTAAATTTCTGGCCAGGGAGGTGGTCCCAAGGTGGGGGGTATGTGAAGTGCTGTGGTCTGACAATGGCCCACACTTTTCCAATGAAATGTTCCAACACATAACTGCCCTCCTTGATATAAAGCATAAGTTTGCATGCGCATACCACCCACAGGCAAACGGCTTCTGTGAACGCCTCAACCGCCTCCTAAAAGAAGAGATAGCCAAGATTCAATAAACAACCAAAAAGAGTTGGCTTTACTACCTCCCCTTGGCCCTATTCGAATTAAGAAATAAGACAGGGTCGGACCACCACCTCACACCCACGAGGTGGTGACCAGACTCCAAATGCACCTTCCACTCACACCACCATCAAGAGCTATAACAGATTGCCATGCCTCGCAAACTGTCTTTGGTGAAGAAATGTACAAATATATCTCTTCCTTTGTTACTAGTGTCGCCTTTATCTCTCAACAGATCGAACGGACACGGGGCGGGTCGAAGAACACCCAACAAGAAGAAAATAAAACGAAGAACAGGAACAAGCTTCACAGTGGACTGTAAAAGAGGGGGACCACGTCCTTCTGAGGAACTTTAACCGCCGGTGGAATAGCCCCTGGTTCACTGGGCCCCACCAGGTGGAGAAAACAGCTCCCAGAGCTGTGAAATTTAGGGATAAACATGTACGTGTTTGGACCCACCTGCATGACATCAAGCCCTACAAAGCACTAACACGCCATTGTGTTGACGAAAGGGCCAATGCAGCAGCAACAACAACCAATGACAACAACAACGCAGCCCAGACCGCAAACCCCCTAAAGACACAAGTTGACAATCACCCACAGCCCACCCCATCCCAAAGTAAAACAAACCCTGTCCAAGCCACTACCTAAATAAAGAACATTGTCCAACAAACTTCAATTTTACACCACACTGTGTAGACACGTGCATGTTCTTTTCTCTTTTTTGTCTCGCACATGCAGGTACCGCACAGTACTGTTACAATAGTATATAGAAATAGTTGAGTACAAGTTACTAAAGCATACGTCATTGCCCAGAGGTAAATGCTGCCCGTGGATGACAACACCCCAGAAGCATTGTCACACCAATTTGTTTATATTATAAAAATACCAAAACACTTAAAGAAAAGAAGAATACGCGTGTATTATAACCCATTCCTTTTGATCATAGAGCAATCATTCCCACATCTCCACAAACAATTACCAGCCCTAAGAGATAGGACGGTGAGGAAAGCGTGGGAACAGCTTTTCGCTTGGGAATTGAACGATTATTTGATAGGGAGAGCTTGAATAAAGAAACTAACAAATGAACGCATATTTTTAGAAATTTTCAGGCGGGCATCTATATCATCAAAACTAAAAAAAGGCTGCATGACCGCAGCACAGGTAAGAAGAACCATGCCAGTGATATTAGCACTTGTAATAAAGACAATAGGCATAATTGTCATCACTGGTCTACTTGCTGCCACTGTCTTGCAGGCACACTATGCTTCCTATGTTATGGCAGCACCTTCTAATAACAAATCCCCCACCACGGCTGCAACAGGTCCAGTGTCAGGTGGTACAAGTAACCCAAGAGGAAACAATAAGAGGGATAAACGTAGTGCTTCTATTGATAACCACGGGGTAGACACATATCTTACAGAATCCGCACACGTCTCAAATAACATGTGGTACCAGCACATGTCCAAAATTGTTAAGGGGACAACTAAGGACAACTGCTATGTGTGCTCATTGATCCCATACGCCATGAGCGCATCCAGAACATTTGTGGCAACTGAGGTACCTGCAACATCAGTGGAGTGCCTGCCATACCTGGCCTTGTTCCAAACAAGAGGGCGATTTCAGGGGAAACTAGCAACGCTGAGATGGAAATCGAGGGATACATACCCGCATGAAAACAACTTCATCAAAACACTACCCATGTACGACAACTACTGGTAGCATACACAAGGGCTCCAATATGTGATGGATGGACCAGACAAAGTAGAAACAAAGGAAGTAACATTGGATTACCTACCATGCGAATGGCGTGCAAGAGAAGGTGCTGGGGTACCAGGGTGCTGGGAAAGACCACTGATATTAATATATGGAAGGTATACACAAAAGGATGGGTGGACGGGATTGTGGGCAGCAATATTGTGAACTTGGCAAAGGCAACAGTGGTAACAGTAAATGAAGAGAACAACAAATATTACAATGGATGGACAAGGAGCACAGCCCTAGTAACCTGGCTAGAAAAGGATGCGGAACCAATAAACATACTTCCACTAACTGCACCTACACTATGTTATCAGTACGATGGGAATGTCGATGTTGGGAGGAACAGCAACTGCGTATACATGTACTGGTCATTTGAAGATCACGTGAACCAGTATGGACACCTGGCGGGAAAAACAAAGGTATGGAGATTACGCGGAGACAAGAGAGCGGATCATTTTGAGGTCGACAAGTCGACCAGAGGGGGGACTGAAGTGGGAAAATGGGAAAATACCCTCCCCCATTCTCATCCAAACCATGGCCCAGGACATCAAGACACAAGCACCCCCGCGAGAGGAGTTCGACCCATTCACTTCATCACCAGACAACAAGACCCCCTGTGTCCACGGCCCACACCCCTGGGGAGCCTGCCCACTACCACGTCCTGGTGAAGCCGACGTCAGCCTCATGGACCAACTCAATTAGACAACAGCTGCAAACACCATCATCATTAGAGATGCCATGAGAACATAGCCAACAGACACGAACACACGTGCCACCATGCACACTGGTCACTCACACACCAACCTACACGAAGAACATACTCAGTGCTATGACGCAGAGGACTGATACTCCCACAGACACGCATCGTTGTTATTTTCCACATAGGCCTCCTACTGCACCGCAGAAACACAAGACGCCTGAAGAACTCGTGTATACATGTCTGCAGATGCTTTCTCGCTACCTATCCCTATGAAGATGACGCCCTATATATCTACTGCTGCTTGCCACACTCTGTCGCCCCTGCGAACCCCATATTATGGACTATGTACCACCACCCAGAAGCTAGGCCCAAAGTAGGCCGCAAAGCAAGAGTCCCCAGGCAGGAGCCTCTCAGACGAAAAAATCCTCTCAGACGAAAATGCCAAGCGCTGACCACGCAGAACGAGCCCCAGGGAGAGCTCACAGCCAAGACCGCAATGTTGCCATCTACATGCCACACTCCCCTTGCCAAGTTTACACCTGCCAACGCCGAATGCTCCTCAGAGCCGAAATACAAATCAAATGCTCATAATTCTGCTCCAGCCACGGTCTCTCCACACGTGACCAAGCCGAACTGACAAGATGCCAAGCTTACGAGACAGAAAGTCGCTGGGGTCCCACGTCTGGGACACGGTCTGCAACAACGAAGCGACAAGTTGGAAACCTACAGCAATGGGAAAGACATGCACATCAGCCACTAGCCAGAGCTGTCCATTTTCCGCCATTAACACATAGTTGCACATTCTTGCCAGCACCAGGTACATCGCGAGCTAGGAACAGCGATGGTCCCAGGCTTGGGGGCTTTCTTGGGAACCAATCAGAATATGAGGGGCTCACCACTGACGCCATTTTAGCTAGCCAATCACCAAGCGTCCCCTTGTAACAAATTCGGTGTAGCAATGTTAGGGACAACCCAAGTGTACTGTGTACTGCCTGACCTGTCCTTATCCAATAATACTTTCTCCTATAGGTACCCATACTGACCCTACCACTCGGGGAGCCAACCCGAAGTGCCGTTATGTTTTGGGACAGTTTTCCCAGGTGACGCAAGTAGCGCGTCATACTACGGTAAAAAGGGCCTGCGAGCCCCACTAATGCTGAGAGTCTCTCGGATGCATACAGGCTGAGAACTATCTCTGCCATTACTATAATAAACAGCAGTCTCTACCTTGCACGTTTGTGTGCCTCATACTCCTTTTGGGACGCGGGAGGAGTTGGGGTTTCCCCAGTCCCGGAGGTCCGCGGACAGCTCTGCCGGCCCCCGGGAAATCACCCCGACAGTGTTAAAGCACCACCTTGAAGCAAAAGCTAATGCACTGGGGGGTAGGTAACATGTGCCGATGTATGCACAGCTTGGGAGTGTTATTTGGTATATTAACCGACCCATTGATGCTGCATGGCCATGCTAATCCATATAGCTATTCCCACCCGCTACCTGCTCCTCCCCGCTCAGAACACGTCCACCACAGATCTTTTTGAACTAGCCCGGGGGTCTGCAATCTTTGTCTCTTCAAATTTGGTGCACTACAACTCCCATCAGGATTAATCAAAATAGTCAATGGTGAGGGTTCATGGCCTAACCAAAATAGTCAATGGTGAGGGATCATGGGAGTTGTAGTCAAAAACATCTGGAGAGCTATAGGTTGCAGACCCCTGAACTAGCCCTGTTAAGCAGTAATATCAAACTTTGGCCTGCGGATGTAGATTCAGAGAGGTCATGGCTTTTGAGCAGCTCCACATGCAATATTACTGTAATAAAATGTTTAATCAAGTGTGCATTCAGACTCTTGATTTATATCTACTCCTTGCCCTGCAGTCCTTTTAAAGACAAGCATTGACAAAGCCAACTGGCTTTGGTGTAAATGACTATAAATACAAATACAAATATTTTGCCCCGAGTATAAGTATTAGTTAGGCATTTCTAAAGCACAGGCCCAGGTAATCACCCCGTTCTTTATCTGGCCATCTTAATACCAGACCTTTATATAAGGACAACAGCAATCCAGTACATCACCATGTAAACACCTCAGGCCACATGCTGCATAATAAACTTATAAATGCAGGTCAAAGAAAGGATTGAGATTTAAGGAGAATGGAAAGTCCACCTATCTAGTATCCCATACTTGCTTTTAAATGCAAAGTTCTATGAAACAATCTTGGAAGCATTTTGGAGGCAATCTGTATTTGCACGCTCTGTGGAGGTGGCTCTGCAAGTGGCTTTTGGGCTGCCCAGACCAAGGTTTCAGTGAATCTGAAAATTATTCCAGCGCACACTCGGGACTCCGCCTACTTTCTTCCCCTGACAACAAAAGCCACTGACCACGCGCCTTGTGTGCGCGCACTCTGTGTAAGTGGCTCTGCAAGTGGCTGTTGGGCTGCCCAGACCGGCGTTTCAGTGAATCTGAAAATTATTCCAGCACAGACTCGTGACTCTGCCTACTTTTTCCTCCTCACCACAAAATCCACTGGCCACCTGCCTTGTGCAAGATTAATTATACACCTTCCAGATATCACCTCTTTTGTTTTTCTGCAGCATATAAACCTAACTGTTCAATGGGGTTAGTTTAAGTGAAATTCGAAGCAGGCTGTGGGGGTGTGTTGGTAAATGGGACAGTCACCATGGACAATACATGGGTGGACATACACAGATTAAGCATAACCAACATTTGACGTTTTTAAGTGCCGGTAGGCTGTACGGCCAGCTGCCTTAGTAATGTGACCTCGATGGAGAAAGTGCTAGAGTGGAGGCAGAGAAAGGGAGAAACAGAGGCAAGTTAGAGGCGAGGGACATTTTTTAGCTAGAACGCAGATGAGAGGTAGGTTAGGAGAGTAACTCGGAGTTGAGGAGGTATGATTTTAGTTTGGTTTTTAACAAATCGTTGTAGACTGTTTCTTGGATGTCCGGGGGAATAATATTCCATGCAAGTGGAGTAAACATGTTTTGGGGACTTCCCTATGTAAATCCAAAGTGCTTAATACAATCTGGTGACATAATATTTGAGTCAGTGCAACATGCATCTATTTTACTGTACAGGTACATGTACGATTAGCCTTTAACACTGGATCTTGGTGAAATGCACTCCCAGTAACCGGAATCCCCACACCTAGACCCCAAATAACTGAAGCAAAATCCCACCACAGCTTATCAATCGGATTTAAATATACCATATGTGTATAAGTATTGCTACAAAGCAAAAACCCCATCTAACAATATTGAGACAAGGAGGCTGCATCCGGTAAAAGGAATGAGAACTACCAGGCAGAAACACAGTCTTTCTTTTGTTTTTCTGACCCAAACCCATAGCAGGAGGAAGGACTATGGTGGTTTGTTGAAGGAGGAGGCAGCAGTAATTCTGCCTCCAGTTGTGTACCCCCCAACTTTTTTCTGTTGTCTGAACACCCTAGCCTGACTTTTGCAAGTGAAATCCAGCCTTCTGCTGTACTCCGCTAGGCTTTTGCTCATTTTGTTAAGTGGAAACTGACATGCCCTTAAGTCAGTAGTGGGAGACTTTGTTTCCCTTAGTCTTTCACTTTGTTGCTATTCTTCAGTAACATTTTATAAGGGCACAAAGTACCTTACAGTGCAGTGTGCTTGGGTCTCCTTTCATTTTTAAGGCCCTAGACACACTCAAAGGATGTTTGGTGAATGTACAGATGTGCCTTGGACAGAGCTTGTGGCAGCTGTTACTTTTTATGTATTTTCTACTCTTTTCAATGGTTCAAACAGCGTTTACTACGTTTCACCCTGGACAGTGGCCAGTGCCTAAAATGGCCATGACACAAGGTCCTTAGTTCTGTCCTTTGGCCACCTTGTTGCCTTCCCCCGGTCGAGCAGACCCAGGAAATTCCTTGTTTGGTCATGCATTCCCCACGCAAACCTAAGATTGCACAGGCTTCTGCTTGCCTTGTGTGGGTGCCTCCAGGATGTGGGCTGGAACCGTCTAGTTCCAATACACATCCTGGGTGCCAGGATGTCTGGTTTGCTGGGATGACTGGGACAACTGTGGTCTGTGATTGGTCCACGTCTGGGATGGCTGTATGTGAGCAGATCTACTATTGGTTTCTCTTTGTTTTGGTGAAAAGGAGATTTTGGATAAGAGAAGGCATCTTACACCATTCCAGATTGATCTTCTGAGTTCACACCAAACTTAGTAAAGGATCCAAGTATCATGAATCAAAGAAACAGATCAGGTACCCTCAGCCCACTGTTGACCCCTTGTTTATGATCGAATCTAGAAGGCCTGCAAGGGCGCTTGGACCCATTGGAATAGTGGGACCAACTATTCTTGGCACCTCCAACTTAACCTATAAGCAAGCCTTTTCTGAAGTTTTCCTGGACCACCCAGTGAACTGACCAGCTCTTATGGGGCCTTTGCTGTGGAACCGCCACTGCCTAGAGTTTTGACTTGAGCCTTTGGAGAATGTAAGCTATTGGTATAAGGCACTCTCCCGCCGAGTTTGGTACAACTAGCATTCCTAGGTCTGGAATTAGGAGAGTATTCCTGAACCCAAGCCTACGTGGTCACTGTGTTGCTCAGCTGTGTGACAAACTTTGTGGGTGCCTTGCTGCTGTGCCCTTGTGCCCTCAGACTTGCTGCAGCAGAAATGGCCTGATCCCTTCATCAGAAGTGGAAAAATCGACACTGTCCCGCCACAAAATAATTCCTGGAATGCAGCCCCTGAAAGATGCAGAGCTGCGCAACTGCAGGATCTGAACCTGCGACTGAAGTGGACTTGACTGCCGAAGTTTGGTGGCAGTGCGCCAAGGGTCGGTGAATACTTGCAACCCTTACCAGTGGCCCCTGGCGCATGCATCCTTTTTCATGCATGAGTGTCCCCTGAGGGCCACTCTTCGTTATCGAGGTATCCTGTGCTACCAAGCTATTCCCGACTCTTGGATCCTGTTCTACCCTTTTGGGGATACCGTCCGCAAATAGTGGGAATTTATTCTTCACTGCCTCACCTACGTTCGTGAGTCACTTGAAGAGACCCCGTTTTGACTTAATCGCACAATCACCTGCGCCAGCAACAAAAGTATTTTTGAGGTCAAAGCTCTACTCATCCTAGGAACTGGGCTGCCTCCTAGTTAGGGTTTGAATTGTGAAGGACTACCACAGAGATATTCGCACTGTATAACCCCTTTATTTACAGGTTGTGGGACGGTACTGAGTAATATCCCTGTTGGCCATTGGTTGATGTATATATATTTGCTAGATTAGTGTTGTGTTGGTTTTGTTATTACTGCTGAATAATAACTTTATGTTTATCTCAAAAGGCCTTTAATAAATGTATATATATTTTTAATATACACCTGACTGAGAGTAATTTGTGCTATTGTTTACTGTGTGTGCTCATTGTGGGCCTTCGATCACCCTCACCCGTCCTGAGACCTAGTCTTGACCTCCACCAATGCTACCATGATTAGTCTGGCTTGTCCAGAAGGTTATCCTATTGCAAGAATCTGAACTGGCCTTCAGACCATCAGGTCAGTCTATTCCATCTTAACCGTCTATTCTTACACTCCGTGATCTGCTGAGGTCTCTCAGACACTGACTCTCCCACAACCTGCCCCTCGGCCATCCAGTCTGATAGGCATCCCACAGGGTGCAGGCAGGAGTTGTTCTTCGAAGGCGGCTCCTGTCACCCTCTAATTTACAGATGTGTGATTGTGGGATCGATTAGCAGGGGTCGCCACACAGCCCCTTGGGCATGCAGCAGGAAGAAACGTTTTTTCGCTGCAAAAACCTACCGACCATCCTCTGCTACCTCTTTATAAAGGTGGGCGGGGTTCTCTAGCAGTCACCCCAATTATCAGAAAACACTTGGGCCCATCAAAAACACCCCACCACAAAAACTGAAGACTCAGCCATGGGGCAAGATTACTGTCTTTTATTAGCAAATACAATGACAGGGATCACACCAGAAAGACAAACATTCTCCAGAGCTCTCGTCTTCTAAGCATGTGTCAGCCAGTTTTATCCCAGTGTGACGTTGCAAATTCTGGTTCCAACACAAAAACCTATCAGCCGATTACGTTGGTCAGTTTGAGCAGGTTATATATAGAGAATATATAGATTAGTGCTATGATTGGATAGCCATGTCTATGAGCACCTCCTAAAACCAAACCTACTAGTATCAAACTATAATGTTGCAGGGTCACAGAGAGAACATTTGCCCATGCAACAAACTATCCCCATGTGAAAGATGAATCTGGATTGGTTAGAGTGTGTCCTTCCATCCCTCGCAGCCTGGACACTTACCAGACTGAGTGTACCTTTTCAAGGCAATGTTAATGAACATGGAGGTGTGATGTGTTCCTTAATGTTGCCATTCTCTGATCACTTAAGCCCGTAAGAGTGCATTTAATTGACCATCCAGCTGCAACACTTGTAACTTCTTCACTTGGTTCGATGGGAACATCCAGGGGAACAGCTCACTTAATCTATCTTGGTTGAATTGGCATTGTCCTGTTTAGCTGGGTCACGTGTGTTGAGACAACACAATTAAGCGCTCTCGCCTGCAATTTGTAGGATTTTAATCTGACTTTCTGCAGGTGGCTTACTGTTTTGCTAACTAGAAAATGTCCATCTCGACTTGTCCTTGGCTGAGTGCCTTGTTTCTGCTCATCTCTAGCTGCACCGATCTTGTCAGCCTTTCCATGTGCTCAAATCGTTTCTCTCCTTTTCTACCCATCTCAGAGATCTATAGCTTCTATATCACTCCCTATGGCTTCACCATTTAAATAGCAGTCACGCATTGTTAGTCTGGAAAACAAAATCCCTAATCACGGTCTTGCCCCCCCCTGGGCAACCATGCACCGGTCTTAGACAATCTTAGACTTCTCCTAGGGGGGGTGTGCGGATCCCCATACCCCCCCCCCCCACCCTATTCTCAGGCCCTCTGTGCACTGTGTTTCTCCTAGATTGCTTCTAACAACATACCAACATACTCCTATCTTACTACTGTGGACACAAATCACAAGACACAAAGAAAACACATGAATTGATTCAATTATATCAATGGAATACATTTATTTGTGCACAGCAAAGCATAATTCAAACAATGCTAAAACTCTAGCCAATATCAAATTTGCACCTTTTATGCTTCTGGTGCAAATCTACCATGCAATAACTATTAGCCTTTCAGGTTCCTAATGCAAGCCTGTGATGCAAGCCTGTGATTCTAATGCAGTCTACATGCAAGATGCCTGTGGTGGAAGCCTGTGATGCTAATGCAGTCTAATGCAAGTCTGTGATTCAATCCTGGGATGCTAATGCAGTCTAAATGCAAGCCTGTGATGCAAGCCTGTGATTCTAATGCAGTCTAAATGCAAGCCTGTGATTCAACCCTGTGATGCTAATGCAGTCTAAATGCAAGCCTGTGACCCAAGCATGTGATTCTAATGCAGTCTAAATGCAAGCGTCAAACATCCAACAATCCTCTCCTTCATACAGAATCGAACCTCTCCAATCCAATCCACACCAATCCACACCATGCTTCACACTCACTCTCTTAAGACAATCCCTGTCTGATCTCCCCTTTCCCAAACTCAAAGCTCTTTGTGTGAGTGTCTGACCAACAACTAGATGGTGTCACATTCTAATCATGGTCATAATTCTAGGGGGGTGGAAAGGGATGCCCGTCCCCCCCAACCTCCATAGAACACCATTCTGTCCCCACTCATTTTGGCTCAGGCACCTCCCCTTCAGATGCCATGTCCTTCCCGAACCCATCAGCAAAGCCACCCCACTTTTTGTAATCAGTTTGTCTGAGCCATGAACCATACTTCCCATTTGCTTGTGTATCTCTGTCTCCAGCTCTGTCATTGTCAGTCTCTCCACTATGCACAACTCTGCAATCAGCCTGTCAGTGGCGGCAGGCCTCTCACAATCTGGTCACTGCCAAGCTCTGCCAACTCTGTCCCAAAGCCATCATATTCTGATGCACCAAGACATCTCTCCCTCATTCTCAGGAAGGCATCCATCCAAAACTCTCTCAGCAATTAACTCAAACAAACTCCACCTGTATCTAACCCCATTCTCCAACAGCGACAACCAGCAACTACCAAGAAAAAACTAGCCACTCTCCTCTTTCTTCACTTCTGGTTAATCTTTCCAATGACGCACTCATTCCCATGGTCACTTTACACATTCTCTAAGCTAAGAATGTCTATTCTGTATCAGCATATAACAATACCTGCCAGTCTGTGTTATGTTCTGTCTCGTGTTCTGGTCACTACTTGTGCTGTGTCAATCTGACATAGGACATCATATCTCTGCCTTGGCCTTCTGTGTCTGCGGTGCAAAACACCATCTAATTCCTCCATTTCTCCATTCACTCCACTGTTGGCATCACGAAATGCTCCCTCTCTCCAGAGAACAGGCCATCTCTCTCTCCTGCAAAAGCACTTCTCCCATCTCCACTCATTTCATGCCCCCACCTTTGTTGTCTCCGCGGCACACCAGCCATGCTGATTAGCCTCCTTCTCCTAAGGCGAAGGTGACCTCTGTGTCTGCCAAGAAACTTTTTACATTCCTGTACACTGTTAACTCCAAACAATCTTCGCACACCGTGGCGCAAACAACTTCTCTGTCTCCATCAGAAATGGATTCAAATGGCAGCTAAATGCTTTCTAGCGTTCTCGAATATAGTGCCTAACACACCCAACCAATACCAAGCACTATACTTAAAGCATAATGCAAATTCTAAGTGCACACTCTACATACATACATACATACATGACAGTCTCTCCATGTGTCTCTACAAAGCATAACAGTGTGTCATCATACTAAATGGCTCTTCATGGCATTTCAAATATGACAGTGTCATCCTATTGCAAATACTAATGCAAAACAAAGTTGCAGTCTAATATATGGATAATATAATGATGCTACTTCAGCAATGTATTAATCAGAACTATACAGGATGTACTAATATGATATGATATGATATGGCATTTGTAACGGGCCTATACACAAGTGTTTCAAGGCGCGACGAGGCAGGGAGGAACAAGGGGAAGACAGACAACGATCCTACTAGGCCAGGTATCATTCAGACCGCGCAAGTGCAGGGGTAGGGGAAGGGAAAAGTGCAAGGGGAGGGGGAATTGCAGTACAAGTAAGTAGAAATAAATAAATAAATAAATAAATAAATAAATAGGGCCAGCTGGTGGCAAGTGCAAGGTAAGTGCAGACAAGTGCTGGGAAGGGGGGGCTGTAGGGATACAGAGACAGTCCCGCAGTGCAGGGGATGCCAGGGAGGCAGTGCAAGTGGAGAGTGGCTGGGCCCAGGACCGAGGTCGGTGAGAGTGGCCCAGTTGCAGATTCAGTGCAATTTCAGTGTAAAATTTAGCAGGGGAGAGGGACAGAGAAAGCAGAAGCAAAGAGGAAGGTTTTGAGGTGCTTCCGGAAGCGGAGATGGTTCTCCTCAAGTTTCAGGGAGGCAGGAAGGCTGTTCCAGAGGGAGGCCCCTGCCGCGGAGAGAGATCTAAACATGATGCAATCATTCCTAAAGGGATAATACTAAATAATGGTCCTCTAACAATGGGTAATAATGGGTAGTGGTTCTGTAACAAAGAGTACTGATTCTCTTATGATTCTCTAATGATAACAATTCCAGGCTCCTCATTTTATCAGATTCCACAGCATGTGTAAGCTAAATATGTGAACTCTTTGCATCTTGCGGTTTCATCTTTAGCAAAAGATGTGAACACAACATTATGTAAATGTATCTGTCCTCTTATCTACATGGGTCAAAAGCATGTGCTTCGTGCATATCGGCAATAAACTAGTGCATGTTCATGTAACTACATGAATGGATGAATATATACTTCATGTATAATGCAGTTACGTTGTGATGTCTGTCTTTGCAGTCAGTGGACTTGCTCGATCGTTGTCATTTCCATATCGTCCAAGTCCTCGATAGGGTATGGTATGAATGGTTGTCTGAGCGAATAGAGCTTCTCACACATGCGATAAATTGAATTTCGTGGTAATGGGCCTAGATGTGACTCACATCTGTCGTTTCTCTGCCTTAGTGCTGAGAGACATGTAGGGGGCATGAGAGTAAGATTTGGCCCCCATCTACAGCAGTTACACAGGAGGAGAGAGTTGGGAACTCATAAAGAGGCAGGGAATCTGGGAGCAAAATGAAGGATGGAAATGAAAAAGAAAACTAAACTGGGAACAGTGAAGCAAAAAAGGGAGGAAGGAGAGAAGAGCAGAGGGCAGGCGAGTGAACAGAGAGATTCACGGAAGGAAGCAACACGCGGCAATTGCAATGGGAGAATGGGCAGTTGCAATGCATAGGCTTACTGGCAATATCCATGTAAATAGTAATCCCACAGATAGAAGGTCGGAATGCCAGTCTCCTCCCCTCATGCAATGTGCATACTGTTAGGAAAGACTTCCAATAGGTGCAATTTTCCCTCCATTTGTGAAACCCCTAAACATTTTACTTTTTTTTGGCTTACCTATCCTAACGTTTTCCAGTGGATCACTGCCTTCAACTGCACTCCTCTGGGCTTTCACTCATTTGTCATGGGGTAACTGACATGTCTTTCAGGCTGTCAGTACTGGGAAACTATGTTTCCCTTAGTCTTCGACTATGTTGCCATTTCTTGTTCACTTTTTATCTATGTGCCAAGCACCTTACAGTACCACACCTAGGGGTCCTTGTTTTATGGCCCTATCCACCCTCTAATGATTTTTGGGGTGTTTGTAAAAGTGTGTCTAGGATAAACTGATGGCAGCAGTTTACTTTTAAAGTATTTTTACTTCGTTTTTATGGACTAAACTGTGTTTATCGCGTTTGGCCCAAGATTGTGGCCAGTGCCGAAAAAGGCTGTGCCACAAAGTCTTTTGTTCTGTCCTTTGCCCGTTTTGTTCCTTTGCCTTCCCCCAGGTCGAGAGATATGGGTATTCCTTATTTTTACATTCAGCTTCCTGCAAAAACTGCATCTTTTGCGGGCTCCTGCATGTCACGTGGACTAGTGCCCAGGAAGAGAGTTGAGACTGTCTGTCCTAATTCACAGTACTGGTACCAGTATGTCTTGTAGTGATGAATGACTAAAAACCAACATGGGCCACGATTGGCTCACACCTGGCGAGGATTCAAGAGAGCAGATTTTCCATTGGCTATCTGGATTTGCATGCAAAACGAATCTTGAATAAGAGAAGGGGATCTGCATCCATTCCAGGTCCATCTACTGAGGTTCTGAGGTTCACACCGAACATCATAAGGAGCCAAGTATCCTTAATGAGAGAGCAGACTCGAGAAACTATGTTATGTGCTAGGAAGGTTTGGCACCCTGACCCCGCTATTGTCCCATCGAACTCCTGCTTGAACATCGTACCAAGAAGGCCTGCAAGGGTGCTTTGTCCCTTTGGAGTAGTGGTAATAACTACTCTTGGTACACCCTACTTACCCCCGCAAAGAGCCTCTTTGAAAGTGTTCCTGGGCCATCCAGTGAACTGTCCAGCTCAAACCCAGTGTATTGCACAGGAATGCCACAAGCCCTCTCTCGCCAAAACCACTTTTCCTAGCTCCTCTTCATTGTAATTTATGAGAGTGCGCCACAGCATGAGCTTTTGTGGTCCCTGTGTCACCCTGTCGTGGTGGTCATTGCTGAAAGTGCCTGCAGCTCTGCCCTACCATGTCCTGAGACGTACTGCACCAGAACTATCCTTCTTCTTTCTTCGAAAAGCTGAGTAAAAGCTACTGTACTGCAATGGATGACCGTTCTGTCCTACAGTCGATGAGAGCTGGAGAGCCCTGAAACTGCAGGGTTCGCAACTGCGAGCAAAGTGGGCTAGACTGCAAAACTTTGGTCTGGTTTGTGTCGAGGGTTGTGAGTACTTTCATCGCTTACCGGTTGCCCACTGGCAAATCCATCCCTTTTTACACACGAGAATCCATTAAAAGATAATCACCTTGGCTGGGATAGCCGACGCTCCCCAGCGACTCACGAACTCCGAAGGATGCTCTACCCACAAGGGTAGATCCTCCTATAGGAACAGGAACTTATTCTTCATCACCTCATGCCCCTTCTTCAGCCGCTACAGCCCCCTTTAGAGAACCCACTTTTCATTTTACGAACAACCACGCATTGTTAATGTACAACTGTACTTTGAGCGCTGGGCTCCTCACTTCGTAGGGCAGGACTACATAAGTTAGGAATTGACTCTGAAGAACAGCCTGATTTGGTAGATGTGTTGAACTAACCCCTTTCAGTTGCAGGTTGTGGTTATTTTCTCTGCTATCATCTGCATTAGGCTAATCACATTATTTTATATATGTTACATAGTCAAGAAGCGTGTGTGGTAATTGTTTCTTGATAACTGTGGTTTAATCGTGTTTTTTGTTATACAGGCCTTTAATAAATGTGTTTTTATATATATTACACGGCCACTGTAGTGGCCGTGTAGTTATGGTTCAGTTGCTGTTTCCATACAAAGAGTACTTTTTGGCCGGCTTATAACTTCGCTCCCCCTGGACGAATCCTCACCAATCTTTGCAAATAAAGTATATGGGCCACTCTGAATTTCTTTGCAAAGTTTGGAGATGTTTGGTCCAGGGGGGCAAAAGTTATAGGGGGTTCCCAAAACATATTTTTTTCCCATAGACTGAATGGGGGAAAAACTTTGCGCAAAGCTACAGGTCAAACCGCTGGACGGATTTTAACGAAATCTGCGGCAGGTACAGGGGCTTGGTCCAGAAAGCGTGCTTTTGTAAATTTGGTGACCTTCTGTGCAGTACTTTTCTTTAAAATTATCAAAAAGTAGGTCTGAAAAAATTAGTGTTATCTATGTCTGCTCCACGGTCACACTTCCCTGTTCGGTCCACGGACAAGATACCGATTGGCTAAGGGGCTGGCGTCATGACCGCGGACACGCAACATCTCTGCCTATTGGCTGCTGCGAGACGTGTTCTGAGTCAGATTGTTTGGATGCGCCCGACATCTTGGATCCGCCGAAAGCGGAGCAACAACCAGCGTACACATGCTCTATTTATAAAACTCTTTTGCTGTGTCACAGAGTGTTGGGAAAGGTTCAGACAGTAAGAGATGGGTGATCGATGCATTTGTTCTGGGGGTCGGTCTTCATGATGTAATTTCTAGGGACACCTTGTACGCACAGAAAATGTGGTGTGTAATAACGAAAGCACTTCAGTCCATGCAGTGGACAGGAAACGTGTAACTGTTGAAAGCACACGCGTAGTGGTAGCCAACATTGAAATTGACAACATGCAGTGAATGCATTACTTTTTCCGATGGCTATTATTATATCAATTAGTACACCGCTATGGGTGTCAAATGCTACAGTGGTTGTGGCCAGGGCCTAGAGTCTTGGATGCATGCACCCAAAAACACACTTATACCTTCTTAATGATGTATTTTCTATGGCCTCCTTGTACGCACAGAAAATGAGGGGTCCAATCAGTATTTCAGCCCGTGCAGTGCACAGGAAGTTGTTACAGTTGTAAGGACACGTGTGGTGTTAGGGAGCATTGAAATTGACACCATGCCCTAATTGCTATACTTTTTCCTATAGTTATTGTATTCATCAGTACGCCGCCATCGGTGGCACATGCTACGGTGGTTGTGGCCAGGGCCTAGAGTCTTGGATGCATGGCCGAAGGCCGAAGGCCTTTCTTCCAAAACTCTAGGCCCTGGCCACAACCACTGTAGCATGTGCCACCCATGCATACAACCGTAGTACTGCATTTCGATTGGCAAGTTGTGGGGAGTGCGTGCAGTCTTGGGTGCATGGCCAAAGGCCAAAGGCCATGCACCCAAGAACAAAGTTCTAAGTACTAGACGTGCAAGCCACTGCACACCCATCCCATGTAAGATCTATGGACATACAGCTAGGAGTGAAGCCTCTGGGCAGAAGCACTGAAGGATACCACACCTATAGAAAAACCCCCACTACCACACATCACTGAGGTGGTTGTGGAGAGACCCTGCACTCATGCACCCAAGACTGAAGTCATAAGCAGTGTAGTTACAAGTCAATATGGGTGTGGTGTAATGCACTAGTTGTGTTGACGCCCTATTGTCTTAGCTTCATGGCTGCAGTTGATGGTCCGAAAATAAAATTTATAAGTAACTAATTTACAAAGACCATGGTTTTCATATGCAGCGATGGTTGTGGCTAGGAAGTATTCTCCTTGTACCTTGGTACTAAGGTGTAGGTGGTAGGTTACACACCGCAGAGGCAAGGGCCAGCCTACAGGCACTGCAGCATATTAGTACCATAGTTTAGATGTGTAGATTCGCATGTATAGAAAATGACTGCCAATATACTTACTCCTTACTTTGTTCAGAATGGACATACAATTTTTAAATGCTTATCGTACTTGGCGGAAGTATCCTTTTTTTTCCATTTCTGTGATATAAGAAAAAGGTATGTTAGTCTTTGCATTTTTTGAAAATGTACTACATTGCATAATAGATAGTTTACCCTTTTTTTTACCCTCATATTTAGTTTACAAACCAGTGTACTGTGCATTGTGCTCAGTTTCTGTGTTTGCTTTTCTAATCCTTGGGTCTGGCAAAAAAAAAAAAATCCTTGTCGGATTAAAAAAACCCTTCATTTACTATGGTACTAACTACTTCCTTGTTTCCTTTGAGTGTTTCCTTCATCTTTCTGATTAATGGTATGTTTGTTGCCTTTCTGCTGATTTTTAACAACAGTTAGATACCTGTAGGCATATTCTAACTGTGCATTTGTTCCTACAGATTTGTGATGTTCATTCATTTGTGTCGTTGTTATATCCTGTTTCCTTCATCTTTCCCATTAATGTTATGTTTGTTGTCTTCCTGCCGATTTTTAACAACAGTTAGATACCTGTAGGCATATTCTACCCGTGCATTTGTTCCCAACGATCTGTCATATTCATTTATTTGTGTCATTCTTACATCCTCTGGGGTAGTTAGATACCTGTTGGCGTATTCTAACTGTTTATAGTCTTTCACATAATTTTTTGACAATCTTGAAGTACGCATTATTTCGTAAATGTTGGCTTTAAGAACATTAAATACGCATTTGTTAGGTTGGCTGGTAATCTCTGCTTCAGAGTAATGGTGCTATCATTACATTCGAACCATCCACAATTCTTTTTAATGTATGCAGTGTAGTGACCTGCATTGGCTGTAGCTCCTGCATGGTAGATTATACCTACTGTTGTAAAGGTTTTCTTTCCAAGTGACACTTGACTGTGTGTGAATCCAGTCAGTTTGCAGTTGCTTTTGGTGCCATCTGCATTATAACATGGAAGCATAAGTATTATGTAGGCACTATGTGATGGTATCAATAAGGTGGAGCGATTGTCTGAATTACAAATACTACATAATCTGCCATAGTTTGAATTTTGTACATGTTGCTGAAACGGAATGCTCTCACAATTTGGTATGGAAACATACACAAATGGATTGCTCATTTGGGATTTCTTCCTGTATCACTTTGCTACAGAGAGGGCATGTATGTTTCCACATGTACGAAATCTGGAAGATTTCATTTACAGGTATGCTTTTGTTTTCCAATACTAATAGTATGTACATTAGAAATTCTTGTGGATCTTCTTGTGAGTTGATAGTGAATCTCACCACTCCAGCACAATCGCCCAATTGATGCCTTACTCCATGAACACTGTATGTGTTGTCAGGATTGCTTGTTGCATTTCTATGCAGCACAAACATTTGCAAACACAATTGGTCTGTAATGTGCAGGTAAATATTGTTAACAATTGGTGGCAATTGAAATAGAATATTCATTGCTACATTTGCATAGCAACTTACCCAACTTTCATTTGCAAATTAGAATGGACCAGCAAGTTCTGTATCTGAGTGCATTTTTCGGATTTTCTGTTGCTTCTTTGCTGACGTTCCTGGTTTACATTCCCTAATAGGATCTTCTATGTTTGCAGTAATTGATGAAACTTTAGCTTCTTTTCTTTTCTTTGCAGAATTTGCTGTTGGATTTTGTTGCATTTCTGTTTCATTCAGTTTTCTTTTACCATGTTTTACTTTATCTGGAACAGGGTATTTTTTCAGATGAACGGCGTACAGTGAACGCAATCTATTGTATTCTAGAATGCAAGGAATATCAGCTTTGACTTTACTTGCATCAAAGTTCATTAGCAATAGACGGTCAAGTGTACATAAGCGTGATAATTTTACGTAGCTCATGCCTCCCTTAAAGACTGTATTTACTATATCTATCAATGCTTTGTCTAGGGTAAGACCTTGGGATTTATGAATGGTAACTGCATATGCAAGAGTTAGAGAAAATTGCTCTATACGTACATACATGTCTTTGAAGAGAAGGAATCAAGCTTTTGAGCGCCCTATCCTTTTCACTTCTGAAACTTTATCAAAGCAAATATTGACAAACTGAATGTTGCTATCACATGGGTATGATTGAAAGCCAACAACTGTGCCCAGTGCTCCATTAACTAGCCCTTGCTCTACGTCAAGGTGACGTTTAAGCATTACTCTACAATTTAACAATAATTTCAATATTTTTTCCAACCCAGCTGTGTTGGAGATTGAATTTTCTAAACTATTTCATCTTGTTGTGGCTTGCTCACACATGGGTACTGTCATACCATGTACGTCTAGTTTGTCTGTGGTGCTAATTTCTATTATTGGTTGCATTTCTTTATTTAACATTGTTTCATTGAATTTGAAACAGCTTACAAGAGTTGGCATTAAGGCCATACAATTGACATTTTTGTGCGCTATTTGTTCCATACCATCAGTTGCACATGCATTATCGCCATAAAGTGCATGTATGTGCCGGTTTTTCAATACAACTTCTTGCGATAATACACCAACTCTAATACTTTTAAAGATGTTGGCATAAGTGAGATCTGTAGATTGCCACATGTTCTCAGTTAATTCTCTGTATTGGAAATGTTGCCAAAGGTTAACATTACCTATTCTACCAACAGTTTTCCGGCAGAGTTTGTGGCCTAAGGTTTTAAAAATCAGTTCACCTTTCACTGGTGTCAATTGTAGAAGATCTCCAAAAACGATAATGTGTTTCCCTGCAAAGAGTTCTTCGTTGTTACTTTTAAGTACTTCTTGCAATCTAAGATGAATCAAAGCCAACATTAGGTTGGAGACCATGCTCACTTCATCTATTAGTAGCTTTTTCAGTTGTTTCAATACTCTGCGTAATTCCATTGTATCTTGTGCAGAAAGTTTGTAGTAGTCTAATTTATTTTGATGCTCTACTGGAAGCAGTAGTAATCAGTGTAAAGTGACACCACCTATGTTGTAGGCAGCTAGACCTGTGGGGGCCGTTGCAACAGCTGACAGTTTGTTGTTTGTCAATTGTTGGAGGAACTTGCTGATGATCTCGATTAAGAATGTTTTTCCTGATCCAGCTTCACCACTGACGTACATTAGAATTGGTTTGTAATTTTGGCAGGTACATTCTTTATTTTCGTACTGTACACCATGTACAATTTGTTTTGTTACGTCTTCAAAAATGGTGCGCTGACCATTGTTACGTTTTGCTTGTTGTACAGTTAAGTCTTCTGTATCTTCCTGATAATGATACATGCTGTTTTCTACTTCTGCCATAGCTACTTCAGCTTCATTTGCTATTAGTGGTTGACCTAGTGGTTCTTGACTTCCTGTTACAGAAGGTTAACTTACTGTCGGAAGGGTCCTTATCTAGTTGGGCCTGAAGTTCTTCTTCCCGTTGCTGCTCATTGTGTAACATTGTTTTGTACTGCGTAAAGTTCACATCGGTGATAACGCTTTCATTTGCTTTGAAAGCATCTTCATAGCATTCATAGTTATCTAGTATGTCTTCCTCTTTTCTCCATGGTTTGAAAAGTTGTAACATAGACATGTAATATAGTTCTTTCTGTTGAGGAGTTTTTAATGACAATTTTACATGATTAATTAAGCTTCATTTGGTAAGTTTCACTAGGCTCCCTTCACAATCGGTCACTCTATATATACGTTTGCTTTCATCGGGATTTACATTATTTTTGTATGCAAAGTTTTGAGCTATGTGGAAGTGTGCCCAATAGCCTCTCTCTGAAAGTTAAATTTGAAGTGCATTTGAAGCTGAATTCAAAAGTATGCCCAATCGCCACTCTGTGAAAAGTTGAATTTAGAAGTGAGCCCAATAGCCTCTCTGTGAAAGTTGAATTTAGAAGTGCATTTAGAAGTTGAATTTAGAAGTGTGCCCAATAGCCTCTCTGTGGAAAGTGCAGTAAGAAGTGTGCCCAATAGCCTCTCTGTGAAAAGGGCATTTAGAAGTGTACCCAATAGCATCTCTGTGAGAAGTGCATTTAGAAGTATGCCCAATAGCCTCTCGGTGTGGAGGGGATGAGTGCATGGAGGGGATGAATGCGTGGAAGGGATGAGTGCGTAGAGGGGGTGAATGCATAGTGTGTGAGGACATAAAATGGACGAGTGTGTAGAGCGGGTGAGTGAGCAAAACAGATGAATGCATGGTGCATGAAGTACATAGTATGGTTTGGAATGCAGGGAACGTTTGAAAGAGCATATAACCCATCATATCTCACCACCACGCTTACTCTCTTCTTTACACCACCACTCAACTAGTACACAGAGATACTATGACACCATTCGGTATAACTGTTCTCATAGCAACATCCGCCGCTCACTCCACATCATTCTAAGAAAACACTGCTGGTTACACACCCCCAGCCAGGCGTTCTCCTCAGGCCTAACGCAGCCACATTCAGTCTGGATAAACCCTGCCAGAACGATCACATACTACTGATCTCGCAACCACCACACCTACAGCTAAAAAGCAGCTATTACATGAATACAGCACCAGCTGCACACATACTCGGTGCTCACATGCACCTTGACTCTCTCTACTCTCTCTACTGACCTGAACTTCGGTTCCCAAGGGCGTTCAACCTACCAGCACCTTCAGACCATACCAATGGTATATAAGGCGCTATATAAATGCAAAATAACATAACATAACATAACATGCTTTCCAGAGTGCTACTCCTGTTTGGATAGTATGTGTCCAGTAAATTGTTTTTTAGAATGTCTTGGCTGTTGGGATCATTTCTGGCAATTGTTTCTATGTCCTCATATGATTTTAGCACTCTTTTTCTAGATTTTGCAGGACCAAGACTGAGCCATACTATGTTGTCTGATTTTCCATACAAAGCAGTACTGGTTAACCGATCTGCTGCTTTATAGGCGCCACATTCTCTATGAGAGAACATTTGTATGCCTAGGATGTACAATTTCTGTGATAATGTTTTGTCTGATGCTAGGCCATCCCAGAGGTCTTGAAGATCTGTTTTTTCTGTTTTTGTTAAGTAGGCTGTAACATATCATGCAACAGCAGTTGAATTGTCTGCAATGTACTGCACATCTATGCTTGCATTCCATAAGAGGGCAATGATTACATTGTAATCATTGATATATTTTGATTATTCCCTTCTTTTTATGAAATACGTGTTTTTAGGTGATTTACCTTTAACACTATATCGAACTGAAGACATGAAGTTGTTTACTTCACAAGTTTCTGTAACTGGTCTAGGGAAACCAATGCAGCATTTGGTGTAGTATTTACCTTTGTTTTTGTATTTGCGGTGACAATATTTGTCACATTTGTGTCTTTGAAATTGTAAAATCTGCCCATGCAGCTCAGTGCTATCAGTGTTGTGACCAAATTCCGGTGCACCTTTGATCCATAACAGCATGTGAATATGTGGTGCTCCTCTCGCTTGATATTCTATTCTCCAAAAGAAGTGTTGCACTTCTCCAAGGGGAGGAACAGTTTTATTGCAAATAAAGTGTAGCATGGCAATTAAACGATGATGGAAATATCTTGAACATTCACTGGATCTAGAGAGCAAAGTTCTCCAGGTGTTAATATATCTATGTTGTTTGTGCTGCTGTTTGCTATGCGTAGGAACTCATGTAAATCTTATCATGCATATTCTGCACCACTTAGCTTAACAAATCAAGTCTGTGGTCCCAGGTTTCTGATCATACAACGCAAGTGTCCATGCCATCGGAACCACTATTCCTTTGTACCACGCATGTTTGCAAACAAATTTGTTATACTTGATTGTAAAACCTCATCTTTTTCCTGTACTTTTTGTATTAACTGCATAGCTGACATATTTTGAAAGTGGGTTCCAGATTTAAGAATGTCTGCAACTCCGTGACATAGAGTTGCTAGTTCACTTTTATAGAGCAGGTGGAATATGTATTCCATATTATGTCTAAATCTGGGATCTTGCGAATACATTCGTAATGAGCGGTATTCTGATGCCCCGATCTGAGTGGGACTATCATCGTATCCTCTACCTTTGCCAGTAGGAAATAGCAGTGGAAAAGCACGTGCTTCTATACTTTTCTCCCATATACTCATTGGTGACCCTTTGGTTTGTCGCATTTGGTAAGTTTCTAGTGCATCATCTATGCTTTCATTGGAATACAATGGATGGATTGTGTAATGGTGCAAAAGAGTGGATACAGTAGCAGGACCCAGAAGTTTGAATTGTCCAGTTTCTGATGGCTCTTGAATAATTTCAGGTGTTTTCCTTAAGCTTTCACCAATATTTATTTCCTTGTAGTACTCATTATTGAGCCTCATTACGACCCAGGCGGTAAGGGGTTTACGGCAGCGTAAACAGCGCCGACCCTTACCGCCTGAGTACGAGGTCCCTTAGTGCCATGGTGGATTTAACACCTGCTTTTAGCAGGTGTTAAAATCCATGGCGCTAAGGGACCATGGAGTTAATTACGCCACCGTAATTTAGGGTGGCGTAATTAACGCCTTCCCCACTCCCATTATGCCCTATGGGGAAAAAATGGGAATGGGGAAGGGTAAATGGGGATTGGGGACTTACCGCCCCGCCAAGGTCGGAATGGGGCGGTAAGTCCGCCAACCACCATGGCGTAAACGTAGTTTACGCCATGGTGGTAAAGTCACGGCCCAGGCGGTAACTTACCGCCTGGGTCGTAATGAGGCCCATTGTCTTTTAGATATTGCAATGCTTGTCTAACTTTGTGTAAGTCCACTAATTGTTGCCAAATTATTTTGTCCTTTGTTGGTACTCCATTTACCAAGACTATTAAAGAATGCTCTATTGAACGTTCTACTCCTAGAGTGTGTACATTTTCCGTTAGATCTAATGGCAAATAAACTACTTCGCCACAACGCCACAAATGCCTTTCGCCAATTCAGAGGTAGGTAATTTTGATGTTTTTGGATGAAGGCGTATAATTGCTTGAAACGGGTGAACTGTTTGAATTATTATCCTCTCATACAAATTGAGCTGTTGCAAGATTTTTGGTAATGGAAACAATTCCAAATTATTTGTAATAGCACGTGAAGGAGTGTGGTTGTTGTCTAATTTTGTAGTACAGTAACTGCAACATATTAGGCGTTCAGTTAGTTCATATTTGTTTTCTGCTAAAAGGTAGAGAGCTAATTCAAACCACTTCAAGTCTTCATTGTCTTCTATTTTGTTTGCTATGTCCACATTTTTTGTGCTCCTTTTGTAAAACGTTCTGCGACAACACACACACACATGGTTTGGAACTTCAGCCGATGACCTTTTAAATGTTACTATTTCTTTTCTGTATGTGTGTAATAGAAGGTTGCTATGTGCAGAATTGTTGCTGCTATGTTCTAAAACTGTTGCATTTTGTAAGTGGCTCTCATACTTTCTCTGAAAACGGTCAATTTCTTCTTGTAAGTATTTGGGTGTACCATGCAGAAGAGTGGTATTTAAATTTCCTAATTCTGAAGCTGGACTTTTTGCATAGTATATTTTATACACTAAAATTCTTACATTGGACTGATGTATTGCTAGTCTTTTGATATCATGGAAGGTGCTTTTGCAAATAGGCCCAGAAATGCAGGCTAATGAATGTCCTTTTAATCCTGTGTATTTCCGCACTGGACAAATATCCATATTTTGCAGCATTTTCATTTTAGTTTTGTCTTTACCTTTTACATATTGATTGAGGAAATGGCGTAAAGATTTGAAAGCTTTGTTTGGAATGGCACACATTGATGTGCATGGCCATTTGTATACTGGACGGTGTGGTTCTGCTGAATCGAGAGTTAATTCAGGGGATACTTTTGTAAGCAGTGTTTCTTGTTCCATGATGGTAGTATTGATTTTCTCATACCCTCGTACACTGCTATGGATGGCAATTGTGTTTGTTTGATTTTGTTTGTATGCTTCATCATTAAAATATGACTCTGTGGTTGTTGTGTGACTCCATTCACCACCACAAACATGTAAGAAATTATTTTTGTTCACATTCCGTTTATTGCTGAGTTTCTTTTGTAGTTTGGTACTTAGTTTTGTTAGTGCTTTCATCCTTTTCAGCACTAATATAAACTTCCTTTTGAGAAGGATTGCACTGTCCATGAGAGCTTGTAGGATTAACTTTCTATGGTAGGTTTTAAGGGGTGAGGATGATTTTGGTCCTCTTCTTAGTAGATTCTGAAGGACTCTGTGATGAAACATTTTTGCTAAAATACCTTTTTTACTATGCGTTCTTGTTACACTATCAGGATTATTAGGAGCATTGTTAGCTGTACTGGTAGCCATTTTTTGACAACATTTTGATGTAGGAGGTAAAGTTTTGGTAGTTCAGACTTCCTTTATTTTGCTAACCAACTACATTAGCTGGTTTGTACCAACATTCTCTACAAACTCTACAACAGGTGGATGCTTACATTGGGCACTTATATTTTTATTTGCTCTACTTCTGCGTTCCTTTCTATGGAGTTGCTTTTTGGTAGGCATTCTATGGTGTCTGTTGAAAAAAAAAGGTATACTTTGCTCTGTTGTCCAATGTATGTGCGCAGTGTGCATGAGTCTGATGGGGAAGCTCTTTGTCATGGAGTGTCAACGTGCTTGGACACTTGCCATGATTTGCTAAGGCTACTTTACTGTTTGTATACTACTGCAATGTGCTTCAGATGAGAGTACAAAGTGGGCGACTTGTGACGAGAATCATTATTAATAACCAAAATGCCATAAACTTGCTACAGCAACTTCTTTTCACAATCTAACCTTCGAAGGATTACGTATGTTCTTTGAGTTCCAAACACACAGGGATTTGTCAGCCATTCTGCCTGTTATTCTTTGTTCAATAAATGGATATTTGTAGGTAGAATGGTTTAGAAATCAATGCTTGCTTTGGTGCCCAAAATAAACAAATACCCCACACAGCCTCTTTGAGGAGTAGTTACAATATAAAGGTTGTACTGTACTGACTTTGTTTTGCAAGATGACCAGGTTTCTTCGGATATGTCATCTGCAGTGTAGATGCTGTTGATTCTCAGGAGAGTAGTCTTCACTGCGATTCAAAAAAACTAAATCAATTACTTTGTGTATTTACAGCAGTGCTGATACTGCACACATTTATTGTGCTTCTTTCGTCAGAGCATTCTACTTTCATATTTCAACCCAGTGCATGTGTGCATTTCACTTCACTCTGTGCAGTCTTGCATGGTACTTGCAATATGGTACTTGAAAGTCCTTCAAAATTGCTAAACAATTTTAAGGGTATGGAAGTGCCTTGTCTTTTAGAAGGTGTACTATGCATAGGAGAGAGGTTTGTAAGTGATAGGGCATAGTACTAGATGGGGAAAAATTGTCTACTTGTAAATTAGCATGATGCCGAGAAATCGGGAGACCCTCAGAGGGAGATGTCAGCACCACAATCGGGAGCGCTTACTTTTCTCATACGATCACATTGCAAGTAGCATTACTGTAGGCCGTACACAGTACACAACTCTGATATTTTCACATACAAAATTGAGTTCCGCCCTAAATAGGCATGCTTGCAACGTATGTACAGATTATGCGGAAGACAGTAAGCAGTCGTGCGGTTTGTCAATGACAAATCAGACATCGTGCTCTTAAAAGGGGGAGCGTTGGTATGTATTGCCTATGCACATTTAGCGGCATTATTTTGTCTAAATTAAATCATAAGGGTTCCACATGTTCTCTGATTAAAATATACATACCTGTACTCTATACTCATGCATGTGCGCAGGCATGGAGCTGTACGTAGAAATTTGCAATACTTGCACAGTAGCTTGTGAAGTAAGTGCTTTGAAATGATATGCAAATTCCATTCAGAATCATCAACAGCAACTTTGAAGTGCACAATGTTGATGATGGAATTAGAATTAGCAATGTTCAATGTGATTGGCGGATGGTTGTGTGACTGCTTAGTTGTGTCCAATGAGGGACTTGGTTTGTTACCGCTGTGGAAAGGGTGGAAGGACTGGGTAAGAGCTACGTGCCGCACATAGGCAACGCTTGTCCGCAGGTAGGGCGTCTCACATACGGGTTTCTACAGCAAATCCTGCATGGAAAGACGACTGTAGGCATCAGCCAATCAGATGTTCACATTACTCTTTTGTGTCGAAAGACGGTGCACACACTGAAGATGGCAGAGGTGGAGAGGGTCAGGGTTTTGGTGCTTGGAGACTTTTTGTGCATGGCTTACAACACTATGCTGAGAGTAGGCATATGGCACACAATTTCGATGTGAGAGGAGTAGAGATGGTGTGGAGCGCTGTCACTGATGCGAATGCTGCAGCAATTCTGCAAGTTTGTCGAGACATGCATACAATTTCCACTCCTCATGTGGTAATTTTGCACTACGGTGTTTGCCATTTGAGATACGTGAGTTCACATACTTTGTTGGCAGATTTGGCACAGTTGGTTGAAGCACTCATGACCACCATATTCTAAATAGACAGTTAGAATATGCCAACAGGTATATAACTGCTCCAAAAATCTTCACCAAGCCAACATATAGAACTTTTGCCAGAAACAACAAGTGAACACTTGGGGAGGTAGTGGTGGTGGAGAGATGGGAGTGGTGCTGAGGCAGATGTAGCACCAGGTGGCAGTAGTGCAGCCATGGATGCCATCAGGTTTCAGAAATAAATCTGCAGAACTGGCAGCAAAAATGCACTGTGTTCTGTAATATAGCCAGAAACACAATGAGGATGAGCTGTGGGGTGTGGCCTTTTATAGGGGGGATTCTGCGCGCTTCACAGACACCTGTGCTGTCTGCGGACAGACCGAACACCAAAAAAAGGTTAAAAAAGTCCCAAAAAGTATGTAGAAAGTCGGGATTACTGTCTGGGACTTGTGCTATGGTGATTTATTATTGAAAAATATTGTGGATTGCCTGAAAAGGTAGTTTTAAATTGTTCGGGGACACAAACAGTGTCCGCAGTCAGAACACACGCTCAACGTAGGCACGGTCACATGATGGTTTCGCAAACCTGTCTGCGAAGGGAACGGGTGTCTGCAGGACACCAAATGCACTGAAACTGTTTTGCGCATGCGCGTTGGTGTTCTACGGACACTGTTCGGGCCCTGAAACTAATTAAAAGTGTGACACAAGCGAAACGAACAGTTACGGACAGACGTTTGTTCTTAGAACAGTTTCAATCCGCTTGCTAACAATACGGACAGGCATAGTGTCCTCAGGAAACCCCCATTTTGTTTATTTACGAACATTTCAGGACACCGCGTGTGTTCTTAGGATAGTTTCAACTCACTTGCGAACAATACCGACAGGCATAGCGTCTTCAGGACACCGCCATTTTGTTTATTTTAGAACATCCCGGGACACTTGATGTGTTGTTAGAACAGTTTCA
Organism: Ambystoma mexicanum; assembly: GCF_040938575.1. Lineage (NCBI taxonomy): Eukaryota > Metazoa > Chordata > Amphibia > Caudata > Ambystomatidae > Ambystoma > Ambystoma mexicanum. The sequence continues at coordinate 1,182,835,900 of NC_090926.1, forward strand.
ACCTGCCTACGAACAGTACGGGCAGGTATAGTGTCCTCAGGACACCCCCATTTTGTTTACTTACAAACATTTCAGGATACTGCCTGTGTTCTTAGAACAGTTTGAACTCGCCTGCGAGCAATACGGACAGGCATAGCGTCCTGAGGACACCCCCATTTTGTTTATTTACGAACATCCCGGGACACTTGAGGTGTTCTTAGAACAGTTTCAACCTACTTTTCAGGACACCGTGTGTTAGTTTGGTTGCGGGCATCCCGGACACTGAATGTGTTTCAAGAGTTCATAATCTTAAAAGACATACCATTACAATTCCAAGGTAAATTTAATAGGCATTATTACTTACACATATACATTACATAATTAAGAATTCATCATTAGCACAAAAAACCTTTGGAATGTAGTTTACTTAGAAGTGTGATGTTTGGGTTATGTTTGGATTGACAATTGAACTTGTATACATATTCCTTAATGTACATTCAGGAATCACCTGACACCCCAAAGCAAGATGCAGAGTTTTTTCTGCAGCACTGATTGGTGTAAATAGTTATGAGGTCATTTGGAATGTTGCTCCAAGTTTTCAACTGCCTTTCATTTTAGTATCATTTGAGGCAGGTCGCAGTTTAGTTAGCTCTAGCAAAAAATATATTTAAGTATATTTAATTCTTAGTATTTCAAGAAGATTTTAGAATTTCCATTTATTACTAATTCTAAGTTGAAGTGAAGTTATCCAAGAAGCTGTGAAGAAATCGTAAAGATGAAGCAAGCTAAGTTTATTTAATCTACAAATTCTAATGTCAAGGATTTTCAGTTCGAATTACTTTTGAAAAGACTGAGTGAAATCAAATGCTAATATTTATTTTTTATTGAAGAAATAAGATTCAGTGTTAATTTTTGAACTTCTATTGTTGAGCTTCAATTCAGCATCTGAAAGTATTTTTTCTGTATAATTGCGTGTTTAATATTACTAACCAGGCGCGCGTAACTCTTTGTTTACTACTCACATATTTGATTATTTTTTAATATATTTTCGCTCGCTTGCAGTTCTTGCGTGAGCGTTATTTTTCGTTTCGAGTATTATGCCACGCGTGGCTCGGAAGTTAGAAGAAGGAACCCTATGAACGTTTAACGCGCGTGTAAGTGTCGTAACGTCGTTTCAGGAAGTGCTCGTTTTGCAGGACTCTTATATTGAGTACGTTGAGCGTCGTGACACCTTTTTTCTGGAAGCTTCGTTTTGTGGGACTATTGAGTAGAGAAGTGTTGTGACGGCAGACGTTCGTTTTTCAGGAAGTAAACGACTAGTGGAACTCTTACAGCAATGCCGATCTTTTAAGGAGTTTACAATTTTTTGACATCGTAATTTATTGCAAGTTGTGTTAACTCGAATTCAAGTAACAGACTTTCCTTTTATGCAATAAATACGAGAAAAAGTATTTTTAAGAAGTTCATTAATGAAAAATACATTTTGTGAATTGAGTTGTTGGAAAAAGCGTATTAGTCAAAAAAAGACCTAACAAAGACATTTCCTAAAGAAAATATTACCACAGTAGAAGAAGAAGGAAACATTGAGTTCAGATTACTAGACTTCAGTTTCAGCTACTAACTGAATAAGCCTATCAGCAATAAAGCATAGGCTACAGGTACTACAAGGAGAGTGATAGTATTTTAGTAAACTTAGCTAGAGTGGATAGATTATTAATATATACATAAATATGTGTCTCCTAGATCTCACAGACACTGAGGTGTATTTCCAGCTCCAGAGAACTACAGTGCCAGCCAGTGAAGATCTGTCTTTTGTTATTTTCTCCTCCATTCCCCTTTCCCCTTGGGTTTGCCAGCTTGGTAGTTTTATCAGTTGAAAGATTGTTGGGCAGGCAGACTTAGGGGGTCTGGTGGGCCAGCATCACTCTTGCAGGAAGATTCAAGATTGGACCTGACAGAATGAAAGGCCCACATATTTAAATCCTGCCTGAGTGATGATGGACCCAGAGTCAGAGTTTAGTTTGGGAGCATTAGGAAAGATGTTAATGGAAATAAAAGAAGATCGAAGGTTAGCTAAGAGTGAGACTTTAACATTGGGGGTCAAAATGGAGGAATTAAGTAGTTTTGTACATCGATCAGAAATCCCAGGAGTATCTAAGGTTAGTAAAGTTTATGACCAAGAACCTCCAGTCTTGTATCCAGAGTTAGGTGAAAATAGGCGACATACAATTGAGTTGGAAGAGAGAAAGAATTTACATTTAACTCCAGGAATATCTTTGGTTTCAACTCCTTTAGCGCCCCCTGAAAGATTTGGTGGAGATCATAGGAAGTTTTAAACATTTCTAATGCAATGCGAGTTACACTTTTTGTGTAGACCAGAAGCCTTTTCTACAGAATCAGCTAAAGTGGAATTTTTAATTTCTTATTTAACAGGGGAGGCTTCCGCTTGGTCAGTACCTTTAGTTGAAAGAAGTGCAAGAGAACTTGACTGGAGAGTGTTTAAAAATGAATTCAGTAAGATGTTTGATAGAAGAACTTCATCTATATGTGTAGATAGTGAATTACTGGAGTTGCGGTAGGGAAACAGAGAATTGGTGTCTTATATAACCCAGTTCAGGGCACTTGTGCAAGAGAGTGAGTGGCCTGAAGAGAAGAGAGCTTCAATTTTTTATAGAGGATTACGGGAGGAATTAAAAGATGCGTTGGCCACAATAGTGGAGAGACCTAAGGTTTGTGAAGAATTAATTTCTTTAGTGATACTCTTAGATTCAAGATTATTGGAAAGAAGGTCAGAAAAAAGGAGAAATTTTTCTGAGAGTAGAGTTTGGAGTAGAAATGAGCGTTCCAAGATAGAACAGTTGTCTGGGAAAGAAAATAAAGGACATGTTATGGAAAGTCAAATCAGAGGTCCTTTAACTAAAGAAGAGAAGGAAAGAAGACATAGAGAAAAAATATGCTTATATTGTGGGGAAGGGACACATTTTGTAGGACGATGTCCATGTGCTCCTAAAAAAATCCCTTCTACTCCTGGAAAAGGACAAGTGGTGGCAAATACCATTCAGACAGCAGTACCACATATCACTTTTAATGTATCCTTATTTTGGGAAGGTAAGCTAAGATGTGGTGGTCTGTGTGTAATTGATTGTGGAGCAACCAGAAATTTCATGGATTTGGCTTTAGCAAATAGATTGGGAGTGCCTGTTGGTTCCAAGGGAGTTCCTGAGCAAGTGAGGGCGGTGGATGGTACACAATTGACATCTGGTTTGATCACACACATGACAGATATTATCAGAATGGAAATTGGTGAGAAACATGATGAAGACATTGTATTTGAATTAATTGATGCACCGCAATTACAAATAATACTGGGAATGCCCTGGTTAACATTACACAATCCCGCTATAGATTGGGGTAGAAGAACAGTTGAATTCAAGTCAGAATTTTGCAGAGAACAATGTTTGACATTTCAAGACAAGATTCCAGAGGAAAAATCTGAGATTCAAGGAGTTTGTTTAGCTGCGGGTGTAGTTAAGGAACACTTGATAGGAGCTGTGTCGGGAATTTTAGCAGATTGTTATCAAGAATTCAAAGATGTATTTGATGAACAAGTGGCTAGTGAGTTACCACCACATTGTTCATTTGATTGTAAAATTGATTTAGAAGATGGTGCTCCAATTCCTTGTGGACGTGTTTATGCATTGACTGAAAAAGAAAATGAGTATTTGAGAGAGTATCCGGATGAGAATTTAGCCAAAGGGTTTATTAGACATTCTCAGTCTCCAGCTGCTTCACCATTATTTTTTGTCCCCAAAAAAGATAAAACCTTGCCTTGAGAACATGCATTGACTATAGAACCCTTAATAAGATCACTATAAAGAATAGATATCCCTTACCATTGATTTCAGTAATGCTTGACAGAATTCAGGGAGCAAAAATCTTTACTAAATTAGATCTAAGAGGGGCATATCATTTAGTAAGAATAAGAGAAGGGGATGAATGGAAAACAGCTTTTAGAACCCGTTATGGCCTATTCGAGTATCAAGTCATGCCATTTGTTCTTTGTAACGCACCTGCTGCTTTTCAATTTTTTATCAATCAAGTTCTTCGAGAATTTTTAGATGTGTTTGTTGTGGTATACATAGATGGTATCCTGATATTTTTCAAAGAATTGAATGAACACAAAGAACACATTAGTAAAGTGCTAATTAAACTAAGTGAAAATCAATTGTTTGCAAAACTAGCGAAAAGTCAGTTTCACACTGAGAAAGTGGAATTTTTAGGATTTGTTTTATCTCCTGAAGGATTGGCAATGGATTCTGCTAAAGTAAAAGCTGTTAGAGATTGGCCTCAACCTAATACAATAAAGGACTTACAAAGTTTTATCGGATTTGCACATTTTTATCGTAGATTCATACAAAATGTTTCACAAATTATTTCTCCTATAACTAAACTGTTAAAAAAAGGAGTGAAGTTTGAATGGAATGAAGAAGCTGAGAAAGCATTCCAATTTTTAAAAGATAAGTTTGTGACTGGACCCATCCTATTACATCTGGATGTGGAGCAACCATTTTTTCTAGAAGCTGATGCCTCCGATTGCGCAATGGGGGGTGTATTGTCACAACGTCATCGTGTAACTGGACAACTACATCCTGTAGCGTTCTTTTCCAAAAGTTTTTCCTCTGCTGAAAGAAATTATACAATTTCTGATCGAGAATTGTTGGCGATCAAGGCTGCATTTATGGAGTGGAGACACTATCTTTTGGATGCCAGACATCGAGTTACTGTATTGACGGATCACAGGAATCTATCTTTCCTTCGTTCTGCAAGAACGTTAACTCCAAGACAATTACGTTGGTCATTGTTTTTTGCTGAGTATGATTTTGTCATCTTATTTAAACCCGGACGTCAAAATGGGAAAACAGATGCTTTGTCTCGATGTATTCCAGGTAGTTTAAAGAATGATCCTTGTGCACCAACGTCTTTGCTTTCCGAGAAAAATTTTGTTGTTGCTGGAACTGAGAAGATTCAGAATTTTAGAGAGTCTATTTTGTCGTCATGGATGGAAGAAGAATTGTTGAAATGGGTTTCATAAGATTCTGAACGTCGAATTAAAGAAGGTCTACCTTTTGTAGGGACGAGGTTATATTTACCATCTGAAGATTTGAGGATAAAAGCTTTAAAAGACTGTCACGATTCCCCTTTGGCTGGGCATCCTGGAATCAAGAAAACACTTGATTTATTGCAAAGAGAGTTTTGGTGGGAAAGAATGCGAGAAGACTGAGGAGTATGTAAGGACATGTGAAGTTTACATTCGTGCCAAGTCTGATCATTAAAAAGCGTAAGGGCTATTAGTTTCACTTCCAATTCCACCTCACCCTTGGCATACAGTGTCTATGGACTATATTGTAGATTCACCACCTGATAAGGGTTGTACAACTATTCTTGTGGTTGTAGATGTTTTTTCTAAAGCAGCACATTTTATTCCCATCAAAGGAGCAGCTACAGCAACTTCATTGGCTCAAGCCTTTTTGCAAAATATTGTCAAATTACATGGGTTCCCTAGTCAAGTAATTTCAGATCGAGGTTCCCAATTTGTCTCAAAATTTTGGTGGGCATTTTGCAAAGATTTGAAGATCGAGTTAATCTTACAACAAGTTATCATCCCAAGGGTAATGGTCAAACTGAGAGGGTCAATCAAGAATTAGAGAAATACATTAGATGTTATCTAGGTTCTGGTCAAGGGTGGTTAGAACTACTTTGGTTGGCAGAATTTTGCTATAATAATTCTACAAAAGAATCAACTTCAATGTCTCCATTTTTTCTCAATCAAGGGTTTAATCCACATTTTTTTAAGAGGTGTGGTTTTGGATGAAGTAGAAGTACCAGATGTTGAGACTAGATTAGAGTCTTTGGGACAAATTTAAAATGTGCAGTTTAATCCTTAGAGAAAAATAAATTAATCTACAAAAAGTTTGCTGACAGGAAACGTCGGAAGGGACCAGAGTATAAGGTGGGAGATTGGGTATGGTTATCTACCAAAAATTTGTCATTAAAAGGGAGGAATACATTTTGTCCACGTTATATTGGACCTTTTGAAGTGGAACATGTTTATTCTCCAGTTTCAGTTAAGTTGAAATTGCCGTCAGGGCTAAAAATACACCTAACATTTCATGTAAATTTGTTAAAGTTATGTAGAACTGACACAAGAATTAGTGATTCTCCTGGTCCTGTGTTTTCTGAAGATGAAAATGAATATGAAGTTCGGGCTATATTATATTCAATGCAATATTTAGTAGATTGGAAGGGTTATGGACCAGAAGAAAGATCATGGAAAAGGTAACAAATGTACATGCTCCTAGATTAATTAAAAGATTTCATCGTTTGCATCCTGAAAAGGTTAGCCCTGAGACAGGGCATTACGGAGGGGGTACTGTCAGGATTCCATGGTACATTTCTAGAGTTTCAAGAGTTCATAACCTTAAAAGACATACCATTACAATTCCAAGGTAAATTTAATAGACTTTATTACTTACACATTTACATTACATAATTAAGAATTCATCATTAGCACAAAACACCTTTTGAATGTAGTTTACTTAGAAGTGTGATGTTTGGGTTATGTTTGGATTGACAATTGAACTTGTATAAATATTCCTTAATGCACATTCAGGAATCACTTGACTCCCCAAAGCAAGATGGAGAGTTGTTTCTGCAGCACTGATTGGTGTAAATAGTTATGAGGTCATTTAGAATGTTGCTCCGAGTTTTCAACTGCCTTTCATTTTAGTATCCTTTGAGGCAGGTCGCAGTTTAGTTAGCTCTAGCAAAAAATATATTTAAGTATATTTAATTCTTAGTATTTCAATAAGATTTTAGAATTTCCATTTATTACTAATTCTAAGTTGAAGTGAAGTTTATCCAAAAAGCTGTGAATAAATAGTACAGATGAAGCAAGCTAAGTTTATTTAATCTACAAAGTCTAATGTCAAGGATTTTCAGTTCGAATTACTTTTGAAAAGATGAGTGAAATCAAATGCTAATATTTATTTTTTATTGAAGAAATAAGATTCAGTGTTAATTTTTGAACTTCTATTGTTGCGCTTCAATTCAGCATCTGAAAGTATTTTTTCTGTATAATTGCGCGTTTAATATTACTAACCAGGCGCACGCAAGTCTTTGTTTACTACTCGCATGTTTGTTTATTTTTTAATATATTTTCGCTCGCTTGCAGTTCTTGCGTGAGCGTTATTTTTCGTTTCGAGTATTACGCCACGCGCAGCTCGGAATTTAGAAGAAGGAACCCTACAAACGTTTAACGTGCGTGTAAGCTTCGTGACGTCATTTCAGGAAGTGCTCGTTTTGCAGGACTATTATATTGAGTACGTTAAGCGTTGTGACACCTTTTTTCTGGAAGCATCGTTTTGTAGGACTATTGAGTAGAGAAGCATTGTGACGACAGACGTTCGTTTTTCAGGAAGTAAACGACTAGTGGAACTCTTACAGCAATGCCGCTCTTTTAAGGAGTTTACATTTTTTTGACATCGTAATTTATTGCAAGTTGTGTTAACTCGAATTCAAGTAACAGACTTTCCTTTTATGCAATAAATACGAGAAAAAGTATTTTTAAGAAGTTCATTTATGAAAAATACATTTTGTGAATTGAGTTGTTGGAAAAAGCGTATTAGTCAACAAAAGACCTAACAAAGACATTTCCTAAAGAAAATATTACCACAGTAGAAGAAGAAGGAAATATTGAGTTCAGATTACTAGACTTCAGCTTCAGCTACTAACTGAATAAGCCTATCAGCAATAAAGCATAGGCTACAGGTACTACAAGGAGAGTGATAGTATTTTAGTAAACTTAGCTAGAGTGGATAGATTATTAATATATACATATATATTTGTCTTCTAGATCTCACAGACACTGAGGTGTATTTCCAGCTCCAGAGAACTACAGTGCCAGCCAGTGAAGATCTGTCTTTTGTTATTTTCTCCTGCATTCCCCTTTCCACTTGGGTTTGCCAGCTTGGTAGTTTTATCAGTTGAAAGACTGTTGGGCAGGCAGATTTAGGGGGTCTGGTGGGCCCAGCATCACTCCTGCAGGAAGATTCAAGATTGGACCTGCCACACTTGATGTGTTGTTAGAACAGTTTCAACTTGCCTACGAACGGTATAGTGTCCTCAGGACACCCCCATTTTGTTTACTTACGAACATTTCAGGATACCGACTGTCTTCTTAGAACAGTTTGAACTCACCTGCGAGCAATACGGACAGGCATAATATCTTCATTTTGGTTAATTACGGATATCCCGGACATCTCGTGTGTTCTTAGAACAGTTTCAACTTGCGAGCGAACAGTACGGCCAGGTATAGTGTCCTTAGGACACCTCCATTTTGATTAATTACGGACATCACAGACACCTCTTGTGTTCGTAGAACAGTTTCAACTTGCCTGCCAACAGTACGGACAGGTAAAGTGTCGTTAGAACACCTCCATTTTGATTAATGGCGGACATCCCGAACACCAGGTGTGTTCTTAGAACAGTTTCAACTTCCATGCAAACAGTACGGACAGGTCTAGCATCCTCAGGACACCCCCATTTTGTTTATTTACAAACTTTTCAGGACACTGCATGTGTTAGTTTGATTGCAGACATCCCGGACACCGAATGTGTTCTTAGAAAAGTTTGGACTTGCTTGCGAACATACGGACAGGCATAATGTTCTTAGAACATCTCCATTTTGGTTAATTGCGGATATCCCGGACATCTCGTGTTTTCTTAGAATAGTTTCAACTTGCTTGCGAACAGTACGAGTGTCCTTAGGACGCCCCCATTTTCATTTCTTTACAGACATTCCGGACACCCGCGCTGTACGTGGACACCTCAACTGCTTTTTAAAAACAAACAAGAAATTAAACAAGAAATTAATTAGGACACAATATAATAATTTTACTTTATTATATATGGATGTTAAATTTATGACCGAGAAGGTGAAGCAGAAACTGAGACAAACACAGGAGAGTTGGGGGTTTCAAGAGGATTCATATGAGGTGAAGAAGGGATGGAAGTATCATCAAAACGTTTTTGTTCATGGAGAGGTTTTGGGGATAATTGACTGGGATATGGTGAGGGGGGACAGGTACATGTGGGAGAATGGTATCTAGTTTTTTCTTTCAAGTGATCCTCCACAAAGTTTTTTAAATTGTTGACATTTTCCATGAGTATGTCCATTTTTTCTTCCATGCGCTGGAGAGTCTTATCCAATATTTCTTTTCATTTACTATTTTCAATGTTTGTGTGGTCTGTAAAAAAAAAAATGTTTATGTTAAATGTATATAAAATAATATTTATTAATTGGTTTATATAGAAAAGTGCCTACCATTAGGTTCACTATCTTCAGACATTTCCTCACATGGGAAATGCTCCTCTAGCCACTCCAGACATCAAATTCAGTATAGGGGGTTCAGTATGTTCCATGTTACATGTACATAAAGTCAGGGATATTATTGTTAAGCTGTGCTACAAACAAAACTATGAAATTCAGTAAAAAAAGGGCCTGTCCCTGTGAAAGGCACTGGGAGCTTGCAGAACACTGTTGGGAAAGCGATTCTATTCAAGGTACTAAACATTTTGATGACAAAAATCGATTAAATGGTACAATTTGACCTATTTTGTTCAGTACTATTCGATCGATTTTATAAATACTGAACATGTGCTGCAGGGGTGTCACTTGCTCCCCATGTTCAGTATTCTTGGGCTAGTGTGTTTCAGGGATGTCCCCCACTTCCTGAAAGTTGGAGGCGTGACAGAAACAAAAAGAAAATAACGAAAAAGGGACCCTGAAGAGTTGGATCCGACTCGCGTTAGAGGGACGGATCTGACAGCGCAGGTTTGCAGGGGAAGTGGCAGCGACCAAGCAGTTAAGTAGGGGAGCGGGTGGGGTGGTGGTGAAAAGTACATTTTGAGTTGTTTGGCTGAAGTGCAGATCAATTTGTGGCAAAATTGACTACGGTCAATTCCGCCGCAAATAATTACTTTTCGGTCAAACAACCAAGAACACCATTCAAGGCAGCTGGCCAGCACACAATTTGCGCTACAGCTCAAGCCTGTGGAAATGCGCCAGTCACCTTTGAGAATAAGGTGAGCTGCTCATTTCCAAAAATGGGTTGTCTAAAAATAGCATATCCTCGGCTCTATTTTTAAATGCCCCATTTTTAGAGGATCTACATTTAAAAAAAATAAAAAAATGGTTACACTATGAGAGGGAAAGGAGAGAGAGGGAGAGTGATGGGTGAGAAGTGAAGTGATAGGCAATAAGCAGAGGGAGAGCAGTGGGTCAGAGGAGGAAGCAGTGCACAAGATGCGTTGGTCCAGAAATCTGAGAGCGAGCGGAGGTACAGAAAGTAGAGGGAGAGTGTGGTCAGTGAGCCAGAAAGCATAGAGGAAGCTGTTGGCCGGAAAGAGGCAGTGAACTACAGATTGGGGAAAGGATGAGGGAAGAGTGCGATAGAGTGGGTGAAAGGATGGAAGATGCAGAAGCAGCACAAAAGAATGAAGGACTGTATATTGCGGGAGGAATTTTAGAGTGTATGATTTGGGGTGTGGCAGGGGCTGGGCAGTACAAATTGTGACTTGATAGTGTGACATAGCACGTGAGTATTTAGTGAGAGGTTCAGAGATGCAAGTTGTGATGGGGAGTTGGTGAGATGTGTGTTGTGAGAGAGGTGTGTGGGTGTTTGGGGGAATGGAGAACATAGAAGGGGAATATTTTCAGCATTACAACTGATAATGATCAATTTAGTTAATACTATTAAATAGGCATGCACATTAAACCAAACATGTAGCCAAATCAAACACTGTTCTGCCAAGCCAGAGACATCTGGGACTCTTCCTATTAAATAAATACAAACGATACATAATAATGATACCCTGGCTGTCTTGTAGCCTTTCTCTCTGCCTATTTCCTCCAATGTGGCAATCTTACACCCTCAGGATAATACAAAATGTCCCGCAAAAATGCTGCAATAAATAAAGGTTTGTGCTGCAAAATTTGCCATTTCATGCTGCAAAATCCTGGAAGGTCTGTATAGTAATGTTCTGGAGATAGGTGGAGCATATCACTAGGTTGGTTGATGTTAGACTCAGGGGTGGGGCATATGCTTTAGTGCTGCCAGTGCAGTCCACCTTGGACGATGCAGGAACGGATAAGATTATCTGAACATGGCCGTGCCCTGCTGCCTGATTTTGCATGTGTTAAAAAGAGGAAAATTACGGTAAGGTGCATAGGAAATGTCTGTACGATCGATCACTGTATGCTTAGAAGTACATGCTTGAACACTTGGGAAAATAATATTTCTGAGTGCACTATTATTTTAATAGATCAATTTTTTGTTGCATTTGCTGCAGATGATTTTCTAAGGTCTGTTTCTGTATTATTGCTAATGCCTGTATGATGTGTTTCAAAAGTTTTTTGGGGAAAGTACAATAAAGTAATGTGTAATCATTTCTTTATACAGAGAAGTGTGGTGTCTTCCATTAGGAGGGCCGGTCTTACACTTGAGTGTACCCTGGGCAGGAAGCATCATTGGCAACCCTAACCGCAACAATAAATTACAACAACGTAAGTTGGGTGCAGTTGAGCACAGACCCTCTTACTATAGTATTTTGGGGCGTGATTCAGGGTGGGCTATTTTTAGAATTAATAAACTAATTACACCTGCATGATCTTTTCTGCAGAATATTCCCACCTTACAATGCATTATTCACCAACATAAATATGTTATCCATTCTCTTGAAAACTGGTTACAAAAAGAGGCATGTTAGTATAACTACAATTCTACAGTTCACTATGCAAATGTGGATGTTGCACCAACTAAATGTAAGGTTAGTAAGATGGAGAGAGGTAAAAGTTATGGGTAAATCATATTTCTTGGTAATACTGTGATGAAAGCACCATCGCAGGTCTTTGATGGGTCCAATGTCCACATACCTTTACAATGCACAGACATTTAGAAAAGGAATGCCACCAAGTTGTCGGTTGAGGGGGTGCACAATGTGAGCCTACTGAGCAGACTTCTGCTAAGAGGTTGTATACAACTGACTATGCTGGCATTTTCAAACACGACGAAGGAGGATTTATGTGGTATACAGGAAGTCATTTCAATGCATAAATACACACATGCTTCCAATCACTGTATCAGAAACTAGTCTGCCAAACATTGGTTTCAGTCCGATATGCTTCACGCTACATTTAATGGTCATTTTCCTATTCTGCTGTCCAGTCAGTGCACCTTTGAGCCTTGCTTGCATTTGCAAACTCCTTCCACTACTTGATGTTCAAGTGCATAGCTGCCATGTGAGCCACTAAGAGCCATTCCTGTCTTTTCTCGTTGCATGATTGGATTTGTAGTTTCATGTTTCCCCTACTAAGTATGGGCCTACAAATTCCAGCATGTAAAGTCAAAAGGGAGAACAGGCTTGTGTTATCGAGCATGATATGGGACCACTTGACAGCTATGCAAGTGTGCATCACAAAGTCATGCTCCCGGCAGATTCTGCTATTGTTCTTCACACTCAGCTATGCCCAGTCGTGTGCTGTTAAATGCTCCTGTAGCAGATTTGTTTACCATGTGTGGGTTTTTTGGTAAAATAAAGCATGTGAGAGAGAGAGAGCGAGAGAGAGAGAGTGTGTGTGTGTGTGTGTGTGTGTGTGTGTGTGTGTGTGTGCGTGCGTGCGTGTTTGCGTGCGTGCGTGCGTGCGTGCGTGCGTGTGTGTGTGTGTGTGTGTGTGTGTGTGTGTGTGTGTGTGTGTGTGTGTGTGTGGATGCGTCCCCTGGAGGCTGGCGCATGAGGCAGCCGCCTGCATGGTATGATGCAAAGATCGGCTCTGTCCATTAGTATATATTAGTATTGAATGTTTTCACTTATTTCATCACAAGGAAAATGTTCTTTCAGCCATTCCAAAGTAGTAGACATTTTTGTGGAAAAAGAAATATATATATTATTTTTACTGTACCTAATATGGAAAGTTTATAAATATATAAAATCAGTGAAAAAATCTTTGTTAAAGGGACGTTCTGGTTAAGTTGCGCTACTAAAAACCTATGAAATTCAGTGAAAAAAACGTTGTTAAAGGGACAATATGGTTCGAAGTAAAATTGAAAACCCCCAGAAATACGCCAGTTATGGTAAGCTAAGCAACCATAACTCGCGCCACCACCGTGCACTGCTAAGAGTAACACCCAGGCAATCAAAGATGACAACACAAATGTCATTGATGACATCACTGATGACATCACATATCTAGGCCATTTGCTTTTGTACACTAACACATATAGGCCAGGTGGTTTTGTTCACTGACAGTCAGAATATTAAAATTGAAAAAGGTGCTATATATCTCGACGTTAACCTTGTCATATGTTCTTTAAGTACTGTCCTTAGGGTTTGGCCTCAGCTCATGGTGCACATACATGGGGAAATGAGCAGGCCTCAAACATACAATTCCTTTGTATGCATGAAGATAAACTTTAATGTCATTAACATTTTCTGATGATGCTGTTTCTTTCTTCCCTACTTTAGTTTCCCTGTATGTGCCTCTAATTTGTATGTATTGTGGTTATTCATATGTATTCTCTGTACCAGCACAAGTGTTGTAAGTCTTGAATTGTTAGCTAGTTATTACATGTTAAACATTACTCAAAACTCTGATAAGGTAGCATTCATTATTGTACTATCCAAAATGACACGATTATAAATAGTGCACTTCTATGGTGCATGCTGCAGTCATTGCATATGTTTATATATGATTAGGTTTCTGTATCAACAACAACACTCCAATACAATGATTTTAGATGAGTACATTCTTTAATAGATTAAGTAGTTCACAATAGGTCTCCTGATCACCCCTGACACCTTGTTACCAACAATATAAACACAACTCCTTGTAGGGACTTTTCATCAAAATGTAGTTCACGTGTGATGTCATCAGTGATGTCATCAATGACATTTGTGATGTCATCTTTGATATCCTGGGTGTTAGTCTTAGCAGTGCACGGAAGTGGCGCGAGTTATGGTTGCTTAGCTTACCATAACTGGGAATTTCTGAAGTTTTTTGTTTTTACTTCGAACCATAATGTCCCTTTAACAACGTTTTTTTAACTGAATATATATCTCCACTGAATATATATATATTCTGTGGAGTTTTACTGTGTGTGCTCATTGTGGGCTTCCGATCACTCTTACCCCTTCTGAGAATTAGTCTTGACCGCCTGCCAAGCTACTGTAGATTGGTCTGGTTTGCCCAGAAGGTTCCCCTGTTCCACCAAACTAGAGTGGCCTCCTAAACCTCTGCCCACCCGGTCAGTGTTTAGAAATCCATTTTAACACGTAGCGCCTGCCCTGTTAGTAAGGGCAAATACAATCCAACAAGGACGCCATGATAGAATGGGCATACAGCACTTTCATCTAAACCACACTGAACAATGGGGCAATATACGGACAGTTCCTTTGCTAACATCAGGGATGGATAAAGTCTAGTTTCATTTGGGGTTAGTTATCACATGTACATTGCCATTTCCTCAGAATCAAAACACATATTCTGCTACTGTCTGTAGCTTCACTGCAGTCTTTTTTGCTTCAGTTCACATCAGTTTCAACTCGTTTGGACTCATATGGCAAAATAGTTCTTGTTCACGTTCGATATCACTTCTTCATTAAATCCTGCCAACCCCCATGCTGCACAGATTACTACTTCTGAAACCCATTTGTTGGCAATGAACAGTACTCCTTCCATCCTTAGCAATGGTCGTGTCCTGCACTGTGCGTCCTTCTCTTTCTATGAACATTCTTCATCATCTCTGTCCATCAGTACAACTTGTACTCCGTGCCCTTGGAACATGCTTCATACCTGACACAGCGCCAAATGGACTAAAGCCTGGGCTACCAGAGGTGGCATTTCTTGGGGCATTAACAGCTTGGGTGGACCTGAGGCATGAGGGAGCAAACATAACAACTCCCATTTGACCTTTCCTTCCCCACTGAGCACATGTGACTGTACCATAGATTAGTGAATTCTGGATGGTGCACCTCAGCCACTGTATCAAACAACACCCCTTTATATTGGTCATAATCACTATCTTCTTCAACACCCTGCCTAATGTGATGTTATCTAAACCAGGTATATTTGTCTATTATTCTAGTTCTTTTCATATTGACAACGTCGTTTTAAAAAATATCACTTTGCCCACACCCTCTACACCCCGCCCATTTATATGTCCCCAGCATATAAATGCACCCAAAGAAAATCCACAATAACCTACAACAAAACCTAAATATATGTACAATAATGACACCATTACACAACGCTTGCGGTGTGAAATCTGCGGAGGAAGAGAAGAACGAGACAACCATGCAGTGATCACAGTATTCTTCATGTTCCTTACCACTAGAATCAATGCATTATAAAGCTTAATTAGCACAATCCTGAAAGAAGACCACATACTTTACTCAAAGTGCTTTCTCTAAACATCAATTCCTGGTAGTCGCACTTAGACAGCTATATCTTTATTCTGAAAGTTGCTGTAGATCTAGCGAAGGGAGAGCTGCATGAGGAGCTTTCTGGATATCAGAAATGTGAACTCAATACCGCAACACCTTGACCTTGATGGAAAGTGGTATTGCATACACAACGGTGTAGGGCCATTCAATTTAGGTTGACTCCAACGATGGATGAAGTTCCTTACAGAGATGGTATTGCCAGGCAGGAGTTGCATGGGAGCTAAGCTTACATCATTGGGCAATGTGCCGTCCTCCAAATCTTATCTTTCTGCTTCTACCTCTTGAGATTAACTAAAGATATGAATGTTGGGATGCATGTGCAGCTTCCCAGTATGGCCAAATGATTCAGATTAAGGAAACTGTATTAGCTCACGAGAAAGTGAGGGTGGGTGGCAGAAGAGGCACGGGGAGCGCAGTTCTGAGCTGATTATATTGGTAGTTGCCATATGGAAATATGGGGTAAGCATCAAATGTAGCTTTAAAGTAGTTAAAGAGGCTTAGGTAGGCCCATGGTATAGGGCATGGGGGATATTGTGTAGCAGTAGGGAAATATAATGTGTAATGATGATGATGCAGACACAGGGCGGGGTGCGGGAAATAGTAAAGCATTGCCATATTGGAAGTGAGGCCTAGTATTTCGTTTTCCCTGTTGGAAGTGTAGCAGCGTGGCATAATGAAGAGTTTACATTATTTTCCCTTTCCCAAGCCTCAGGATTCAAGCTGAGAATAGTGGCGTTCAGGGTGAGAGACACTGGTTTAATTGTATCAAGCTGTAGGCCTGGGGGACAGGATTGGAAAGTAAACAGCAGAGCGAGGGTAGGGCTGAGAGCATCCCGAAGGACAAATCCATGGGAGTCAGGTTAGAGGTCTCAAGTTGCCAACATGATCAGTTTAGATTTAGGGCACTAACGCCCCCCGCCCCTCCCCCGGGACAATAGCATTCCCATTTGAACTGCCAGACGGCTGGAATATAGAGTGCATACATCCATCAGAATTTGGCTGATTAATGTGGTCCTCAAGAGAGCAAGGGGGTGTACTGTGGGTGGGCAACTGACAAGGGAGAGCAAGGAGCAGAACACCTTGTGATTTGCGATATGAAGAATACAAGGTGATGCCAACATATCTAGTCCAGAGCTGGGGAGGCATGGCTGGGGGCCAGCGTGTCTGTCATCAAGAGACGTGCACTATTGTCTCATGGGGCCAATTTGACCTCAGAGTTGTCCACTGAGATGATGCTAACGGCCAGGTGCACACCACGTGACTAGGCGGATGGGGCGGATAGCATCCCAGGTAACTCGGCAATTCAGTAGTTGGGGACCAAGCTAATGGAATAGGGGAACCATGTGTAGATTAGCCTGAGGTCAATCTGTCAAGGGACTATAGGGGACCGGTAGTTTGTACATATACGGTAGCCAATGTGGGTAGGGGAATAACACTGTATACAGTTTACATCATAAATGACGATTTCTTTCCTTAAAAGACGTGCACCTGCTTTGAACTAAGAGCTCCATGTCAATTTGCTTCTATGGGACCTGCTGACACCTTTTTCCTGTTTATATACAAAATAAATCTTTTCCTTGCAAAACGGTGCACCAAGCCATTTTCCTTAGAGGAGTGTTTTTTATTGCCTTGTTGTCTGCAGGTCTTGCCTTACACTTAGCACACCATGGTCGCCTATAATTTGGCTTAACGCTGAACTTGGAATTCTCTTCTCCACATTAGAGGAAAACATGTTATTCTGTTTGTTCATGCACAATATTTTGATTTGACTGTCAGTTTATCTTAGTGGAGTCAGTGAACTGGCCCTAATGTGCAGCTTTCATCCTGCCCCTGTACCCAGCCGGCCAATAAAAGGCTGACTTGGGGTGTATTTCCGCAGTGAAACACCAACAATATATAACAAGATACACTGGGGAAGCCAAGCATTTTGGTCTGGGATTGACTTTTCCTGGGCCTTTGCGACACTGAAACGTCCTAGACAAAAGATGGCAACAGCTGGAAAATTGAGCGAGTCCTCTCGCATATGGTATCAATGCCTGACAAATGCCTGTCTAATACCTATATACAATAGAAAACTGCTGGATTTTCCAATGCTTGTTTTTACAGAACGTCAGTACAAGGAAAAGATGTGAGGAAACATGGTTTGCTTACAAATCAAGTGGCTGAAGTCACACTTGGTTAAGCCAATGTTCATGACTCCTGGATCTCATTTACGTCAATTATTAAGCCATTAACTCTCAAATGGCGGTGTAGAAAGAACACTGGAGGTCTCTTCACAGTACAGACTTTGATTTTACTGCACGATATAGCTAGCTCAAAGACATCCCGGTAGGAAAGTGTGTGTTTTGGGTAGGGAGGGCCTGGTTTCTGGTGGTTACAGCCATAGGGATTAGCATGGCCACAGGTGTTCAATGGATGGATAAATAACCAAGCTACATCCACAGTTGTATGTTCCCCACAACCCATTTCATTCCTTTCTGTACTCCAATGAACCAGTTTTGCCTATAGGTGGTGCAAAAGCACCACCTAATAGCCAAAACTAAAATGGGCTCTTTGGAATCCTTGTGTTTTCTACCAGTTTGCGCTGCTGAAGTTGCGCATAGGTTCATCCCAGGATGGGGTTGAAGTTGTGATTTTCTCCCAGAAAACGTTTGCCTGAGCCAACGCAGAAATGTCGCGAGTGTGGCAGACCAATAGCAATTTCTGGACTGCTTGATAGACCAGGCAATACTTGATAAGGTGACTGGCAAAACATTTAAGGACAGCTATTTACCCATTGGTAAGTACTTAGCAGGAACCGAAGTGCAGTAGCAGCAATACGTCCCCATATATGATGCTGATCCTTGTACCAGACCAGGCATGCATTTCTAGAGTGTACATGTGAAATCATTGCAAATCAGTTGGCCAAATTTGTATCATCTGAGTTTCCCATGCCAACACACATCCACGCGTCAACATATTTTTCAAGTGCGGAATTAGCGTGTGGGAACAGGAGAGAGCATAGAAGACATGCTAGTTGGAGGTTTGATCAATAACGTTGATTTGGAAGAGAAGAGAGTCTTGAAATAAGAGAGCCCTGCAGATGAAATCGAAAGCAAGGTAGTAACATAGGTTGGGAAGGGGAGGGGAAAGAAGCAGGACCTGAAGGAGATGTGGGCAGAAGATGGTCGGAGAGTGTCAGGCTAGAAGTAAACAGGTGAAGTCAGTTTCCCTGCTCCATCAGTGAATGGTACAGGACATAATGTTGGGCAAAATGGAGTCATTGAAGGAAGTACATAAAGGAATGTTTGAGGAGGAAATCAGAGCCCATTTATCAGGGTTAGCAAAGACAATTTGACAGAATGACATGTCAACAGCTTGCAATGTTAATGTTATGTTAAAGGGTATTTGTACCGCGCACTATCACCACCGGAGTGGTCCCCTGGCGCTCTGGCGGTTCTGAAAAAAAAGGGTGGGGTGGGGGGGAGCTAGTGGGGATGAACTGGAGAAGTGCAAGAGAGCAGTATGGTGCTGTTGGCGGCCTCATCCCAGGCTTGGGGTGTTATACTGTCGGAAGACGTTGTTTGATGTTGTGCTGGTCTATTTGTGCTTTGTTTTGTTGTTGCAGTGTAGTGAAGTTTGTGCGGATTGTTGTGTTGTACGTTTGTGGTTGTGTTTGGTTAGAATTTGAGAGGTGTATGGAGAGGGTGAAGTTGTTAGTGGGTTGGTTAATTGGTTGCCTACGTGGCCTCTGTTTTTCAGAGGCGGGCAGGCGTTTGTGCGTCCCTTGCAGTCAAGCCCCGAAAGCATTCCCCATCTAGTAGAAAAGGCCGGCATTGGTAAGCCTGGGTTTACTTCCTTCATGTGTTGAGGCTTGATTGCCATTCATCATCTTATTTGGTTGCTCATTAGAGCAACCAAATAAGATTATCCGGTTGCTCATTGGAAGGAAGGCCATCCTAATCTAATCTACTGGACCCCCCTCCCAGTCTCTTGTTAGGGGCACCATGCATTCCTAATCATGTGAATAGCAGATTGTTGCCATACTAAGACCTAACAAGGAAAGATTTCATACATGAATTTCGATTTAACAAGCATCAGAGGTAGGATTTCGCACAACACACAGCGTGTAGTGATGTTTCAATACATTTATTTTAATGTTTCTCGGGGTGGGGGGGTTGGATGTTCGCCTAATGATTGGGAACCAACTCAAAAGGGGGCTTCTAAGGAAACAGTGGGGGAAAAGGGGGATAAGTAAAGTTCAATCCAGGGCCTACCCTAAACGGGCTCAGTGTCCAGAGCCCATGCCTTTTCCAAAAGATAAATTACAAGCTCGCCGGGTGTCCACACCCAGGAACGTATTTTTCTGATCACTCCAACTCTCATGGATTTTTTTTGTTTCATAGCATGCTTCTTGACGTTGCCAGAGGATGCCGGTGTTGGGTATCTCCTGAGATATCCTCAGTATCCTTGTATCCTTGAAACAGGGTCACACTTATACCCAGTAATAATTTGCATGGTTCAGTAGGCCACAGCATGTTATCATGCAAGCAGAGCAGAATGGGATCCATGTGACATTCCACTCTAGGTCGGTGTCCCAGTCGAAGCCTGACTGTGCAGAGGTGAAGTATATTGCTTAAATGTTTGCATTTAATTAATCAAGCTTTTTGCATCTGCGAGACTCTATCTTTAAACCGAACATCTACCGGGGCACTCCCTCTGCCATACCCCCTTTACTCTAGAGGCCCTTTGTAGGAATTCACTCTCCATCCTGGATAATTCTGGCCAGGATGTCCTCCTTACTTGCCAGCAGAGGCGTTGCTAGGGGAGGGCTTAAGTTGTAGCACAGGATAGAGGCTCAGGTGCTACAACCAACATGCTACCTAGCTCCGAGTCCCGTCAGACCTGGCATTAGCTTAGCCCCTGATCTTTCCCAGACCTAGCAACACACCTGCTTCCCAGCTTTCTCAAAGATCAGCAATTTCTTTAGCTGGTATGGTGGCCTTGCATCTACCACCAGTATCTAGGAAAGAGCCCCAACAAGGAATTCTCCAATATCTTCTTTCAAGGCCTAGCCCATTCTAGACCTTGGACCCAGTTTCCTAGTAGACTTGGTCGTCTAACTGTTCCTTTGAGCCTGAACTGTTGAACAGTTTGGCTAACTTGGATTATTCACCTCCTACTCTGCTTCTTTTCTAAAAAATAGCAGACGTCCACCTCCTCCTCCTACTCCTCCCTTTACGCTTACTGCAGCATAACGCCAAATCTCGAACAGAATTACCCCTTTTCATTGCAGCCTAATTTCAATGAATCATGATTAATTGAACAGATTCTACCACATTTTACTTCAAATATGTAGATGGGGTGTGGATTTAGGTAATTATAAAGGTGGAGATGGAAAGAGGTTCTGGGATCTCACCCCGCATTAAGCATTCATTTGCAGTAAAATGCTCTAAGAGAATTATGTAAAATTAAAATAGGATTCGATGAAATCCCTGCAAGGAAATAACATAGATCCTCGCAAACATAATTGTGGCATGTTCAAAGTCAGGAGCCTTCTGCCACTGATTAAAATGGGGTCAGGTGTCCCACTGAGATGAGCGTTTTGGTCGGTGGATCCGTTTTCACGTTAGTAGGATCCTATGTGGCAAGCCTTTCCCTGATTGTATCACCACCTCCCCATGTGTCTAGTCTTTCACTTCATCTGAAGTCAGAGAAGAGAGTGGGCAAGCCCCCAGGCTCCACGGTCTCCGATTATAAGAGGCCTGTCTGCCATATTGAGATCAGCCAGCAGTCTCATGACCGGTCGCCCATCCCTTGCTCCTGGTTCCCTCTTTGTTACTGAGGTCTGATCCGTGCTCAACCTGCATGATCTTTCCTTTTTGCCACAGACCTTCCCGTAGCTCTGGATTGCGATCTATGCCGGGGATTGTGCACCTGACTTGCACTGCTTGTCAAGTCCTGCTTCGAGCATGGAGCCATGAATATTGGCATGATATGCTTGTTTAATAATCTGCTTGCACTAGAGGCGTGTCATATCTTTACTGGAACTCTTTATCTGCATGCTTCTTCTCCCAGGAAGAAGTGCTGCCACCTAAACACAATTCTGGACATGGGTAAAGGTAGTCGCTGTACACAAGGTGGGAGGTTGTCATGGGCAGTTGCTGTACCGTAGGGGGGGCACACTAGGGGTGGACTGGTCGAGCTCTGGGGGATCCACCAAATACCACGTTTGGGGGTCTCAACATTTGATGGATGACTTCCCCTTGTCCCAGAGATGCTCAATCTCACTCAGAGGTAGAGTAAATGGTGACTGTCACACACCTACTGTCCTGCTGCTCCAACCAAGATTTTCAGGCAAGGACATGGATGCCTACTTACATAACCTAAATTACATTGGTTTGTAGCTTACACTTCCAAAGTTTAACAAATAAGACATATGTCTTGAGACAGGCCTCATCATGTGTTGGGTGGTATCCCACCAGTACATGCTCCGGGATACCGCCGAAAACTATTAGTGTTACCACAACTCGGTCTGGCACAATTTGCGCTTAATCCTGCGTTGCGTTATTCCCGTTAGTCCATTGCGCCGAAAATTGGCGGAAAGCTGCAGATTTACCTCCAGCTGAAAGCTGGAAGTAAATCTCCAACTTTCCGCCCAAACTCTGGAACGCGCGGAAAGAAAAGGTGGCGGAAATAGCGTTACCGCTGCCTTTCTACTGCTCCGCCCAATCCGTGATGAGGCCCTATATAGTAACCAAATCATACACTCTGGCTGTGTTTGTTGCATAGGGACAGGGGGTTCTGCCACAGGAGATTTCATCGAAACAGAATTTGTTGCTGTTTTTCATCACATTTTGCCCACATATATGTGAGGGGTTGGTTTAGGATAATAACTAATGTAGGGAGGTTAAGGGTTCTATGTGTTAATATCCCCGCAAAAATATTGTGATACAAAAATATCACCCTATTTTTTAGCCAATATTGACCCATGGACAAATAAAAATGAATAAATAACAATTATTTCAAAATGTGCGGGGGATACCCCCGCAACCCCTGCTCCCACAAATTATCCCCCACAAAAATATCACCTGTGGTGAGACAAATGGCCATATGTACGGCAATATTTTTGGTGGGGATATATTGTAGGGATACCAATAATAAGGGAGGAGGCGCAGGGGGTCACCCCCTGCATATATTTGCATGAAAATACTCCAGTAACAAAATAAAAATGGATGACGTTTTTTCGAGCTGATTACATAGAACCACTGCATACAATCCAGGTCAAGAGGTGTTATGCTGGGAAGGAATTTCCATCCTGAAAAGTAGTCTTTTAAAGCTTCAATGGCACTTTACTTCGTGGAAGGTGGTTCCTTTTCGACTTCTGGACGTACCAACCAATTTTCCATGCAAGACCTCAGATATGTTATGATGGATTACATGAGGCAACACTTTTCCATATCGGCAGCTTAACCCTACCTTTCATAGTGCCTGACCAAAAATATATAGTTGACTCTTGTGTTCCAGCCTGGTTTGACTGTGAATAATGCTATCATCGGTAAAGTCCCCCGCAGCAGAATAATAGGGTCTCATCACCAAATCAATAAGCCATTGCAAAGTGGCAGGAGGTCCATGTAGCCCAAAGGGTGTACAACTAAATTGGAGGAATTCCTCACTGCTAGCAAACCTTTAAAACATTCATCCACTCATGGCATGAGGTAAGCATCAAAATGTGACAGCTCGTCAACTTATAAAAGTGGGCCAGATTTTCCAGAAGAAGTAATGACATTATGAAGAAGAGCCTGCGCTCAACAAGACAGCTCCAAAAGTGAGTGCAATCACTTATAAAGCAAGGTAGGACGTAGCACCATGAATTGATCCCATTCTGGTCATGCATACCCCCACCCCCCATGAACTTGTCTGTTCAAGTAAGTCCCAGACCAGGATCAGGGGGTCCATTGATCTTTGCGCAAATGAGGTGTTGTTCGTAGCTTGCCCCTACCATGCCCAACGTTTTACCAGCATAAGAGGGACATCAAGAGATCGCCTCCCGGACAATCTCCAAAGAAGTGAACCTAGTGGATGCGTGTGGGATTTTCCATATAGCAAACAAAGCCCCGGGAATCAGCTCATCCTGACTCTTCCATATTGCCATATCGGTTTTCTTAAAATATTCTTGAGAATCGGGTTACATTTGCAGTGGTCTCCGTTTATGTACCGAGAAGGGATGGTCACTATAGCTGATTAGAAAAATCATTACATCACCCTATAGTCTCGTCAAAAATCCTAGCTCCTGGATCTTAGCGCAGGATGGGAATTTTAACCTGTGTTGCGCTGCGTTGTCTGGCTTCCAAGACAAACATGTTGCCCCTGAGCTATCCTTCCTCCCAAACGGTCCCTTGTTAAGTCCCTCACTTGAATCACAGGCCTAAGAAATCCTTCCTAGCACTGGTTGTCCAGGGGTTCCTCTAACAGGAGAGAGGTTTGCTTCCCAAACACAATGCTGGACTTGATCTTTCCTTGTTTATGATGCACGTGGCCCCGGTGGCCTACACACGGCCAGTACCCTAGCTGGGGTGCCCAATGGAGGAATGGGGGGTGTCCATGTTTTCTTCTATATGCTCTACCATGGGTAGTACCCCATAGATTGTGGCTTGCCTCACCCCCAGAGTTTTACAGTCTCTCTCAGTAGGCAATGTAAGGATGACCTTGGTAAAAAGCACGTCAAGGAATCCGGCATGAGGGTAACTAATGAACTGAATGTCCATGGTAAGGAGAACATTCCAACCAATCATGAGGGCCTTTGTAGCAATGAACCATACATTGTTGCAGAAGCCAATCTACTGCTGTTATTCTGCTATTAGTCTGTATTATACATAGTTAGAGCAAGCTCAAGGTTTGCCTACCAGATAAGGGGCAGCCAATCGTGTTACTAACATGTGTTCCCTTAACCAATCCCTTCTGTCGTAGGTTTTAACTTTTTGCTTCTTAGGATAACATCATAGCTGAGGTACATTGAGGTATAAAGCTTTTTTTTGTAATGGAAATGTATCTGAGAGTAAGTGAGCTGCAATCTGTTTGTTCACCAGGTTCCCCTACTTTATTGAGCTGATAATAAAGTAGTATTTTGCCATAGTCTTTGAGTCTGTCCGGTTGTTTGGCTCTGAGATCGTTTATTGGTTATTCCACCTGGCTCTTGGAACACTCCAGGTGCTACTGCACAAAACTATGTTCCTGAATTCTGTTTGCTGAAACAAAGGAATTTGGGTTGTTCTGAGAGGCAGCATGTCTTTAGAATAAAATGAGCTGATGGATATCTGGGTTGGCAAACCATCATTGGCTCACATTGGGAACAAGCGCCTGCCTTTGCTCTCTGATTGAATTGTGAACAAACAAATTATTTCGTCCTGGCTTGCATGCTTATAACATAAAGCATGAATTGGTATCCAGTAATATTATCCCCATATAAATGGCTGCCATAGATATGGCCGCCGGGAAAAAGCTGTAGCGACGTAATACATGGTGACACATATATATGGGGCCAAGAGGAGCAGGGATTGCAGGGGTGTCCACTGCTACTCTTGTTGCAGGGGTGTCCTCCGCTACTCTTGAAGAAAAAAAAGGTTTTGGAGGTTGCGGGGGTGTGACCTGCATGTTCAATGTGATTATGTCCCTGCAAACCACAGCCATTTTTTGGCGACATTTTTGCCAGATTACATTTTTGAAGAGTCATTATCACATGGAACCGATTCATTGAGGGATGATAATCAATTTTATCCAAATCCAAATTATTTCCACTGTTAGTCGAATTGTTTATGGGAATACAAAGTTCAGGAACTATTATTGGACTAGTCAAACATACTATGCATCGATAGTACATATCATTAGATGGTGGACACAGGATGAAGCAAACATTGGCAAGGACTGTACCAACTGACAGAGCCCCTGGGGAGAAAAGAGGCAACAGTGGGGGTCAGAGGGGAGTGAGAGACAGTATAGAGGATTGCTGTCTTGACTTGCCTCACTGAGCCATGCTTGCAATCACAGAGGAAATCACCACAGCTGAGAAGCAGTATTCGAATTTCAGGAACCAATGAATGAGTGGTGAGGTCTGGACACCGCAGCCAATGGAAATCTGGCATTCCTCTCTGGATTCTGCTGCTGCCCCTTTTCTACTCTGTGAACTCTGCCAGTGTAGGAAGAGCCTTTTTGGTTCCATGGCTGATGTCCTTGAGTATCAGTCAAAGCATGGACATGATAGACAATCCACCATATCTTAAACCTGTGATGCACATTTATTTATATCAAATGGCACGACCCATGGGCATGGGATTGCCTTGTTGATCTTGCTGTTCTGAGCCAATTCTCCTGTGTACAAGCCCAGTGGCTTTGCACACTCCGCTGTTTTGGGCATTCACTGGAGGGATATTGTTTCTCTTGTAGACTTTGACAGACTATAGTGTCTCGAGCATGCAGGGGCATTATCATTGTTTGGCTTTAAGTGAATAGTCGGTGTGATTGGGCAAGCAAATTCCTGTGCATTCTCATGTTTCTCTAAATCAACAGCCATATTGGTTCTCTACCTAGGGACCATGAGATTTGAAAATCTGGATGATGGGAAAGGGGTGATTTATGGATTGTCCTAAATGTCCATTTCCCTTAGGCTATATCCTTTTTCCTTGCCCACGGAATGGTTATGCTTAACTTTGGCCTGAATTCCTTGTCTGGTTCTCCCATTAACAATCCAAATCTCCTCCCCTTGGCATCTCCTTCGCTAGTCGCATAGTGGGGGCTGGCACCCCATCCCATGATTCAGCCAGTCCCACCAGTCATCCGCATAACATGTGACTTCATCACATTACGTCGTCTTCTCAGGTCATAGAACACATTCTGTGCTTAAGACCCTGCTCTGCAAACACCAGATCGTCCCAGGTGGCCTGGGACAGAAGCAGAGTGAATATTGGGAGGAGTGAAGCAAGAAGAGGCAAGACTGGGGATGAAAGGAGTGATCAAACAGAGAACAGAGTGGGAGGAGAGAGGAGTGAGAAAAGAGATAATTGAGTTGGATGAGAGAGTAGTGATATAAGAAGGAACAGAGTTGGGTGGAAAGAGACAGATCTGTGCCCTATCAACTATTACATACAGACACTATACTACCTTGAAATTAAAGAGTCCCACCCCTGTTTGGTTATTTAGAACAGGACATACTGAATTAAGTCAAGTGGCACAGCGAGTAGAGCGCTCGCTTTGACATCAGTGCAGAGCCTGCGAACGCAGGTTGCCGAACTCAGCGTTTCATCCTTCCGAGGTCGATAAATGAGCACCACACACCGTGGGTAATAATAAGCAGCGCTCAGATACCTGAGGGTTCGTAGCGCTATATAAATGCCAAATTATTATTATTATTATTATTATTATTATAATTGAGCTTACTGTAGCTAGATTAGCACATGATATTTCATTGATTGTTGTATATTTTTAAAATCATTCAAATAATAGTAATGTAGTTGGCTCACTACAAAGTACATCTCAACGTTCGGTACCTTAATGCCTCCCTTGTCGTGTGTTTTGCAGTTTCCATAGTGCTACTCTGTTTCTAGTACCGCGCTATATGAACCCCCTGCACAAGCTCTGGAGCTTGACAAGGAATCACTTGGGTATCATGGGTATATTCCCAAAAAAGTGCAACAACCTAGGCAACACCACCATCTTCAGTAAGGCCACTAGCACCATCATGGTCACAGGGAGCCTAGCCTAAAAATTCATACAGCGTTCAATATTAGCTACCGCTTTCAGTGTGTTATGTTAATGCTCCATCTCAACTGTGTGGTATACATCAATCCCCAAGTATCTAAAAGTCATAGTCTCCCCTTTTATTTGGAGTACAGACAGCTCCCCCTGTGGTATCCCTTTATACCTGCTCTGGGGAAATATACATGATTTATTAGGGTTTACCGTTATTCCAGAAAATGCTGCATATTTGTCCAACACTTCCAAAATAAACTGTAGGTTTGTAAGCCATATTCAATCAACACTACAGCTAAGTCAATGCCTAGTCTGGGATGTTGAGGAAAACCCTTATTGATGTATTTTTATGTCCAGTTCAGTACTCTGGATGACAACCCTTGTATAACACCCCCCTCTTAGAATATCCCTGAAAACAGGTAGAAGTCTGAAAACACAGGCCCAAAATGCTTTTAAATGTGATGGCAATGGATGGGAAAATGTGCTAACTGATTTTAATTCCCTCTAGAGATTCAGGGTGAGTGAGAGATGCTTGTTGGTGTTAGTTCAGGCTCACTTTAGCAATGCTCTATGAGTTATTACCAGGTTGCAAATGGATTTTTAACAAAGGAAAGAATGGAGCTGCTATTTTGACAAGTGGAGAAATTGAGCCAAAATCGCAAATCGCGGTAAATTTCACGAGTGCGTAAATCGCGATTGCGGGAAAAGTGTAGGAAGTCGGTTCTAGGTTTGTTGGAAAGCCTAGAATCACAGCTTTAAAATGAAATTTCGTTCCTAGCCCAAACGGTTCAAGAGATACGGACGATTTAATAAAGGTAGATTTTCGGATTTAAAGTAAAACTCAAAATGATAGGTGACAGTTTGCAGCTTTAGAATGATAGATGACAGCTCGCAGGTTTAGAATGACAGATGACAGGATTACTAGGAGGCAGTTCTACTGAGGTTAAAATAGTTTGGATTAGATTATTTTAACTAAGAGATTGGTTCTGCACAGTTCTGCTAGGTACTCACAATATAAATTTGAAATAGGCCTTGTCACGGATCTGGTCAACATGTCCAACGGCGGTTCTCTCTGCTCGGCGGGTCAATCAGGCACCGGTTCTGCTCACAGTGATCTGGATCTCTGGTCTCTACTCACAGCGGTCTGGGTCAGCTCTGCTCTGCTGGTCTAGCCTCTCTGGATACATCGGCCTCTGGTTCTGGATACTGCTCTGCTTTCCGGTCCGGATCAAGTGGATTCTGGATGTAACACTGGTTTCTGGGTACTGGCAAAAGTTCTTGGCAAAAGAATTCAGACAGCTCGCCCCGCTGTGGAATAGTTTGCAAATGATTTTAAGGATGCTGAGGCCTGCTGAGAAGAGTTCTCAGTTTGTGGGTTTAGGCCCTTGCTTTAAGTTCTGAAGTAAATTTCTGGTCTCTGAAGATTGATGGATGTGAAGTCTGGAGTCTCCCAGCAGAGCGTCCTGCAGAAAATGGAATTGAATCCTCTACCTGGGTTTCAGTGGCCCTTTTTATGTGTTTTGAAAATGGGTGTGTGCCTGGGACTAGCTAAGCCTGCCCCTCTCTACTTGTCATTGGCCCAATTCTCCCCTCTCCCATGATTGGGGGAAGGAAATGGATTGTCATCATGATGAGGTCTGTTTATGGGTCAGAGGATCCTCCCCTGGTCAATTTGCCCACAAATCTATATTTGATTCAAATATATATTTCCCAGATACACAATTTGTTGAAATTACATGTACACATTATATATTCCTTATGGTCCATGCTTGTCCGCCTCTGATCTTCCTGGGGGCTTGCATTAAAAAATGACAACATTTTGCGCTTTTTGAATTTTTGACTGGTTTACCAATATCGGACATTTACCAAAAATTACACACATGTGCGCAAGGAGTATGGACATTAATTGATGAAGTGTCAGATTTTTAACATGCAGACATTTGGAGTAAGAACCTATTTTCCGCTAGCAACCCCCAGCATACACCATAGGGTCCTAACACCTCTTAAAACGTGCACAGAAAAATCACAAGAATAATGATATTACTTATATAATTCTGACAAGTTGGTACTATGAATTATCCATCTTTTTTAAAATTATGCTCTGGGCCAGATGGGTGTGGTTTAGGTTCCAAAGCACATGGGGGAAGCTTCTGTCTGCCCCCGCCTCCAGCTTGGGTGGCGGGGGCAGTTTTACACAAAAGTCTGGTGGTTTTAAAACGCTGGCTTTCTGATAGTGGTGAGTACCGGTACTGCAACCATTTTTGGGATTAAGAAAATGAATTCCCCACAGTTCTGAGTTGCTTTTTGGCAATCAGCATTGCCATTCCCAGTGGTTTCAGCCTACTGTGTGTGTAGCCCAATGGTGGTTTTAGGCAGTGCCCTCCTGTGCTCACAACATAGGCAAAAATGGGTGGCAGCCTATTCTTCATGTTTTCCCTGTGCACTCTCTGGGGAGTTCTAGCCATCATGATGTTTTCCATGCCAGTACTGCACAGTTTTATGGTAGGGCTTGGAAGCATGGGTAAAAACATCCCACAGGTTCTCCTCAGGGTATTTTAGCCATTACAGCATATCATCTGCGTACGTAGATATCAAATACAATCCCCCCTTTGTAGGAATACCAACCTCACTATATTGTTGCCTCAGGTATATTGCCAGGGGCTCCAGTGCCAGGATGAACAACATCGGGGATCATGGGCATCCCTGTCTGGTGCCCCTACCGAGTGGCCATCGGTCAAAGACGACTGCCCCGTCTTAACTCGGGCCATTGGTGTGCTATGCAATAGATACACCCACCTCAAATACACCAGCCCCACCCCGTATCCTTTCAAGGCCGCCAGCAGCCAGGGCCACTTAACAGAGTCGAAGGCCTTTACCGCATCTAATGATATGATTGCGGCTTCCTGTGGATCCTCTGCTGTATATTCAATGATGTAGTGGAGCCTTCTTAGGTTGTCCGACATATAACTGTATGGGTCATACAGTGTCTGATCGGGATGTATGAGTTTATGGATGATCGGTCTCAGCCTATTGGCCAGTACCGCAGTCAGTATTTTACTATCCTGATTAAGCATGAATAGCGGACTATATGACCCGCAATCCATGCTTGGCTTATTAGGCTTGAGTAGCGGATGATTATTGCTTCCCTTAGAGATTCCGGTATTGCCCTTTTCTCCAGTGCCTTATTTAACATTGCCAGCAGAGGGGGGACCAGTTCCACTCTATATGTTTTATAGAAATCACTGCGGAATCCGTCTTCCCCAGGGGCCTTACTCGTGGGTAAACATTGACCATCGTCTCCAACTCTTCTAAGGTAATGGGGGCCTACAAGGTCTCCCTATATAATGTTCCCAGTTTGGGAAGGTCAATGTCTTGCAGTGTGTCAGCTATATCCTCCTCTGACTCACCATCCATGGCTGCATACAATTTCTGATAGAACTCATGGAACGCTGCAAAACCCTTATTCACCCCCTCTTGGGTATCGAGCGTATGTCCATCTTCCCCCATATTGCCCTTATTGGCTGCTTGGGGGTTTCACTCTTGTATAGCCATGCCAACAGCCTACCCGGTATATCTCTCTCAGCATGCTAGCTCTTTATATGTATATTTTATAATTCAAATCACACAGCCTCCTCCAGTGCTCCCTGCACTCTCTCTGCAACCGCCCAATAGCCTCGGAGTCCTCAGGGGTAAGTGCTCCCTTTCACACAATCCCTTCTCCAGTTTCTTCTCTGCTTCATGCAACCCCCTTGTGATCTCGCTCAATAGCCCCGTAGATTTCGAATTTGCTGCTTCCCTCACCACCACCTTAAATGCCTTCCACAATGTACCCGCCGACTCTACGCTTCCAGTGTTATGTTCAGAGTATTCTATTATCTCCCTTTTCAAGTCTTCCCGAAATATTGTGTCTTTCAGCGCCTCTGCTCTAAGCTTCCATGTCGGGATGCGTGCTCTAGGTGTCGAGTACTGCCACTCCACAATCAGTGGTGAGTAGTCAGATAGCTTTATAATCTGAGCGCACTATCTCTCCTGTTAGCTCCATCGTGGTGAACATGTAATCCAGCCATGTGTATAGGTCATGTGGGGCTGTATAATGGGAATATTGTCTATCTTGTGGGTGGTGCATTCTCCATATGTCTGTTAGTTGAAAGTCCCTCAACAGAGTGTGTAGGGCCTTGGCTGCTGGGGCCGGCTTCATCATCTTCATATCTGATCTATCTAAGGTGGGGTCTAACGTGCAATTAAAGTCCCCCCCACATAACGGACCCTCCCATGTATGGACATATCTTGCTGTTCAATTTCTTGAAGTATCCTACGGTGTCCTGGTTCTGGGTGGACGTATTGATGATGCTCAGCTCTCTATTTTCTATAAGGCCCTTTATCAGTATCGCTCTTCCATCTGCATTTATGGTGGATTGCACTAACTTGAACAGGACGTGCAGGGCTATCCAAGTCATCACCCCCCGGGTGTAGCCTGAGTATGTTGCTCCAATTGTGGTGCCTCTCCATTGTTTGCTCACAATTTCCTGTTTCTCCCTTGTTAAGTGGGTTTCCTGCAACAGAGCGATATTGATTTTCTGGCGTTTCAAATACAGCATGACCTTGTTCCTATTCAAATAACCATTAAGTCCCCTGACATTCCAGGTAGCTATCTTCAGGTCCCCCATCTTATCCGTATTCAGACTTGCTCTTCCTTTCTCTAGTCATCCTCTCCTTGCGTGGTGGTATGCAATTGTAAGCTTGTACCTTGACTATTGATATCACAACAAACGTCCCAACACCCCACAACGCCCAACCCAAACCCGCCCAAACCACCCTTGCACCCAAAAAACGTCACCCCCCATCCCAACCACCCCAAACTGATGCCCAGCTCTATCCCTGGATCTCGGGCATTCCCGCATTTGGCCCTTATCCGGTAACACCTTCCTAGAGCCCAGCAGGGGGATACCGATCTAACAGTATCCGATCTAACCTAAATAGGGGGGTAAGAGTGTGCCTCCTTACGCCGATAATCTCAGACTCCTTCCCTGCATTGAATACACCTTATTACCTTCCCTTTATGTGCGACAGTCTTATCTCTCCTGTGCTCTGCGCCATCACTTGCTGTACTATATTCTAGTCCCAAGGTCCAACGTCCACACTCTGACCTTTGTCAGAGTACACCAGTTCATTTATCCACCTGGCCATCCGCCTGGTCATCCGCTGTCCCCGGGCAGTTCTGGTTGTCCAACCAATCCGCTGCCTCCTTGAAAAACAAAGGCCTATTTCTGTGGAACACCTTCAATTTCGCAGGGTACATTAACATGTACCTGTATCCTCCGTCACAAAGCCTCCTCTTGACACTATCAAATTGCAGATGCCGTCTTTGCACCAAAAAGGTGTAATGAGGGTATGCTGTGACGGACGCTGACGCTCTGTGTATCATCCCACCCTTCCAGAAGTAATCCAGGATCCTTTCTCTGTCCTTATAATTTAAGATCTTGACTATGATCAGCCGCGGGGGGCTCCCGGTGGTGGTTTACGAACCTGTGTTCTATGTGCCTTCTCAACAGCGAATCCTTGGGTGAGTGCCACACCTTTAATTTCTTGCAGTAACATGGTCTCAATATAGTTGGGGGGTTCGATGCCTCCTCACCCTGTCCTATGATCTGCACATTATTTCTGCGCGCCCGCCCTGCCGCTTCTTCAGCTCTGCATTCCAAATTCAGAACTTGTTGTACCAATGTCTTGACTTCCGCGGCATTCGCTGTGTAGGTGACTGTGTTGGCTTTCACCTCCGTTTCGAGGTTGGTTGTGCATTCTGCTTGCGTTCTCACATCTGGGCGTAGCAGGTTAACATCTATCTGCACCGCATCTATCTTAAATTCCAGTGCAGTCTTGAGCTCCGCAACTGCTGCATCCAGCTTATTTTCCCAAGACACCTTCAAGTCAGCAATGGCATTCAGGATTTGCTGGTCCATGCATGCTGGGGGTGTTTCACCCTGCGCAATTTGCTCCTTGTGTCTAGCCCCTACTGTCACCGGAGGGATTTAGTGAATTCTTCCATTGTCTGTTGCTTCCCCTTCTGTTTTTGCTGTTTACTGGCCATGTTTCGTTGGACGTGGCCTCCCACACCAATCTGCCTGGGCGTTAACTCCTTTTGTAGTCTCTGTATACTGTTACCCTTCTGTGCCTGGTGGGTATGTGGCCCTTTGCCACAAGCCACCACCCTACGTGCCGGCGGGCTATGCGGATTGCCGTTCTGCGTCCTTTACAATTAGCATGCGCTCGCGCAGTCTCTGGGTGTTGGGGCACTCCCTGCAGTTGCCATATGTATCTCCTTGTAAGGGCCCTATGTAGACTCCACCTCAGACGTATATCCGTGCACTGTAGTTCATGGGGGCAAGCTTTCAGTAACCCCTAGCTCCCTTCGTCTGACAGGGCACCTTTGGATCTCCTAGTTGGGCCCCAGAGGCCGCTGGTCGTCGCTTCTCTTGGACCTTGTTCGTTCTGCTTTCATGCCTCTGTTCCATTTTTCGCACTCATTGCCTTGTCTGCCATGCTCCGTCCCTAAGCCCCCCAGGGGCTGCCTCTATCTTCGGTGATGCAACGTGTATGCCCGGTGTAACCCCACCTGCCTGTACATTTCGTCCTCTGCGCTCCCTCAGCGGGTGTGGGGCAGTGGTTGAAGTGAGTGGGAGCGGTCGGGAGCGGTGCTCCTCTACTTTTTGAAATTAACTTTTACAGCTCCTATATTTTTATTTTAAAAAGAAACCGTTCCGGATTGGTTTCGTTTTAAAATAAAAGTGTATGAAGAAGTTGAAACCTTCACTTTCAGTGCAGTGCACTGAACATTCCCTTAAACAGCAGGTGCAAGTGTTTGGGGGGGTGTATTGTGTGTGGGAGGGGTTGTGGCAATGGGGTTTGTGGGGAGTGGGTGCAAGCCAGCAGGGAACATAGTTCCACTATTTCTTTTCGTACACTTCGACCACTGGTGTGGGGAGACGCAGAGTCTATGAGCCGGGAGGTACCGCGGGGCTTCCAATATATTGCTCCCAGCAGTGGCCGACTGCCCCTGCATTGTTTCTCCACAGCCGGGCCTCTTCCAGTTCCCAGGTTCCTGGTTACAATGTGTTCTGTTTACGTACGCTCGAGGAGGCGCCACACTGTAGCCTTCAATACATAACGGGCCATCCATCTGCCGGTTCTCTGTATGGGTTGGGCAAGTGGGATCACGCCCGAGCCAGAGGGTGCACTCAGGGCAGGCACCTGCCACTTCTGCGCCATCCACGCAGTCTTCCTGGCGCCCCCAATCCCTTGTACTGGGTCGCCGTGTGGAGGCTCCCAGTTGTTCGTGAAGTACTCCTGGGCTGCTCCCCTAAGTCACTCCCGGCTCCCAGCAGAGCCTGTTCCTCGCTCAGCCTGAGGTGCAATATTGTATCCCAGGCTATTTGGATACTTGTATATGTTCTCCACGGCGCCAGACGCCTTTTGCCCGTTGCAGGATGCAACTCGCACTGCGCTGGCAACAATCTGTATCGATCCAAGGGCTTTTACAATCCATTTTGTTTCAGGGCGGCCTTAGCTTCTCAAACATGTCATCGGTTCCACTGGTTTCACAGGGCCCATCCACGTCCCAGCCTTCTTCAACACATGCCCACCATATTCACGTGCACTAGGTCCAGCACTAGAGCAGCCAGGAAGACCCTTCTCACTCCATGGCTCTCAAGCCACGCCCCCTCCACTTTTTAAATATATGTAACCTGTATTTCTACTTTTTTTTTAACATTATTTATGCATTTGTAACTTGGATTTCTACTTTCATTAACATTGTTTGATTGATACATGACGTTATATATACCATGTGCCGAATTTGCAAAAGTGGGTTATGGTGATGTAGCAAGAAAGCAAGTAGAGGTGGGCACCACCTTATTGTTAAGTATGTAGGTTTTTTTCTGAAACGTCAAATATCAGTAGATGGAGCTACTAGACTGCTTGATGGTCCTTAGACACCTGGACCAGACAATACAGAAATACACAGGAAGTTGGATGGTCCCACCCAGCTAAGTCCGGTGCGCTCGCAATGGCTCAGTGGGAGCCTAATTCGTTTGTGCTTCTTTACGATCCATTTACTCAGTTTTATAAGAAATTAATCATTTGTGTTTCTTTACTGTAAGTAAATATTTGTATTTATCCAATTGTAACGGATATTCTTATTCAATATTAAGTAGTTAATATAGGAAGCATTTCCTAAGACAGAACATGGCTTGGCTTCAGTGCCTATGCATTTCAGAGCAATTCTCCATCCTCAGGGCTATGTTGTTACCATGTTATATATCATGCAGCAAATACATTTTTGAGTATTATATTCAGTTTAAATTAAAAAAGTGAAAAACAATAAAGAGTAGTGTCACGATGGCTAGCAAGGATCCCTGTCCCCCCAGTTCCCCCACCATTGTTTCTAGTCCCTCCCGACCCCATGCCCGGTTCCGGGATTCACCTGTGCCCTCCTCGCTTACTTTGCCATCACCTGGACTCCAGCGTGCAGCTACCCGCTCGCTGCAACGCCAGTTTCGGTGGCGACTCCCATGGCAATTGAAGAATCGGCTTCGTGCCGTCGCACTTCCGCATACCAGGAATGATTCCCGCTCTCATAACATGGCTGCGGTTCACGTGACCCAAAAGATACGCACACTTGCTATACCAGCAGATCACGTGACCGGAACCTGCGGATCACGTGTACGAAAAGGAAGAGAAGTGCCAGTATTTAAACGGCGACGCCAGTCCAACCGATGCTTCACAGCTGTTTAATGTCGGACACTGTTCGGCGCTACGTACCTGATTTCTTGATCATCTGGATATCGACCTTGGACTGCCTCACGGACTGATTTTGGATCTCCCTGGTTTTTTGTCTTCTGCATTGCCTATCACGGATCACGGACTGCTTCTTGGACTCCCGCTTGCTTTATCTATTGGCACTACATTTACTTGGTTCTTGTTCAGGACTCTGACAACGGGTGGGCCCGGCCCATTAAACCCACATCTGGCCTTCCGGCACTTCCCTCGGAGTAAGGAGGGCCCTTGGAGAATCCCGGAAACCCCCATAGGTATACAGGAGTACCTCACCGCTCCAGTGGGTAAGACCGTTTCAGTTGCTTGTGTTTGGCTAGTGGTTGTTGTTAGGCGTATTACGTAACCGTTGCTTTCTTTGCAGTTGTCCGGGCTTTCGGAGGGTCTGCGGTTCCGGAGGAAGAAGATCTCCCACCTGTGGCCTCAATGGTTGCACAGGGAGTGTATTTTGTTCCTCCCTGTGTGGTACTTGTGGACAGAGGACTCTCCTGACTACACGACAGTCAAGATACAACAGACTGTGAAGCCAACCTGTCGTGTAGTCATGGAGGGGGCCGCAGATGAACCCTTGGCTGCTATGGTACAAGCCATAACAGTGTTACGTGCTGATATGGCCGCAGCTAACACTGCCTTACATCAACGCTTGGACAACATCCAAAGAACTAGACATCCCTTGCCTCCCGATGCCAAATTCGGGGATACCCCTTCAGGTTCCCAGCCCGCTCCGCCTCCTGTACCAACCCCCCAGGGTCCCATACCAGTGATACTTCCATCCCCCTTCCCATTGGCTGACACCGAGAGATACCATGGGGACCCCAGTAAATTCAGGACCTTCTTGAACCAGTGTAAATTGCACTTCTTGTGCAGGCCCCAAGCTTTTCCAGACTCTACCACTAAGGCAGCCTTTACACTCATCTAGATGGTACATCAGCGCTTGGGCCAATCCCCTCCTGGAGAACGACAACCCTGCCCTTTATGACTTTGATCTGCTAGTTGCAGAAATGTCACAGGTATTGGATACACGCCATAAAGTACAGTCCCGTGATTTAGAACTCCTGGACCTGGGGCAAGGGAAGGGTTCTTTGATCGAGTACATTACCAGATTCAATCAGCTGGTAGCAGAGACGTCTTGGCTTTAAAGCAAGAGGTCTGTCGTGTTCTACAGGGGCCTAAGCAACGCCATGAAGGATGCCCTTGCTGTTGTTCCCTCTTTGCCAACCACATTCCAAGACATAGTAGACCTAGCATTGCAGGTAGACGCCCGGCGTTCGGAAACAGGGCTGAGGCTGGTTTTCCAGCGCTGCCTGGCGCTTCGGCTACCCCTGACTCTGCTCATGAACCTATGCAGATAGGGGGCATACGAAGTCCTATCACGCCACTAGAGCGTGAGCGTAGGAGAACGGACAACGCTTGCTTCTATTTCGGATTAACAGGTCATTATGTCAAAGAATGCCCCCGCAGGCCGAAACACAAGATCTCGGGTTTTCGGACTGCTCGACTCTAGAAACGGGGACTGGGTCGAGCACCTCTTGTCTTACCCCAAATCCCATACCCGCTTTCGGTCACATCAGGCCGATGCATGTGCAAGCAGTTATCCAGCCCACACCCGGAATCACACACCAGGTTACGATCATCATAGACTCCGGGGCCACGGGTAATTACATCGACATCACACTTGCACAGTCCCTGAACCTACCCCTTTTGACCAAGACCTTGCCCGAACCAGTACACGTGGTTGATGGCACTTTGCTGATATCCGGGCCTATTCAACAGCAAACGGCCCCGATGCTCTTGACAATCCAGTCAACTCACACCGAAACCCTGAGCTTTGACCTCATTGCTGTGCCCCAGTTCGGCCTCATATTAGGAATCCCCTGGCTCCAGAAGCGTAACCTGTTGATAGACTGGAAGGCCGGTTCCGTACACTTCGAGTCCGACGTTTGCCAACACTACTGCCTTCCCGCAAACACCTAGGACACCACACCTGCTCAGGCTTTGGGATCCATTGCACATCTGACCATCAGGGACACCACTGCTCCAGCTTCCCCGATTGAACACCATACAGTGGGCTTGGTCTCCACGCACGTACCAGCCCAATACCAGGATTACGCAGGGGTGTTTGATCAGGGTTGATCAGAAGCGCTTCCACCACACCGCCCATATGACTGCCCGATAGACTTACTACCCGACAGTATCATTCCCACCGGTCGGGTCTATTCCCTTTCCCCAGCTGAAGACCTGGATCTGAAGGAGTATCTCCAGAAGTCCCTCCGCTTAGGCCACATCCGCCCTTCCACTTCTTCAGCTGCTAGTCCAATTTTCTTCGTCCCCAAAAAAGAAGGTGACCTGCGCCCATGCGTAGATTACCGCTGGATCAATGCTATCACAGTAAAAAAACAGTACCCCATTCCCTTGATTACGCCCCTACTCGACCGTCTCTCTCACGCCTCCATCTTCACTAAATTGGACCTGTACGGGGCTTACAATCTGGTTCGTGTATGCCCTGGCGATGATTGGAAAACTGCTTTTTGCACTTGCTACGGGCTGTATGAGTATACAGTAATGCCCTTCGGTTTATGCAACACTCCGGCCACGTTCCAGAGATTCATGAACGACATCTTCTCTGATATCCTGGACGTGTTCGTTGTGGTATATCTGGATGACATACTGATCTTCTCCCGAAACCTAAATGAGCACGTACAACACGTACGCAAAGTGCTTTCCCGTTTGCAGTTACACTCCCTATTCGCCAAGCCAGAGAAGTGTCTGTTCCATGCTGATTCCGTGGAGTTTCTTGGTTTTTCTATCACTCCTGGGGGGCTGGCCATGAACGCTTCCAAGGTACAGGCTGTATTAGACTGGCCTGTTCCCAAGACCCTGAAGGCTCTGCAATCTTTCCTCGGCTTCGCTTACTTTTACAGACGCTTTATCTCTGGGTTCTCTTCTATGGTGGCACCACTCACTTCCCTGACCAGCCCTCGTAGTCCTTTCTTGTGGACGGATGCACATCAACAGGCCTTTGAGGCCCTGAAACTAGCATTTACTACTGCACCCGTCCTGCAACACCCGGACCCGGAACTACCCTTTGTCGTGGAGGCCGACGCCTCCTCCTTTGCTTTGGGCACGGTGTTGTCACAGATATGCCCCACCACTGGCCGGCTTCACCCTGTGGCTTTTCACTCTCGCACATTCACTTACGCCGAATCACACTATACTGTGACTGAAAAAGAATTGTTAGCAGTCATGGACGCATTTCGTGTTTGGCGGCATCATCTTTTGGGAGCGAAACACCGGGTCACTGTGTACTCCAACCACCAGAACCTGCAAGACTTGGCCTCCTTGAAATGTATCAACAGCAGGCAGGTCCGGTGGCCTTTGT
Organism: Ambystoma mexicanum; assembly: GCF_040938575.1. NCBI lineage: Eukaryota > Metazoa > Chordata > Amphibia > Caudata > Ambystomatidae > Ambystoma > Ambystoma mexicanum. The sequence continues at coordinate 1,182,875,369 of NC_090926.1, forward strand.
TTTTTGTTGCTTTTGATTTTGTCATCAAGCATCGTTCAGGCTCAACCCACGGAAAAGCCGATGCCCTGTCTCAATCCCCTGGGGGTGTAGCCTTGCCGGTGTACCCTGACACTCTACTAGACTGTGGCAAGGTGGTTTGTCTGTGCACCCCGTCCATGCCTTTGCTCGAAGCAATACGGAAGTGGGTTGCCATACACCACGATCAACTATCTGAATGGGATCCCGTGTACCGTGACGCCTGCCCTTTGTATCAGACAGATTGTTCTTGCCCACTACGGATACTCGCAACATGGCTCTCGAATGGTCCCATGACGCCTTGTACACGGACACCCCGGTCAATCACGTACCTTGGTGTTACTTAAACGATGGTGCTGGTGGCCTTCCATGAGAAAAGACGTGTAGTGTTACGTTAACACCTGCGCCATTTGCGCACGATGTAAACACCGTAGGGGTCGCTCTCTGGGTCTCCTTCTCCCCTTGCCCGTTCCCCCGAGACCCTGGCACACCGTAACCATGGTCTTCGATACTGATCTACCGCAAGCCCAGGGCTTTGACACTCTGTGGGTGGTTGTCGATTCGTTTTCAAAAATGGCCCGATTTATTCCCTGTAAAGGTATACCTACCGCTCCTGCCATGGCCAAGCTCTTTTTTGTACATATCTTCTGTCTCTTCGGGCTCCCTTCAGTCATCATCTCGGATAGGGGTTCACAGTTCACCTCACGCTTTTGGAGTGCGTTGACCAGACTGCTCGGTATAGACATCCGTTTCTCTTCGGCATACCACCCTGAGACGGACGGTCAGACCGAAAGGCTTAACCAAACCCTAGAGCAGTACCTGCGCTTTCTGACCATGCAACAACAAGCATCATGGTTGCGAGTGGTGCATCTTGCTGAATTTGCGTATAACAATGCTGTCCACTCTTCCACTGGGTTCTCCCCCTTCTACGTCATGTACGGGCAGCTTCCCCGTGTGTTGCCCATCCCTGATCTGTCCTCCACTGTCAATCCAGCCGCGGCTGCCTGTGTTAGGGATCTGCCCTCCATCCATGCTCAGACCTCGACCCACCTCCTCGAGGCTCAGGCATCCATGAAGGCGCAGGCCGACAGACGGCGGGTGTTGGCCCCGTCGTATGCCGTGGGGTCTCGCGTCTGTTTGTCTACTCGGCATCTGCGACTGGTGGGGTGTAGGAAGCTCTTGCCTCGGTTTGTTGGTCCCTATCTGGTGTCCAGGGTTGTCAATCCCATGGCCTATAAGCTGGCTCTCCCGGGGTCTTGGCGGATCCACCCCGTGTTCCACGTCTCACTGCTCAAACCCTGTCCTGGTCCTACGCGGCTTTGTGCCCCCGCGGCCCCGGTGTCCCTGGTCTCTCCTGATGTGTTCAAGGTCTCTGCGGTCCTGGGCTCCCGGGTTTTTAGGGGTGCCCTGCAGTATCTGGTGGACTGGTCGGGCTATGGGCCCGAGGAGCGGTCTTGGGTTCCCGCCGTGGACGTCCACGCGTCCCGTCTGGTGGCTCGGTTCCACCAGGACAATCCTTCTTGCCCACAAGGTTGTGGGCCTTTGCGGGGGACTCTGTCACGACGGCTAGCAAGGTTCCCTGTCCCCCCAGTTCCCCCACCATTGTTTCTAGACCCTCCCAACCTCATGCCCGGTTCCGGGATTCACCTGTGCCCTCCTCGCTTACTTTGCCATCACCTGGACTCCAGCGTGCTGCTACCCGCTCTCTGCAACGCCCGTTTCGGTGGCGACTCCCATGGCGATTGAAGGATCGGCTTTGTGCCGTCGCACTTCCGCATACCAGGAATGCTTCCCGCTCTCATTACATGGCTCCGGTTCACGTGACCCAAAAGATACGCACACGTGCTGTACCCGCAGATCACGTGACCGGAACCTGCGGATCACGTGTCCGAAAGGGAAGAGAAGGGCCAGTATTTAAACTGCCACGTCGGTCCAACCGATGCTTCACAGCTGTTTAATTTTGGACACTGTTCGGCGCTATGTACCTGATTTCTTGATCATCTGGATATCGACCTTGGACTGCCTCATGGACTGATCTTGGATCTCCCTGTTTTTTTGTCTTCTGCATTGCCTATCACGGATCACGGACTGCTTCTTGGACTCCCGCTTGCTTTATCCCGTGGCACTACGTTTACTTGGTTCTTGTTCAGGACTCTGACAACGGGTGGGCACGGCGCATTAAACCCACATTTGGCCTTCCGGCACTTCCCTCGGAGTAAGGAGGGCCCTTGGAGAATCCCGGAAACCCCCATAGGTATACAGGAGTACCTCACCGCTCCAGTGGGTAAGACCGTTCCAGTTGCTTGTGTGGCTAGTGGTTGTTGTTAGGCGCATAACTTAACCGGTGCTTTCTTTGCAGTCGTCCGGGGTTCGGAGGGTCTGCGGTTCCGGAGGAAGAGGATCTCCCACCTGTGGCCTCAAGGGTTGCACAGGGAGTGTATTTTGTTCTTCCTGTGTGGCACTTTTGGACAGAGGACTCTCCTGACTACACGACAGTCAAGATACAACAAGTAGCACCAAATACATACCACATATACCCATGCATAATTTCAGGTTATGGTCAAACACAATAGGGAGAGAAGAGAAACACAAATTGCTAGCATTGAGAATTTGGATACAAAATTATGTAGTGAGATGTATATGTGTACATTAAAACCAAAAATCAAATATGTACCTCTTGCTCATAGCCGTGTTGCTGTATTTGCTGTGGTATGTGAAAGTAAAAAAGAAAAAGAAAACCTTATTGTTGTGACCCCTGTTTCCACGGCACCATATGTGTACATTAATGATGTGTTTATATGCTAAAAAGCAAGTTTACCTTGCTTTCTGTGATGTTCCACTTCCTCATGTACTCTTACTAAGAAGGCGTATGCTGTGAAAGAAAGTGACTGTTAACAATTGCCTGTTGTCTCTGAAAGTTCTGTCTGTGTCTGAGCTCAAGTGAGCGCTTACCTTCTTACTGCCGTGTCTACGAAGTAAATGGGGCTGCTAGCATGCGTGCAATTCTGTGCCGTATTGTTGTATGGTTATCATGAAGATCGGGCGTGGTCACGCGGAACGGCAGCAGGTGTGCTGATTCGCCAGCGCCTCGCAGCCCGCGGCCCCTTGGTTACAGGGGAACGAGAATACAATCGTAAGGAATGCAATTGTGATTAAAGGTAAATCTGATGTGTAAACATTAGTAACACAGTGTATAATCGATGACATTGTTAATGTGTATTAGGCTGCAGACTCTGTGTTAGAATCCATTATATAAACATTGCTGACAGAAGAAATTGCGGTGTGATCTCACTGAAGCGTATTCCTTGGAAAGTTACTGGTGCGGCTTACTAGCGTAATCATGCACGTTATGTACTCAGATATGCGCTAGTATCAGTAATACGCGCAAATGATCAGACTTATACTTATGGTCCGAAATTTCTTGACTCAGATTGGGAAGCCTGTGCCTAGAATTCTATCTGCTGCATGACTACGTGGCTAACGTGAAGTCCTGGGTTGTTAAACACTTTGGAAGCGCACCTAATACACTTATGATTCTCAATTCTAAATCCTAGCAAACGTGGCACTCTAAGTTGTAAGACATTGTTTCAGATTGGGAAACGTGTGCATGGACTTCTATCCCGTACATAACTTGGTGGCTAACGGGGAGTACAAAGTTGTAAAACACTTAAGAAGCGCGCCTAATACACTTCTTATTCTCAGTTCTAAGTACTTAACAAACGTTGCATTCTGAGTTGTGAATCATTACTGAAGTGCACCTAATACACTTCTGATTCTAAATTCTAAGTGGTACTAAAAATAATACTGGATTATCCATCAGTGGTCTCAATCTTCTAATTGATTGTTAGATGTTATGGTGATACATCTAAATGGTGAGTGATTTGTACAACACATATTCAAAACTCTTCATTAGAGATTACTCTCATACAGTACTATCATATTTGCAATTGGCATAGGTAATCTTACCAATCGAATCTCACAGGTAATACCCAAATTGATCTCCTCATTCAGACCCTTGGGTGCAAGGCACTCTAGGCGTTCAATCCAGAAGGCTTCCCTTCTGTCAAGTCTTTTCTGTATGTTTTCAAGTGGTTCTCTTTTGTTTACTACTTCCAATATGAGTAAGCGGATTTGCGCTAGATTATGTCTCTTATCAGTTACAATGTTCTAATTTCTATCCATGCAATTGATCATCATCCGGCATGCTTCAATACCGAATTAATTCATCCTCAATTATGTAATACTCTGCAGTATCTGGAGCTGGAGAAAATAATATTTAGTGGTTTTGTGCTATTTTTTTCAGTGTAATACTTTTTGTTAGACATAACAAACAAATCCATGCACACAACACGTACATGTAACTGGCTGGTATTGCGCAAAACACCTGGGATTGGGAAACTTTTAGGCCAGTGTTTGCCCTGCACCAGCAGGATATAAAGGAAAGGTCATTAGGGGCGATCAAAGACAAATACAAAATTAATCCAAAAGAAGTGTACACTGTGCAGGAACATGTCAGCTTTATTTGTCTTTATTTATTTATTTGTGTTATGTCAACACATGACTTTTCACAATACAAAGAGAATACGTTAAAATATACAAATAATCAAACCATCATACTGAAGTGGGAGAATGGAAGACCAGGCTCCCGTCCTTCACCTCTCGCGCTTGGCCTAGAGGGTTACGACCCAGACACCCGCCACGAGAAGAGTTTGTCCATTTACCAGATGACCAAATACCCTGGTATAGGAACATACGGATGTGTCCATCTGCCTGCCCAACAGCCCGCACTGGCCATGCCGACACCTGCGGCACGGACCAACTAGACTAAAATATACACGTCGTTAGAGATGCCATGACGACCTAGACAACGGGAAGCACCTCTGTACAAATACACACATTGGACATTCCCACACCGATCTACACGAAGAATATACTCAGTGCTATGACGTAGGCGACAGGCATATTCACGGACGTGCATCTTTATTATTTTTACATAGGCTTTCAGAATGCAGAAACGCAAGACGCGTCATGAACTCATTTACAAAGCTTGCTCACGCTTCTCTTGAAACCAGTTACCACCATAAGAACTATAATGAAGACACGATACTGGTCATGAAACTATATGCTACTATAACTTAAAGCACCCATGCACCAACCGGACCACTTATGCACCAGGCCCAAGTAGGCCTCAAACAAGAGCTCCCGTGGACATTAACAAAGCAAGAGTCTGGTTGCTGATCCTGCAGAAGGGGCCCGGTGAAACAACCAGCCAAGGTCGCGATGTTGCAAACCCACATTCCAAGAACAAAGCATCAAAGGCACGATGTTGCAGTCTCGCACTCCGCGCACCAACGTTAAGGTCACACCTGCAAATTAAACCAGACACACAGTGGAAAAGCAATATTAATTGTGCAGAATTCTGCCTCAAACACGGTCCCTCCCCACGTGACCAAGCCGAACCTGACGAGATGCCAAACCCAGGAGAGAAAAGGCGTCTGGATCCCTCGCTACGAGACACAGGCAGATACACTTGAAAGGCTCAATGGACATCTGCGACAGTGGGAGCGGTCAGCCTTCCAACTATGAATAAATTCTCACATTGTCTGCACGTACCCATATTGAAACATTGTTGCAATCGCAGGTACACCGAGAGCTGGGAACAACGGTGGTCCCAGGCTGGGAAGCTCACGGGTGCACCAATCAGAACATGGGGCTCTTATCTCAGACGTCAGTAATATTAACCAATCCTCAGGAGTCTTCATGTAACAATTTTCATGTATCTAATTGTAGGGACAACCCAGATATATCACCTGACTACCCTTTGTCCAGTAACATTGTCCTCTATATGTGCGCTATACTAACCCTACCACTCGAGCAACCAATCAAGAGTGGCGATAGGTTTTTTGTTAACTTTCTGAAGTGACGCGAATAGCGCGTCATAATGCAGTAAAAAGGGCCTGCGAGCCCCACGATTGTGTGCGTGTCAGGACGGACGCGTACGCTCCTTGACCCATCCCTGCCGTTTTTGTCTAATAAACAGCAGAGTCACCTTGCTCCTTGTGTGTGTCTCACACTCTGTCTCAACTGGGATATACGGGAGGAGTTGGGGCCTCCCTGCCTGGAGGTCCGCGGACGGCCCGGCCAACCCCGGCAGAATTTCCCCCTGACAAGTTGGAGGCACTGCTGAGATCTGTTTAAGATCGACTTTTTCTTTTTTACTTCGACCTTCTATTTTTAATTTTTCCAGGCACTCCCATTGCGAGGAGGCCCGGCGGCGCGGCCCCCTCTGCCGTTGCCCCCTTCTGAGGACTACAGGACCATCGCGGAGCTGCGAGAAGACCGGACGGCGCAATCCGGATATTGGCCCTCGGGAGCCGGTTGAGAAGTATCCCGCCCGCGGTTGGCGAGTGTCCAGATGTGGTCCAGACGAAGGGAGGTGGCGAGCCGCTTGGAGGGGTGCACGCAGTCGAGCGGCCCTGCATCGAGAGAACTTGGTGAGCATGACACGCACAACAAGCAATGCGAAATTGTGAGGGAGGGGGAGGAAGTGAATGAGGGAGGTGTTGTACAGATGCCCGGCGAAGGTCTAACAACTTAGTGTTGCCAATGGAATGAATGGTAGCGAAACGAGTGCGAGAGCAGTCGGCTACGTTACGCGGAAGAGGGAGGGCGGAGCACGAAAACATCACGTGCGGCCGCTCGTAAGGCACTGATTGGCCTAAGTCGTGACTACGTGTAAGGGTGGGGGTGTGTGTGTGGTTTCCTACGATTTGGCATTTATTGATCAATGAGTAGACGAGGATCCCTATTGTTCGAGCAAGAAACTCGATAGGTAGATGACGATTCCCTGTAGGCGGTGGCTAGTTAACTAAGTTGCCCAATACGGAAGATAATTGGCTGGTTAAGCCCTCCTGTTGAGGGAAGTATCACACGCGAGGCGACGCAGTGTGCGCAGTCCGATTATATTATTGATTTGATTACCTTGTTCCAGGAGTGACAGGAAGACAGCTGTAGGGTTAGCGGGGGTAGGTTGCAAGTGTATTTTGAAGTTAAAAGAACATAATAAGAATGTACCAGTAGCTCGAAGAGATCGGTGACGTCACCAGTAGGGATTTAATAGGATAGCGCGAACACAAGGAAGTTTGGTTTTTGGAGTGGTGGGGAAGAGAAATGTGATAAGGGAGTGGGCGCGGAGATAAACGATAAACGAGTGGATCGGGAAAAGGAGAAGGGGAAAGGGGCGTGGCTGCACGCGGAGAACGCCGGCCACGGCAAGTGTAACAGGGGGAGGAGAATGGGGAATCAGGACGACTGTATAAGAGCGTCGTAAAGGGTACGCAGCCGCAGGGGGCTGTGTGCGCTTCGGCCGCAGGGGGCCGTAAGGGTGTAGTAACAGAAGGGAAACGACAAATGTAAAACTATACATAACGGATTGTCGTAAGTCCCCATACTTACGGGGCCAGGTAAACAATATAAGGTTGTATATTGTAAACTACTAGTGAAGGGAAGGATAACAAGTGGAGCGTCACTATGTCATACGGGACAGGGTCGGGAGGGTGGGGGAACACCCTCACTACACCATTACAACACATATGCACCACACTGCCACCCCATAGGGAGAAATTAATTAAGTACAGTATAGAGTGGACCCAGGGGACGGATAATAAAATGTTAACACCATGGCCGCCTAATGGGAGTTTCGATCCATATGCCCAACATTCACTGCTAAACCATTTGCACAATACGTACAAGGGGAAGAAGTTGGCAAACCATGTGGAGGTGTTTAACTTATGGAGGATGTTCCAGGGGTCCCGACCGGGACCAAATGGAATGTTCACTATGGGGGAAACACCGGAAGAAAAGGAGACAAAGAAAGAAGGAGAGGATGGGAAACAGGGGCGTGAAAGCACAAAGAATACGGGGAACGGAGGAGAGGGAGGAGAAAAGAATGTTAAATCAGACGACATAAAAAAGGAACCGAACAACGAGATACCCATAACACCGGGAGTGAAAACGGAGGGAGGAGGGTTGTACCATTTGAGAGAATTAGGAGAAATAGAAGGACAGTTAAGGGCGGCTGAAGGATACTCGAACCCGGCATACAGCCCTCCACCATATGTGGCTCATAGGAAAATGGCAGTGGGAAAGGGGAAGATTGGAGAGGAGCAGACTGTAGAGATAGGACATGATGAGTGGGTAGCTGCACAGATATTATTAAAATTACGAGGTTCACTAACTGGAGAAGAGAGGGAGGTAGTAAAGAGAACAGACGAGGATAGTGCAAGAGAGAGTGAAATGAGGGGGGAGGAGATATTACGACAAAAGGAAGAGATTTTAGAGGAAAGATTAGCGAAGCTAAGGGATGAGCAGAATGAACTGATCAAACAGCTTGAGAGGGAGGAAAAAGAGAGAGTGAGGAAAAGGAAAGAAGGTAAGAACGAATTGGAAAAATTAAGGGAACAAAATGAGGAGCAAAGGAGAGAAGCTGAAAGGGTAAAAGCAGCAGCAGACAGGGTATCAAGAGTAGTGTTGAGAGAGAAGAAGAAGGAAGAAGAAGAAAGAGAAAAGGAAATGGCAATATGGAAGAGGAGGGTACTATCAGAGACAGCTAAGAAATATGAAGAGGGGAAAATAATAGAAAGTATAGTAGAGAGAGAAAGAGTGAAATGGGAAAGGAAGAAAGAGGATGAAAGAATATTGGAACAGATGAGCAACGAAGTGATGGAGGAATTGAAAAGGAAGAGGGAGGAAAATAGTAGGGAGATGGAGGAGAAAAGTGAAGGAGAAAGAGAGGGGAGGAGTAGGGAGAGTGAAAGATGGGGGGATGTATATAGAAGTAGAGAAGTAGCAACAACATCAGCACTAGGGGGAGCGGTTGATAGCAAAAGAAAAGGAGAAATAGATCTAATAGACTTAGAGACAGTAACAATAAAAGGGAAAAAGGCAGAGTGGGGGGTGCCATTTATGAATGATTTTTGCAGTGAGGAGGAAGAAGGAGTGGAGAGAGAAGGAAGAAAGAGTGAAAGGGAAAGTTTAGATAAGCTATACCTCACTCGAACAAACATAGACTCGCCATGGATCAGTAGGAGAAGGGAGGACTTGGAGAGAAGTGAGGAGGGAGTGAAAGGACTAGTGGAAAGACAAACCCATGAAAACACACCATCCCCATCTCCATCACGCCCTCCCCCATCGCACCCTACATGCTCAACCACCGCACGCTCGCTGCGCAGAATAAAGCTCGCACCCTTCATGGACGAACTGACACCCTATGCATGTCGGCTTAGAGACCTCCCTAGTCGCAGGCAAGACAGACAAATAAACACACCCACATTAACTACAGGAAATGACGAAAGGGGAAAGGATGGAGAAGGAGTTAGGAGCAGGGGTAATAAGGACGGAATTGAAGAGGTAAAGGAACCGGAAGAAGAGGAGGGGTGTGAAGACTCGATATTGTGGAACATAAAGGGTGACACCAGACACAACTTAATGCCACTGTTGGAGAGAGGAGGGGTTAGACCACAGTACGTCCCTTGCAAGCATACGGATAAGGAAAATATAAAATGTAGGCTCCCATCACTAAGTGGAGGTGCGGGTAAGTGGATATATGAAATGGAAAAACACACCGCAGGACAGAAACTAGCAGTAGGAGATGTAAAGGGCCTGTTAATATCAATATTAGGGGATAGAGCGGATGACATTTGGAAGAGAGCAGGATTCCATGGGGTAACAATAACAAACACATCGCATGATGGGGCACCATTTGCAAACTGCAGACATGCGCTATGGCAGGCACTGAGAGTACAGTACCCAGACACATCAGACATAGGAGCAATTACTTCCCGTAAGATGCGTGAGAATGAGGATCCTGTTGATTATATCCAGGATATCCAAGAGAAGTGGCGCATGGAAACTAGAGAACAATGGGACAAAACACCAGCCATATTTTATCATATACTAGTACAAGGGCTCCCAGAAGGAGTTCAGAAACAACTAAAGAAAGTAGTGGGAATGGAAGCAAAACCATGGCCAGAAATACAACTGACTATAGTACATCACTGCAGGACATGGCAAGGAAAAATGAAACAAAAAGAAGAGGACAGGAAAACAGAAGAGGCTAAACTAGTACAGAAAAAACTTACTAAATACACAATGGAAGGGGCACTAATAACTACGCCCACACCAATGGCCCAAAGCCCCATACAAGTAGTGGCGGCACAAGATCCTGCTCAAATAGCACCTCCACAGACTATAACACAACAAGTCCCAGTCCCGCCACTGCAATTACACGCACCAAACATGGGAGGAGGGTACCCAATGCAAGGAGCTGGGTATTATAGTTATAATAGGGGGAGAGGAGGATTTATGAGAGGGAGAGGATACGGATATAATGCCCAACAGCAGGTGGGAGGACTTAGACATTCCTACCCCACAGGGCAACCAGTATACCAGGACAACACAGGGAGCTTCCCATGGCAAAGCAGGGAACCACCCGTGTGTTGGAGTTGTGGGTTATTAGGACACATGTCACGTACGTGTAGGGTCAGGCCAGGAACACCAGCATGGAATGAACAAGCACAACCTAGGACCTCACAAGAACAGCAGGGCATACAACAACAGCAGACGTTACAACAAGGAAGTGACCCACAACAACAACAAATACCACAACAACAGCCACTGCCACAACAACAAGTAACCTTAACACAGCAACCCCAAACTCAACAAACACAATTGGGTAGGGTGACGGTCTTGGGACACAACCCTTACACAGGGAATGGCCAATCATTGTACCCACAATAGGACAGCCCACAGACGGCCTTGGTGTGTCCCATCCTGTCAGTAACACCTAATAGTGCGGAGGAGCCACGCATAGAGGTAACGATAGGTGACAAAAAATTATCATTCCTTGTTGACACCGGGGCAACCCGGTCTTGCATAAGGGAAGGTAAATTTAAGATGTCAGGCGAAGCCATGAACACCCAAGGATTTTCTGGGGCTAAAGGGTTGGTTCCCTTTACTGATAACGTTCCCTTATCTATTGGAGATTATGATCTGTCAGTTCCACTTTTGTATTATAGTGCCTCCCCAGTGAATATACTGGGGAGGGACATAATGAACAGGTTGAATATGACGATCTCCTTTACAGAGGATGGCATAATTTGCTCTACTCCAGGGATTAACATGCTCGCAGCACGACAGATTATGCAAGCATACTGTGGACAGACAGCGATTAGGGCGGAGCCAGTAGATGGCGAGCTATTCCAGTATGGAACAGACATGGCGTTTGCATGGATGCCAGGGATAGAAGGGAAAATATGAAGGAGGCCAGCAGCATATCTGTTCCGACCGGAAACACCTGTTAATGAACCAGAAGGAAAGGTGTTTGTAATGGACATTGAGAGCATTATTGCAACAGCTGATTATATTGCTGTACATGCTCAAGATAAAGAAGGGAGAGCATGGAGGGCAGTGATAGCACTAGCAGAAGGATGTAGGCTGACCCAGGTGTCAGATGAGGAGCTGTTCTCAGAAGAAAAGGAGGAAGGTGAAATGGTGTTCATGATGAGTGTAGGAATATGGCTAAGGGTGGCTCACAAACAAGTAGCACAGAAAATTGCAATGGCACTTGAGGCACCCGCATGCACCCCAGTCCCCTTCTTTGAGGAGGATATGTCAAGGGTGCCCAAATCATTATGGACTACCAGCCCTTATGACGTGGGATGCATAAAAAGCATAGGGGGTGTAAGGATAAATTTGAAAAAAGGTGCAATACTACCAAGAGTGAAACAGTACCCACTGTCAAGAGAGGCAGATGAGGACATATATGAAACCATAACGGCTCTTATAAACAATGGCATATTGGTCCCCTCAGAGTCACCCTGCAACACGGCTGTGTACCCAGTGCGCAAGGCTAAAGGGGGGTCTTGGCGCTTCATACAGGACCTCAGGCCCTTGAATAACATAGTGGAAGCAGAGTATCCAGTAACAGCAAACCCGGCCACAATATTGTGTGGCATTCCAGCAGAAGCATCACGGTTTACAGTGATTGACCTTAAAAATGCTTTCTTCTCAATACCATTACACCCAGACTCACAAGATTTGACAAGCTTCACTTACCGAAATACAAAGTGGAAACATACCAGATTGCCACAGGGGTATTGTGAATCACCCTCAATTTTCAATAGAGTAATACAGATGGATTTGAGTAACGTTGAAATGGAAAGCACAGTGTTACAGTATGTGGATGACATAATAATTTGCAGTACAAACGAAAGTAAATGTAGAGAGGACTCCTTAAAAATGTTGACGATATTGGCTGAAAAAGGGTACAAGGTAGACATGAATAAGATACAATACTGTCAGGAACAGGTACTTTACATTTGCCAACTGATATCCCAACATGGAAGAAAGATTGCACCACAAAGAGCACAGGCCATTTCAAGCACTCCAATGCCACAGACTGTGAGAGAACTACAGCAATTTCTGGGGCTGTGCAACTACTGTAGAGCATGGGTATTCGATTACAGTTCATACATAGGACCCCTGCTTGAGGGTTTGAGAGAAGCAAATAAAGGGGAGAAAAAGTTGAGGTGGACTATGGAAATGAGGGAGGCCTTTGATGAATTGAAAGGCGCAATTTCAACTGCTCCGGTACTGGCATCCCCAGACTATGAGCGACGATTTTTTATATTTTCACATTGCGACTCAGCAGTGATGAAGGCAGTATTGGCCCAAAAAATGAGCATGGGCTATAAACCAGTAGCATTTTACAGCGGTCACTTAGACCCTGTGATGTTAGGCCACTTCCCTTGCGAACAAGGTCTCGCTGCAGCTGCTTTTGCAGTGGAAAAAGCATCAGCAATAACCATGGGGTGTCCGACTACACTGTTTGTGGAACATGCACTATTTGCAATATTGAATAAACCTAAGTCCACACTAACAACGCAAAGGGCATCAGGTTATGAGATCATCTTGTCCAGAGCTGAACTAGCAATTGTTAGATGTAGCACGGTTAACCCTGCAAGGTTCCTAGCAGAAGTAATTGAGGAGGGAGATTATGCCCATGATTGCACCCAAATAACTGAACTATACTCGGGTACTAGAAAAGTTGAAGAAAACGCACTAGAGGGAGGTGAGCTTTTGTTTATTGATGGGTCATCAACTATTGATCAAGGAGATGGGATAAGGAGGACGGGGGCAGCAGTGGTTAAAATGATGGAGGCGCCGGTGTGTGTGGCTATGAAATGTGTACAATTACCACAGCATTATTCTGCTCAAGCCGCAGAACTGGTTGCACTAATATTGGCATTGAAGGAAAGTTTTGACAAACGAGTAACCATATATTCCGACAGTGCATATGTTACATCCACTGTCCACTCAGGGCTATCAAAATGGAGAAGAAGAGGGTTTAGGAGAGCTGATGGCACTCCAGTGCAACATGCCCTCTTATTGGCTGAACTAATTGAAGTAATAAACGACCCCCAAGAACTAGCCCTAGTAAAATGCACCGCACACACCAATGGAGAAGATCACGTCTCAAAAGGGAATGCAGCAGCAGACGCACATGCGAAATATGCTGCATACTTTGGTGAGATATGGAACCCTACAGACTCACAGAGAGGGAGAGGGAGGGGAATGGCTAGGGAGATGTTGATAAGAGAAGGGTACACCCATCTTCCAGCCACACAGATTATGGAGCTACAAGCGGCTGCACCAATGGCCGAAAAAGAAATATGGGTAAAAAGAGGATGTACAATGTCACCAACCGACGCATTATGGCGCCAGAGCGGCACTGGGAAAGTTGTAATACCGTTGGCACTTTTAAACACCGCCCTGAGCCAATTACATCACCCAGCCCATACAGGCAAGGAAATAATTGCAGCACGAATTAGAGAAGATTGGTTCTGTCCTGAGTTAAATTCTCATGTGTCAAATTTTATCAGCAATTGTCTTACATGTCAGCAGTTTACGGCCGGTCATACCCTAAAGGTGATAAGAGGTACCATACCCCGGCCAGAGGGACCTTTTCGGCACCTTCACATTGACTATGTTGATATGATCAACATATGTCAAGGTAATAGGTATATGATTGTAGTAGTATGCCCATTCTCTAGATGGATTGAAGCAGGGCCCTGTTCACACCCAGATGCATTTAGAGCAGCCAAATTGCTAGTAAGGGAGGTCTTCCCCAGGTGGGGAGTGTGCGAGGTGTTAAGGTCAGACAACGGCCCACATTTCGCAAACGAAATGTTCCAACATATTACATCCTTGCTGAGCATAAAACATAAATTTGCATGTGCATACCACCCACAGGCTAACGGTGTATGTGAACGCCTGAATGGCCTACTGAAGGATGCAATTGCAAAAATACAGCAAACAACAAAGAAAAGCTGGTTGTATTGCCTTCCATTAGCCCTATTTGAATTGAGGAATAGGCCAGGGTCCGACCACCACCTCACCCCTCACGAGGTGGTTACTGGACGTCAGATGCGCCTTCCCCTAACGCCAACGTCAAGGGCATTCACTGACCACGAAAGTTCAGCAAGTGTGTTAGGTGATGAAATGTATCAATATGTGTCTTCTTTGATTACTAGTGTTGTGTTTGTGTCTCAACAGCTCGAGCGCACACGGGGCGGGTCTACCAACAATCAAGAAGAAGGCGCCAGTACCGAATTAGAAAAGGAGAACTTGTGCAAACTTGCCACGTGCTACTTCGCAATTTCAATAGAAAGTGGAACGATAAGAGGTTCACTGGCCCCCATCTGGTAGAGGACGTATCAACAAGAGCAGTAAAACTAAAAGACAAGCGTGCCTGGAACCACTTACATGATGTAAAGATCTACAAACTGCAGACCCGCCCCAGCGCCAACGACAGGTCCAGTGGAAGAGCAGCAACAACATCCCCGACAGAGGAAGGAAGTTCTACCACAGACAACGACCCAATTGTTCCCTTACCATGTCACTACCCAACTTCCCCGGAGACAATAACTGACGAAGAAAGGAGTGATCCCCATACTGCCCACCCCATGGTCACACGCTCAAGGAGTAAAAATACTTCCGCCACCTGAGCCCAAACCCCCCGCCCATTGACCCCCAAGTATAGTTATAACTGACCTGAAAGACATTGCCTCACAAATACACCTGTAAACACGTGAATGTTCTCTTTTTCTCTCGCACATACAGGAACTGCGTATTGTATTGTTAAGAAAATAGCTTACTAACAAGTTCACTGCCCAGGTGTAGATGGTACTCCCAGACGATAACTACCCAGAAGAATTGTCACACCAATTTGTATACGAAATAAAAAGGCCAACGTACCTAAAAAGGAGAACGGTGCGTGTCTACTACACAGCATTCCTCTTGGCCATAGAATATTCCATGCCCCACCTCCGCCCATACTTGCCGATCCTAAGAGACAGATCACTTAGAGTAGCGTGGGAACAGCTCTTCGCCTGGGCACTGAATGACTATTTGATAGGGAGAGCTTAAAGGAAACAAAACACTAACATTTAGTAACCAGCATTTTGAGAATTTTCAGGCGGGCAACTTTAACGTCGCAAGAATACGCTGCCAGGACTGCAGCAAGGTAAGAGCAAAATGCTGGTGAGACTAGCATATGTAATAAAGGTAATAGGGATTTTGATGATCACCGGGTTCTTGGCTGCTTCTGTATGGCAGTACAGCTATGCTATTAATTTTAATGCTGCACCTAAACCTAATATACCCCCGTCCCCTGCTGCAACAGGTGTTACGTCAGGTGATAGTAGTAACCTTACACCCAAGCAAAATAGAGTTAAACGCAGCACATACTCAGACAATAAATGTATTGATAATTTTATACAAGATTCAGCACACGTCACAAACAACATATGGTACCAACACATGACCCGCATTGGTAAACAAACAACTGAGGACAGCTGCTACGTTTGCTCATTAATACCATACGCCATGAGTGCTTCACAAACATTTGTTGCCACAGAAATTGATGAAAAGATAGCACAATGCATAATATACTTGGCACTGTTCCAAACGAAAGGAAGATTTCAAGGGACGGTAGTGCACATGACATGGAAAACACGAGACTCATATCCATATGAAAACAACTTCCTCAAGACCTATTTGAGTTACCACAAGACCAGTTTACATGCAGAAGCATTCAGATACATAACAAGTGGCCCTGAAAAAGGAGAAACAAAGAAAGTAACACTGCAGTATCTACCATGTGATTGGTATGCCACCGAAGTTCCGGGTAAACAAGGATGTTGGGAGAGGCCGCTGGTGACGATAACAGGAAAGGTGTATCTGGACAACAGCTGGGAGATAGGAGTGATTGGCAGCAACATGGTAACAAAAGAAACTATCTCAACTATCGAGGCCCACAATCACCGATGTTGGACGACGTGGATCAAGTATGTACCAATGCTCACGTGGGTAGAAACAGATGAAGACCCAATAACAATACTACCGCTGACTGCGCCCAAGGTATGCTACCAGCATAAAGGAGAGGTGGACGTAGGATATAACACCAATTGTGCAAGTGTGACGGAGTTACCTGAGGGGGGAGCAGGAACAGCAGTAATAATGGACCATTATTGGGCCTGTGGAGAAAAGGCATACCATACACTGCCCCCCCTGTGGAATGGTGTGTGCACAATGGTGCACGTCAATGTACCATCACTAGTGGTACCTAAGAAGCATGTTAATGTGGCGAACTTTCCCAAAATGGATGAAGGGGACAAGAGAAAAAAGAGATCTGCACCACTTAAGGAGGAGCAAGGGAACAGGACCAACAACAATGATACTGTCCTAAATAGAAGGAAAAGACAAGGAGAGCCACTGACAGGAAATTACCTGTGGGGAAGGTCGGAAACGGAACTAACCTCCATACCGCCAGAACACAGACTATTCAGCAGAGCAGCAATGTTCTTCTCTTCAATAATACACCCGGGACTGCAGGCTTACGCAAACGCGAAATGGCTCCAAATAACTAGATGGGAACTAATGATGACCATCAATTCTACAGTAAATGGGTTTAACGCAATAAAAGAGGAGCTGCGAGCTATAAGAATGGTAGCACTCCAGAACAGATATGTATTGGACCTTCTCACAGCAATGGAAGGAGGAGTTTGTGCAAAGATAGGACAATCATGCTGCACGTTCATACCTGCCAACGATGCTGATAATGGTACACTGACTGAAGCAGTTTCACAATTGGCCCAGATGCACTCCAAAATGATGGATGAAAGTAACGGTGTAAACAAGGATAAGAGCTGGTTCTCAATATTATGGTCATGGATGCCATCCTGGCTGTCAGATGGACTGAAAATAATAGTGGGTTGTACTATTTTGGCTGGAGCTACGCTGATCATAATTAGATTTTGGAAGGCCCGGAAGGCACGCACCACTGACGAGTTGTTCGAAATGGTGGGAATGCACCCCCTGATGCCAGCAGATGACGGCCAACATACAGGTGTGATAATACAGGAGAGGGAGAAGCTGCGCACCCAAATAATCACCAACCATCTAGACCCACCATCAGTGAAGATCGAGAACCCAAGAAACCCCAGGAGTTACATAGGGAAATGGGTATACTGTACTCCTGGAGGAACCTGTGAATATATGTATTGGTCATTTGAAGATCATGTGAACCATTATGGACATCTAAGAGGAATAACTAAGATATGGCGAGTAAGAGGAGATAACGAGAAGGATATGTTTGTGGTCGACAAGTCGACCAGAGGGGGGACTGAAGTGGGAGAATGGAAGACCAGGCTCCCGTCCTTCACCTCTCGCGCTTGGCCTAGAGGGTCACGACCCAGACACCCGCCACGAGAAGAGTTTGTCCATTTACCAGATGACCAAATACCCTGGTATAGGAACATACGGATGTGTCCATCTGCCTGCCCAACAGCCCGCACTGGCCATGCCGACACCTGCGGCACGGACCAACTAGACTAAAATATACACGTCGTTAGAGATGCCATGACGACCTAGACAACGGGAAGCACCTCTGTACAAATACACACATTGGACATTCCCACACCGATCTACACAAAGAATATACTCAGTGCTATGACGTAGGCGACAGGCATATTCACGGAAGTGCATCTTTATTATTTTTACATAGGCTTTCAGAATGCAGAAACGCAAGACGCGTCATGAACTCATTTACAAAGCTTGCTCACGCTTCTCTTGAAACCAGTTACCACCATAAGAACTATAATGAAGACACGATACTGGTCATGAAACTATATGCTACTATAACTTAAAGCACCCATGCACCAACCGGACCACTTATGCACCAGGCCCAAGTAGGCCTCAAACAAGAGCTCCTGTGGACATTAACAAAGCAAGAGTCTGGTTGCTGATCCTGCCGAAGGGGCCCGGTGAAACAACCAGCCAAGGTCGCGATGTTGCAAACCCACATTCCAAGAACAAAGCATCAAAGGCACGATGTTGCAGTCTCGCACTCCGCGCACCAACGTTAAGGTCACACCTGCAAATTAAACCAGACACACAGTGGAAAAGCAATATTAATTGTGCAGAATTCTGCCTCAAACACGGTCCCTCCCCACGTGACCAAGCCGAACCTGACGAGATGCCAAACCCAGGAGAGAAAAGGCGTCTGGATCCCTCGCTACGAGACACAGGCAGATACACTTGAAAGGCTCAATGGACATCTGCGACAGTGGGAGCGGTCAGCCTTCCAACTATGAATAAATTCTCACATTGTCTGCACGTACCCATATTGAAACATTGTTGCAATCGCAGGTACACCGAGAGCTGGGAACAACGGTGGTCCCAGGCTGGGAAGCTCACGGGTGCACCAATCAGAACATGGGGCTCTTATCTCAGACGTCAGTAATATTAACCAATCCTCAGGAGTCTTCATGTAACAATTTTCATGTATCTAATTGTAGGGACAACCCAGATATATCACCTGACTACCCTTTGTCCAGTAACATTGTCCTCTATATGTGCGCTATACTAACCCTACCACTCGAGCAACCAATCAAGAGTGGCGATAGGTTTTTTGTTAACTTTCTGAAGTGACGCGAATAGCGCGTCATAATGCAGTAAAAAGGGCCTGCGAGCCCCACGATTGTGTGTGTGTCAGGACGGACGCGTACGCTCCTTGACCCCTCCCTGCCGTTTTTGTCTAATAAACAGCAGAGTCACCTTGCTCCTTGTGTGTGTCTCGCACTCTGTCTCAACTGGGATATACGGGAAGAGTTGGGGCCTCCCTGCCTGGAGGTCCGCGGACGGCCCGGCCGACCCCGGCAGAATTTCCCCCCGACAATACATAATCAATCAATCCATTAAATACATATTTAAAATCCATTAATCATATTAAAACGAACAGTAGGGTAGAAAAACACAAACCAAAGATTGGAAAACAGAAAAGGAGGAAAAAGTAAGAGAGAAGAGCCTTATCTCAACTTAGTCAACAATAATGAATTAATGTTAGACCTTAATCAATGACTCGATTTTCTCCAGAAATCTAAGAACTTCCAAGGACAAAAAGGTTTCTTTCCCAGCTGACATTCCATTCCAGAATTCCTCTGAGTATAACGTGAGAAGTGGCCATTCCTTTGCTTACTAAGCCCAATAAATGTTATTAAAAGATGTTTTACATTCTGTTGGGCACATAAATGACAAAGGTTGCAAACACTTTCGTCCAATGGGCCCTTGTGCCTGATATTCCATAGAACTCTTGTAGTGCATTAGTTTAGGCGAAACCTTAGAAAATTGTTCCTCCCTTTCGGATTCGGAAACCTTGTTAGATAGTGCAACAAATAATCTAATGGTTTGTCATTTACTGCGAAATTCTCAAACATTTCATGTTTCTGAATGACACCCTTGTTACAATCCAATCAGTTTCCCGCATAGATTATTTTAGCTTTAATGTTTATCCATTAATTCCTTTTCTGAGGAATGACATTGCATAGTTATGCCTAATGCGTCACATTTCAATTCACTGAGGCAGACTTTGGTGTTTCTTACCATTAGACCACCAATGTTGTCATAAAGGGAATTTTTGGCAGGGCTTATGATTGACCTGTACAACATGATCCTTCACCAATCTGCATAGAATTTTACAGATTGCAGGCCCAGCTCATACCTTAGCCTAGCTGTCTGAAGCTATTGTAGTAAGCAAAGAACTATAAGACCCTCTATTCGGACCCAGTTGATCTTAAGGGATGATTTCTCGATTTCCATTCCATGCATTATAATAGGAATGACCTTGCACTTACAGAAGCTAATTAAGGGTAAGAGGGTTGAAAGTGATTTCAATCCGGCACACACCCAAGTCAAAGCTCAGCATGTAGTGCACAACTGAACAACTGAAACCCTTATTTATTTTTGTCTAAAAGTTCAATATTCTGAACGATATACCACTCATATCACACCCTTCTCCTGGAACCCCCCACCCCCGGTCAATATTTATTTATGTATTTAAAATGTAATCACAATATGTTTTAATAAACAACAATCACCAATGGGGTGACAGAACACTGAAGAATATCTTTAGTACACTAGGAATAGGTAATAAGCAAAACAAATGCAGCACAGAAAATAATACTTTTGTGTTGGTTCAGATCAGATAGCACTGTGGTTAGCAGTTCCCCCTTCAACACCCCTCAACCCCAATAGGCAATGTAAAGAGATATGAGGAGAGAACAGGTATTCAGGAATAGCACAAATCAAACAGAATATCAGTCCCACTTTCCCCCAGCAAACACAAGCGAAAAACAGAATTGACTTTTCAGCTGTCAGACTGGCTTTCAGGAATGACTTTAGAATGGACTGGGCAAAAACACCAAATATGGTCGAAATTGCTGAAATTGTTATAAATTCTTATGGGAGCCGTTTTGGATAGTTGCACACAAGCACCAGCAATGATTTGGTCAGCAAAAAACAATTGAAATCTTAAGGTCCAGGTCAGAAGCAGTTAAAAGCTATTTTACACATGTAAAATCTTTCAAATCTTTAAATTCGCGGCATACTTTTCATTGAGCGATATTCGTGGGTTGGCTACAAGTAGGAGTTGAAATTGTGTTTCTATCACAAAAACTCAGGGAGTTACAGAGGTTTTAGTGAAAGTCGTTTTTGTAAAATAGGCATGAGAATTTAAAACAGAAATGCACTTTTAAAAATGACAAATGGGTTTGCTTACACTATATTAAAGACTACCAGAAAGTAGAATGCCACACAGGCAGGTCATTCACGGCCGCTCATAACAGTTCAGGTGTGATACTTTACTTTCTGTTTGGTTTAGGAATGACTTTCTTAATCAAACAATAGGAAGTCAGGGTTTAGGAACACATATGAGAGAAGAGTCCATGCAAAGATAGTTCTAAAAATACTGGTTCTAAATGGTAGATAGTATGGGTATAAGCTAGGGACAAGACTATGCAAAGTACATACGCTATATGACACAGTTCTTCCTATTTATACTCACTGGATACGTTTTTAAATGGGACCGTCAGCTCTGGTCAGAGGATTGGATCTGGTCCAGGGAAGACAGCACATCAGTCACAGTACTGGATCTTCTAGTCTAGTCGCCAGATTGGCAGAGGATCTGCTCTCCTAGTCTGTGGGTATTTGGATCAGCTGGATGGCAAGTTCTTCAGGCAAGCCCAGTAGTGGTCAGCCAGAGAATTTCTGGATACTGGTTCAAAATCGCCTTCTCACACCACACAGAGCTTACTGAGTGGGGAGAATACATTTGAGGATTGGGGCCTTGCTGGAAATCAATAGTCTCTATTGCTGGCAAGTGATTTGGCATCTGGATCTGGAAGAATATTTAAAGCTGGGTGTAGGAAGCTGGATCAGAGTGCTTCGCCGGAATCAGGAAGGTGGCTGTATCAGTGAGTCCCTATCTGCTCTCAGTTGTCTCTATTTATGCCTTAGAAATGACATCACAAGGAGGGTGTATGGGTCGGCTTAGCTAAGCTTGCCCCTGTGAAAGGTGATTGGGTCATTGGCTACTCTCTGCCTTGATAGGAGGAGAGAAACAGAGTTTCATCTTTATGGCATAATTTTATGATGCTGAGAATCCACCCCTAGCCACTGGAAAACAAGGTCTCATTTTGGCAAAATACAGATTTACACATGTGCAACCTCTCTAAAAATCACATAGGCAGATTGCATATTTTACATAGCAGCTATTCCTCAAAACCCGTAGCTGTGGGATGCAGTGTCCCTTTTCTACGGAATTTTGCCCTTTTTGCAATGAACACACTTTTCAATTTTTATGCAAGTTTCCACAAAGGTGCGTGTTTAACATGGGAATGAGTGTATAAAATTTCACAATTCTAGCAGAAATACAGACCCCATAAACCCACATTTATTGCCATTCCTGTTCAGAATAAGCTACACGGTTGTATTAGGTTTTCAAAGGTAGTGCTAAAATATACGGTAATTAATCTGCCATTTTCAGATTTTGCACCCCTTTTGATAATAAGCTATACACCTTCTGAAAATGTCCATTACATATCCTGTTGACACCAAATGGCCAGTATTTGTCACTCCTTGAAGCATGAGGTGGACCCCTCCTTAAGAATTTGCTTCTGTCAGCCTGGAGTTTCCTGTGCGGCAGCGGTTTTTACGGCCTTTCACACCTTCAATGTCCTGGGTTGGAGGATGGTCATTGTTCCTTTGCCCTTTGGATCAGATTCTGTTCAAACCCCACAATTAACACCTCCCCGTGATTTCTGCTGAGAGAAGGCCTTCCTTCTGGGAGAAAAACCTTTTCAAGTTATGGCAACTTCAGCCAAGCTAATTAACTTTTTTTAAACTGAGCAAACCCACATCTGTTGCATCACATACAAATACATTTCTTTCTTGGCCTTAAAATCTGTGGAATCAAAACATAAATAAAATCTGTATTCCTTGTTGGCAACAATCCTGTTTGTATTGCTAATTCAGCAGACTTTTGAGTTTTAGGTCATTTTAAAGCTGCATTGGTACTTCTCTGACAGCTGTCATTCAGGTCGCCCAGGGTACTGCACCGGGTACTGCACCCAGATTTTGGCATGGCTGTCAGTTTTCAGACAATCCAGTGTTCTGATGAATGTTTTGCTCTTCATATCAGGACTTTGTATGTTTACAATGCTTCATTAGATACATGACTTTTAGCACCAGGTAAGATTGTGAATGTTGAAAAGTGTTGTGTTATAGGCATTTTGGAGTTTTTGGGAACAAAACAAATGTCATTTTTGGGTTTCATTTGCAGAGTGCTATTGCTTTGTCCTCAGTATCGTGTCCCCGTTATATTCTTCATTATGGTACATGGCTCTTTAGAAGAAGCGTGAGCAAGCCTTTTTTATATAAGTTCATGATGCGTCTTGCGTTTCTGCATTTTGAAAGCCTGTGTCGAAAATAATAAAGATGTACGTCCGTGAGTATGTCTGTCGCCTACGTCATATCACTGAGTATATTCTTCGTGTAGATTGGTGCGGGAGTGTCCGGTGTGTATATTTGCACAGGTGTGCTGACCGTTGGCTAAGTCGTCATGGCATCTCTAACGACGTGTAGGTTTAGTCGAGTTGGTCCGTGCCGCAGTTGTCGGCATGGACAGGGCGGGCTGTTGGGCAGGTAGATGGGCACATCCGTATGTTCCTGTACCAGGGTATTTGGTCGTCCGGTAGATAGGCAAACTCCTCTCGTGGCGGGTGTCTGGGCCGTGATCCTCTAGGCCAAGCGCGAGAGGTGAAGGGCGGGAGCCTGTTCTTCCATTCTCCCACTTCAACATTTTTGAGGTTCTAAAGGAGCTGGAGCCCCATGCATTCCAACACAGTAGTTTCAACGACCCTTCCACTAAATCAACTCTTCCACACAGTTCAGCTTCTGGAAGACCTCAGTAAGGATTCCTGGAAGCAGTGACCAGATTTTGATTTTCTCACCCCCCTGTTCTTTCCTCCCCCTCCTGTCAGCCAACGCATTCATGGATTCTTTATCACCAACCAAACTTTCTCTATTTGGAGATTCAGTTATGGTTTAAAAACCATAGCCTTTGATTACCAGGAATTTGTAGCACTGTAGCTGAGACTTCCAGGCCTACATCATTGAATTCTTTACCTGAATTCAACATGGCCCTTGCTCCCAGTTGAGATTCCATATCTACCTCCACTACATTAGTCATCTGGTCGTAGGGAAAGCTTATACTGTCGATGTCATGCAAAGCCAATAAAAGTAGGTCTGGAATTTGTCTAGTTACGGCCAGAATATTGCCCCTATTCAGGCTTGCATGACCCTGAAGTGGGTCAATTCTTTTTAGCCAAATTCTGGGAATGGCAAATGGACTCAGGTTTGTCATAAGATGTTGTCCTGAACTTTCCATCTGGGGCTTGTTATTCAAGGGCATGCCCGGTGTCCCCTGAGTGTGTGTGTGGTATCCTCATTCCCAGACCTGACCATACCATGATCTTGCCCATTGGTAATACCTGACATAGCTGGGGAAGTTTTTAAGTCTGAACTGATTCTGTCCATACTTCTCCTCTCTTGTACCTGTTTGACTGTCTCTTTCTAAAAGATTGGAGCCTGGCAGAATGGAGCCTTTTTAGTTTGTACACCCACACTGATGTTGGTAATTGAGAGTGCACAAGAGTTTATTTTTTGCTCTGCCCGCATTCCCACCTAAGTTCACAAGGTTCACAAGTGCTCAGATAAAGGTTGATTAGGTGTGTCTAATACAGCCCTACTGGAAGCTTTTTTCAGGGCATTCAAGAGGTTCCTTTTACCCACGTTTTTTTGTTGCTTTGACTTTTTGATGTTTTTTGATTTCTGTGCCTGGGGTGAGACGCTTCACTCAGGACTTTTTTGATTGGTTGACGGTTTTCTTCCCCTTCCTTTTCCTTTCCAACTTTCCAAACTTTACCGACCCCCTTGCCTTCTTCTTCACTAACTCTTGAAGCATTCTGATGTGACTCAGGCCGTGGGGATACGGCCAAAGGAGGAGGGTCTCACACAAATCCTTTTCCCAAATCTTCAGGTAAGTTCATCTGAGCTCTTTTTAGGCGCTGTTGTAATGGCTTCACCTGACTGGGCCATTCTAATGAATTTTTCCAGAATGGATTGGGACAGTGGGGTATCATCCAGGGGGAGGGATTCTTGTGGCTCGGTCACGTTCTCATATTGTCCCATCATTGACTCAGCCAACATGGTTTTTAACTCTGACTTTGTTGAGAGCAATTCCTGTTTGAGCACCGCCAGGTGTAGCTTAATCTCTGCACGTCGAGGATTGGTTAAAACTTTCTTCCTTTAGGCGACCCAAATCCTTACATACTGTTGGATTGGATAGACAGTTAAGGCCAACTATTGAGGACTCACATGACCCCACCTCCCTAGTTAGTTCTAAGAGGGTACCCGACTGCGTTTGTACCTCGGGCCTCAATAACTCAAATGCACTCATCAGGGAGTTGAGTACAAACTCAATGCTGTAAGTGTGGGGTTTGACAATGAGCTTTCATGTGCAGACATTCCTGCAGACTTGTTGAGCTTTACATTGCGATCCACTTTGGGGGTCCGCTATGCTGGTACCCCCCAGACGTGGACAGTGGAACCTCACTTCTAAACTTATTTGACATCCCCTTGGTAATTATGCACTTCATCGAGGAAGTAGAGAGCGTATAATCCAAGTTATTTCTGACTGATGTTACCAGGGGATGTTTCTCGGGACATGGACTAGAGGTCGATGATGTTTGATTGGTACATAGTTGATACATAGTTGATACACTACTTGAGATGTATAGTCAAGTGATTGTGACATTATGACTGCTTTGTGAGACAACACAACAGTTTAAATCCTCCTTCCAACTCAGAGACCCGCTTCTTAGATTGTAACAGGTTAACATTGATCCGCACAGTGAATACGTGCCCCCGAAAATCTGACCAAGCGGATTAGTCACTTGCGCAATGTATTCAACTGGATTCAACTGTTGGCCTGTAATGCTGCCCGAAACAGGGAATCGTGGAGTGCAACAATAATTGTGTTTACCTGGTGTCCCGTGTCCATATCAATGGTTACCACTGTCACAATGGGGGCTCCTGGACCGATGGAGAGCACCCGGGAGCATATGGCAACACTCTCGCAACACACTCGCTGCACTTCACTTAGATGTCTTGCGTTGATTATTAATAAAACGTAGTCCAAATTGGCATGTGTCACCAACCTCACCAGTCTTCCAGGGCTTTTGCTCTAGTTAGTCAATTTTGTAGGAGGCTTCTAATGGCCTTCACAGATAGCATACTACGTATGAAGTAACATTTTTAAAACCATTTATTATATCGACTCCTGCAAGCGGTGGAGGAGTCGCCGTTTTTCTGTAACGTGACTTTTGTTCACCCTGAGCACATGTATCTACAGCAGTGGCAGTGCGCCACTCCACACACCAGCCCCCGCTGAATATAAGAGGCACAAAAATGGCCAGACTGTGCGAGGAGCACATGTTACACAAAGCTGATCGCACCATAAGGAAAAGCCAGGAAAGTGCAAGGATATGCAGCAGGCACAGGGCTTGCAGAGCTCGCTGTGTGTGTTAAAGCTTCTCAATCAACACTACTCACGCTCCGACTCCAGCTCCAACAAGCACACCTCATGCACCTCAGGCACCCAGGACCACTGCTTTCGGCTCTCTGCACCTCGAGGCTTTCTCACCCAGCACGTCATCACTTATCAGTGTTCGCCCCTGGGTTGTTCGCTTGATTGCGGATGCACTGTTCGCTGTTCTCAATGGAGCTCTGTATTCCTCAGAGGAAAGGACCTCCAAACATGAACACTCTGTGTGTTAAGCAGCACTGCAACAAATTGTGAAAAATGCTCTACAGCCACTTCTAACACTTCTTAGCCAGGCATGCAATTCACTTCTTCAGGATGATTTTTCTTTGTCTCCCATACCAGCATTTATTGAACAGTCAACTGGGAGAACAAACAGCTCAATGGACCTGAACTGTAAAACACTCTCAACTCCGCCCAGAAGGGCTACAATATTTATACAGGAAAAACACCAATTAGCATAATTTGTCAATCGTTACAATGTTTGGGATGTGCTCATACATGATTGGTAGGTCATCACGTGTCCCCTATACAATCCTATACATTACATGTTCTGATTGGATAAAAACATTCCTGGCACACCGTTCTCAGCACCTCTTCATGACATCATGACCATCAAGTGTTCATCTCCTCAATTACATCATTATCTGTTGACCTGAAAAAACTGGGGCATGCCATGTTGGCATCCGCTAATATACAAGTTGATGAATCTCTCCATGTGGATTAGATCTCTTTGTTAAAAACAGCACGAGTCACAGCATCCCGCCACATCTATCCAATGGAATTATGAGGGAAAAGCAGCAAGGTCAGGGCATTGTTACAGCCCCAAATCCCAAATAAAAAATCTACTCAAAGAGCAAAAAAGAATGCACAAAATGTGATAACAACACAGCCCACGCTAGGAATAATAAAATAGACATTCAGCAGGGCTTCTGAAAATGGCCGCATTTATAGTACATTTCAGTAGTGAAATGACAACAAATGTTACAAGTTATTCACAAATCCCCAACATGTGATTGGGCATCATCACTTGAATAATAGGTGGATCTATACAATACCTAGCCCTATTGGCTACTCCCATGTTCCCGACAATGCTCAGACATTGGTTCATTAATTAATTAGCACTGAGATCATCTTCTGTCTCTCTTTTTTATAATTTGTATCCTAGACTAAATTGTTCATTGACTGTTCCAGGAGTATTCGTGGAGTAAGTGACTTAATAGATTTCAACCAATCCCTGTGTGAGATGTGACAGTGTGGCCCATTAGCTTCATTGGTTGGCACCAACATACAGCTCCCATCATTATGAACTGTTCATTGGCAGCTTAACATTGCAATCCTTGTTGGAAACATTGCTCACTTCCCTTTCAATACTTCCTTTCTCATGGCTTGTGCATGACTTCATTGGCTCAGTCTCTTGATGTCATGAGCTGCGGGCTAGATTCTTTGCCAACTGTATGCTAGTAAAAAGGCATGATTAGGTCTATATGTATATAAACTAAAGTATTGTACTCCTAAATAGTAGTTTGGTGTGAGCTGTTAGGTTCATTCATACATTTCAATAAAATCCCTTAGTACCTAATTGATTCTACTCTGTTTGGATCAATGTCTTATATGGACCCTCCTTTACTAAATGGAGCTCTTTTAGTGAGGTGTTACCTACATAGGCAGTGTTTGCTCCTGGCTCATTCTTCCTGAACATGTGTGTCCTGCACTGCTCATTGTGTCACCCTTGCTAAATTGTGTCTTTCATTGTAATATGTTTCAATGTGCTGGGTAGGAACCAAATATGTTATATGTCTTTTGGAAGCAGGCCTGGAAACTCAGCTAAACTGATGTATCTCAACCAATCCATCTATAGTATGTGTCCTTAACTCTGCGGTCTGTTACTTTTTTGTTGCTTTTGCATAACCACACTCCCAAAATACAGGTTAGAGAATGTGTTCGCCCACCTGCCTTGACCAATCACTGCGTGTCATTCAGTCTAGCTATGGGAAATTATTTTTTGTTCCATCTTTTACCACTGGGATGAATATAAATGTAATTAAAATGCATAATCTGTTCTTTATTATTATTATTATTATTATTATTATTATTATTATTATTATTATTATTATTATTATTATTATTAGGTATATATTGAGGATGGTCCTAGCTTTGGGAAGCATCTGAGTGCTTTACAATCATAGGAGGAGGAACGCAAAAATGTATAGGGGCTCATTACAAGTTTACTGGTATACTGTCGGTGATTCTGGTGGGATACCGGGAAACTGCCCCTACCGTCTCCTCCGCCTGATATCGCGCTATTACCAGGATATTAGGGGTGGCAGAGATGGCAGGAAGTTCCCATCCCATGGAGTCCTACATTGAGAGACCTATAGGACTCCATGGAATGGGATTGCTGGAATAACCAGTGCTCGTGATTCAGCATGTCTTTTGCCGGAAGGGCCATGATCTACCAGCAGGTCAGGTCTGCCGGTAGACCAGAGCCCCCAACGGTAAACTCGGGTTTCCCTGGTCTGGTAAAAATGCTGGTGCTGGAATTACTAGCAGCTTTTCTACCATTTTTACCAGGCGCATAGGGTTGATAGGCAGCGCTCTATGGGAGCGCAAGCAGTATTGCAGAACCAAAACAGTCAGGTCCCTCAATGTACCTAGCAGTATTTTGTAGCATCAAATGATGAGAGTGACAAATAGAAAATAGTGTGCCAGATGTAAATATTTGTGTCATGTAAATGAAAAGCAGTCGCTGACAGAGTCTGCCAATAACATAACGGAAGATG
Source organism: Ambystoma mexicanum (assembly GCF_040938575.1). Lineage (NCBI taxonomy): Eukaryota > Metazoa > Chordata > Amphibia > Caudata > Ambystomatidae > Ambystoma > Ambystoma mexicanum. The sequence goes on from NC_090926.1 coordinate 1,182,904,724, forward strand.
GCATTTGCAGATCAAATGTCAAAGTAAAGCACAGCAGTTTTAAATATTGTGCCAGGATGTTGGATGAGCACCTTTGTTCCCTAGCTAGTTAATAAAATGCTAACAGAATTGCCAGCAGATAAGTCAATTAGATGCAAGGGTGTTGCCACCAGAGGTTACTCTTAAAATATAGTGTTAGTCAAATAAACCAGGCTGCAATCAAATGTTCATGTGCTTTGTTCAAATATTGCAATTTGCTTCTGAAAGGGCAATGAAAGATCCACCCTGCCATCGGTGATACTCAAATGGACAAAGTTACTTAGGACTGTTCAGCTGAGATCACCAAAAGATCCATTTCAAAACTGCCATTCCAGTTTCTGCATGACAGACTGCCACGGCACAGTTATGGTCAATGCCATGCCAGTTTCAACAGTGGCACGCCATTGATGCCCCTTCTAAGCCTGCTGTCATTCAGACTTCTACAGTGCCATCATAGGCAAATGCAAAATTCATTTCTTGGCATACGCAGACGATATTGCCCTCATTGACAAAACTCCTGTAGGGCTGCAACATCTCCTTAATGCTCTCGAGGAGTATGTAACTAAAAACAAGCGTGTTGTTAATATGAAAAAAAATCTGCCATACTTGTGTTCGCCAAAGCTTGTAGGAAGACACCAAAGTTACCATGGTCATTACTTCACCAGATGATCTCAATAGAGAAGCATATTAAGCATTTGGGATTCAATATTCAAATTATTCATTCTGTGCTGGACCTCACTAGAGAACTTGAGAGTTAGGTTTTACAATTTGCTTGTCAGATGAAGAAAATATTTCATTCTTTCTGTAGATTCTCCTTAATGCATCTTATTAGATTCTATAAGGGCAAGATCCTCCCCACAATGCTATATGGCATGGAATTAAATCCCTATGGCAAGAAAATTAATTGTGATCGGCTAGAAGGACGTATATGGAAGAACTCTTTATTACTACCCGTGTCTTTATCCAATTGCGAAATTAAGATATGATCTGGGTCTCCACTCCCTGCAATCATATTGCCATTTAAATGTTCTTGCTCTTTATAGACTCATCTTCATTCCAAAAGACTGGTCTTTGTATGCAGATATTCATAAGGAACTTTTCACACAACAGAATACTTATCTGACAACCTTACATAATGATGCCATAATGATTCTTCAAATGTACCCATGACACACAAAAAAAATCCAGAAAAGGTAAAGCACGTCTTGTTGTATGCTGAGTGAATTCGCACTTGAACACTAATCAGTACTCTGAAGTACACCAAAAGCTACACCCCCCGTGAAAAACCCTGTAAATATGTCCTCCCGTACATCAGACGATTTCCCAATCCAGCTTGGTGAGCGGAATTGTTACGTTTTCGACTCAATTGGATTACGAGCAATGAAAAGGGCAAAAATTAGATCCCTCTGCTGCAGAATGCACTCTCTGTTCTGAGGGGTTGATATAGGATTCTCGCCATTTTCTAATATCCTGTTCTGCCACCTACCTCCTGAGAGTAAACTCTTTTGCACCTTTTGTTCATGACTTGCCTTATTACTGAACTTTTTGGCAGAGGATATCATCTGGGAAAGAGATTCCGTTATCTACTGCCTTACTAAAATTCCTTAATGAATTGAATTTCATCCCAATATCTTTGTGATAGAAAGAAGATTAAACTTGAATTTGTTATGTACCTATTTTGTCAGATTTGCTTTTATTTTTTATACCAGAGTGTAATTATCTATGTTTTATTTTCTATTTTATGCTTGTCTTGTTTTGTGTTAAGAATGTGTAAAAAGTCCTTTTATGTGACTAATGCACAATATAAAAAAAAGAAATACAGAGTCACCAGGAATTATTATGTCATTTTTAACTGGTTAAAGATGCCAGGTCCTTGGTGCATGATTGCTGGGCTTTGCCACACAGCCGCCAAATCAAGTGATTACCTGCAGAGTGCTCCTGTGAATGTCGACTGGGCCTGAGGCAGGAAGACTGACTCCCTAGGAGCGTTAGGAGCATACCCCCTTGCGGGTTACTCATGCCCTTGCTAAGATGAAAGATTACAGCACAATACAGCAAGAACCCCACCCCTAGCAGTCGAGATTTGACCGGATATCTGCCATCCTCATGGTCTTTACCCCACAAGTGACATTGTGCAGGCATGGTGCCAGACTAAAACTGTCCATGACTCAATCATTACCAGAGTTCAGGGCATTGGTACTTCCCATCCAAGCCTCACCAATCTGCTCCAACTTTGGTGCAAAGCCCAAGAATTGTTGGGTGTGCATACACTTACAGGGTGAATGTCACCCTAGTGTGTGGCTATAACTAATATATGCCATTGTGCCTTTATCATATGCTCTTTCTGAAGCTTATCTCGAACAAACCACGCACATTCACTTATACCTAGGGCCTGTTGTCGTAATGTGCACTGTATAGAGTGATGGGCAATCAGGGGAAGATGATATAAAGTAGAGTAACTTGGGTGAAGCTATGATGTTGTCTTGGTAAGCTGGGACAGGGAGTAAAGATGTGTCTGGCCCCTCAATTCCCCTTTCCTCCGGCATAACACATACACATGCACTTGCTCACCCGCCCCCTCCCTTCCACCCAAGAAACACTCTTCCCCGTCCCCCAGCAAATAAACTTACAAACAAATACACCAAAAGACACATAGACACACACCTTCTCCCCTTCCCCACTAAAAACACATAGCATGCGCACAGGCACACAAACACTTACCTCATAACCGTCTTCCCCTCCCCGTTCCGGCTTGCTTGCCAGCCCATGTGTGCACTCGTGTGTGACGGGGGTGTGACAGCTAAGATTTAGAAAGCCGGCTCTGAGTGTTCTCAGAGCGGTCTTTCTGTTTTGGTCTATTTAGTTTGGATTACACCTATAATAGCCCAAACTAGTGCATTCAAATACTGATTCATGTCTATCTAGGGTGAAGGCTTTTTGACAGGGGCACACACAAATGACATTTGAGGAGGGACACACCGTGTATTCGGTGTTGTTTGGTTTGTTTGTTTATTTATTTGACAATGCGCACCAAGCCCATGGGCAGCTGTGTGCAGCAGTACAAGAAGTCTCGAAGCTTAGTTACAGTGCCTGTCACAGGCTAGTACATGCATGTAAGTACAATATAAAATGCAGTATATAATACAGTACAGACAATTGCCAATAGTATGCATAACATGGATCAGGCTTAAAAATTGCATATATTTAGGGAGCGCCTGCAACTATGGACAACACAGGTTCAATGTGTGAGTTGCAATGGTGATGTTAAGTGCAGTGGTAGTCCGGGTAGTGTCAAGAGGGTGGAGTGGCAGAGGGGGAGGAGGAAGGTTACGGGTTGTTGGTGCGAAGCCATTTGAGAGCGTTCTTTCTAAATCTGGCGTAAGGTAGTGGGCGTCTGAGGTCAATTGGGAGTGTGTTCCATGATTGCGAAGCTTTGACAGGGAAGCTGTCATGAGCCCTACTATTTCCTGCCCCAAGCGTTGCTAATCCCAATGGCTAATTCCACCCATTCCTGCCCATCTAAGGAACTCTTTGAGCTCTGAGCTCTTCCATGGTCATGCCATCTTGGATGACTTTCTCTAAGAAAGCTCTCTGGAAACAAGCCGAAAGTAGCAGCCATCTTGAAAGTCAGGGTTGTTATTTTCTTGAGCCTTAAAAAGAGTTGTGCTTTACCGTTCTGCTGTGCGATGCCACCTCCTTAAATTATTCTGCAATTAGGGGTGCGTTGTCCACTGTACAAAAAATTATGATAATAAAACATTCGTAAATGAACTCTGTTAAAATATTTTATATGATATGATATTTTATTTATATCGCGCTCATACTCAGGTGTTTCATGCATAATTATCTTCTTTTATATTAATTGCGGAGAACCTGAAAGCTTAACTGCCATTTACTGTCTAGTGCTGGATTAGTCCAGTGTTTGCTGGATTGTGGAATGTCCTTGTTTGCATTTTAACTGATTGTGCAACAACATTCGTTTCAAAGCCGAAGCTTCCACTTCGTATCTATTTTCATCCCTGCTCCAATAGCCAGCCAAAATCGTGCATCAGTGATAAGACCGTCATTCTAGCTGGAGCACCTTCCCTTATATCTTGCCGGGGACGTCTGCAAGGTGTGACGTCACAGAGAGCGACCTACACTCACGCCTCCAGTCTTAAACTTCGACGTTGCTAGTGCCGTTCCTCTAATAGACGCTAGGCAGTCACTACACTGAGTTGTAAGAATCACTTCCGGTTCAAGGAGGGACGCCTACATGCTGGTAGCAATGGAGAACGGGCTACGTCGCGCGACGGCTTGAATGCTGTAGCCGAGGGAGGGGTGGAAAGGCAGCTCGTGCTGTAGGAATTGATCGTAACTTCCGGGTTACTGCCGGTCTTCATGTGGACGGACTCAGGCAGGGCGGAGCAGCTACTAAGTGGAGAGAGTTGGGCATGAGGAGGCTGAGAGGTCTCCTTAGGCGACAGCAAGGGGAAAGTGTGTCCAGAAGAGGAGGTAAGGATGGGCAAGGGAGATGGGAAGCCTGGAAAGAAAGGAGGGGTGGAGGAAAGGGAGAAGAGGGGAAAGATGTCTTCTGTGAGATCCTCATCTATGGAGGAGGGGAAAGGGGGAAATGGGGGACGGCTTCGCAGTAGGTCTCCTCAGAGGAATAATGAAGGAGGGTTGGTTCAGGACTTCTCAGGGTCGGAGTGTCAGGAAAAAAGTGATTTGGAGGAGCTGGGGGCTTTGGGGAGTGGTGTGTTGGAGGCAGAGAAGATGCAATATGATAGTGTGTGGAAGGTGGTATTGAAACCTGATAGTCGCGAAAAGACATTTTTGGGGGTGAATCCATTGGAAATTGCTAGATGGATAGAGGCAGCTGTGGGGGATTTTACTCGGGTGCTAGTAGTGGCTGGGGGTCGGTTGCTAGTGGAGGGAACGAATGCTGATAGCAAAGCTAATATTCTGGAAGTGCGTTGTTTGGGTAGACATGCGGTACATGCGATTGATCAAAGTGGTGTGTCGTGTAAGGGGGTGTTGTATGGAGTGCCGGTGACTGTAAGTATGTCTGAGATAGAAGATAAATTAGTGGATGTTGGGGTGGTGGAAGCATGGAGGTTGGGAAGGAGAGATGCACGTGGGGATGTAATATCTACGACAGTAGCAGTGAGATTTGCGAGGAAGGAGTGTCCGGAAGTAGTGGAGTTGGGTTATCAGAGGTTCTGTGTGAAAGCTTATGTAGCGATGCCAATAAGGTGTTATAAGTGTCAACAGTTTGGGCATATGGCGAGAGTATGCAGGAATGAAAGACATTTTGGGAGGTGTGGAAGGGATCATGACATTAAGGAATGCAAGGTGGAGACTCCGATGAAGTGTGTAAATTGTGGGGGAGGGCATTCTACTGCGTTTAGGGGGTGTGAGAGTCACAGGGTTGCGAGAGAGGTGGTGCAGGTTAGGGCGGCGGAGGGTTTGTCATATGCGGAGGCTGTAGCAAAGGTGAAACCGGCACGGGTAGTAAGTGAGGTGAGTGCGAAAGAGTTGGTAGTGGAAGAGGGTGTGGGAAGGAAGAAAGTGATGGGTGAGGTGAAAGGCAAAGAAATGGTGATTGTTTCAAAAACTGAGTTTATGTGCTTCATAGTGAGTGTGCTGGAGTTGGTTCAAAGGAATGCTTGTATTAGTGTGTCAGATCTTACGAAAGGAGTGGTGGAAGCGGGGAGGAGGTATTTGAGTGTTGTGGATGTGGTGGAAGAGGATGTATTTAAGATGGTTGCTAAAATGCGGAAGCAGAGTGGGATCCCGGCATGAGGATTTTGCAGTGGAACGCGAGAAGTTTGTTGAGAAATGGACAGGAGTTAAAAGCGGTGTTGTGCAGGGAATTGAATGTTGACGTGGTTTGTATTCAGGAGACGTGGTTGAGGGGTGATCTGAGGTTTGTGATACCGGGTTTTGAGTTGTTTCGTAAGGATAGGTTGGAAGGGAGAGGGGGGGGTGTGGCTCTAGCGGTTCGAAAGGGGTTGGTAGCAAGAGAGATTGTGGTGGATGGAGAAGTAGAGGTGATTGGGGCGGGGATACGGGTAGGAGGATTGGAAATATTGGTGCTGAATTATTATAATCCGTGTGAGGTGGTGGAAGTGGGTGTGCTGTCTGGAGTGATAAGGGGACATGTGGGACCTTGTGTGTTGTGTGGCGATTTTAACAGTGCCAACACGTTGTGGGGTAGCGACCGGACAGATACAAATGGGGAAATGTTGGAGGACATGGCGGATGAATTGAGACTGGTTTTGCTGAATGATGGTTCAGGTACGCGGTTAGATGTGAGGACTGGGAAGCTGTCGTGCTTGGATTTGACCTGGGTGTCTGCTGCTATAGCGGGTGAATGTGATTGGGAGGTGCGTGTGGAAGGGGACATGGGGAGTGATCATTCTGGTATATTGGTGACTGTAAGGGGTGAGGTAGGGATCAGGTCACGGATGACTGGGAGAAGGTTGAATTTTAAGAAGGCTGATTGGGAGATGTATAAAAGAGTGTGCCAGGAAGTGATTGTTTCTCGAGGTAGAGGTGAAGAGGTGGATGAGTGGAATGAATATTTGGTGCAGGGAATGAGAGCAGCATCTGAGGCGGCAGTTCCAGAGATTGAGAAGGGGAAGAGTGGGAAGATTGAGGTACCTTGGTGGACGGTTGAATGTTCGAGAGCTGTGGCGGAACGTAAGAAGGCTAGGGCCAGGGCGGTAAGGTCAGGAATGATAGCAGATTTGGTGACATATAAAAAGGCTAAAGCTAAGGCGCAGAGAGTAATTCGGGAACGGAAACGTGGTTATTGGAGGGGTTATTGTGGGTCCTTGGGGAATGATTCCGGTGTGGGTGAGGTATGGAAACAGTTCAAGCGGATGTCTGGATTAACGAGATCACAGGGTGGAATGACAGTGTTGTTGAAAGGAGAAGAGGTGATTAATGAGGATGGGGAAAAGGCGAATTTGATGGGGGAGTATTTTGCGGAGGAACACAGTTCGGGGAATTTTCCAGAAGAGGTGAGGTTACGAATGGGTATGGTAGAGGAGGAGATGCGGGAGGTGTTGGCAAATGTTGGGCCTTGGGAAGAGCAATATGAGGTCCTGTTTTCGATGTTGGAGTTGGATGGTTCGATCCGGAAGGGGAAGTGGTCAAGTCCAGGGGTGGATGGTGTTATGTATGTATTTTTAGAGAAGTTGCCGGTAGAATGTAAGTTGGAGGTATTAGCTCTGATCAATGAGATTTGGAAGAGTGGTGTTTTGCCGAAGATATGGAAAAGAGCGATTGTGGTGGCGATTTTGAAGGGTGGAAAGGTTCCAACGGAGTGTAAGTCATATAGGCCGATTGCATTGACTGTTGTGATGTGTAAAGTTATGGAACGGATGGTGGTTGAGCGATTGGGTTTTTATTTGGAGTCGAATGGGTGTTTGAGTGATTTTCAGAGTGGGTTCAGGAAGAATCGGTCGGTGGCTGATCCATTAGTGAGATTAGTGACTGGGGTGAAAGAGGCAATATGTGATGGAGAGATGGTGGGAGCGTTCTTTTTGGATTTGGAGAAGGCTTATGATATGGTGTGGAAGAGTGGGTTGTTGGTAAGATTGTTGGAGGTGGGTGTGAAGGGGAGGATGTTTCGGTGGATAAGGGCATTTTTGGCGGATAGGACCTTTCAGGTGAGAGTGAGGGGGGTGCTGTCTGAAGTTTGGAAGATGGAAAATGGGACACCACAGGGAAGTGTGATTAGTGCAATGCTGTTTAATGTAATGGTGGATGGACTGATTCGGGCTATGATGGGATTTGGGTGTCAGGTAGATTTCTTTGCGGATGATGGTGTGGTATGGGTAAGAGGGCGGAGTTTGTTGATGGTGCAGAATCGGTTGCAAGCTGTGATAGTACGCATGGAGGAGTGGTGTGGGAAATGGGGCTTTTCGGTGTCTGTGGAAAAAAGTGTGAGTATGGTGTTTTCGAGGAGAAGAGTGCAGCAGGAGTTGAACTTAGTTTTGAAAGGTGTGAGGGTGAAGAGTGTGAAGGAGTTCCGGTACTTGGGGGTGATTCTGGATAGAAAGTTGAATTGGAACATGCAAGTGGATGGAGTGATGGACAAGTGTAAACGCAGGTTGAATTTGTTGCGGGCGGTGACTGGGAAAGAATGGGGTGCGCAGCAGAAGTGTTTACGAATGTTATATAAGGGATTGATTTTGAGTGTGCTAGATTACGGATGTCAGGTGGCAGTGGGTTTCACAAAGAGTCAGAAGTTGCGGTTGGATAGGATGCAGGCGAGAGCGTTGAGAGTGTGTTCGGGTGTGATGAGATCCTCTCCAATGAATGCGGTTCAGGTACTTGTGGGGGAGATGCCATTGGGATTGAGAAGGGATGTGTTGAATATGAGGTGGTGGATGAAGTGTAGTGCGAAGAGTGTGGCTCATCCGGTACGTGAATGTTTGCGGTATAATTGGAGGTTTGACTATTATGGGGATCGGTGGAGGAGGAAAGGGGGCACTTTGGGGTTTCACATGTGGGAGAAGGGGGTGCAGTGGGGTGTGGGCGAGTTGATGGTTGTGACAGATATGGATCTAGTGAGGTGTCCGATGTGGATGATGGGGTCTCCTAAGGTGTGCTTGAAGTTGACGAGTGTGGTGTCAAAGAAGCGGGGATTGCGGGGTGAGATCAAAGATTTGGGTCAGGCATATGTGGCAGAGAACGAAGGGTGCAGGGTGTTCACGGATGGTTCAAAGGATCCGGTATCTGGAAGAGTGGGAATGGCGTATTATTTAGAAAGCACGGGGGAGTATAAAGTGGGGCGTCTGACGGATGATGTGTCAATTTGTACGGCTGAGTTGGTGGCGATTGCAATGGCGATTGAAAGGGTATGCGAGTTGAGGTTTGAGAAAGTAGTGGTATTTTCAGATTCATTGAGTGGGTTGCAGGCGATTGTGTCAGGGGATGGTGATAGGAAGGATGTGATTTTGGATATCAGGAGAAAGATTGATCGGTGTGTGCGTGGGGGGATGGATCTGGAGTTGGCGTGGGTCCCCAGTCATAGCGGCATTCTTGGAAATGAGTTAGTGGATCTGGCGGCGGGTGAGGGTATGAGAAGGGAAGCGGTTGATGTAAGATTACCTTTGAGTGTGGATGAGACGAAGGCAGTGATGGTGAGGCGGGTCATGGATGAGTGGCAGGAGAAGTGGGTGAGTGGGGTGAAAGGTAGGTGGATTGGTATTCGTGAGAAAGTGTCAGTAAAGGTGAATTCGGGAAGTCTAGAATGGAGGAGGGGGGAGGAGGTGATGCTGAATCGATTGAGAATAGGGCATGTGGGATTGAATGAATATCTGTGTAGAGTGGGGAAGCGAGAGTCGAGGGATTGTGCGGTGTGTGGAGTGCCTGAGACTGTGGAACATTTTCTGTTTAGGTGTGAGAGACATGCTGTAGAGAGAGAATTGATGAGGGTTCGATTGACTGCGCAGGGTGTGGCTGAGTTGAGTGGGAAGGCTTTGTTGGGAGGTGATGGGGTGAGTGGCAGAAGGAGGAGTAGTGTGTTGTTGGATTTTGTGAGGCAGACAGGGCGGTGGGAGGAATTGTGAGTTTTACGTGGGTCGAATGCTGAATGGTGGATAGGTGCACATCATCCAATTGGATGGGGAAGCGCCTGCGTGGGTCCGTCCACGCCTACTCTAATTTAAAGAAAGAAAGAAAGTCTTAAACTTCGAGAAGCTCGAGCGCCTGGGCCACACAGAAATGTCTCCGCAAAAGTTGCTGGAGGAGATGAGCGAGAGGACAGTGCAGACCTGCCACAAGGAGATGCCGTCCGCACTTCCCAGGCTTCTCATATCCTCCAAGAGTTATCAGTGCGTTTCCCCCGTTTACAGGCGCCATAACGCGACTAGCCGTTTACAGGCGCCATTAACGCGACTAGCCGTTTACAGGCGCCATAACGCGACTAGCCGTTTAAAGCAAGGACCAAGCGTATGAACGAGTTTGTGTTAAAGCGACAACTGTAAAGCTTTAGCTTTTCCTTGGGTTTTATTAATACACTGGAATGTACTAGAAGCATGCCATGTTTTTATTTTTAAACTGAAAGAGGCAAGACTCCAAACTGTTAAACTGAAAGTGGCCACAGTGGTAGAAACGTATGCATGTGTGAGCTGCACAATTAGCATACAGCACTTTTTTTTATTTCGGTCTCGAGCCTGTGACCTTTTGGGAGTACATACTAATCGTGTGCAGGGCCTGGTACCCGCCACGCGCTACGGTCTTACCTTACTAACTTCACAAAGGACTGAGATTCTGAATACTTACGACCACGCCGTGCTGTTCGCAGCTGCACGTAATCTTAAGCATCTTGGACTGCTATTGTAATGGCACCGACTGCTAGATTTAACCGCTCTCCGTGGAAGATGGTCACATGCTCTCCTTGCTCCTTCTGGGTTGTTTCAAGTCGGGCGTAGCTTACAAACTGCGCTCTCAAGCCACTAATTGAACGAGCTGGGGCCGGTTGCGCTCAATACTCTTGGGGAATGATTTCAGGTTTGGCAGGTTACTTCAGTAGGGGCCAGTAGCCTCGGGGGATAACCCATGTTTACTGTTTAAAGAAGCTGTCACTGGCCGTGTGTTGCGTTCTAAGGATCGCTTCCTTCTTGCTGTCTCGTGGTTCAGTCGCGCGAGAACTGGAGCCATTAATTTTCTGTTAGGGCTGCTATGCTGTGGAATGCTCTACCCATTGCACTTTGTTCTGTGGCCGCCCATTTGCATTTTAGAAGGGCCCTGAAAACGTTACTCTTCTAGTTCCTTCTATCCTTAGCAGGGCTTCTCAGTCTCTTAGCGGCAGGTTGCTTTTTGGTGTCGGTTGCGCTGTACCTTGGTAAGAAATTGATAACATAACAAAGAAGCAGTAGTTCTGTGGTCTGGCCTCAGGGTGGAGTACTTAATGGCTTCGTGGTTAAAGCTTTTCTTTACAAGGTTTTGGGTTCGAGCCCTTCTTCAGATACGCTATAGAGTAGAGCTTGGGACCACTATTAGCTAGTCCTAAATGCTTACTAGTTGCATAGCACTTCTGTTAGTTTGGGAGATCCATCTATAAACCAAAACGATTGCATTAGAGTACAGCTAGAAAGAAATGGCGTATGAGGAGGGATGCAAAGCTTGAAGGTGCTGTTGGTTATCTGCACACCCATTGACTGCCATGGCCATGCAAATCCCGATGGCCATTCCCATCCAGCACCTGCCTGCCCATAACAACATGGGAACTCTGTCACTTCCCATTATTCAAGACTTTCTTTCAAACCTTGCACTCGAAGAGCCCACAAGCGTTTGTCAAAGCCGCCATCTGAGAGTTAATGACTTAAAAGGAACTGTAAACACGCTACTGGTATAATAAAAATGTCTAAACCAGGTCTCCCTTGCCACTCGATGTATAAGTACTATGCGTGCCCTACAGGAACGTCCAGTTAAAAACAAGCATTGGCAAAGCCAACTGTTTTGGCTTGTGCATAAGTATTAGGCTTTTGCCTGGCAGTGCTTTTAGATGCCCAGGTATTCCTGGCATTTTTCACTTGCTGCCATCAATGGCCATTTAATACAAGTCAGGCAGTGCCTGGCAAGCGCCTTTCCCATGCCTAAAATATAGCCCAAAGTGTAGGCATTGCCTCTCTCTCTTCTTCTCTGTGGGCAGGACACTTGCCAGCTGTGCACATGCTATTGATCCCCATATGTGACCAACAGCAGTGTGTCCAAGGGGAAAGCACAGGTATCTTGACAGGGGATGGGTTGATTTCTTTGTAAATGGACCTATCACAAGACATTATTTAATGATGCCAATATTGGAAAGTCACAGGGGTTAATTCATAGATATTCGTGCACAAGTGGCGCACGCTGCTGGCTCACAGTGTGCGAATTTCTGCGCCAGCTGCGTGTGCTAAAATCGATTTCCACTCACAGCGTATTCATGGATTTTAGCCTCCAAAACCAGCCGTGGTGCAGAGTGGCGCAGCAACCCTGCAGCAGTGCCAGTTACGCCCCCAAGAACGCCCTCGCGCAAGGAAAAGCCATCAAAATCCCCAATCCAGCGCAAAAGACTGCGCTAACCCTGGACCAGTTTACACGGCTGCCAAACAGCAAACGCCAAGCGGGGAACGTGTATTACTGGGGTTCGTGAGAAGTTTCACACGCGAAAGGGCCTTTGCGAGTGGGGTACGTGTATAACTGGGGTTCGCGTGAAGTTTCACATGCGATTGGAGCAGGGTACGTGTATTACGGGGTTTGTGGGAAGTTTCGCACGCGAAAGGGCCTGTGCGAGTGGGGTACGTGTATAACTGGGGTTTGAGGGAAGTTTCACACGCGATTGGAGTAGGGTACGTGTATTACGGGGGTTCGCGGAAAGTCTCACACGCGATAGGATCCAAGTACGTGTATTTCGGGGGTGCAAGGGAAGTTTCACATGCGAAAGGGCCTGTGCCAGTGGGGTATATGTATAACTGGGGTTGGCAGGAAGTTTCACACGCGATAGGCACTGTGCGAGTGGGGTACGTGTATTATTGGGGTTCGCGGAAGTTTCAAACGCGATTGGAGCAGGGTACGTGTATTACAGGGTTCGCGGGAAGTTCCACACGCGATTGGAGCAGGGTCCGTGTATTACAGGGAAGTTTCACACGCGAAAGGGACTGTGCGAGTGGGATACGTGTATTCCTGGGGTTCACATGAATTTTTACACGCGAAAAGGCCATGTGCGAGTGAGGTACGTGTATTCCTGGGGTTCGCGTGAAGTTTTACATGCGAAAGGGCAACGCCCATGCGCGATACGTCAAAGGCGCGCTTACGCACTAAGGGCCTTTGGTCCAATGAAATCTCATACGTGTGCTGACCTGCTTAGCGCTAAGGGCATTTACTCGAATTACACGCTGACGTGCAATTGTTTCACGTGCCAAATCACTCCGTATCAAGGTGGCCACGCATACACACACGGAAGACCACGCTCCTGCCCTGAAGGCCATTTTCCTGCCCCCCAGAGCCCCGAGCACGCTCCCACCTGCCATCTGGTGCTGCCCGACTGTCTGCTGCCCACATGTCCTGCTATTTGGTGCCTGCACATCAGCCATCTGCAGGGGTCCAGTTGCTGAGTCCACCCCTGCTGGAACAGAAGACTCCCGACTGGGATACCATCGCTCCACAGCCCAGCCCCAGGTCCCAGTTGCCCACCCACTCCTGCCTCTGGGGTTGCCATGTCGGGCACATCTCCATCTGGCACCCGTGGCAACCCCCAGCCAGGGAGGCAGAGGGCCACCAGCTTCACTACCACCCAAGTTGGTGTTCTGGTGGAGCATGTCCTGGGGCATTATGATGCCCTCTTCGGAACATCACGCGCCAACAAGGAAGGACGGGAGAGGATCTGGGACGACGTAGTGGTTGCCATCAACGCGGAGGGGGTGGCAACACGCGACATCAGCACGTCAAGAAGCTCTGGGAGGACTTCCGGTCCAGGACCCTCCACAAGGCCTGGCGCCTCGGAGAGGGGGGCCGGGCACGCATGAGTAACATCCAGATGAGGGTCCTGGAACGCGTAGGCCTAGCGCTCCACGGCCAGATCCTTCAGAGGCAGACCCGTCTGGAGTTGAGCGGTAAGTGGCCAAGCATTGCTGTGTGAGACAGGGCATGTTGCAGTGTGCTGGTAGTCTGATGCTTGCCTGTATGTGTGACATAGGCCATGTATGGATGTGTGTGTGCAGGGACATCATGGTCATGCATGTGAGACCAGTTATGTGTGAACCACTTGGTGGGTGCATGTGTTTTAATGCAACGTGGGGAGCTCTATGCGGAATGCACACATGATAGCATGGCTGTCTCTGTTCTTGGACATGAAGGGGGGTGAGGAATGGGTGCTGATGTCATGTACATGTATGGTGCACATGTGTGTGCCTGAGAAGTGTGTGTGTGACTTTGAAACGCCATGGATGCATGTGACTTTGAAGGCAACATCTTGGTTTACAGGGGCCCTTCTACATGGATTTTGATGTTGATTGCAGGCGCCGGGACTGTTTCTGCATGTGTGTTGTGTGCATTCACCCATGTGTTGTGGAATGACAGGATGGAAGTGACATTTGACAGTGCCACTCATGTGTTATTGCTTCCTGTCTAGGGTATGTTGTACTGTACCCTGATGCTTGTGTTCTATGTCTCCCTCTATGCAGCGTCAAGTGAAGAAGAGGGCAGAGACGGCGCTGGGGAGCCAAGCGGCGGGGATGCCTCCACTGGGCGGCGACACAAGGCCCAGCCACCCTCCCACGAATTACCATGATCCAGGACGGAGGGGGCTGGTGCTGCGTCTGCCACAACGGCTGTGGTGGAAGGGCCGGGTGAGCCCCACAGGGGCTTCCAATGGCGGAAGACGGTGTGGAGACATCCAGGTTGGTGGTCTCCACAGAGGAAGAGGAGCCCGCTACTGAGCCGCACATGGGGCCTGGTGGGGGTAGTACCACTGGTGCAAATGGTGCAGTCCAGGGCTAGGGTCAGGAGGCAGCACAGGTCACCACGGAGGTGCAGTCACAGGGTCCCTGACCCTGTGACTGCACCACCATACACCAGCAGGGAGGCCCTGTCCCAGGCCCGTCTGCAGGTAGGGGAGAGTGCCATGTCATCTGCCTCTCCACTACCTGTGGATTAGGGGTCCCACAAACGTATTTGGGCTCTGTCCTGGTTGGTGGGTTCCTACATGTGTCGCGCACTCTGTCGGACCTCTCCTCCTCTGTGGAGACTATGCGCCAATCATTCTCCACACCGTCTTCTGGCCCAGATTCCACCAGGGCCCCCTGTGGACCTGGCCTGACCAACACAGCCAGCTTGGTGGAGCTCACATCCCTGCCACAGTCGGGAGTCGGCTGCCCAGCAAGGGTGGACACCACAACTGGAGGCCAGCTGATGGAGGATATTCAGGCACCATCAGACACGGCACATGGACAGCAGGAGGAGGCTCTAGGTGGGAGCAATGATGGCTCGGGGCCATCAACATCGGAGGGGCAGGCATCGGCCAGAGGGCATGAGGACCCAGGAATGGCAGTGTCTTCCGTGTGGCACCGGTTGGGCCAGCAGATAGGTGTGGAGCGGCAGCGGGCGGAAGAGGCGTGGATCACCATGGTCAGGGCGGAGTTCTCCATGCGTCGGGCTTTGAGGCGCCAAGAGTGCCTCGAGGCAACTCGCAGGGAGTTGGAACAGGCCATGAGTGCCTCAAGGAGAGAACTCGGGGCCATGACAGAGGCCCGCCTCCGGCAAATAGACATGGAGTTCAATGATGCCCTGGCCCGGGAAACCACAAAGTGAGCCGCTGGACTTGCCCGTCGCCATTGTATATAGTTAGATAGTGTTAGGTTTCCTTTCGTTTTTTCTTTATTTTGGTTGCGCTTGGACAATGCACCACGTTTTTGTATATAGTTTTTTATTAGGTAGTATTTTTGATAGGTTTCATTTCATCTGTTGGGCTCATGGACCCTGGATTGTTCATCTGTACATAGTTCACCATTGGATTGTTGTCTTTTTTTATTTTCACCATGGAGCAATGGTTTTCACTTACTTTTTTTCCCTTGGATTTGCTTTGTTGGACTGTGACTTTGGACACCATTTCTTTTGGATTTCTTTGGATTATGATTTCTTGTTTTTTATTCTTTTACGGACATGCAGCTTTTCTTTTATTATTCCCATTGTTGTGTGTTGGATTTAGATTACATTCATGGTGTGTTTAATGCATTTTTTTCTTCATACTTCGATGTGTCGTATTATCTCATTGGTTTCATGCATGTCAAGATATGGGTTTTCACATTCACTTGCACCCATTGTGTGTATGTGACGGACATGTGTTCATTTACATACTTGCCATTGGGGTTGTATAATGTAATTGCCTTTTCTTTGTGGGTGGATGCAAAACTTGGTTGGGTCTATGGGCTGGGGTGCTGGACATAAGGGCCATGATTGAGGATTGTCATGACCTGGGGTCAGGGGGACATGAGTGGGGGCCTGCTGGCAGGGGCCCTGCACAGCTGGGGGGTGGGGGTGCAGGGGGACATGAGTGGGACATGAGTGGGGGCCTGCTGGCAGGTGCCCTGCACTGCTGGGGGGTGGGGGTGCAGGGGGACATGAGTGGGACATGAGTGGGGGCCTGCTGGCAGGTGCCCCACAGTGCTGGAGGGTGGGGGTGCAGGGGGACATGAGTGGAGGCCTGCTGGCAGGTGCCCCACAGTGCTGGGGTGTGGGGGTGCAGTGGGGCATGAGTGGGGGCCTGCTGGCAGGTGCCCCACAATGCTGGGGGCTGGGGGTGCAGGGGGACATGAGTGGGGGCCTGCTGGTAGGTGCCCTGCACTGCTGGGGTGTGGGGGAGCAGGGGGACATGAGTGGGGGCCTGCTGGCAGGTGTCCCACAGTGCTGGGGGGGTGGGGCTGCAGGGAGACGTGAGTGGGGGCTGGCTGGCAGGTGCCCCACAGTGCTGGGGTGTGGGGGTGCAGGGGGACATGAGTTGGACATGAGTGGGGGCCTGCTGGCAGGTGTCCCACAGTGCTGGGGGGTGGGGGTGCAGGGGACATGAGTGGGGGCCTACTGGCAGGTGCCCCACAGTGCTGGGTGGTGGGGGTGCAGCGTGTAATTCGAGGAAAGGGCCTTAGTGCGTAAGCGCGTCAGCACATGCACGTGATTTCATTGGACCAAAGGCCCTTAGCGCGTAAGCGCGTAAGTTACATTACGCGCGCAGGTGTTTCCCTCATAGCACGTGATGACAGAGCACACGTGGAAAAACTGCAGGTCCGAGTGTCACCGCATGTAATTGGAGGAAAGCGCTCGCGTACATGCGTATCTGACGTGTACGTGTGGGCCGATTTAAAAGCTACGTGTAGGACGCCATTTCCTTGTATGTGCTTTTCGTGGAGAGCGAGTGGGTGAAATCTGTACTTCTTGTCGGTTCACACTCGATTACTTCACAGCGTTTCTAGTTCGTACTCCCTGTTACCTCTGACAGCTCTTTTCTGAATTTTTGTTGGGCCTGTTTCCTCAAACAGAGTTCACTTCTCCTTTTGTCCTGTCTCCTCAGACAGCGTACAATTCTTCTTTTGGCAGAGGTGTTGCCAACGCGCACACGCGTGTACTTTTCACGTTTTCTTTTTCTTTTTGAGTTCTGCATGTACTTAGCAACTTTGCTTGCCCCGTGTGTCGCGTTCCCCTTCAGAGGTCATTGTGGGCTGCGTGTATTACGCGTACCCTTAGTTTTGTGTTTCTGGCTACCAAAGCATAGTGCGGGTTCATTTTTTCATGCACGTGGTCTACGAGGCGTTGTGTGCACGTTAATATTTGATTTTGGGCTGCCTGTGCGTTGCGTGACCCGTCATCGTCCCCCAGGGGTCACAGACAGCCTTGTTAGAGCACTAGGGTACAAATTCCATCTGGTATCCTACCCCTTTAACCCCCAATTGCCCAGGACAATAGTTTACTGCAACTCCCATACGCACAACAACATCAGTGCCTTGGTTGGGAGGCGACCAAGCGGTAAGGGAGGCAAAGGTGGCCGACCTTCAAAATGTGGGCGTGGTGGGCGCGGTAGGGGACATGGCCGGAATTTGCAGGGTGCCTCTATACCCCCATGTGTGGAGGAACAATCAGGGACAACCATGCCCCCCCAATGGTTGAGGGAAACGTGGCTGACAGCATCCCAGCTCAGCCCCTGTTGGACCAGCCCATTGTGGCACCTGACCTGGCACAGGATGACTCCCTGGCTGACTTCCAGGTCAGCAAGTCTAGGCCACGTGTGGCAGTGCAAGTTGTTGTCACCAAGCCACGTGAATCTGGGGCAGCTATGTCACCTGCTGCCCCAAGTATGCAGGGTGGGGAGGCTGCTGGGGCAGCTGCAGCTCCATCCGCCCCAGCTCTGACTCTCCCAGCCAGGACAGTGTCAGTCCAGGTCCATTAAACTGACGTTCCCCATGCCAACATTACCCTGCAACCAATGCCTGCATCAAGACCTATGGTCATTGTGCATTCCCACACTCCTACTACCCAGTCCACCAGTGATTCTGTCCCTACTGACCAGAGCGGCGTAAGCCACTCTCACTCTGCTCCACCTTTAAAGAAGAGGTAGAAGGGTGCTCTGGCATGACAGGCTGAGAGCCCAGACACGGCTACACACTCCGGTACCTCAAGGAAGCCTTGCTTTAATGATCCGGAACTTGATGCACTTGTGGCCTATGTGTCAGCACATAGCCATGAAATGGTGGTGACTGCAGGGTGCAAGATCACAATTGGTCAATGTAGGGCACACTGGCAGATCATCGCGGACCAAATAAGTGCCCTTGGATTTGTGAGGCGCACAGCTGATGATTGCTACAAGCGGTGGAAAGACCTGAAACGCAGAGCAAAGAACAAGCTGGCCTCAAATCATGCCGCTACTCTGGTGACTGGCGGTGGGTCTCCACAAGAGGACAGCAAACTCACTGAACATGAGTCTGTTGCTGGGGCCTTCGTCACAGAGGAACAGATCCAAGGTGTGGGGGAACTACCTGATTATGATGCATTGTCCAGTGAGTGCCCATGCATGTGTGTGTAATGCATGTGTATGTTGTTTGGGTGATGGGTTCTGATTGAGTGCTAGGTGAGGGTGTGTGTGCCTGAGTGGTATGGGTCACCCATGTGCTTCATCCAAAACATTCAGCGGCCTTGGATTTGGGTGTGACAGTATCCCTTCTGCCCACAGTAGTAATTTAGCGCAACATTACGGCAGTTGCCCTTGAAGTGGCATCTTGCAACAACATTGTTTGTATTTTTCAGTGTTCGTTCAGGCTGATTGTTTCAATTCTCCCACTTTTGCTATGCATTCCTCAGCCCTATTGTCACATTTGTGACATGCTTCTGTCATTGATGAACCCCACATTGGCCCACATGTGTTACCTTGTTAGGTGAATGATTTGACCATTCAGGTCGATTGAGTATTGGCCTGATCACATACATTTTTGGGGCCTGTTTGAATGTGGAACATGATAGCTGTTTCCTGTCATGTTGAAGTGCACAATCATTGATGTGTACATCGGCCTGCAATCACTGTATTTTTGTACACTGGATGTGTTGCAGTGTGTGGCACATGCCTATTTTGTCACACTATGTAGCATTTTTCATCTCATCATGTCCATCTCACATGGATGGCTGACAGTATTCATTCACTGACATATGGATGTACTTGTGGAATGTACCATAGCTATGGTACATGCCATCTGTGTGATGGCATGTGTCATGTATGTGTATTGGACATGCCACTCACAAACCAATGTGTGATGGCAGTGTTACCCAGCATGCAGCAAATGTGTTGCTCTTCCATCTTGGTGTCATCAGTGTCTGCCTTTTGCCTCCCCTTCCAACTCAGTGACAGTGCATGCATGGGAGGGTTATAGTCATGTGGGACATGTGTAAATCATGTACTGGTTCTGTAGCTTGTCAGGCCTATTTGTGTGCTATGATGCTAATGCCTGTTTCAATTTTTTGTCTTTCATGTTTTTCCAGGGGATGACACACTTGATGGTGTTGAGGTTGAGGAGATGGTGTAGACCCAGGAGGGATCTCAGGCATGACTGGGCACCAGTGGGGGACGTGTTGTGGGGGTGGGTGAGAACCCAATCTTGCTGCAGACCATTCTGTCCAGAGGTGTCTCTGGGTGCACCTCCCCAGACCTCTATTCAGGTGCTGATTCGGATGATGAGACCTATGTGCTGTCGCAGGTAAGTTTTTCTGGCAGGGATTCTGTTCTGTGCAACCCACCTGCACCAGGGGTAGAACCCTCTATGGGGATGTCAGTGTTGGTAAGTCCGCCTTTGGCGGTTACGGATGCAGGGTCACACTCCACAACATTTGATCCTGCTCCTGGGCCAGCAGATCAGAGGGGGAATGCAGTCCTGCAGCCTCAGGCAGTGCCGGCACAGCAAGGCGCAGATCGCCTTGCCCCAAACAGGTGTGGACCCGCCGACACGGTGGCCGTACGCCACCAGGCAATACCGCATGGGAACAATCCATGTACGGTATGGCAACCCAACAGGCAGCATCAGTTGAGATGATGGCTCAAGCAATGGAGAGGGTGGCCACTTCCATTGTCCCCCCTAAAAGGCAGATGGAGCAACTACAGCAGGCAACAGACTCCATTTGCCAATCACACAGGGAGGACATGTTGGCGTCCAACAGGGACAGACGGGCGGCTCTGGAGACTCTACGCAAATCGATATCAATAGAGTCCCAGGGACACAGGGAAGTCCTGAGGGTAGAACTCCATCACCTCAGGGAGACTCTTGTTGACCTTGAGGCTTCCACTAACTTGAGGACAGAACAGCAGCTGGAGCGGCTCACACGTTTGCTCTCAGCTGAGATGCAGGTAACTCGGGAGGCAATCCGGGCATCACGTCAGGTGGTGCATGGGGATCTCCGCACTATAATCCTCCAGAACGAGACCTTCCACACCTGCATGCTTGCTGCCATGGAGGTCCATACCAGGGCTTTGCGTGGGCTGCCTCCCATAGCACCACCACCTAGTATGGCAGCAGCAGAGGGTGATGAGAGCGACACCAGCAGTTCTCCCACATTGGCATAGCCGTGCAGGCCATGAGCCCATGGAGGTGTTTTTTTTTCCCAACATCCACACAGGTGGCTGTTGGTGTGCACCCTGTCCTCGGACCTCCTGGGTGTCCCCCCCGGCCCCCACATGGCCATTTTTGATTTTTGATTTTTGATTTTTTTTTACAGTGTGTTGCCTTGTGTGGCTCCCGTGGGCATCCACTGTATTCCGGCTGTGCACATGCAGGCTTGTCCTGAGTTTGTGTTAGATGCTTGGGTTCATGAGACACACACCCCTCCTGCTTCCCGTTTCCATGGGCTTGCAAAGGGTGTGCCCAAGTGACAGTGACTTACACAGTGACGTTGGACCCCCATTAGCTGTGTGGGCAGTCTGTAGTCAATACTGTGTATACATTCCTAGTGGATATTGTTGTTGTATTGTACACTGCATGGTGTATTGATATGTGCTTGTGCATCCATGTCTTCCTCCTAATTTGCAGGTTCATTCCTCATGTCTTCACAAGGCTGTCTACTTTGGAGATGGAGTTCATGTTGTAATCAGTGCACTTACATATTTGCGTGGCAGCAGCACTGTACAGTTGGAAGTGGTCGATGTGCTGGCATAATCAGGTTGTAAGACTACCAGTACTTTAACTTAGTACTGTTATCCTTATGCTATGTTTGAGGTTGTGTAGCTGCATTGTATTGTTGCTAAGTATTTGGTCATGTGTGTTGTTAGTTCTACATTACTGGGAGCATATTGTGTGTGGCCAGTTTCCGTTAGGGACACTGTACTTTGTGACACTTGTGTCATGTTTTGGGGATTGCTTTGTTTGCTCGCACATAGCATGACATGCCATGGTGTGTTGGGTGGCGGTGCTGTGGAGGGGTTGGGTGGCATGGCACTGTTGTCATGTTGTATTTTGCAAGGGGGTAATGAATTTAGCAGCATAGAAGTGTGTCTTTTGATGACACAGCATTGGTGGTGTTTGTGTAGGTAGGGATACACACAATGTAACACTTCCAGGTGACCAATCTCAGGCTGGTATGGTTGTGACAGTTGACTGTCCCTCATGTCATCATCATTGATTGTCAGATGGTATGTGCCAGGGCTGTGTGCACTCCACAGGGGTGTGATTTTCGGTGAAGTAATTAGCCACCAGCTGCATACGGCTGCCTCACCCCGTGCCCTTTCCCCTCCCATGCGCAGCGGCCATGCATGTGGTTGGGGATGTGGGGGCACCACCATGTCCACGGGCAGGCCCGGCATGTTGCAACATTGTGCAGGACACATGCTGCCACTATGATCCTGCACACTACTGGGGGAGCGTATAACAGCTGCCCGGCAGAACGGTGAAGGGAGCGAAAGCGTGACTTCAGCACTCCGAATGTGCGCTCCACTATGCACCGTGTTGCAATGTGGGCTGTGTTGTATCTTACCTCGGGTGGCGTGGTGGGGTTCCGAATTGGCGTCATCATGTGGGTGTTCAGAGGGTAGGCACTGTCCCCTGGGGAGGTGGTGATGGGTATCATTAGTGGGGTTGTGACATTACTCAGTATCTGACATGCATGCATGTGCTGTGGCATATATACTCACCAAGCAGTCATGTATCGCCATGCCGCCCAACTTCTAGGTCCCGGTTTAGGGTTGACATTCTGTAAATAAAACTGTCGTGGGTGGACCCTGGATAGTTGGCACATACTGAGGTGATGATTCCCTTGGCATCACATACTACCTGGACGTTGATGGAATGCCAGTGCTTGCGGTTTCTATAGATGTGCTCTGATGCCCTGGGGGGACGTAGAGCCACATGGGTGCAATCAATGGCACCTAGGACTTTGTGGAATTGTGACATCCCGTAGAAATCCTGGACGGCAGCCGGCCTTTCTGCAGGGGTTCTGGGCAGGTATATGTGCCTGCGGACTGATGGGCGTGCAGTCATGATTGCCAAGACCTGGTGTAGGCAGCGTGACTGCGTGTCCTGTGACTCCTCCCCCACTATAGCACTTGTCCGATCCAGTGGCCAAGAAGTGCAGTACATTGAGGACCTTCTCCAAGGGGCTGAGTGCTTGGGAGCACAGGGTGGGTGATGTGAGGTCATCCTCCGACTCACTCACCAGGTCGAGTATTATGTGAGGTGGAAACCTGTACCTCCCATACACCTGGTCATCAGGCTTCCCAAAAAGGCTGGTTCTGGGTGTGAACATTCTGGGCCTGACTATCCTCCTCGTCCTCCTGCCGTATCCCACGACCACTGCTGCTAGGAACGGTATATTCATCCTGGCGTCTGAGCTTGTTTGTTGTTTGCGTGCACTTTTATGCTGCGTGGGTCCACGTACGCCTGCTTCCTGCTGGTGTACGTGTTTCAGGATTAGCGTGTCTTTTTTGGCACACGCGTTAGCCCCGTTCGAATCCATAAATACGTGTTTTGAATGTGCGTGAGGGCGTTCCGCGCATTTGCCTCCTGTACTTCCCCCATGATGCCCACATTTTCACGGGTTGTTCCCCATTCCGTGTGTCATGCCCTCTGTTCCTCCTACTTTTGTTGTGTGCGCCGCGCTATGTGCGATTTCACTGTGCGCGTAGCCCACGCTGTTTGGAGACGTGTGCACCAGCGTGCGCTAGGCAGAATTTTGGTGCACATCCTGGGATTTACACGTGCACGACTTCCATGAATCACTGTGCACGGGTTTCGCTGTGATTTTCGCACTGGCACTGCGATTCGCACGCTTTTGCACGCTTGAATCGGCCTGATTCGTTCTCTAAAATGTTACCATGCCAATTTCTAGAGTATTTTGTAGGCTTATTAAGAATGTTACACTTGTTTTCCCGAAGGAAGCACAATATCAAAATCGCAGCTAAGCATATCCATTGTTTTCTGATAGAAGGTTATTATTCCAAAGTGGACAGTTTGGCAAACTCCAATTGAGAAAGGGGAACAGGACACATCAAAGCAATGAGAAATGCTTTTTTGTTGTTGCAGACAATCAACAGGCATCTTGGTCACTTAAGAAGGACCACAGAGAGTTATAGTCCACAAAGTTATGTCAGAGGCAGCCCTGCTTTGTGCGTACGGAGCATTGGGGTGCGGCTTGACACGTATTCACGTTAGACGCCGCAGGGTTCTTTCCACTCACAGCCGAACGCGGACTGAACGCGGCTCCGCGGCTCGCATCTCCTGCCACAGAAGCATCAGTCGTGACTCGGCGTTTCCCTCTGCATTCCTTTGTATTCCTCTATGCTCCTTTGCCCACGGGAGCCACCGCTGCAGTGTAGCAACGGTGCAATGGCTGAACAGCTGCACGGCTGCTACGCGGCCCTGTGTTCCTTCCAGTTGGCTCTTCCTGCGCAGGACTCCCCCCCAGGCATTGCTGGAGGTGAGTGGAGAGCTGGGAGCGGGCTGCTTGCGGGCTGCTTGCAACGTTATCTGGCTCTTACTCTGTGGCCACTCCTCCTGTCACATTCTGTACAATAATTTATCAGAGTAGCAAAACTACAGTGCTAAGTCAGATAACACCATATACCTGATACCTGATGAGAGACCCTGCTTCCTGCTGACCCTAGTTGTGTGTAACCCTCATTTACTTTGTCTTGTGTGGCCCAGGGGTGCAGGACTTGGGTCTTGCATTATTGCACCTTCTTGGTGCACTAGAGCAGAAGTTGCAAGTCACATTTAACTTGGCCCATTGGCACACTCTCAGGAGACTGTGGGCTTAGGCCTTTGATCCTGGATGCCTCGATACTCTGACCTTTGATTAATCCTCCGGTCCTTGGGTGTGAGGACTTACCTGGACAGCCCCTGAGGATTGTGGCTCACCTTTCTCTACTATCTAGGGGCTGAAGGGAATAACAACCCACTCTCATTAACCCTTATACTCATCATCTAACTCTGTACAGGAAAGTTTCCCTTCCTCTGAATAGATAACCTTGGTGGCCCTTGATCTACTTCCTTCCCCTGATATGCAGGAGGGGAAAATGTCCTCCCATTCGAGCTACAACTTGCAGAAAACCAAGCCCCGACCTTTAGAGGGGAATATGGAGACTCACCCGAAGGGTGTCAAGTTTAAGAAGAAGGCAAAAAACACCAAGCCAGTGGACCAAGGTGCTATGACTGAGTTCTTTCCAGTAAATACTCCTCTGGGAACAAACTCAACTACTATCGAAGAAACCGCAGTCCCAGGCTCTAATGGCAGCACACTAATGAATACTACCAACTTCGACGACATTGACAACAATTCCCTCTTAGATCTGTGCCTAAATATCCAGAGAGGGATGGTATCTCACACCCCTCTGACGACAACAAGTGGCTCATTATCCCATAACATAAGCAACATGAGCACTCCTCCTGGACTACATAACTCCATTGGAAGCAGCGGACGTTTGTCTGCTTCCCCTAATTTAGCAATGGCATCTATGGAGGACGCACCAGACAAAGAGGACGTGGATTTGGACTGCCAACATCTTGGCTTAATCGAGATTGCCGAACTGCAGTCATCAGTAGCTGCCTTAGAATTTGCACTCAAGATTTTACTTCAAATGTCAGGTCGTATCCTGACTAACACTAACACCCTTACCATGGTACTAGACCAGAAGGATCACTTTTTTGAAGAGGCGGAAGCTAACCTATCTGACGCCTTACATATTGTGGAAGGAAGTGTCGACCAGGATAATATGGAAGACGCTGTAGCCAAGCCATCAGAAACCATAATCAGTGTTGGAGACTATGATGCACCCCAAGACAATGCTGGTGACCCTGAGATGGCGCAAAGCCCTTACGTTTTCTTCTCACGGAAGCAACGCAGATTGGTGAGGAAGGCGCTCAAAAACAAAAAATCTAAATTAAGTGTCTTACCCCCTATTGCTGAGCCACGGTTAGGGCTAGATATATGCTCCAAAAATGCTAGACTAGCCAGAACAGTTGCACTGGCACCAATGGCCAAAGGTTCCCTCGCTAGCTGGCTGGTGACTGAAGACAAATCCATCAGTCCGGACGCAGATGAGGCCCTTTTGAAAGTCTTGGACTTGGACGAGGACCTTCTGAAAGACTTGGACCTGGAACTGGAACCTAGCTCACCAGTAGGCACTGAACCAACATAAGTACTCGCACAAGAGGGACATTTATCAGTGCCTGCTCTTCCTGAATCTGGGAATGACCCTAAAGACATCAATGTGAACCGTATCTGTCTCATTAAGAACCTTTATCAGATTGGTAAAAACACTTGGCTTGTGCGATCTGAGCTATTAGTCAGACTCTATTGTATTCCTCAACTTCGAGTATTGCAATCAGACGACTTTCTGTTTGTAGAACCTCTGTCAGGTCCGAACCCGAACGTCTCTGCCTTACATTGTACCTTTCTGTCAACTGCACGGCTGATCAGGAAATACAAAGAAGAACTTAGGGCTGTTGACGTAGACATCGATGTGGACCTGAACGAAATTGATCCTAACATTGGCCCTGATGACACTGCAGTTCCAGTTTCCGTGCCTAACTGTCTTAAGCAAGCGGATGTGAAAAATCTTGAACTCGCTGAAGTACAAGTTTTAAAATGGCTAATGGAATCCCTCCTGGGGGTTTTACACAACCATTGAGTCATTTCTTTTCTTACTTGGAACTGCAGAGGCTTTGCCCATTCATTGAGGTCAGAGGGCTCAGTTGACCTCCTCTCTAAACATAGCTGTATTTGTCTTCAAGAAACCTGGGCAATGGACCCTCTGCTATGGGAAGGATTTGTTGTGTATCAATCTTTCGCAAAACGGGGTATAAGGGGCCGCCCCTTTGGCAGTTTACTCATTGGAGTGGTAAACACAGCGGTTTCTCGAAGGGTCCACTGTGAACTTGAGGATTACCTCATGGCAGTGGAGGTTGAGTATGAAAAGGAAAGCTGCCCTATTAGGTTTCTCCTTATTAACCTCTACAACTCACCAGGAGCTGCTATTAGAGAACCCTTACAAGAATCATTACAGGTCCTTATGTCATCCTGGACAACAAAACCTGGTAATACCGCAGTGGGGGTTATGGGGGACTTCAACTGCCATATGACAGGGCAGGGTCTTGTATCATCTAACCCTAACCTCAGTACAACCTGTCTAATGACCCATGAGAAAAGGGAGGCTGAAGGGATGGGCTGGTTACAACTGTTTGCCTTCTGGGATCTCGAGATATTTAACGGACGCATGCCCGGTGATAGGCCGGGGAAACATACCTGGACAAACGGGTCAGCTGCCAGCACTTTGTTTTACATATTCATGTGCCCCGAGATGCAGACAAAAGTTGCTGACAGGAAAGTGATCAATAATAACTGGAGTGATCATGCGATGCTCCAATGCTTCCTTCGATTACCAAGTCATACCACTCCAATTCTGAATATTGGCAGAATAAACACCAATAGTGCAGGCTCAAGAATTGTATGCTCAGAAAAAAACATTAGATCAGCTACGGAAGCCCTCAAATACACTTCCTCTGCAAGCCCTCTGGATTTTAACAGCATGTCCGTCAATGCCATTAAAGAATGGATTCTGGCATTTTCTGGAAAACATGCTGTGGCTAAAGTGAGCTATATGTTAAGAACAGAGGGCGTTAGTCGCCCTTACAACAAAGGAATCAGAGATGCTAAGAGAGGGCTGAGAGCAGAAATTCGTAGCATTAAGACCTTGAATTTACCTGCAGCCCTTTACTGCAAGAGGATTAGAAAAGCTAAAAACAGTTATAAAATGAGCATTAACCACATAAAAAAGGCTGAGAGAACCTACCAAAGACTGGTACTGACTATTTGCTCTAGGAACTCTCGCAGCATTTGGTCCCTGCTGAATGAGACTAGGGAGAATGGTAAAGGCCAACTAGTTAATCCTATTAGTGAGGAGAACTAGGTTACATTTTTAGAAGAACGTAATTATGGGGAGAGTGAGTCTCTTAATATATCCCTGTCTAAGGCCCCTACTTACCTGCCCCTTGAAGTTTCCCCTGTGGTCATTTTGAATAAAATTAAAACTCTTAAGTCCTCAAGAGCCCCTGGCCCGAACGGGCTGGCTAACGTAGTGATTATGAACTACCCCGAATTTTGGGCGAAGGAACTCACAGTTCTCTTTGAAAAGATCTTAGCGCAGGGGAGAATCCCGCACTCTTGGCAAACAGCAATCCTCATCCACATCTTCAAAAAGGGCAACCGTGCCGATCCCAATAACTATAGACTCCTATCCATGCTGGATATAACAGGTAAACGTTTTTGCTTCACTGTTGTTAAGCGAAGTACAGAAATGGGTAGATGAGGCCAACATACTCAGTAAATTCCAGAGTGGATTTCGGCGGGATTACTCCACCTCACACAACCTTATGGTAATGGATATATTTCGCACACGGCACTCTCTAAGGGGCAGCCTCCTTTGTATGCCCTATACATTGACTTCAAGGCTGCTTTCGACTCCACCCCCAGAGATAGGTTGTGGCTGAAACTTGAAGCATTGGGATGCCCGGGAGGTCTCCTGTACTATCCGAGACTCCTGCACCAAAACACTACTGTCCGTCTCAGGCTAAACCAAGAAGGCAGCATGACCAAAAAAGTGATCCAAAATAGGGGGGTTACTGCACCCCTGATTTACAACCTCTACGACAACTATATGACATCCCGGCAGTATTAGCTGAAACTGACAATTGCCCACCGAAAATTGGCGAGGCGCCTTGTACTGTACTAGCATACTCTGAAGACCTAGTAGTATTTGACAATACCATCAGTGGGCTACGGCGCTCTGCTACCACCTTATGGAAATATGCTAGTATGAATGGTTTGACCATTAACCTAGACAAGACTAAAGTGCTCAGATTCACTGGGAAAAGAGCATCCCGAGTTAACTTGATGGTGGGTAAAATAAATATCTGAGGCTCTCTCCTATCGTTATCTCGGAGTTGAAATTGAGCCTAATGGCGATTACCATTACTGCAGACAAGGCCGCAAAATCAGGGCAGCGCAAGTTACTGCACTGATTGCTGCATTCTCAAACAAGCAGGGCGGCCTTACGCTCTGGGGGACACGGCACCTGTACATACAAGTGTTCATACCCATGATCACCTACGGCTTTGAAGCCCTCCTCTCGTTCGACCTAGCTTGGCTCCAAGTGATGGAAGGTAAATTCTGGCGTCGGATATTGGGGTTGCCCCCAGGAGTACCTATGGCTTTGATAAGACTGGAATTGGGTCTTCCATCACTAAAAGCCACGGTACTCAAAAGGAGATCCGGATTCTACCTCAAAATGACTAGTTGTTGCTCAAACCCTCTACTGTCTGTGTTACATCAAGAGGTGGTCCAAAAACATACCACTTCACCCCTATTCAAATCAATGACAACATTTCTTGCTGACATAGGCTGGATACATAGAGGGGCAGCTTACACTAAGGAAGTACATAAAGCACTTGGGAAAAGGGTGGACCTCTGGGATTGGCTCGAGAACTTCTCACACTCTAAAGAGCTATCACTTCATCAAATACAGATTGTACACCTATATGAAGCCCCAAGCTTATTTGAACCTCTGCCCTACGAAAAGACTCAGACGTTTTATCACCCTATTCAGATTTGAACAACTACCTACTCTGAGGACTGTGGGAGCCAGGGAAAATATCCCAGTCCCTGAGCGAGTTTGTTGCCTTTGTAAGTTACCTGAATGCTTGTAGACAGCTAAACATCTTCTTACGGAATGCCGGTCACTAACTAGCGCTATACTATTGCACCTTGGTGAATTTGAACATAACCCCCAATCTATCTGCGAAATGCCTTTCTGGCTATATTGCACACATACTTGTAACATGCATTTGTTTATAGCTCTTTACAATGTATGGCTAAAAATCAAGCTAAATGTGGGTCCATTGATTTGAGCAACTTTGTGACTCGCAATGAGAAGAAGATATAGGCTAGTGTGGACTTGTCGTTGGCACACCTCGTATTTTAGTTTTATACATGAGCTTGATGTGAGTACTTTTTGTAAACACGCATATTATTATTCGCAGTGTGTAAGGTTGCACAGTATTTTGGGTTAAGTCAATAATAATAATATTGCTCATCCTCATCCTGATACATGATATATTCACTTATTTAAATATTTTCTCTTTTCTGTATATTTCTTCCCCTTGTATATTTGTGTACATTTGTTGAATATTATCTGTGTTTTGTCTTAATGATATTAATGGAAAACTGTTCTATTATGTGTAAAGTTTGAATTTTCTTTCAATCTGTATCACATTAAAGAATGAAATAAATAGTCCACAAATATATATGTGATACATGGGTTGCAAACTTGAATGCCCATTGGACATGGTACTCACCACTCACCCTAACCTTTGTAACCTTGATCCACATATACTCGGGCGGGAGGATAGCTCAGGGACGACAGGTTTGTCTTGGAAACAAGACAACACAGGTTCGAATGCTGGTCCCCGACGTGAGGTGCATTATAAAAGATTAATTGATTATACTCATGAATAGACTAAGGATTTGGGATTGGGATGAACATGATTGTGGTGTCAGTCATTTTATAGGGAACCTGTGGCTGCCTTTTCTCTTGCTTCTGGAGAATTTAAGACTGGGATGGGCTGGGTCTCACTGAACCTTACCATTCCTCAAAACACCATCCTCTAGATGATATATCAATATGTTACGTAGTGCTTCGTGCTACAGTCCTCCCACTTCTAAGCGCTGTATTGATAGCCATTATTGCTATTACCCAATTTAATGGAACTCGATGTATCAACCTCAGAAAGATGAAGGCATGAGTCGGTCTTCCCGGGATTCAAACTTTCTAAGGGCAAGTTTACCCGTTGTCAGGGGCGAGTGCTTAACCTGAACCCTCATGACTTCGAAGAAATTCAGCCTCTGTCTTGAGCTGCGTGGGAGGCAGTCTGTTAATATTAGCCTCCGCTCTTGCAAACAGAAAGAGCAGGGCTATTGGTGGGCAAGTAGTTGGGAAGTTAGAATTTGTCCTTATTAATGTGCATAGCGCGTGATCAAAGACGTGCATGCATTACTAAGCACAAAGTGCTGCTCTTTGTCATCTCTTAGCAGACAATTTGGATTTCAAACCCTTGACATCACGCAGTCGGAGCTTGAAATAGGAACATCACTGCTGTTGACTTGGGCGTTGTTTTGACAGTTTGTCATTGTGAGACGAACAGATAGAAGGAAAAAAAACAACTAGCAGGAGGCATACAAATGTACTGAGCAGTTGACAGACGTGGAATGAACATCGGAGCACGCATGCCCAGTGACCGGCTTTCAAGCACATGCAATTATTTTCTCATCGCCATTTTATTGGTAGCTGGGCCATTCAGCACGAGCTGGCCCTCTCAGACTATTCTTTATGTTCAATCATGTTCTCTTTGTCTCTCATTGTCACTTTCTCTTTCATTCTCTATTCCCTTTTCATCCATTTAACCCCTTCTCTGACTTCTTTCCTTTTTCTTTGATGTTCCTCCTTCTCTGACTTCTTTCCCTTTTTCATTTATTTCCTCTATCTCTGACTTATTTCCCTTTTCATTCATTTAACCCTTTCTCTGACGTCTTTCCCATTTCATTCATTTCCCCCTTTGCTGACTTCTTTTCGTTTTTCATTGGTTCCCTCCGCCTTCTCTAACTTATTTCCCTTTTCATTAATTTCCCCTTCTCTGGCTTATTTCCGTTTTTCATTTATTTAACCCCTTCTTTGACTTCTTTCCTTTTTCATTCATTTTCCCATTTCTCTGACTTCTTTCCTTTTCGTTCATGTTCCCCCTTCTCTGACGTATTTTCCTTGTCCTTCATTTCTCCTTCTCTGACTTCTTTCCCTATTCATTCATTTCCCCCTTCTCAGACTTATTTCGTTTTTTATTCATGTTCCTGTTCTCTGACTTCTTTCCGGTTTTCATTCATTTAACCATTTTTCTGACTTTTTTTTCCTTTTCATTCATTTAACCCCTTCCCTGACTTCTTTCCCTTTTCATTTATGTTCCCCCTTCCCTGAATTTTTTCCCTATTCATTCATTTCCCCTTCTCTGACTTGTTTCCCTATTCATTCATTTCCCCCCTCTCTGACATCTTTCGTTTTTCAATCATTTTCCCATTTCTCTGACTTATTTCCCTATTCATTCATTTCCCTCTTCTCTGACTTCTTTCGTTTTTCATTCATTTAACCACTTATCTGACTTCGTTCCCTTTTCTTTCACGTTCCCCCTTACTTGACTTCTTTCCGTATTCATTCATTTCCCCCTTCTTTGACTTCTTTCGTTTTCCATTCATTTTCCCATTTCTCTTACTTCTTTCCATTTTCATTCATTTCCTTTTCTTTGACTTCTTTCCGTTTTCATGTATTTTTGCCCTTTTCTAACTTCTTTCCCTTATCATTCATTTCCTCCATCTCTGTCTTATTTCCCTTTTCATTCATGTCCCCCTTCCCTGACTTCTTTCCTTTTTCATTCATTTTCCCATTTCTCTGACTTCTTTCCTTTTCGTTCATGTTCCCCCTTCTCTGACTGATTTTCCTTGTCCTCATTTCTCCTTCTCTGACTTCTTTCGTTTTTCATTCATTTTCTCTTTCTATGACTTCTTTCCATTTTTCATTCATTTAACCACTTATCTGACTTCTTTCCCTTTTCATTCATTTCCCCCTTCTTTGACTTCTTTCGTTTTTCATTAATTTTCCCATTTCTCTTACTTCTTTCCATTTTCATTCATTTCCTCTTCTCTGACTTCTTTCCGTTTTCATGTATTTTTTCCCTTCTCTAACTTCTTTCCCTTATCATTCATTTCCTCTATCTCTGTCTTATTTCCCTTTTCATTCATGTCCCCCTTCCCTGACTTCTTTCCTTTTTCATTCATTTTCCCATTTCTCTGACTTCTTTTCTTTTCGTTCATGTTCCCCCTTCTCTGACTGATTTTCCTTGTCCTCATTTCTCCTTCTCTGACTTTTTTCCCTATTCATTCATTTCCCCCTTCTCAGACTTATTTCGTTTTTTATTCATGTTCTTGTTCTCTGACTTCTTTCCGTTTTTCATTCATTTAACCACTTTTCTGACTTCTTTGCCTTTTCATTTATGTTCCCCCTTCCCTGACTTCTTTCCCTATTCATTCATTTCCCCTTCTCTGACTTATTTCCCTATTAATTCATTTCCCCCTTCTCAGACTTCTTTCGTTTTTCATTCATTTTCTCTTTCAATGACTACTTTCCATTTTTCATTCATTTAACCATTCTGACTTCTTTATCGTTCCCCCTTCCCTCACTTAATCCCCTATTCATTCATTTCCTCTTCTCTGACTTCTTTCCGTTTTCATGTGTTTTTACCCTTCTTTAACTTCTTTCCCTTATCATTCATTTCCTTTATCTCTGACTTATTTCCCTTTTCATTCATTTAACCCCTTCTCTGACTTCTTTACCATTTTATTCATTTCCCCCTTCCCTGACTTCTTTCCTTTTTCATTCATTTTTCCATTTCTCTGACTTCTTTCCTTTTCCCCCTTCTCTGACTTATTTTCCTTGTCCTTCATTTCTCCTTCTCTGACTTCTTTCCCTATTTATTAATTTCCCCCTTGTCAGACTTATTTCGTTTTTATTCATGTTCCTGTTCTCTGACTTCTTTCGTTTTTCATTCATTTTCCCATTTCTCTTACTTCTTTCCATTTTCATTCATTTCCTTTTCTCTGGTTTCTTTCCGTTTTCATGTATTTTTGCCCTTCTCTAACTTCTTTCCCTTATCATTCACTTCCTCTTTCTCTGTCTTATTTCCCTTTTCATTCATGTCCCCCTTCCCTGACTTCTTTCCTTTTTCATTCATTTTCCCATTTATCTGACTTCTTTCCTTTTCGTTCATGATCCCCCTTCTCTGACTGATTTTCCTAGTCCTCATTTCTCCTTCTCTGACTTCTTTCCCTATTCATTCATTTCCCCCTTCTCAGACTTATTTCGTTTTTTAATCATGTTCCTGTTCTCTGACTTCTTTCCGTTTTTCATTCATTAAACAACTTTTCTGAGTTTTTATTCCTTTTCATTCATTTAACCCCTACCCTGACTTCTTTCCCTTTTCATTTATGTTCCCCCTTCCCTGAATTATTTCCCTAGTCATTTATTTACCCTTCTCTGACTTATTACCCTATTCATTCATTTCCCCCTTCTCTGACTTCTTTCGTTTTTCATTCATTTTCTCTTTCTATGACTTCTTTCCATCTTTCATTCATTTAACCACTTATCTGACTTCGTTCCCTTTTCTTTCACGTTCCCCCTTCCTTGACTTCTTTCCGTATTCATTCATTTCCCCCTTCTTTGACTTCTTTCGTTTTTCATTCATTTTCCCATTTCTCTTACTTCTTTCCATTTTCATTAATTTCCTTTTCTTTGACTTCTTTCCGTTTTCATGTATTTTTGCCCTTTTCTAACTTCTTTCCCTTATCATTCCTCCATCTCTGTCTTATTTCCCTTTTCATTCATGTCCCCCTTCCCTGACTTCTTTCCTTTTTCATTCATTTTCCCATTTCTCTGACTTCTTTCCTTTTCGTTCATGTTCCCCCTTCTCTGACTGATTTTCCTTGTCCTCATTTCTCCTTCTCTGACTTCTTTCCCTATTCATTCATTTCCCCCTCTCAGACTTATTTCGTTTTTTATTCATGTTCCTGTTCTCTGACTTCTTTCCGTGTTTCATTCATTTCCCCCTTTGCTGACTTCTTTTCGTTTTTCATTGGTTCCCTCCGCCTTCTCTAACTTATTTCCCTTTTCATTAATTTCCCCTTCTCTGACTTATTTCCGTTTTTCATTTATTTAACCCCTTCCCTGACTTCTTTCCTTTTTCATTCATTTTCCCATTTCTCTGACTTCTTTCCTTTTCGTTCATGTTCCCCCTTCTCTGACGTATTTTCCTTGTCCTTCATTTCTCCTTCTCTGACTTCTTTCCCTATTCATTCATTTCCCCCTTCTCAGACTTATTTCGTTTTTTATTCATGTTCCTGTTCTCTGACTTCTTTCCGTTTTTCGTTCATTTAACCACTTTTCTGACTTTTTTCCCTTTCATTCATTTAACCCCTTCCCGACTTCTTTCCCTTTTTATTTATGTTCCCCCTTCCCTGACTTCTTTCCCTATTCATTCATTTCCCCTTCTCTGACTTATTTCCCTATTCATTCATTTCCTCCTTCTCTGACTTCTTTCGTTTTTCATTCGTTTTCTCTTTCTATGACTTCTTTCCATTTTTCATTCATTTAACCATTATCTGAATTCTTTCACGTTCCCCCTTCCCTGACTTATTTCCCTATTCATTCATTTCCCCCTTCTTTGACTTCTTTCGTTTTTCATTCATTTTCCCATTTCTCTTACTTCTTTCCGTTTTCATTCATTTCCTCTTCTCTGACTTCTTTCTGTTTTCATGTATTTTTGCCCTTCTTTAACTTCTTTCCCTTATCATTCATTTCCTCTATCTCTGACTTATTTCCCTTTTCATTCATTTAACCCCTTCTCTGACTTCTTTCCCATTTCATTCATTTCCCCCTTCCCTGACTTCTTTCCTTTTTCATTCATTTTCCCATTTCTCTGACTTCTTTCCTTTTCGTTCATGTTCCCCCTTCTCTAACTTATTTTCCTTGTCCTTCATTTCTCTTTCTCTGACTTCTTTCCCTATTCATTCATTTCCTCCTTGTCAGACTTATTTCATTTTTTATTCATGTTCCTGTTCTCTGACTTCTTTCCGTTTTTCATTCATTTAACCATTTTTCGGACTTTTTTTTTCCTTTTCATTCATTTAACCCCTTCCCTGACTTCTTTCCCAATTCATTCATTTCCCCTTCTCTGACTTCTTTCCCTTTTCTTTCACGTTCCCCCTTCCCTGACTTATTTCGTTTTTCATTCATTTTCTCTTACTATAACTTCTTTCCATTTTTCATTCATTTAACCACTTATCTGACTTCTTTCCCTTTTCTTTCACGTTCCCCCTTCCCTGACTTATTTCCCTATTCATTAATTTCCCCTTCTCTGACTTCTTTGCCTATTCATTCATTTCCCCCTTCTTTGACTTCTTTCGTTTTTCATTCATTTTCCCATTTCTCTTACTTCTTTCCGTTTTCATCCATTTCCTCTTCTCTGACTTCTTTCCGTTTTCATGCATGTTTGCCCTTTTCTAACTTCTTTCCCTTATCATTCATTTCCTCTATCTCTGACTTATTTCCCTTTTCATTCATTTAACCCCTTCTCTGACTTCTTTCCCATTTCATTACTTTCCCCTTCCCTGACTTCTTTCCTTTTTCATTCGTTTTCCCATTTCTCTGACATCTTTCCTTTTCGTTCATGTTCCCCCTTCTGTGACATATTTTCTTTGTCCTTCATTTCTCCTTCTCTGACTTCTTTCCCATTTCATTCATTTCCCCCCTCTTTGACTTCTTTCGTTTTTCATTCATTTTCCCATTTCTCTTACTTCTTTCTGTTTTCATTCATTTCCTCTTCTCTGACTTTTTTCCGTTTTCATTTATTTTTGCCCTTCTCTGACTTCTTTCCCTTATCATTCATTTGGGCCCTTCCATCACTTCTTCGGCACCTCCCTAACCCTTTCTTCCATTCTTCTCAATCTTCCTTTTATTTGTCTCCTGTTTCATTGTCTTTGTCTGCTTCTGCAGCTTCCCTCCCTCTGTCCTCTTTCTTGCCCCTGTGCTCTTATTCCGATGTGATTCCCTATTTCTCCTCTTTTTCCCCATGTTCCCAACCTCTTGCTTTTCCTAGGATATTCTGAGCTTTCATTAACATCCAACACCCCAGTGAAGGGCATCCAAAACTTGCTGTGGGAGACGGGAAGGATGGGATCAGCGACAACTCACCTCATGGGCCATCTCACTGCATTTGTTGCTGAATTTTTTTAGGGGCAAAGGCCCCCAAACCCACATTTTAATCCCTGCACCACCCCTACCACCTACTTACAGCCTAAAAACCCATTAGTCCTATCCCTTTAGCCCACATACCCTCACTAAAAATGCTGCAAAAAATGAGGTAAAATGAACCCCACCAAATGTGGTGAAACGGCCTCAGTGAGTTGGGGGTACCGAAGGAAGCAGGTGTGTGACCAAGAGCAGCAGCCAAATCCTTCATCCATGTTAGTGTGTAAGGAGATTTGAGAGAACTTTACCAAAGAATCAGATTCATGGAACCCATTACTAGTGTTACTCATTTTGATAGGTCCGGCCATTCCACCACTGTAAGTGCAGCTCCAATGCCACATTAAGTGCAGACACAATTCCAGGTTTCCGACCCCTCATGAGTTCAAATGGACACAAACCAGTAGTTGCATGGGGCGCCTCAATAGGAAGACCCAGAGTTCCATCACGTGCACAGTCGCAATTCTCTGCTATGAACCCGTAAGAAAACCAGGGTCAGATCAGACAGAGGAGGACTGATCCTGAGGAGTCGAGAAGCGGTGACATTACTTGCAATAGACATTTGAAATATTGACAGACACGCAATGCACCCTTTCTCATAATTCAAGATCCTTTGTCTCACCCTAGGACACCTTTTTATTGTAGGCACTGAACGTCACCGCAAAGACGGTGCATTGCTCATGGTAGAAGGTGGTGCCATTCTGTTGTATGCTTAAGCTTATGAACCTTTGTACAGACTTCATGAAAAAGGTATTGGTGCTAGAGAGCTTTGAACTCTTGACCTGGAAAAGGTAGCAGCCTGGGAGTTGGGAATGAATAGCTCTATCAATGCCTTTTTATAAAGTGAACTGTTATGGTGTAAAATGGCCAGTAATGGCCTACAGTTAAAACAAAATAAAACATTTTAATCTGATCAATTGTACAAAGTATCATTTTCCATCTTAAACGAAATGACTCAACTAGAGGCTAGACACATATCAAAGAAGCTCACTTAAGAGCAGCAAAGTAGCTCACAGAAGAGCAGCCTCTCAAACAACATCAACTGCCATGCCCTGGTAAAGTGGTGCACCCTCAAGCCAAAAACGTGTGCACCTTGGTTGGTACACTCAACAATTGAACCTCAATAAAGGAACCACCAGAAAACAAGAAATGAAGTGGCAAAAACCCTGCAGTGCATCCAACCTTGCCCAGCTCATGGACTTTGGTGCTACACGCAGATGACTAACAATGCCAAGGCCAACTACTACCAAAACACCATAGCCACGGCTAAGAAAGAAAGCAGATCTCTCTTCAATGCCATCAAGCACTGAATGAACCCTCTGTCCATCCCACCCATAGCACACTTCATCGAAAAATCCACTGCCTTCAACTTTTCTTTGTCAACAAGATCAACATAATCCACCAACACCTAAACAGCAATACCACAGCTGACACCACACTACCCATCCCATCTTACAAAACCACAACTAGCTGGACAAATTTCAAGACACTAACTGTGGAAGATCTCACCTCCACCATAGTGTCCTTCAAGACCCCATCCTATGTGGATGACATCCTCCCAGCCTCCATATTCAAGACACCTCCGACTGAAGCACTCCTCCCTAACATGACCATCAAAAAAGAAACCTAACTGTAAGAGGTTTTGTCTTTGGGCTATTACCTAACTTGGTGATAAATTGGCAGTCTTATTGTGGTGGTATATTAGTAGTGAGCATATTCATAACACTGCCCTATATGATAAGACAAACCTTCCTCTTTTTGTAACTATGTCCTATACTAGGGTTGACTGTAGGCATGTGCACCCAGGCTTAGCACATTTAGAAGAAACCAAATATTGCATAGATTGTGTATAGATTGTGCTGATGACTTATCTATGACATCTGCTTATGCCCCTGAAGGGTCCTGTTCAGCCCCAGTTTGCAGGGCTGAACCCACTCACACAACACGCCGGCTTTGTAGCTTGCCTTTATATTGCCTTTATATTGCCAAGTGGATACCATCGTTATAGCTGGAGACTTTAATCTCCATTGTCTGGGTCCTAAGTATAAATCTGACATGGGTCGACAAATGGTTGAGTCTTGCGAACTCCAGAAATGTATTCATGTTAAATGGTTCGACTGCTATGGATATTCCATCTAGAGCAACATGGCAACGTGCAACTAGCGAGGCGATAATTGATTACATCTATGTCAATTACATCATGTTAAGTAAAGTAAAAACATTTCAAGTTATTGACATGGATGCTAGCGACCATAACATGCTTAAAATGACCTGGGTCTGCCATCAAAATGAGACTCAAGAAACTTTGCAATATCTAAGAGGTTCTATTTTTGTAAACACAGCCAGGAATAGGTTAACCTGGTCGCAAGAATACTTAGAAGCATTCAGATCTTGTTATGAGGCTCAATTAAAGTGCCAGAATTATAGCGAAAGATGCTCACCTGTACTTTATCATGATCTAATGCAGTTGTTCCAGCACAACTCCACCTTACATAATCGGAAACAAACTCCACATTTACATATATTCGATCAGGAATTGAAAGCGATGAAATTGAGAATTCGTGCTGAAAAAGAGAGGCCTATAAACTCCCTCGTGACGAGAGAGCAACGATACTCACTCAAATCAAAACAAGATATAGGAATTGGGTGAGAGGTAGGAAGGCTAAATTGTACCAAAATGACGGGAGTACCATGTTAAGGACTCTAGCCAGTAAGAATTTGGCAGAATCATGGAGATTAATTAATCAAGCCACAGCAGGACATCATGTCTCCATTCAGACAAACGATGTGAATGAAGACACATGGGTTCAGTTTTATTCTAACATTTATGCGCCATCATTTGATACTGTGAAGACTGTTAAACCTTTGCATCATTTGATGTTTGATCTCAAATTTGATAGGGAGGACATATTATATTTCATCAACCAAGCTAGTTGCTCAAGAGCTCCTGGTCCAGACGGGTTGGCAAATATGCATCTTAAACAACATCCGACAATCTGGGCTGATATACTATATGCAATGTTTATGAATATTATTGACACGCAGCAAATACCTCACACTTGGAAACAAGCCATTGTTGTACCCATTTATAAGAAAGGCGATCGGTCCAATCCGGACAGCTATAGACCAATCTCATTATTAGATGTGCCTGGGAAAATCTTTTGCCACCTAATATTGAGAGATTTGAACACTTGGTCCAAGAACAACTTCAAAAGGGATCCCTTTCAATCAGGATTTATTAGTGGGCTGGGCACACTTCCCAATATTATAACTATTAACATGTTAAAGGATCAGTATGCAGAGCGGAAGCAATCATTATATTGCACTTTTATTGACTTCCGTTCTGCATTTGACTCAGTAAATCGTGACTTTTTGTTTCAAAAACTAGATCTGCTAGGCTGCACTACTTCATTATTAGCCTTGATAATTCACCTCCATACTGACACCACTATGCGCATTAGATTAACTATGGAAGGCCTTTTGTCCTCACAGTTTAATACATATATGGGTCTTAAGCAAGGCTGTATATTGGCGTCCTTCTTGTTCAATTTATTTATTTTAGACATGGGTAAATTTTTTAGGCAAGTTATATCTGATGCTCCTGAGCTGGGAGGACAGCGCATAGCGTGGCTTTTGTACGCTGACGACCTGGTTTTAATCTCCCAGACCCCTAGTGGTCTTCAAAATTTACTGGGTGCCCTTACGACTTATGTGAAGAATAATCATTTAATTGTGAACTTTGACAAATCACAAATTATGATTTGTAAATCACACCGCAAAAACAAAACATTTAACTACCCATGGTCGATTTGTAATGTGCTATTGAAAACTGTAACGGAGTATAAATATTTGGGGCTTATGGTGCCGAATACAAGAATTGATTATCTGTATCAGACTAACTTGCAGGTCAAACTCTCGAATTTGATCTCGCAAGCTAAAATTTTGCATTATAAATATGGTAAATTTACACTGAAACACATCCTACTTTTTTATGAACAAAAGGTAGTACCAATGTTGATCTATGCGGCGGAATCGAAATTGCACCCCAGTGATGAAATGTGGAACAAACTAGAAGCCAGTTTCTGGAGAAAAGTATTACATCTTCCGAATTGTACACCCATGCCTATTTTACGGTTTGAGTTGGGATTGAACTCGCTAGCATCTAGAGTCAAGTGGCGAATGTGTGCTTTTTTTCGCAAATGTTTATTGGGGTTGGAAAGTAACAACATTTTGAGTACGGTGGCTCACCATCTAACTAAATCGAAACATCCCTTCCCACTCAGATGGCGAAACCAGGTATTGACTATTTTGTCTGATGCGGACATAACTATGACGCTCCTACTTGAAAGACCAGCACAGGCCAAAATTAAGTTTAATCATTATGCCTGGATACTAAATTCTGAAATCTGTCTGAAATTTAAAGACTTTACTAGAGATAAATTTGGTCATAAAAAGCTCAGCCAAGTGGCAAACTATTTGCTGAAATGTCCTGCACCAGTTATAAGAAATAACTTCCTACGTTTTAGATTAAATCTGTATTTAACTAGAGAAGTGCTTAGTAGGCGGCATATAATTCCTCATAATTTGAATTATTGTCGCTTCTGCGAGTTGTCTACAGAAAAGGAGACCTTGCAACATCTAATCATCTCCTGTACAAATTTGCAAGAGTTACGAACTAAACATTTTGCTCATGTACTAAATCTGTATAAACAATATGATGAAAATCAGATTTGGAATTTACTTTTAGCTGGAACTAAGTTCTCCATAATCAAAGCAATAGTTCATTTCCTTGTTGCAATTTTACCTTCTGAAATCAATATGCAATCATTTATTGTTACTAATTTTAAAGCGAACAGAACTAATTGTAATCTGAGAAGTGAGATTGTATAGTTAACTTTCCTAATTCATTTGTATTGTTGGTTCTCTTTTATTATTCATTTTAATGAATCTCTCTTGTATTTTTATTTCATCTGTTATTATTTCTCTTTTTTGAAAAGTTGATTAAACTCAGCTGTATCAAAATTAAAAAATAAAAATAATATTGCCCCTTTTGTTTCTTACTTTACCTCCGGTGGTAAATACTTTTTAATACTGTGGTGTAGGCACTATGGTACATCCTAATTACCTCCCACCAGAGACATAAAAAAATAATTGTTGCACTAACTCAGTTTTCACTATTATTTATGATTGTTTTGAAAACATGTCAATTACAAGAAGGAAACAAAAATATTTCATTTCATAATAATACATGTGATAATATTGTACATTCTGGCCGACACCACCATCCAGTGCTGCCTCTCACCCCTTTTGCTCTAAGGTACCCATTGGTGATCCCCCCACCCCCAACGCTCGTCACTGTGTCCCGCGTCTGGTTCTAGGTAAAACAGTCAACCACCCGGTGCCTAGCTATTAGTCAGGTTCCTATACAGCCACCATCACCGGTGTCCCAACACAGCACATACCCCACATACTTTGTACATTCTGGCCGACACCACCTTCCGGTGCCAACTAATACGTTTCTACCTGCCTATACAGTCATCGCTTTGCGATGTGCAGCTATCCCAGCGCACATTTCTACACTACTCTGTGCTCCCAGCGCGTCTACACCACTGTGGTTATCTAATAGATAAATGGGGTAATTCTTGGAATGATTGTG